>NC_083225.1:53698036-54414286 GCF_032191835.1 Heteronotia binoei
GTCTATGTCCTCCCAGGTTCCATCTCCAAATCTTCAGGAGCTTCCCAGTCTGGATCTGGCAACCCTATCTCCCCTATATCCTCTGCTGTGGCCATGGGGGACCAGGCAACCCTACAACTAAAATGCATGGCTGGGAGACTAAATGCAGATTGGTGGGCCATATGGCACATGTCTAGTCTAGAAATCAACATCATATATCTATTACTGACATATGCTTTAGTGGTAGGGTTGCCAGCCTCCAGGTTAGGCCTAGAGATCTCCTGCTTTTACAATTTATCTCTAGCTAGCAGAGATCAGCTCCCCTGGAAAAAATGGCTGCTTTGAAGGATGGACTTTAAGTCATGCTGAGGCTCCTTCCCTCCCCAAACTCCACCCTCTCACAGCTCCACCCCCAAAGTCTCCAGGTATTTTCCAGCACAGACTTGGCAACCTATTTAGCAGGAATATATATATATTTTAAAAACCCTCAAGAGAGGCCACAAAGAGCTACAGTATATTTTTCTGCAAACAAAAAGCCTTTTTGTAAAAAAATACAAATTGAAAGCTACCCCCCCCCCCCCCCTAAAAACAAGTCTGCATATATACAGATGTCATTCGATTGTTGAGTTTGCTTGCAGAGAGGGCGGGATATAAATGTAAGGTAAATAAATAAATATAAATAAATAATGTGGGGAGAAAAAACTATCCACCCAAGTAAAACCACACTGACATCCTGGCTAGGGTTAAGTGGACTGCCCAACCAGCCTCGGAATGGGAAGGAGATAGGGCTACAACCCCCTGGCCCTCTTCCTTCCCTTTCTTGGCTCACTTGCCCTCTCTCGTGGGCCACTCTTGCTCTGTCTGTTTCCTCCCAGCCTAGTCTGGAAGCCTCCCTTTTATCTGACTCTGGGCTCTGCACTCCTTCCCTGGGCTCAGTCCAGCCCTGGCTCCACCTCCCTCTGGAACTGATAAAGAGAGATTGCCAACTGCCTGCTCCCTAGGCTGCCAATCTCCCATCTCCCTGCCTTCATTCTGTTTTGAATTTTGCAAGCCTCCCATCTCTTGTCTCTCAGCCCGACTTGACATGGCTGCTGGCTCTTGTTCCCCAAGGCCCACTCTGGGGGAGGGGGGTTAGCTTCCCTATCTTCCCTAGAGCCAGTTTGGTGTAGTGGTTAAGTGAGTGGACTCTTATCTGGGAGAACCGGGTTTGATTCCCCACTCCTCCACTTGCAGCTGCTGGAATGGCCTTGGGTCAGCCATAGCTCTGGCAGAGGTTGTCCTTGAAAGGGCAGCTGCTGTGAGAGCCCTCTCAGCCCCACCCACCTCACAGGGTGTCTGTTGTTGGGGAGGAAGATAAAGGAGATTGTAAGCTGCTCTGAGACTCTTTGGAGTGGAGGGCGGGATATAAATCCAATATCTTCTTCTTTTCTCCTGCTGCTGTGAGTCTAGAGTTGCCAGTCCCCAGTTGGGGGCAGGGGATCCCCTGGTTTGGAGGCCCTCCCACCACTTCAGGGTCATCAGAAAGTGCGGGGGAGGGGAGGAAATGTCTGCTGGGGACTCCTACTCTATGGAGGCCAATTCCCATAGGGTATAATGGAGAATTGATCCATTGGTATCTGGGGCTCTCAGGTGGCTTTTCTTTTATTTAGAAGCACCAAATTTTCAGCATAGCATCCAATGCCTCTCCTCAAAATACTCCTCAAGGTTCAAAAAGATTAGACCAGAGGGTCCAATTCTATGAGCCCCAAAATAAAGTGCCCCTATCCATTATTTCTGAATGGAGGGAAAACATTTAAAAGGTGTGTGGTCCCCTTAACTATTAATTATTAGTAAGTGTGGGAAGGAAGCAGGAATGGTAGGATGACTGGTAAAAAAACAAAAACAAAAAGGAGGTACTGTGCGGGTAGGAAAATGAGTGACTAGGGCAAATGCTTAGGGGAAGAGAAAGTCAGGGGCAAGAAATCAGCAGCAGGAAGGAAGAAGGTAGCACAGCCAGAGGGGATGAAGGTGAAAAAGGGAAAGTAGAGGAAGAGGAGGTGAGTCTTTGTGGACCCCCAGTTTGTGGTTAGATGACATTTATGAATTTCTCATTGTTCTTGTCCACTAGGAGCCTCAGGTAAGCTCCTAAGAAACCTCAGTGTTCTCTGGAACACAGTTTACACCACTGTTTTATGAGATTAGGAGCCCTTTAGCGCAGAGTGTTAAAGCTGCAGTACTGCAGTCTGAGCTCTCTGCTCACGACCTGAGTTCGATCCTGGCGGAAGCTGGGTTCAGGTAGCCAGCTCAAGGTTGACTCCGCCTTCCATCCTTCCGAGGTCGATAAAACGAGTACCCAGCTTGCTGGGGGGGGGGGGAAGTGTAGATGACTGGGGAAGGCAAACCACCCCATAAAAAGTCTGCTGTGAAAATGTTGTGATGTGACGTCACTCCAGAATCGGAAACGACTGGTGCTTGCACAGGGGACTACCTTTAACTTTTAAAATGAGATTTCTCTTGTTTTTATGGTAGGAGGGCAGTCTTTATTTGATTGGTTGGTTTTTACATTTGGGCTTGTGTGTTTTGGTAGGAGGGACTGCCTCACCTGAAGGATCTTTTTCCCAAGACAACAACATACCATGGACATATTTTAATCTACATAGTTCAGTTCAATTTCATTACGGTCAGTGACCAGATCCAACTAACAAAAACATTATTAGATATACAAGTATTAAGCTACATGTATGACATTTTTATTTCCTCAGAAGGAACTGACTAATCTCAATAATATGCAAGATTTCTCAAAACAAAGAAGAAAGCAACTATGTAAGAATATAAAAAAATACAAGCTAATGTAATCTGTCATGGAGCCACCTTTACCTTTTTAATACAAAAAAACAGCCACTTATATGACATCTTGAAGCAAGTCAGCAATAGAATGGAACTTGTTTCAGTTGAAGTGGTATACTTTCTCTGTAATTGATTTTAAGAAGTTATGGGAGTTTCTGAGAAACAGTCCTGATGTCATGCTCTTCTGGCCACTAGGAAGCTTTTAGAAAAAATCATAAATGTATATATTTTTTAATCACAAGGCTATTAAAGGTCATCTTAGATAATGCTTACAAGTGAGAAGGATATAAAGTGTTACACAGCACAATTCTATGCAAAGCAGTTCTCCAAAGGATTGCATTTTCAGTGTGTCCAATAAACATCTATACAAGAGACAGTTTAAACTGAATAAAATGGGACTCTGAGTAGACCAGCTTAGGCTTGCTCCCTAAATTATATAGATTTCCATGGCTTTTTTTCTGGGGGAACACAATGAAATGGAGTTCTGGAAGCTCTTAGTGGAAACAAAATTCTAAAAAAAAAAAAAAAAGTTTAAAGTTCATGACGGGCACATGTGTTTCTCCTTCATTTCCCTCCTGAGAGTTCTGGCACCTCTTTTTCCAGAAAAAATAGCCCTGTATATTTCATATTAATAAAGTAATGTTTTACATTCCAGAAGAAATCTAAATTTAGCTTCTGTTATCTGTTAATTTGTTCGTTACACCATCTAACTAGCCAAATGTAACTTTAAGAAACTTTTGGGCAACTGAATTGGCTGATATATACTAGTGAATGTTAATTGAGATCTAGCATCATCCCACAAGACAATAATATCAGCGAATATAGATCTGGCTCCAGTAAACTTTTCCGAAGGGTCTCTTTAACTACCCAAGCACTCTATTATCATGGGACCTCCTTAGATAAAAGCCAAGTGGGGTAGGGGCTGTAATGCACAATTATTAGGAAGGAACCTCCAAGAAAGGAAGCTCCAAAAGAAGGTTGGTATTCTCTGTTCTATACTGAATCGTAGGCAAGAAAATATTTTAGTCCAAGAAAAACGTCCACCTGCTCACTGAATCCGGCTACCAACTGATATATAATATCCCCCCCCCAGTAGAAACATCAAAGGCACAATATTAGCAAAGAAAAGAGAGTTCACATGGCAGGGTTAAAATGGCCACTCCCACAAAGCCCACAGTATATTACTCCTGATGATGCACTCCCCCCCAGCCATAAGAACAAAAGAGAAACTGGCATCCATCTAGTTCAGCATACTGTTTCACAAGCGGCCAGGCCTGGTGCTATGGCTTCTGGCATACCGGGCAGAACCCATGTCCCCATCCACCCAAGGACTTTATTCACGCGCGCTTTGCATGCATAGCCTAATGATATCACCAGAAGTGATGTTATTGGACCATGCGCGCTTTGTGCAAACATTCAGCACACCCCTCTCCCGGCAAAGAAAGAAGGAGGCAGCCTCTTCTTAGCTCCCTCTGAAGTGGGAGAGGGCCGGGCAAGGGGCAGGCTGAGCCACATGTTCTTTCTTTGAGAATGCATGGCTCGACCTGCCCTTTGCCCGGCCCCCTCTGGCTTCAGAATGAGCTGAGAAGAGGCTGCCTCCCTCTTTCTTCACAAGAAAGAAGGAGGCGGCCTCTTCTTGGCTCCCTTTGAAGCAGGAGAGGGCGGGGCAGGCCGAACCACATGTTCTTTCTTCGAGAACATGCGGCTCAGCTGGCCCCTTGCCGGGCCCTCTCCCGCTTCAGAGGGAGCTAGGCAGACACCATGGGGTAGGGAGGGGGCATCTGCCCCCGCCCCTGCAGCAAGGTGGTGGCCCAGACAGCTGCTTACCTCACTGACTCCCATGTGCCGGCCTGCAAGTGACCAGGGCTTGTTTTGTAGCAGAAACGCCTTTACATATTAGGTAACACACACCCTAATGTAGCCAATCCTCCAAGAGCTTACAGGGCTTTTAGTACAGAGCCTACTGTAAGCTCCAGGAGGATTAGCTACATCAAGGGGTGTAGCGTAATATGCAAAGGAGTTCCTGCTACAAAAAAGCCCTGCAAGTGACAGACCAACTACCCTGGAAGGTCAACAACAGAACATAGAGGCTGAGGTCTTTTCCTGATTCTTTCTCCTAGCATGTGAATTCAAAAGTTTTCTGCCTCTGAGGTTCCCTTAATTCACTGTGGATAGTAGCCATTGATGCAGGGCTTTTTTTTTTTACCAGGAACTCCTTTGCATATTAGGCTACACCCCCTGATGTAGCCAATCCTCCAAGAGCTTTACCATAGGTCCTGTAAGAAGAGCTGTGTAAAGGAGCTTCCGGGGTTGGAAGGATGGGGAACTGACGCATCTCCCTTTTGTGGAGTGGACCAACGCTTTTGTTCTGTTCATAAAATGTGTTTTTATCACCTGCTGCCTACCCTCCCAGTTATGGGAAGAGTCCAAGACATGCTTGCAAGATTTTGAGGAGTTTAACTTTGGCTGGTGAGGAGTCGCACTGGGGCTCTTTTTTGGCTTTGAAGAATCTCCCGTGAAAAATTGCATAACAACATCTACAAAGGCTTTCTGGAGTCATTAAGATGACATAAGTTCACCCAACCCCAACTTTCTATGGACTATAGACTACTGAAGATTGGAATGATCGGTGTAAGGAAGTTTTGGACACTTGATAAGGTACAATTCTTATCTTTCATTCCGGGACTAAAAGAACATTTTTAAACTAAAGAAACAAAGTTTTGGAACTATTTGCAAAGAAGTAAAGCTGTGTTACAGAGGCTGGGGGTGAAATCGTGGCTTTGGGACTTTAATAGGTGCTGTAAAAATTTTTTTAAAAAGATTTGTTTACCTTTGTGGCTTCTGCAAAAAAAATTCCCCGTCATAACAAAGCCTTGGCTTGCAACTGGGAAACAGGAAGTGACGATCGAACTATTGCAAGAGTGGAAACCGTTGAGAACGGGACTTCATTTCCAGAGAGTCAGGAAACAGTGCTGGGAGAAGAGGGACACATCCTAGACCTCCAGGCCTACTCTAGCCCAAAAAATCATAGAGTTGGGGCCTGAAAAAGTTACGGTCGCCATTTTGAATGTTTACAAAACTTTAAATATTAATATCCTGGCCCAGGAAGCTCTGAGGACGGCAATTTTGGGCTTGCTGAAGAGGGCATGCTCTAATCTATTGAACCCTGTTATCAGTTTGTAGTTTGGTGAGGTCAACTTGGGGCCTATTATATGCTATGGGAAGATTGACGTCTGATGTCTGATCCAAAATACGAACTAAGAACGCGTGGAAGAGCTGGCTCAGTAGAGGGCAAAATGTCTAAAATTGCCTAAGAACAGCTGGATGCTATGGAAGCCAGATTAACAAAGGCAATGAAAGATTTGATAACTACAAGTGGGAAAAAGTTGACTAAAGAGACTAAAGAAATAACAAAAGATAACTAAGGAACTAACAAAAGAAGCTGTAAAGAAAGAGATCAAGAACGAAATTGAAGATCTGAGGAAGGAGTCACAAGCAACAACACAGAAGATGCAAGAGGTGGAAAACAGAGTTACAAATCAAGATGTTACAATAAAGAAGATTCTGGAAAAAGTTCTACTACAAAACTGTAAGCTGATGGAGAACTTTGTACGTCTGAGGGGGGTGCCAGAAAACAATCAAGAGGACTTAAAAAATATATCCTGACTATTATTGCTGAATATTTGGGTGAAGATCCAGAGAAGACTGAAGATCAATGTGATTACGTGTACAGGGTCAATTCAGAGTTTGCCAGAAGGCGTAAGTTGCCAAGAGACACAGTAATTAAATTTACCACTAGAGATATAGTGGAAAGGATCTTGAGCCAACAATTTGCAAAAGAATTGGTGGTGGAGGAGAGCAGAGTCAGAATAATGAAGGAACTACCAAGGAAGGTAATCAGTGACAGAAGACAATTTAAACCTTTGACGGATAAATTAAGGGCAAAAGGTACAAGATATAGATGGATTTTACCAGCCGGACTTACTTTTGAGTATAAAGGGCTGACGTATTCCATAATAGACATTCAAGGCATGGAAGGGTTTTTGGCGGACAATAAGGATTTTGGGAACACAGCTTAATTGAAGAATCATTATGGATTACAAATTAATTTCTTGGAATGTTAATGTCCTAAATTCACCGCAGAAACGAAGAGCGACATTTCATTGGATTACAAAACAAAAATGTAATACAATTTGTTTACAAGAAGTACACATTAGACAATCGGATTACAAATTTTTAGGGGAAGAATTTGGTTCATTGGCTAAAGAAAAAAAAGGGGAGTGATTTTTTACATAAAGAAGGAGTTGGATAAAATTGAAAATTTTACAAGACAGCAAATCAAGAGGGGGTCTTGCTCTCCCAGATTGGAATCTGTACTATAAGGCTTGTTGTATTGCATGGTTAAGGGATTGGTGTAAGCTAGATAATAAGAGGCTAATGACTATTGAAGGCGTAGGTTTGGGAGAAGGCTGGCACAATTATATGTGGTATCACACTCCTGTAAAAACTGGACGCTTTTTCAGACACGAAATAAGAAGATCCTTGTATAAGATTTGGGATGAAATTAAGCTGATGTATACTTATACTCCAAAGTGGTTATCTCCGATAGAAGCTCTGACTCACCCCAACTTGTATAATTGGGATAACCCACAAGATTATGCCTATTTGTTGAATAGCCAAAATGATTTGATTGAGGAAGAACTATCTAAGTTAAATTGGTGGCTCCAGTGTCAACTCAAATCAAGATTTCAGAAAGACAAAGAAAGGGGCTTTTCGAATAAACCAATTGAATTAGATCTTATCTTAGAGTTCAAGCAGAAGATAATTTCTAAAACGTATGATTGGCTACTTCAAGTTAAGATGCAGGATGAAGTTGTAAAAGAAGCTTGGATCCGCTGGCTTAAGGATTTTGGCTATAATATTGATCTGGATGAATGGGAAAAATTATGGAAACAGAATTTAAAACTAATAAAGCCAACTGATCTCAAAGAAAATCTATATAAAATGGTATATAGATGGTATCTTACACCAAATAGACTGGCCAAAATTTACCCCACATACTCTAATAAATGTTGGAAATGCCGAGAAGTTGAAGGATCGTTGTTCCATATATGGTGGCAATGCAAAGAAGCCAGAAAATATTGGGCTCAAGTTAATATCTGGATTCAAAAAATCTTGAAAATACAAGTTAAGCATGTGCCAGAATTGTATCTTCTGAATATCTGTAGGCAAAATTTGCCTACGACCAAACTGAAAGTGTTACTGTATATAGTTACCATTGCTAGAACTTTGTATGCCAAGTATTGGAAAAATGATAGAATCCCGAACAGAGACGAATTCATTAATAAGCTGTTGGAAGTTGCTGAATCTGATCTAATGTCCACAAGATTAAGAGAGGGTAATGTGCAAAAATGTCAGGAGGAATGGGACCCCATTTATAAATGGGTCAAAAGTAGAGGCTTCGACATGGAGTAGCTAGAATTTTTTTTTTCCTTTCAAATCCTCTCCATCCCCCAGTGTGTATGATTGGGATGTAGTGGTAGACGTTAGACATAGATGTGTTTTGACTGTATGGCGCGCCCAAGCGTCTAAGGTGTTTGGAATGTATCTTTTTCGTATGATTAATGTTGATTGTATTTGTTCGTTCTTTATTCTTTCTTTTCTTTGTATGTCCATCTTTTCTTAATAAAAATTTCATATATTCAAAAAAAAAAAAAAAAAGAAGGAGTTGGAGCCAAAACTGATTTTAAAAGATAATGAAGGTAGATATTTGGCAGTAGAAGTTTTGATGTATGGCAAAAAGACTCTGTTGTTGGGACTTTATGCTCCTAATGGGGCTAAGAGTGACTTTTTCAATGATATTATGAAACAAATGGATCAAGTAACATACGATCAGATAATGCTTATGGGTGACTTTAATGGAACTATCCAGAACTCCTTATAAGGATCTGGGGGGGAAATGCAGATGGGAAACTACCTAAAGCATTTTTTGAACTAATCAAACAAGAGAGATTAGAAGATGTGTGGAGAAAATTCAACCCCCGGGGTACAAGACTATACTTTTTTTTCAGCCAGACATAATACCTTTTCTAGGATTGATATGTTATGGGCTACAAAAGAGCTGGGGTTGATCACAAAAAAAGTAGAGATTCTTCCGAAAATAGGTGCAGACCATAGCCCGTTGATGTGATGTGAAAGGGAGGGGAAAAAAGAGAGGTGGAGGATAAATGATGACTTATTACAGAAAGTGGAGGTAATGGCATCTCTAGAAAAAGAAACCAAAGCTTTTTTCCAAATAAATGACAACCAAGAGGTACAATTTCAAATGGTTTGGGATGCCTATAAGGCTGTGATGAGAGGAACATTAATTACATTGAATAATAAGGACAGAAGGGCAAATGAAAAGCAATTGTTGGACTTACAAAAGGAAATAAGTAAAAAAAGAAATTGAATTAAGAAAGAGACCGAGGAAAAAGAAAATTTTGCGAGAAATTACAATTTTACAGAGTCAATTAAGTCATTTACTGAATAAAGAGGAGAAGTGGAATTTGAAAAGACTCCAACAAAAATCTTTTGAAGGGGCAAACAAACCTGGAAAGTATTTGGCGTGGCAAATGAAGAAAAGAAGGGAATAAATACATAAACAAGATTAAAACTGGTGGCAAAGAAATTGTAGACTAGGAGGGCATCAAAAGGGAATTCTACAAGTACTATGCTAACTTATTTAAAGGCAAGCAAGTTGATAAAGAAAGAATAGAAGCTTATTTACAAAATGTGAAGGTAAATCCAACAACAGAAATGATGAAAGAAACATTGAATGATCCAATTGAAAAAAGGTGAAATAGACGCTGCAATCAGTTCAATGAAAATAGGAAAAGCACCGGGACTGGATGGCTTTTCAATAAAATTTTACAAAGTTCTTAAAAATATATTAGTTCCAATGCTCCAAAAATTGATGAATAATATCCATTTGGATGGGCAAGTGCCAAATACTTGGAAAGAAGCAGTTATTTCATTGTTACCAAAAGAAGACAGAGATTCTACAAATGTGAAAAAATATAGACCGATTTCATTGCTTAACAATGACTACAAAATCTTTGCAAAAATTTTGGCAGAAAGGCTAAAACAATACCTGCATAGGTTTATCTGTGAGGAGCAACGCCATGCTGGGAATTATTAGGAAGGGAATTGAAAACAAATCAGCCAGTATCATAATGCCCCTGTATAAATCGATGGTGCAGTCTCATTTGGAGTACTGTGTGCAGTTCTGGTCGCCGCACCTCAAAAAGGATATTATAGCATTGGAGAAAGTCCAGAAAAGGGCATCTAGAATGATTAAAGGGCTGGAGCACTTTCCCTATGAAGAAAGGTTGAAATGCTTGGGACTCTTTAGCTTGGAGAAATGTCAACTGCGGGGTGACATGATAGAGGTTTACAAGATAATGCATGGGATGGAGAAAGTAGAGAAAGAAGTACTTTTCTCCCTTTCTCACAATACAAGAACTTGTGGGCATTCGATGAAATTGCTGAGCAGACAGGTTAAAATGGATAAAAGGAAGTACTTCTTCACCCAAAGGGTGATTAACATGTGGAATTCACTGCCACAGGAGGTGGTGGCGGCCACAAGCATAGCCACCTTCAAGAGGGGTTTAGATAAAAATATGAAGCAGAGGTCCATCAGTGGCTATTAGCCACAGTGTATGTGTGTGTGTGTATGTATATATATATATATATATATATATATATATATATATATATATATATATATATATATATATATATATATATATATAATTTTTTTTGCCACTGTGTGACACAGAGTGTTGGACTGGATGGGCCATTGGCCTGATCTAACATGACTTCTCTTATGTTCTTATGTCCTTATGTTTAAGCAAGCTTTCTCCCGAAGAGGCAAATTAGAGACAATATCAGAATAGTGGTGGACATTGTAGAGTATTATGAAAAACATCCGGAAAAAGAAGTGGCATTCTTTTTTGCTGATGCAGAGAAAGCCTTAACAATCTTAATTGGGACTTTTTGTTTTCTGTGATGGAAAAAGTAGAGTTGGGAAAAGACTTTATAAGAATGGTGAAAGCGATATATACTGAACCGCGAGCTAAGCTATGTGTTAATTCAGATTTAACAAAGCAAATGGTTATCAGCAAAGGTACAAGACAAGGTTGCCCTCTATCCCCATTGCTATTTATAATGACTCTAGAGATTTTGTTGTGGCAACTAACAGAAGATAAGGAAATAGAGGGGCTAAAATTGAAAGGATGGACTTATAAATATAGAGCCTTTGTAGATGATGTGATGTTTATTACTGAAAATCCAATACAAGTATTACCATTGTTATTGGAAAAAATTAGAGAATATGGTGACCTTGCTGGGTTTTACATAAATAAATAAAAATCGCAAATTTTAAGTAAAAATTTATTATTGTGCAAACAAAAAGAACTTCAAAATGCAACTGGATGTGAAGTCACCTCAAAAGTAAGATATTTAGGTGTAGAGATCACGATGAAAAATGTAGATCTGTTTAAAAATAACTATGATAAACTTTGGCGTAAAATTGAAGCTGATATGTTGAAATGGAATAAAGTGGTTTCTTTTGGGTAGGATAGCTGCCGTGAAAATGAATGTCTTACCAACAATGTAGTTCCTCTTCCAAACAATTCCAATTGTGAAAGATGTTAAACAATTCAATAGATGGCAAAAAAAGATTTCTGAATTTGTATGGGCGGGAAAAAAACCAAGAATCAAAAGGAAAATACTAATTGATGCGAAAGAACGAGGAGGTTTTCAACTGCCGGATCTTAAATTATATCATGAAGCAGTATGTTTAGTATGGCTCAAGGACTGGATAACCTTATCCAACCAGAAGTTATTGGCGTTGGAAGGTCATGGAAATCTATTTGGTTGGCATGCATATTTGTATTATGGGAAGGAGAAGTTGGATGGTTTCTTCCGGCATCATTTTATAAGAAGAAGTTTGTTGAATACTTGGGAAAAATATTTTAAATATGGTAATGAGAGAAAACCACTGTGGATTGTACCAATGGAAGTTATAAAATGGATTTCTGACTCACAGGAAGACAAATGGCTTACATACAAACATTTGCTAAAAATTAAGGGTGGCAAAGTAAAATTAAAAGCGAAGGAAGAACTTCAAGACAAATTTAATTGGTTCCAGATGCTACAAATTAAAAGTTTAGTGGATAAAGATATCAGGACTGCAGGTATAAGGCAAGATCAGACAGAAATGGAAAAAGTGCTGTTAGGGAAAGATGAAAAGTTGATTGCAAAGATGTATAAATTGTTATTGAAATGGTCTACAGAAGACGAAGTAGTAAAATCTCAAATGATTAAATGGGCAATAAATATGAATAAAGAAATTTCAGTGGAGACATGGGAACACCTACGGAAGAACTCTATGAAAATATCGACATGTAATAATATAAAAGAAAACTGTTTGAAAATGCAATACAGGTATATGACACCTAAGAAGTTAGCAAAAATGAACAAGCAGGCATCTGATCGGTGTTGGAAATGTAAAAAGCATGAAGGCTCTTTTTACCATATGTGGTGGACATGTGAAAAAGCAAGCCAATTTTGGCAAATGATTCAACAAGAGATGTCGAAGATATTGGGATATGCAGTTAAAAGGGCACCAGATACCTTTCTGGTAGGATTCCAAATGGAAAGTTTTCCGAAGCAAGACAGGACTTTGGTGTGGTATATGTTGTCAGCTGCAAGAACATTGTTTGCACAAAGGTGGAAGCAAGCTGAAATACCAGATAAATGAGACTGGATTTTAAAAACTTTACATTGGAGTGAAATGGATAGACTTACTAGAATCTTGAAAGACAGTGATGCAGAAAAATTTAAAGATGAATGGAAGAAGTTTCAGGACTATATTGAAAAGCAATGGAGAGTTAAGAGACATTTGGTGGTTTTCGAAAGTATAACCTGAAATGGGGGGAAATGGGGGAGACAGACGATTAAAAATAATTTTTTGAATTAATATACGATAGCTCCTTTTATTAGCAGTTAGAAAATATAGTGATAATTACAACAAACAGTTATAATTGGTGTGATAATAGATTGATAAAAGATAAGTGTAATACTTAAAAAGAATTAAATAGCTATAACTGGTGTGATAATAGATGAAAGATAAGTGTAATACTATGGGTGAACTAAAAGGTTAAGGTGATATGATTTAGTATATTGAGATAAATAAGTTCAGGATGTGCTAACAATGTCCTGAAGGAAAGCTAGAAGACCGAATTATAAATAGAGATATAGAGATGTTATTAGATTTTATGTAAGTTTTATAGTGCAAGATTCTAAAACGGATGGTACCTTAATTATTTTTTCTCAATAGCTTGAAGCACCAACGGAGGTCAAAGAAAAGAGATGGGGGAAGTGAGAAAAAAAAAAGAAAATGTGTAATGTATTGATAAGGATTGAAATATTGCTTCCCCCCCCTTTTTATTATTTGAAATACATTTAAATACATTGCAAAATTTAATACATTTGGTTAACACACAAAGAGCTGTGTAAGCTCTTGGAGGATTGGCTACATCAGGAGGGTGTAGCCTAATATGCAAAAGAGTTCCTGCTACAAAAAAACCCCTGCATTGATGGACCTATAATCCATTAATCTATCTCTTAAAGCCATCAGAATCCCACAGTTTAATTACTCACCGAGTAAAGAAATATTTCCTTTTGTCTGTCCAGAACCTATTGCCAATCATTGGGCATCCCTGAGTTCTAGTATCAGGGTCTCATTTATTATTTATTAACAGGATTTGCATGCCATCTTTTTGATCAATCAGGGCCACTATCCAACCCACTATGTATAAAAATGGCTTCTGTACTCAGATATGTTTTCTTGTTATACATAATACTTTATAGAACAAAATAGGAATTGATTGCACCTTTAAGACCACCTTAGTTTTATTCAGAACGTAAGCTTTCATGTGTTCTCTAAGCACACTTCATCAGATGAGGAATCTTGCACAGTGAGCATAGCTGGTAGGCAGTGGCCCAGAATGGTACAGATTTAAGAACCAATGACAGTGAATTAAAATTATCTGGTAGGCAGTGATTTAGAATGTAAAGGTACAAATATAAGATTAAATGACAGAATAGTAAAATTAACAAATTGAGCATACCTTTGATCTGAATAGCAGGAGCATGCGAAAGCAACACAACAGTAGTATGTCAAAATGTGAGAGTGTCTGTCAATGACTCTATTGCTATGAACCTGGGCTAAAAGGAAGGAATTATTATGTTTTCCCATCCAACTAACCCACCTTTAAACATGCAACATACATATAGTTTGTCATAAGGAGGAAAAAACCTTAAAATTTAGTAGGAAATGGGTTCAATATATGTAATGGGATAAGCAATCAATGTCCCTGTTTGAGTGTGTCAATACAGCTAAAAGAGAAATACATTGAATAGTGATGTTCTAGTCCACCTAATTTACTTTTTAACATGTAAACATCATTCAAGTTTGCCATAGGAAAAAAAAAGAATAAAATAAAATATAGTGAAGATGGGTAAAGTATATGTAATGAGATAAACAACCAATATCCCTATTTTGAGTATGTCAATACCAAAAAATTATTCTGATACACAATTCTAAAAGAGAAACACATTAGAATACTGGGGATGTATAACTATACTCATTGAGAGTGGGTTTAGCATCTGTAATGAGATAAAAAAACCAATATCCCTGTTCAGTCCTGAGGAGGTGTTTGTTCCAAGTTTCATATAGTTTGTAATTCAGCAATTTCTCTCTCCATTATGTCCTTGAAGTTCCTTTGCAGTAAAACAGCTACTTGAGGTCACCCACTGAATGCCTTGGAAGGTTAAAGTGTTCCCCCACAGGCTTCTCAGTTCTGTAATTCCTGATGTCAGATTTCTGTCCATTTATCCTTTGGTGGAGGGTTTGTCCTGTTTACGTAGAGAACTGAAGGGCATTGTTGGCATTTAATGGCATATATAATGTTGGAAGATGAGCAAGTGAATGAGCCTGAGACGGTGTAGTTAATGCTGTTAGGTTCAGTGATTGTGTTGTCTGGGTGTATATGGCAGCAAAGTTGGCACTTGGGTTATTGCAAGCTCTGGTACCAGTGTTCATGCTCAGATGAGATGTTGTATTGTTGTGGGTGTGAAGTTGTTTGAGATTAGGGAGCTGTCTGTGTGCAAGAACAGGTTTACCCCCAAGTACTTTAGAAAGTGAGCTGTCACTATTCAATAGAGGTTGTAAGTTGTTGATGATGTGTTGAACCATTTTCAGTTGAGAGTTGTGTGTGACCACTAGTGTTGTTCTGTTATTGTCTTTTTTTGGTTTGTCTTGTAACAGGTTTTCTCTGGGTATCATTCTGGCTTTGTTAATCTGTTTCCTGACTTCATCAGGTGGGTACTTTAGTTCCAAAAAGATTTGTTGTAGATTCCTCAGGTGAAAATCTCTGTCAGCAGTATTGGAGCAAATGCGGCTGTAGTATAGAGCCTGGCTGTTTACAATGGATCTTTTGGTATGTTGGGATGGAAGAAGAAGAAGACGACATTGGATTTATATTCTGCCCTCCAGAGTCTCAGAGTGGCTCACAATCTCCTTTAACTTCCTCCCTCAGGACAGACACCCTGTGAGGTGGGTAGGGCTGAGAGGACTCTCACAGCAGCTGCCCTTTCAAGGACAACCTCTGTGATAGCTATGGCTGACCCAAGGCCATTCCAGCAGGTGCAAGCGGAGGAGTGAGTTCTCCCAGATAAGAGTCCGCACACTTAACCATTACACCAAACTGGTAGCTGGACTTTATCCCAATAGGTTACATTGGCCATGACAATAGAGTATCCCAATCAATAGATTTTTTGGAGGGGATAATTTCTATTCTGATAGCATTTCTATTTACAGAAGGTCTGTACTTTGGATGTTTTCTTTTTACTAATGTTCCGGCAGCAATGTCCTAAGAGGACAAAGTTATTGAGCCAGTTCCTTATGCATTCTCTTCCCACCCCTACCCCCATGCAAGAGGGTTGGGTTTTTTTACCTTGGAGTTTTTGCTTAAGCACTGACCATAATTTATGAATCTGAAGGGTTGGGAAAGAGCAGAGGTTAATGATGGTCAAAGGAAATAGCACTGTTGTTGAAAGAAAACAGCATAGACAGGGCACAGCAACCTGGAGAGGTGTGAGGAAATATAGATTAAATGCTAAATTTGAAAAGGAAATGAACTTTTAGAAAATACCAATGTTGATGTGTAGAGCTGTTCTGGAGAGTGTAATGACTAATACCCCTCTCTTTAATTACGACTAACAATCACTCACTGTAATAAAATGAATTCAGAAGAAACACTAAATGTTTAGAATGCATTGTGAGAGTTTTAGACAAAAGGCCTTCAAATCTAAACATTGATCTTTCTCCAGTTTAGAGTCTGATAAGGCAGGCCTAAATATATTCAACATAGATGTTGTAGATCTCTGTAATTAGCTGCTTTCTAACAAAGTATGTTGTTTAGTCATCACTGGTCTCTATAGTGATTCAACCTAATTACAAGTTTTTTTCTGCTTGTTTAAAGGGTGCTAAGCCTAACTATCAGGTGGATTTGTTAACAACAACAATCTATTCATCCAAGACTCAAGGCTGACATCAGCTTACTCTGTCTAAGAGCAGTGATTAACTGTGTTGCAACAGGCAAAAATTAGACAGGGCACATTCCTCAAAGGAACAGCAAAGTTGTAAAGCAAAAGATATCAGCTGAAGACCACAACTGAGGCAAGAGATCATATGATTGACTGGTGGGAAGAGGCCTTACAATAAATGAAATATTGTTTTCATGTAGTTTTGAAAGGGGTAGGATTAAGAAGATAAAGTCAACTCTGCTGAAAGAGCCCTTCTATATTGAACGTCCAGGTAATTTCTCAGAAGGCCGAGAATCCAACATTTCAAAATGTTTTATTTATTCCTGACATTTGTAAACTGCCTTTGTTCCATGGGATTCAATACAGTACCCTGGGAAAATGCTGCTGAAATGAAAACAGGAACCCTAGTTAGGGTTGCCAATCCTCAGGTGGGGACAGGGGATCCCTTGGTTTGGAGGCCCTCCCTCACTTCAAGGTCATCAGAAAGCGGAGGGGAAATGTCCTTTGGGTGCTCCGTTATTCCTTATGGAGACTAATTCCTAGGGTATAATGGTGAATTGATCTACGGGTATCTGGGGCTCTGGGGGGATGTTTTTTTTTTAGGTAGAGGCACCAAATTTTCAGCATAGCATCCAGCGCCTCTCTTCAAAATACCCTCCAAGTTTCACAAAGTTTGGATCAGGGTCCAATTCTATGAGCCTCAAAAGATGGTGCCCCTATCCTTCATTATTTCCAATGGAGGGAAGGCATTTAAAAGGTGTGCAGTCCCTTTAAACATGATGGCCAGAACTCCCTTTGGAGTTCAATTATGCTTGTCACAACCTTGCTACAGGCTCCACCCCTAAAGTCCCCAGATATTTCTTGAATTGGACCTAACTGGGGCTTTTTTTGTAGCAGGAACTTCTTTGCATATTAGGCCGCACCCCCCCCCCCCGATGTAGCCAATCCTCCCGGAGCTTACAGTAGGCCCTGCACTAAGAACCCTGTAAAGAATTTCTGCTATTAAAAAAAGCCCTGGACCTGGCAACCTTAATTCCAGTTTATTATGTTGTGCTGTCCCTTTCACTTACCCACCTACAAAGTCATTGCTGCTGGGTGGCCAAAACACCCTCTGTTCTTGTAGCATTGTCTCTCACCGGCACCTGTCACAAAATGACATGCTTTTTGTCTTAACATAGGTACAGAAACCACCTATTTGAACACAAAGAAATGTATTTTAATTTTTTACTGTGTATATGTATCTCTTAATCTTAATTTAACAATTGTAATTCAATCATTCTCAAATCATGTCAAGCAGCCATTCAACAAGAGCTATAGCCAGCTCACCCAGCTGCAAGCACAGTATGCCAACAATAATGCAGCACAAGCAGATTCATCTTCCAGGTCGGGAGTTTATAGCCACTCAATCCATTCTAAGCAAAGACAAGATTCCACTGATGGAATTTTCATTAGTAAAGAGTTTGGGAATCGATTGTATATGTCCTTAGGGATTTGCTTAAAGTATGCTAGTATCATTAATTTTCTCTTGTATATCAATTTATAGATTGAATAGTTGTCAGAGACAACTCTTTTGCCTTAGACAAGCCTTTCCAAGTCAGCCTACATTAGTAAATATAAAAATAGGGTGGATCCCCAGCTTTCCCTTCAATCTCACTCAGTTGCTCCTTACTAGAGTCCCTGTCCCAAATAGTTTTGTGCGTGCAGGTCTGATGATCCCCTGCACAGTATTTTTGATGGTCAAAGAGAGCCACTTTTGTGTAGTGGTAAAGTGCACAGATTCTTACCTGGGAGAGCCAGGTTTGATTCCCCACTCCTCCACATGCAACTGCTGGAGTGACCTTGGGTCTGTCATAACTCTGTCAGAGCTGTTCTTTTAAGAGCAGTTTCTATCAGAGCTCTCTCAACTCCACCTAACTCACAGGATGTCTGTTGTGAGGAGGGGAAAGAGATTGTAAACTCATCTGAGACTCTGAGTGAATTGTGGGGTATATATCAAATCTCTTCTTCTCCTCCTCCTCTTCCTTGCTTCCTTCCAAAAAGTTTGCTGGATCAAATGCTTGTCTCATTCTTTTTCTGCTTTAATCCTAATTTTTATTTCTTTGTCCATTTATAGTTAGCCGTTGCTCTGACCTGGATGGCCCAGGCTGGCCAAATTTCATCATAGAAGCTATAAAAGGTTGGCCTTGATTAGTACTTGGATGGAAAACCGCCAAGGAAGTCTAGGATTGCTACCTACAGCAGACAGTGGCAAACCACCTTTTTTTGCCTCTTGCACTGAAAACCCTATGAAGACACCATTAGGGATGTGCATAACAAAATGCCCAAGCTGAAGATACAAAATGAAATCACTGGTTCAGGTGATTACCATGGTTTTCTGGAATGTTAACACAAACCTGAGATTCTTAGTTATGATGAAAAACCTCTGCAGGAATCATCCATGTTGCTTTTCCTCTTTGGATACTGCTAGCCAGCTCCCAAACATGCTCATGTTTTCCTTTGATTCTACTTTTCCCCCCTGAGCAATGACATGTCTCACTTCCAATCAGATCCTTGCACAGAGCATTTCCAGCTAATCACCTTTGAAGACAAGCCACAGACAGCTGCAGTTTTCTTTCCCTCCCACCTTTGTGGGGCAGAGTCATTTTGTTCTTCTCAAGTCCTATTGCAAAATATAGAACTGGGTCACCTTGTTCAGGTGCTTATAGAATTTGTCCCCTTGGCCCCGTGTGCTTGAAATGTGGAGGTCCCTTGTAAGAGCCCTGTGGTGCAGAGTGCTAAAGCTGCAGTAGTACAGTACTGCAGTACTTAACTCTAAGTACTCTAAGAGTGCTCACGACCTAAGTTTGATCCCCAGCAGAAGCTGGATTTTCAGGTAGCTGGCTCAAGGTTGACTCAGCCTTCCATCCTTCTGAGGTCGGTAAAATGAGTACCCAGCTTGCTGGGGGGAAAGTGTAGATGACTGGGGAAGGCAATGGCAAACCACCCCGTAAAAAGTCTGTGAAAGCAACATCACCCCAGAGTCGGAAACAACTGGTGCTTGCACAGGGGACCTTTCCTTTCCTATAGGATAGTCAGCACTTACTCCCTTCAATTTTGGTGTCATTTGGTTGAAAAACAGCCACAAGAAGGAAATAAAAGGGAAATAAAAGGGCTGCACTGGTCACCAGAAGACATAAAATACGGCCAAGTCTGATGGTGTATTACTATATTTTCCTAAATTACCCTATGTGTTTCACCCATGGGCTTCATAAGAGGAATCTGTAATATATAATATACAATTATACCATTGAATTTACATGAATAATAGTATAGTTTAAATTATATAAATAAATATACCATTGTTTATATAAAATAAATAACATTTATTTTTACAATTTTAAACCCCTTGTTCCATCTGCTTTAATATTAGGGGGCTTAAGATGACAGGAAGGACTGTGTTCTGTGTGGATTTGGTGCCATTATCTTTATAAACATCTGCCATGGACCCTCATATACATTTGTCTTTGATAATAATACCAATTTCAATCCCAAACTTATAGTGTCCTATCCAGAAATAAGCAGAGACCTACCCTCCAAACCCAGATCCAAAAGCACACACCCCACTCACCATAACCTGGCTGCAACTTGATGCCCTTTTCACCACCAGCCTGCTGTCAAGAGCTTTTTCAATGGCTGGCTACAGCTACATACTCATCCATCTGATGTTGTCCAGATACTGTTAATCTCACTTTCAGATTTCTTTCATTATTTCCTGTACTGTTTGAATGTTATGCCATCTCAAGTGCCATCTCAAAAGGGTAAAACAAGAGGGTACCTTCCCCATCAAGTTCCTGGGTGGGGCTAAAAGCCAAATTGTATTCTGTGTGACAGAGTAGGACAAACAGACTATCAAAACCACAAATATTAACTCTTGACTTGGGGCTGTTCAGTCACAGCAGGGAACAAAACTTTTAGCAGAAAAATCTGCCTTGCAGTGGTGAAGTGAGAAGGTCTGCTGTTGTACCAGGCAAACCACAGTATTCCAGGCTGGGTCTCTGTGAGTAAAAGGGCAGAGGGTGAGGGCAGGTTCCTTTCCAAGCCGGTTTTGGCTTTTGAGGAAAGTCTCATTGGAGCAGATGTAGGGTTTTCTGTCCCAGGTTGAGAAATTCCTGGAGATTTTGTGGTGAAGTCTGAGGAGGGGAGGGGAGAGGCCTCAGCCAAATATAATGCCACAGAGTCTACCTTCCAAAGCAATTTTTTCCCTCTGGGGAAAAGATCTGTCATCTGGAGTTCAGTTGTAATCCTAGAAGATCTTGAGGTTTACCTAAAGGCTGGCAACCACAGGTCTAGTGGCAACTTCTGAGTGACTTGATACCATCCAATGTTCATGACTCAACTAGGTCTGGCTGCTTGCTACTGTTCAGCAGCAGTCACCCTATGAGACCCAGGGGTGAGGTCACACTCACCATTAAATCCATCTGCAACACGCCTCTATTATAATCCGCACAACCAATTTTCCGATCAGACAATAGCCAGGCTCCCGTTCTATCCCATGTGGGTCCTGTCGCTGGTCGATCAGAGTGCTCTACTGGACCTCGTTTCATGAGACATCAATCTGCATTAGCGCAGGCGCAGTGATGCCTGCTATCTGCACTATCGAGCAGATCCAGCATCTCCTCCCTTCTCCACGAGAGACCTCGCACACCCACCATGACCTCGTTCTCGAGGGCGGGGATGTGCATCGCTTTTAAATGGGTCGGATCACTAACAGTTTTGCTAGTCCGTTGGCACTACTTTTC
Source organism: Heteronotia binoei (assembly GCF_032191835.1). Taxonomy (NCBI): domain Eukaryota; kingdom Metazoa; phylum Chordata; class Lepidosauria; order Squamata; family Gekkonidae; genus Heteronotia; species Heteronotia binoei. Next base: position 53,719,276 of record NC_083225.1, read on the forward strand.
CAGCATGAACACAACGCATGTAGAAAAAAACCCAGGAATTTAAATCAGTTCACATCTAGTTTCAAAAGTGAGTTTTGTTTCCAGACTAGGGTTGCCAATCCCCAGGTGGGGGCAGGGGATCCCCCGGTTTGGAGGCCCTCCCCCCACTTCAGGGTCATCAGAAAGCGGGGGGAGGGGAGGGAAATGTCTGCTGGGAACTCTATTATTCCCTATGGAGGTTTATTCCCATAGCAAATCATGGCGAATTGATCTGCGGCTCTGGGGCTCTGGGGGGGCTATTTTTGGGGGTAGAGGCACCAAATTTTCAGTATAGCATCTAGTGCCTCTCCCCAAAATACCCCCCAAGTTTCAAAAAGATTGGACCAGGGGGTCCAATTCTATGAGCCCCAAAAGAAGGTGCCCCTATCCATTATTTCCTATGGAAGAAAGGAATTGAAAAGGTGTGCCATCCCTTTAAATGTGATGGCCAGAACTCCCTTTGGAGTTCAATTATGCTTGTCACAGCCTTGATCTTGGCTCCACCCCAAGTCTCCTGGCTCCACCCCCCAAAGTCCCCAGATATTTCTTGAATTGGACTTGGTAACCCTATTCCGGACATAGGGGCGGGTAAACAATTTATCGAGCCAACATTCGCTCGCTCATTCACTGGTGCAGTGATATCACTTGCAGGGGGCTTTGGGAGGGAAGCGGTGGTGCGCTTCCGACGAGTTGCCAACGATGGAGCGTTCAAACAGAGAAATTCCACTCAGGAACCGTCAGAATAATTTTGTTCCGGATTTAAAGCAGTATCAAATTAGTCTGCGTCCCAGTTGTCTCAACGCGGGACTCGAACGAGCTAACCACCATTCACAGATGCTGACGTTTGGACAACAGTTTAAAATCCGACACGCTTCCAGACTCCACTCAGGCCTGTAGCGGGATTTTCTGAACGTCTGACCTCACCCCCAGTGTGGTTTAGCAGATAGAGCTTCAGAGTGGAGTCTGGGAGAGGATAGGTTGGTGAACAGCTGCTCAGCGGGGAGGGCGGGATATAAATAAAATAAAATTAAAATGAGGCAGGAAAAGGGAAGAGGTTATGAGGGTTGTCAGCAGGAAGAAAAGGGGAACTAATTTGGGGAGAGAGATATAGGGGAAAGTGAGGTATCAGCCTACATGTCCCTGAGGGTTCTCTACCATGCAAGTGGGCTTGCTCAATGGTCACACAACTGAGCCATAGTTTTCCTAAATAGAGGCTGCTCAGGGTGGAGGACAAGCTGAAGATGGGGACAGTTGGCAGATAAAGGTAGGTAGGCTGTTGGGTAACAAGGAGACAGGGTTGTCAACTCCAGGTTAGGAAATTCTTAGAGATCTAGGATGGAGCTTGGGGAGGGTGTGGTTTGAAGAGGGGAGGAACCTCAATGGGTATAATGCCATAGACTCCACCCTCCAAAGCAGCCATTTCCTCCAGGGGAACTAGGGTGTTGCTAACCTCCAGGTGGGGGGTTAGAGATCACCCGGGATTACAATTGCTTTCCAGATGACAGAATTCAGTTTCCCTGGAAAAAATGGCTACTTTGGAGGATCGACTCTATGGCACTGTACCCTGCCAAGGTCGCTTCCCTCCCCAAACCCTTGTCCACCCAAGACTCCACTTCCACATTTCCAGGAATTTCCCAACCTGGCCCTGGTAGCTGTAAGGAGGAACTGATCTCTGTAGTTGGGAAGGCTGCTGTTATCCCTGGAGATTTCCAGACCCCACCTGGAAGGTTGGCAACCCAAGAAGAAGGGAAGGAAGCAAGAGAAGTTGGGAGGTAATGGGGGCTTTCAGGAAAGGGAAGAAGGAAATAGTGGAAGAGGAGGATGCCTCCTGCAAGTCCTTGTGGATTCCTGCTTGTACAATCTAAATCCTAAACTCTTGAAAGCTCATGCTCTGAAAATCTTGTTAGGCTCTAAAGGACTGCTGGATTAAATCTAGATTAAATCAAATCTAGATTAAAACAGTTTAAAGGGAATTGACAGAAGATATGCAATCCTGTTACAACTTCAGAAAAGTTATTTCAATTGATGCATTCACTGGGTTTATAGACATTACCCAATTACAGAAAGATGTGGTAGAGAATAAATGAAGTAAATACCCATGAACAGCAGATGGCAGCAGAGTTCTATCTGATATATTATTATAATAATTATTAATAGTTTATTTATATTCCATCCATTTCCCCGTGGGGGCTCAGGGCGGAGCACAACATAATAAAACCACATTAAAATCATATATTAATAAAAGCAATTACAATTATTTCATAAACAAATAGCTCGGCAGAAGAGTTTTGATGAGATAGTGCAGTTTGACAGTGCATCGAGTCAGCGCAGTAAAATATTCAGCATATACAGTAGGGGAGGCCGACCGATCTAATGGACAGATGCCCGCCGCCTCACCCGAAAACCTGGCAGAACACTTCCGTTTTACAGGCCCTACGAAAGGCTAATAAGCCAGGTAGGGCCTGGATCTCTATACGGAGCTGATTTCACCAGGTTGGGGCCAGGACCGAAAAGGACCTGGCCCTGGTAGAGGCAAGACGGGCATCTTTTGGGCCAGGGACAGTCAGCCTATTCTGGGAGGCTGAATGAAGCAACCTCTGGGTCATATACGGGAAGAGACGGTCCCGAAAGTATGCTGGTCCCAGGCCGCGTAAGGCTTTGAAAGTCAGAACTAACACCTAGAAGCGGATCTGGTACTCTATAGGCAGCCAGTGCAGGCCACGAAGCACTGGCCGCATCTGTGCATTACATCGGTCAGCCTCCCCTACTGTATATGCTGTATATCTTACTGCGCTGACTCGATGCACTGTCAAACTGCACCATTTCATCAAAACTCTTCTGCTGAGCTATTTGTTTATGAAATAAACAGTATAGGTGATGCAGTTAGCAGGTGAGCTGCTGCATTCTGCACCTGCTGCAGTTTCCAGATCAGCTTCAAGGGCAAGCCAACATAGAGCGAGTCACAGTAATCTAATCTGGAAGTGACCATTGCATGGGTCACTGTGGCCAAGTCTTGGGAGGAAAGATATGGTGCTAGTTGCCTGATATGCCGTAGATGGTGGAAGGCAGACCTGGTAGCTGCCGCAACCTGGGCCTCCATGGAAAGTGAGGCATCCAGGATCACTCCCAAGCTCTTCACCTGTTGGGTTGGCACTAAAACCGTGCCATCCAAGGGTGGGAGCTGTGTACACAAACACCGCTCCCCTTCGACTCAGGCACAGGACCTCCATCTTTGCTGGATTTAACTTCAGTTGGCTGTGCTGTAGCCATCCCGCTATGGCTCTTGTAATGTATTGGCTGAAATACGCGCCCACGCGCAGAGGCGGCTGGGTATCCCAGGCATCTCTAGCGCGGGGCGCGGAATCCCCGCCTACTACATCCACGGCGGGAAGTTTAACAGGCCAGGATTGGCCTGACCTGTACAGGAGGCTGAACCGGGTAAATGTACATAAGCGGGGCCCGGCCCGCGTGTTCCCTCTCTTGCAACGTGCTCCTAATAAACTATGTTGCCCTACTCTCGTCTCCGCTTCGAGTACGTTACACTGGCGACAAAGGTGGGATCCTAGCCTCATCGGCTACAATCGGAGACCTTGGGCAACGAACGACCGGCCACGACCGCCGCCGCCACCATGGCCAACCAGAGCGGGAACGCCGGGTACATCGAGCCCTTCGACCCTGCAAATCCAGAGGGCTGGGAGTCCTACTCGAAACGGGTCGAGTTCTACCTCCGGGCCAACAAGATCACCGACGCCGGATCAAAGAGGGATGTTCTCCTGAGTGTCTGCGGGCCAGCCACGTTCGAGATCGCCAAGGGTCTCTCAGCTCCTGCCCGCCTCGCGGAGAAATCCTACGAGGAGATCATCAGGCTCCTCACGGGCCATTTCTTGCCGCAGCCCTCACGGGTGGCCCGCAGATTCCTGTTCCACAAAAGGGACCAGACCGCTGGAGAATCAGCCGCGGACTACTTGGCGGCCCTCCGCAAACTCGCCGGGAACTGCAACTTCCCCCAGTTGGAGGAAACCCTGGCCGACCGATTCACATGGGGCCTCCGCGACGAAAGGCTCCAGCAGAAGCTCTTCGCCAAAGAAGAGCTCACCCTCCAGGGCGCCTTCAGCGAGGCGGTCGCGTTCGAGAGGGCTGCCCGGACCTTTCCCCGGGTCAAGACCGAGACCGCCCACCACGAGGAGCTGGACCCCGAGCACCAGGACGAGGGGGAAGCCTTCCAGACGCGCCGCGCCGCAGGACCAGCTGCCCGAGCTCCACAGCGCCCCAGAGCCAGCGAACGGCCGAACCAGCGAACTAACGAAAGGGCCAAATGCGCCAGCTGCGGCGACCCCCACGATCGGAGGGACTGCCAGTACCGGACCTGGGACTGCAGGAGCTGCGGGAAGACCGGCCACATCGCGCGAGCTTGCCGAGCCAAGCACAACCGCCCGCGACCGCCCGCGCACCACGAGGCCACAGAGTCCCACTCAACAGCCTCCACCTCACTTCAGGTACTGAGTTTGCCCCTGACCACCCCCGACAAGATAAAGATGGCGGTCCTCATAGACGGGGCCCCCTGCGTCATGGAAGTGGACTCGGGCTCCTCCATCTCCATAATCGCGGAGGAGACCCTGAGAAGGCTGCGCCCCGGCCAGGGGCTGCAGCTGCGACCGGCAAATTTCATATTGCGGGACTTCCAGCAAAACCCGGTCCAAATAGCGGGGTGGGCACGGGTGCAGGTGGAACGGGGGTCCTTCAGAGGCCCCCTAGACATCCTGGTGGTCAGGCGGCCGCTTACCACCCTCTTGGGTCTTGCATGGTTTGGCCCCTTGGGAATCCGAATAGAGGTGGCGCGCACGACCACCGCGGGAGGGTTCGGGGAGGTGTGCAGAGAGTTCCCCGACGTATTCGATGGGTCGCTGGGTAGTTACAAGGGCCCGGCCATCTCCCTACCGCTCGACCCGACGGTCAGACCGATCCGGCTCAAGGCAAGTAGGGTCCCCTTCGCCTTGAAGCCCAAGATCGAGGCACAGTTGGACCGCCTAGTAGCACAAGGGGTCCTGGAGCCGGTCAATTACGCCATGTGGGAGACCCCCATAGGGACTCCGGTCAAACCCAATGGGGACGTGCGGATATGTGCAGATTACAAGTGCACAATTAACAAAGCGCTCCAAGACAACCCCTACCCAGTGCCGGTGGTCAGCCACGTCCTGGCTGCTCTAGCGGGGTCTAAGGTCTTTGGGAAGCTGGACCTGGCCCAGGCCTACCAACAGCTCCCAGTAGACGCCAAGACGGCGGAAGCCCAGACCATAGTGACACACAGGGGGACCTTCCGGGTGAAGAGGCTACAGTTCGGGGTAAGCGTCGCTCCGGGGATTTTTCAGAGTATAATGGACACTCTCCTTAAAGGGATCCCCGGAGTGCAGCCGTTTTTCGACGACGTTTTAATCGCCGCCCCCGGCCCCGAAGAGTTTGGAAATCGCTTGAGAGAGGTGCTCCGCCGGTTCCAGACAGCGGGGCTCAAGGTCAAACGGGAAAAATGCTTGCTGGGGGTCCCACGGGTGGAGTTCCTGGGTTTCGCCGTAGACTCCGCGGGAATCCACCCAACAGAAGAAAAAACTCGAGCCATCCTGCAGGCCCCGGCTCCCACCTGCAAGGCGGAGCTCCAAAGCTTCTTGGGGGTGCTAAACTTTTATCATTCGTTCCTCCCCCACAAGGCAGCCCTCGCTGAGCCCCTCCACAGGTTACTGGACAAAAAGGCCCCGTGGGTGTGGGGAAAAAGGCAAGCCGCCGCATTCCAGGCGGTCAAGGACATCCTAGTATCTAATGCGGTGCTCCACCATTTTGACGAGGGTCTCCCCGTCATCTTGGCGTGCGATGCGTCGCCCTACGGAGTGGGGGCAGTCCTGGGGCACCAACTCCCGGACGGGAGGGAGGTCCCGGTGGCATACTACTCCCGCACGCTGTCTCCAGCCGAGCGCAATTACGCGCAGATAGACAAAGAGGCACTGGCAATCGTGGCGGGGGTCCGCAAGTTCCACGAATATCTGTACGGGCGGAGGTTCACTATTGCCACCGACCACAAGCCTCTCCTAGGCCTGTTGGCCCTTGACCGGCAAACCCCCCAAATTCTCTCACAGCGCGTGTTGAGGTGGAACCAATTCCTCAACTCCTACACGTACACACTGGTGCACAGGGCAGGCAAGGCCATGGGCCACGCGGACGCGCTCAGCCGCTTGCCGCTCCCAGAAGTAGGCCCAGACCCCGCCCCCGCACACCAGGTCATGATGATAGAGAGCCTCCCGGAGCAGCCCCTCCACGTGGCGGAGGTCGCCAAGGCAACACAGAAACACAAAACACTGGCGAGGGTGCTCGACTGGGTGATGAGGGGCTGGCCGGAGGGGAACATGGGGGAAGAATTCAAACCATACACGACCAGGAGGGAGGAACTAGCCGCGCACAAGGGGTGCCTATTATGGGGAAGCAGGGTGGTGGTCCCGCCTCCGCTGCAAAAGCGAGTCCTGGAATCCCTACACGAGACCCATCCCGGCATAGTCCGAATGAAGGCGTTAGCCAGGAGCTATGTCTGGTGGCCGGGAATGGATGGGGAGATTGAGACGTGGGTGCGCAGGTGTCAAACGTGTCAGGAGTCAAGGCCTGAGCCCCCAGCGCCCCCGCCACACGGTGGGAGTCCACTCGGAAGCCCTGGTCGAGGCTCCACATCAATTTTGCGGGGCCATTCCAGGGTCAAATCTTCATGATCATTGTGGACGCCTATTCCAAATGGCTGGAGGTCATTCCCGTAGGGTCCACCTCAGCGGCCGCCGCCATCAAAGCGCTGCGCAGGGTCTTGTGCACACACGGTATTCCGGATACCATAGTCTCAGATAACGGGACAGCATTCACAGCGGCGGACTTCCAAGGGTTCCTCAATAGATACCTGATTAAACACATTCGCTCCGCCCCCTTTCACCCGGCCACCAACGGCCAGGCGGAGCGGATGGTCCGCACAACCAAGGAAGCCTTAAGCCGCATCGTTCAGGGAGACTGGGACCACAGACTAGCTGCGTTCCTTTTCGATAACCGGGTCACCCCCAACCCGGCCACCGGGGTCAGTCCGGCCGAGCTCCTCATGGGGCGCAAACTCATAACATGGCTGGACCGACTACACCCCGACAGGACCGCTGACCCCAGCGGAAGTCCCGAGGTCCGGGACGCGGCAAGGGGGTTCTTCGCAGGCGACCCAGTTTATGCCCGGAACTACGCTAGGGGACCCGAATGGGTGGCGGGCAGAGTGTTACGAGTAACGGGGTCCCGCCACTACGACATATCGACCGAGGGGGGCCAGGTCCTACGGCGGCACATCGACCAGCTACGCCGCCGGACGCTGCCCGAGGACCCGGCGGACATAGGGGAGGCGGAGCCAACCAGAGGCCGGCCAGACGACGCGCCCCCAACGACAGCAGGGCTGCCGCCCGAAGTGCAGGGGCCCACCGAGCCCGACCGGCCCGAGGAACCAAACCCGCCGCCTCTGGCGTCACCACAACCCCCAGACGTGCCCGCCAGGGAAGCAGCGCCCCCCCCCACAGGACCTTCCCAGACGGTCCACCAGGGAGAGCCGACCGCCCGCGTATCTTAAAGACTATGTTCGTTAACTGGGGGGGGAGGAGTGTAATGTATTGGCTGAAATACGCGCCCACGCGCAGAGGCGGCTGGGTATCCCAGGCATCTCTAGCGCGGGGCGCGGAATCCCCGCCTACTACATCCACGGCGGGAAGTTTAACAGGCCAGGATTGGCCTGACCTGTACAGGAGGCTGAACCGGGTAAATGTACATAAGCGGGGCCCGGCCCGCGTGTTCCCTCTCTTGCAACGTGCTCCTAATAAACTATGTTGCCCTACTCTCGTCTCCGCTTCGAGTACGTTACAGCTCTAATGCCTCGAACAGGTGTTCAGGGGCAGAAGACGGTCTGCCATCCATCAGCAGATAGAACTGGGTATCATCAGCATACTGGTGACAACCCAATCCGAAACCTTGGGCAATCTGGGCAAGGGGGTGCATATAGATGTTAAATAATATGGATGAGAGAATAGCTCCCTGCGGCACTCCACATATAAGTGGGTATTGTACAGAGCTTTGCTCACCCAGCCTCACCCTTTGTCCCCGCCCCTGGAGAAAGGAGGAAAACCATTGCAAGGCTGTCCCCCGTATTCCAGTGATGGCAAGGCAGTGGGTCAATAGGTCATCATCAACCGTGTCAAATGCTGCTGATAGGTCGAGAAGAATCAGCAGCGCTGACCCGCCTTGGTCCAAATGTCTTCTTAGGTCATTCATGAGGGCGACTAGTACCATCTCTGTCCCATGGCTTGGGTGGAAACCGGATTGGAATGGGTCCAGGGCAGATGTTTCATCCAGGAAATATACAGATTTAAACCTCCAACTGAATTGACTGAGGGTTTACCTACACGTTGCGAAGTCCTCCTGTTCATTGAAGAAGAACATAAGGACTGGATCAGATGTTCAATGGGAGTTTTCTGCCTCCTACACATGCACCAGTTCTTTTCTGCTTCTGACCAAAACAGGCTGAGAGAAGGCAGCTTTAGCCTCACCCCTCAAGTTGAGTTCTTTCAACAGCTTAGTACCTTTCTTCTTTGGTATTACCTGATGCATTATAAGATGTTTAAGAAGAAAGGGAAGCTCCTGACATATGGTATCTCTGCCTCTCTCAGGATGGTGGCAGTTACTTCATTTTGGTTCTGTAACACTGGACTGAGAAATTCTTGATAGTATATATACTCATGGTGTTTTAGCTCTATTCCTCATCCAAGTGAACTCCTGAGAGGTTTTTAGGGTTGCCAGGTCTGTGCTGGAAAATACCTGAAGACTTTTGCGGGTGGAGCCAGGAGAGGGTGGGGTTTGGGGAGGGGAAGGGAAGGGAAGGGAGAAGCCTCAGCCTGGTACAATGCCATAGAGTCCACCCCTCCAAGCGGCTATTTTCTCCAGGGGAGCTGATCTCTGCCAACTCCTTTCCTTTTATTTGTTAGCTTCTTTGACCAATGGTCTTAAACTCAAGATAAAACAAGACAGTTAATTCAAAACAAATCACAAATAATTTGAAACCAAAATAGACTAACAACAAGGAAGAAAATCAATAAGACCTCTGCCAATTGGAAATCAGTTGTAAAAGCAGAAGATTTCCAGGTCCCACTTGGAGACTGGCAACCCTATAACTCTTTCCCATCAGAGTTATGCCCCCTCAGTGGCTTTGGATGGTGCGATTCTGTTTAGAGCTGTCCTATACAGCTTGATCAGTCAGAGCCCACTGAAGCTTTCATTTTGGGGTTTGATGCAAGTGAAGATGATGTGCCCTTCCTACATCAGGCCTTGGGAAAAGAGAAGACACAAAGAGCAAGCTTAATTGTGCCTGGCTAACATTGAACAAAGTTCTCTGCCCTTCCTATTCAACCCAAACTTGGAAACTAGGTTAGCTCTACAGGTCCAATTCTCTAGGCCTGTCACTTCTACAGGGACTGTCTAGCCTTTGCTTTAAGTTTAGTCAGGGCTCTTTTTGTAGAAGAAGCCCAGCAGGAACTCATTTGCATATTAAGCCACACACCCCTGCCACCAAACCAGCCAGAACTGCACTCCTGTGTGTTCCTGCTCAGAAAAAAGCCCTGAGTTTAGTGGGGCTTGTCAGTGTAGCAACAACTGCTTCTTCAGCTCATTTTGCAGCTGAAAAATATTATCCAGTTGACCAACAAAAGATATAAAAACATAAATGTGTTAGAATAAAACAAAGCACTAAGCTTATTTTGACTATGGCTCCATAAGTAGACCTTCATCACTAAATAACAAAGCAACGAATTTACAAAGGACGTGTTTATACGCATGTTCTAGGGTTGCCAATCCCCAGGTGGGGGCAGGAGATTCCCCAGCTTGGAGGCTTTCCCCCCACTTCAGGTTCATCAGAAAGTGGGGGGGGGGAGGGAAATGTCTGTTGGGCACTCGTTCCCTATGGAGACCGATTCCCATAGGAAATAATGGAGAATTGATTGGTAGGCAACTGGGGCTCTGAGGAGGCTGTTTTTTTAGGTAGAGGTACCAAATCTGCAGCACAGCAGCCGATGTCTCTTCTCAAAGCACCCTCCAAGGTTCAAAAAGATTGGACAGCGGGGTCCAATTTTATGAGCCCCCAAAGAAGGTGCCACTATCCTTCATTATTTCCAAGGTGGGAAGACATTTAGAAGGTGTGCGGTCCCTTTAAATGTGATGGCCAGAACTCCCTTTGTCACAACCATGCTCCTGGCTCCACCCCCAATGTCTTCTGGCTCCACCCCCAAAGCCCCCAGATATTTTTTGAATTGGACTTGGCAACCCTAGTGTACACACACAATCTCATAGACACAATAAACTCATTAACAGCAATACCCACAAAATAAAATACAATTTCAGAAGTGCTGTACACTACACTTGTGCACCAATTTCGTGTTACAGACTTAGTTTAAATGAAATGGTACATGGATTTTAAAAAGCCAAGCTAAGAATTTTTTGCTAACCAAGCATAGCTACGTAATTCTCTTAATAGTACTTGGTGAGTTACCATACAGCACCATAAAGGAATAGAAAAGTGTCTTGGTTAGCTGATTAGCCAACACTTAAAAAGCATTAAAATTCAATTTATTGCAATTCATTTATATATCAGTGAAGCCCACCTAGTGAAGCCCACCTAGTTAGAATGACATATCTCCAAAATTGCCAAATATTCAAAAAGACAGTTTCTCATGGTTAATTAAAGCTATTTGAAAGCTGCATATTGTTGAAATAAACTGGATAAACTAGTTAAACATACCTCCTGTAAGATCCTCCTCCAGAATGCTGTGAAAAGATTTCTAGTCTTCATAGAAAATTAAAGGGTCAAGCTAGTTAAACTATGATTAAATTCATCTATACTAAGTATCTAAATACCAAGGAGGACCTGTATTACTTAAAGATAAAACAGATTTTTTTTAAAAATAAATGATTTTATACTCCATTCTTCACTACCCAAAGGAGTCTCTGAGCGGCTTACAATCCCCTTCCCTTCCTCTCCCCACAACAGACACCCTGCGGAAAAGGTGGGACTGAAAGAGCTCTGAGAGAACTGTGACTGACTCAAGGACACCCAGCTGGCTGCATGTGAAGGAGTGGAGAATCAAACCCGGTTCTCCAGATTAGAGTTCACCGCTCTTAACCACTACACCAAGTGGCTCACCAAGATGGATAATGAGGGATGACATGAAAAGAAGCCCTGCAAAGAGAACCACCATTTCATTTACTCTTCTGCAACCAATGGCACAAAAATGTTGCTGGTCTGGTTGCCCACACAACACACATAAACTATAGTACATTTACCTGTAAACAGCCTCTAAAATATCTTTTGGTGAATTATCAGATTTCTCATGCTGTGATCACAACCATACTCCTGGCTCCACCCCCAATGTCTCCTGGCTCCACCCCCAAGTCTCCCTGAAACAGGATTTTTCAATGAAATTAAAATGAGGCAGTTTAAGTCCAACATTACAATAAAGATTCTTCTTCTATCTGCTACGAGTTCTTGTAGAATGGTAAGAATTGGCTTGGATCTCACTGAAAATCTCAGCTGATGGAAGGGTTTATTTTTTAATGGCTTTATTTCATGGATTTTAATGCGAAACTGGAAAGAAAAAATTAACTTGAACACATACCCCTCAAAGGATTTTTCACCATTCAGACATCCTAGTAGTACTAGGCTAGTACAGCCGTCAATAATTATTAAGGCAATCCTGGATCAACAGAAAATGTAGTTCTACTCATAGAGTACCCAGATATCTTTTCCCCAGCATACCTGAAGCATAATCCATTTCTGTTTGTTTAGCTGTCAAGTCGCATCTGACCTATGGTGACCCCGTGGGGTTTTCAAGTCAAGAGATGTTCAGAGGTGGTTTGCCATTGCCTGCCCCCTCCCACATCACGGTCCTGGTATTTTTTGGAGGTCTCCTGTCCAAATACCAGCCAGGGCTGACCCTGCTTAGATTCCAAGATCTGACTAGTCATATTCTGAAAGTGATACTCCATAAGAAAACTTCCAGTTCTGAATCCACATCTAAATCTTCCTCCAAATGCAACATTTTTATATAGTCATTAAAGGATCAATAAAACTGAGTTATGAATAAGGGCTTTGGTTAGCAGCATTCATATTTCCAATTGTGCACAGAAATGTGCATAGGAGGAAAAAACTTACACCATTACCCAAATGCTATTCAAACAGGAAAATGCCAACACCCCAGTAAAGGATGCTACTAAACACAACAAAATCAGTATGGATTTTATTTTAGTGGAGAGGACAATTCTGTACAAATGCTGTCGATAACAGTGCCATAATTAATTCTATTTACTTTGAACAAAATGAAGAAACCCTGTGGGAATTCCAGTACTCATCACAGCCTTCCAAAATCATCTTTCAAGAAACCAGAGAAGCAAGGTAATATATTCTGAAAAGACCAGAATAAAAACATAGCATTTACATAGAATTGCTCTGCCAAAGAATTATACTGTTGGAGGCTTTGATACCATATTAATACAGATGATGTCTCTTCAGGAATAGGATTTTGTGCCTTTTATTTTTTGAATACAGAAAATGGACTTGAATAATGGAGAAAAGAACAGCAAAAAGAGAAATTCCACGGTTGAAAATAATAAAGGGTTATGCAACTGGGTATTCCTACCATTGTGTGATTCTTTACAGAAATAGAACAGCCTAGATATGGTCTCAAACGATTTTTTCCATTCCTCTGCCAGGAGAGTAAAATCCCATTCAGCATTTAGACTAGGGAACTGTAAATAAATTGCAGATACACAGCTTGTAGAGTGTTTTTCACAGCAAAATGTATTTGCTATACCTTAAGAACTAACATCTTTACTGCCAAACTGCACCCCCAAGGCTTTTTTTTTTTTTAGCAGGAATGCACAGGAATGCAGTTCTGGCTGGCTTGGTTCCCGGGGTGTGTGGCCTAATATGCAAATGAGTTCCTGCTAGGCTCTTTCTGCAAAAAAAAGCCCTGTACACCCTTAATATAATGCTGTATAGACATTGAGAACCACGTAATACATTTTCAAACCTTTTATGCAGGGACATGACCCTGTTGAAGGGTTTTCTGTAGGCGACAGCTGGCTCCTAAGAACAGTGTGATCCCCTAACATTTCAGCTCTCTGTGTCTTGCCTTGTGTTTATATGGATCTGGTGGGTTTGTGATATGTGAGCAGTGTTCCCACTAAGCACAGTTAGCATGAGCTGGCTCACGGATTTTTAGCCTCCAGCTCACACATTTTTGTCTTAGCTCAGGAAGGATGACTCCCAGAGCACGATAATTAATGCAGTAGCTTACAACTTTAATGCCAGTAGCTCACAAATTTTTGCTCACTGTAGCTTAGAGAGAACATTGCATGTGAGTGATGGTTTATAAACTTGTGTGTGTGTGTGTGTGCACATGTGTATGGGCCATTGAGTGCTTCTGACTTATAGTGACCCTGATGAATGAATGACCTCCAAAACGTCTTGTCATTAACAGCCTTGCTCAGGTCTTGTCCAGTGTCCCAGTTACAGACCTCCAAAAAAGATCTCCCACATTTATATGCTTCCATTCCTCCTAAGTGTGAACATCTCTGTGAGAGTGAAAGTGCCATGAGTGGGCTCAAAGGATGCACGTTAAAGGGGGAGAAAAAGTCCTCCACCCCCTGCATAACACAGGCCCCCCCTACTAGGGCACCAAACCCATCCTATCAGGCCACTGGATCCCAGCTTTAGCAGGGCATTACCAGGAGTCTTAGAGCCTCTTTCCCCATATCTCCACAGAAGCAGTTGTTAGCACTGCCCAGAGACACCAGCAGTTGCTCCTAACACTCTTTGCAGAGGAGGACTCTGTCAGCAGTTATTTCGACTCCTCCCAAGAAGGTCTGTTCACGGCCTTACAAGTCGTGGCAGGGTGGCTTAGGCTGAGTCGACTGAAATTGAATCTGACGAAGACGGAGGTCCTGTATCTAAGTCACCATGTTTCGGGACCAGAGGCCCCTTTACCAACCTTCGATGGAGCGCAACTTGTGTTGGTGCCTAAGGTTAAAAGCCTGGAAGTGCTCCTGGATCCCTCCTTAACAATGGAGGCCCAGGTAGCAGCTACTGCCAATTCAGCCTTTTATCACCACCAGCTGATAAGGCACTTGATCCCTTTTCTCAAATGTGATGACTTGGCAACAGTGATCCATGCTACAGTCACCTCGAGATTGGATTACTGAAATGCCCTCTATATGGGGCTGCCCTAGTCCCAAATCCAGAGGCTTCAACTAGTGCAGAATGCTGCAGCCAGGTTGTTCATGGGGCTTCCTTCACGGGAACACATTCAACCTGTGCTGAGAGAACTGCACTGGCTACCTATTGCTTACCAGATTCACTTCAAGGTGCTGGTTATTACCTTTAAAGCCCTATATGGCCAGGGACCTGCATGCCTTTCACCGCATGTACCCCAGAGAGCACTTCGATCAGGGTTACAAAATCTACTCTCAATCCCCAGCATCAAAGAGGCCATGCTCAAAATGACCAGAGCCAGGGCCTTTTCTGTTGCAGCTCCTGCCTGGTGGAACGAGCTTCCAGAGGATAGAGCCTTGCGAGAGCTCTCACAGTTCCACAGGGCCTGCAAAACAGTGCTATTCCGCCAGGCATTTCTGAATTAAAATCTATGGCAACAGAAAATAGATATTACACCATCCAGCCCAAAAGAAATAGACATTATTTGGCCCACCTAGAATACTCCATTGCGACCTGGGATTTTTAGCTTAATATTCAATGACCAAATTGGCAGTTTATACTCTTATGTTATGGCTTATGAATACTGGTTTTTATGACCTTTTAGTGTGAGCCGCCCTGAGCCTGCTTCAGCAGGGAGGGTGGGATACAAGTTGAATAAATAAATTCAGAGTTTGGAAACATTCGCACACCCTCCCCAGTGACTCCTGTGCGGCAGAGTGCCAGGTGTGCCACACCCATGTCTGGAAGGGCCCAAACCTTCCAGGGACATGCATATGGTGTACGTACCTAACTATATTGCTGCTGAAGGAAAGAGTGGTGGCCAACAGGAGGGAGAAGAGGCCCAATCCCTCTCGACAGAGAAGAGGTGGGGGAGCAGGAGACCCCCTCCAAGAAAGGCTCCCAGCATTCAGACTGCTGTGGGTGGGACATCAAAGTGGGCCATCCTCCAAGAGGTCAAAGGGCTATGTGGAGGGCTCAGGAAGCAGTCACTTGCCTTGTCAGCGAGATGTTTGCTGTAGATGGCCAACCCTTCTCCCTTGTGGAGGACCTAGCCTTTTGCTGGCTACAGTGGCAAGGGTCAAGGCTCAGCTCAACAGAATGCAAGGCAGAACCGTGCACTTCATGACAGATCTCTGGAGCAGCCAGCAGGACTGCTGGGGCATGGCCCAGACCCCAGGATGGGACAGCCCTGCCACTGGGCTACAAAGTGGTTCTGCTCTGGTGCATGTGCTTCAGCTGGTAGTGAAGGATGCTCTGGGGCTCGGGAGCACTGTCAAAGCCACCTGGGATGCTTCCCTCCTCAAGACACAGCCTTACTTGAGTCTGGCTAGGTCTGGCTAGCTAAAAGAAAAACAAGCAGACAGCTTTTTACTACCCTTTTGTGTAGCACAAGCCCCACAATAGCCTGAGGATTAGAACAGGACAGGTGAGCTTGTTCAACTCCTTTAGCCACAAAGCCATGTGGAGATGGGGGTGGGCCTATAGCATCTCAGCTGAAAAATACACTCCATTCATCCTCTGAGCCTCATTTCTTCCTCCCCCATCCCGCCCTCTAGGATCCTTTAATTGGTTTCCTCTTCACTTCCAAAAGGATTGTGAAAGGATGCTTTGGTTCAAGGGGTACACTTTCTTTGAGCCTGATTTCTGCCCATGCTTCCCCCATGGATTTCCAGAGGTCTCATTTGGATGCCAGGTCTTCCATTAGTTTGTTGCCTCTCAAAGCCTTGTCCTGTTAAATACTAGAATAATTCCAAGCTCAGTCAGGATTAATATTTGCTAGCATTGTATTTCCTTATATGGCAAGTTTCAAGCTGATGATTGCGTTTGTTGCACTGAGCAGATGGAAGGCACCCCCTGCTGTTTTCCTGTTTCTAGGAGCATCTACTCCCTGAAGCTTTGCATGCTGTTTGATTGGTCGTTATGACAGGGGTGGTAATAGGCAGAGTGACAGTCCTAGAGCTAACATGCTGTGCCAGCCAGCCTATTGAGGAAGAGCACTGTTGATGTGTGTTGCTATAGCAGCTGTTGCAGCAAAAGATTCAGCTGGGTTCTGAGAACCTCTTGCTAATCCTCTGTATTTTATCGCAGTTTTTAAATTCTTGTCTGTCAAATTTCTCACAAAACTGTTTGTAAAAGTTAAAAATGGATCATAAAGGAATGCCGCAGTTGTGTTCAAGCCTCTCTATTTGTGATCCACCAAGCCAAACACAGCCGATTGGTCATATAAATTAGGCTTGTGTTTTTACTGCTTCCTTAAAACTTCAAAAACAGGGGTTATCAAGAATGTATCTAGCAATAATATATAGATGATAAGCTTTGTTTACTGTGTTATGTCACTAGTTGCAAAGGCCTCTTTAGACAGTTGGGACCTTTTTCAGATGTTGTAAAAAAAAACAGCCTTAGTTAACAACTTTTAAAAAATTCTTGCTGCTTCAAGAAGTAATTATTAGAATCTCTGGTATTTGCAGCCTTCTAGAATTGCTTGTTCAAGTTCTTAGGATATTTCTACAGATGACACAGATGTGGTTTTGTTTCCTACCAAAAGCGCTGAAGTCTTTAAAATACCCTTATGTAAGTGTCTTTTATTCGACAGTTATCTTTTCCAATCATGAAAAACATACCCTATGAATAGATTATGAAATGCTGCAAAGAAAGAGTAGGAGATTCAGTCAAGCCCTAAGGCAGCCTGAATGGGTGCCCTGACTTCTGGAACTGCACTGCAGTTTGGGAACAGCAGCAGGTCCAGTGTGTTTCACAGGTAGGGTTGCCAAGTCCAATTCAAGAAATATCTGGGGACTTTGAGGGTGGAGCCAGGAGACTTTGGGGGTGGAGCCAGGAGACATTAGGGGCGGAGCCAGGAGCAAGGGTGTGACAAGCATAAATGAATTCCAAGGGAGTTCTGGCCATCACATTTAAAGGGACAGCATACCTTTTCAATGCCTTCCTTCCATAGGAAATAATAAAGGATAGGGGCACCTTCTTTTGGGACTCATAGAATTGGACCCGCTGGTCCAATCTTTTTGAAACTTGGAGGGTATTTTGGGGAGAGGTACTAGATGCTATACTGAAAATTTGGTGCCTCTATCCCAAAAAACAGCCCCCCCAGAGCCCCAGATACCCACAGATCAATTCTCCATTATTTTCTATGGGAATAAATCTCCATAGAGTTTCCAGCAGACATTTCCCTCCCCTCCCCCCGCTTTCTGACGACCCTGAAGCAGGAGGAGGGTCTCCAAACCAGGGGATCCCCTGCCCCCACCTGGGGATTGGCAGCCCTATTCAAAGGGTAGCTATGGTGGTCTGCAGAAGAACAGTGTGTGTAGCCAAGGAAAATGTCACTGTTTCCAGGACAACCCTGGATACACCCGCCAGCAATCAAAATATTCTGTCAGTCATCATGAAGAAGTTGTTGAGGCAACTCTGACTCCAAAGATAGGTTTTGGAGGATGGTTTTTAACCCTGTCACACTTTCTAAAGTTGACACAGGCCCAAACAGCAGGTGGTTTAGGCTCCCAGAGGTTTGCTCTCTGAAGGGCGGAGGACTGGGTGAACTCTTCCTTGTCCACAGACTCAGCAAACAAAGTGGGAAGTAGCTGGCCTTGGCCTCCCTGAACTCTGATATTTTTTGATTTCCAGAGCAGCAAGGTTCCACACAAAAACAGCAAAGCCTGGAAATAAAACTGTTAATTCTGTAGAGAGTTTGCTTCTGCATGATTGTGGACTTTTCCGTTCATTTTCAGCATTTTAACCATAACCCCAATACATTTTAGAAGAGTAGACAACATGTATGAATAGGGCTGTCAGATCTGGAAGGCAGCCATTTGCAACGGCATGATGTCATGCCTCTCTAGGAGTTCCGGCAGTTCCTGGATAAGGTTGATATCATGACCTGGTTTTTCCCAGAAGTGACATCATACTGTCAGCCTGATGGCTTTTATATAGTCTTCTCCTGCCAGCAAGGTGGTGTTGGAGGATCCTCCTCTCTTGCTGGGTGACTGGCTACCTTATGTATGCACCCTAGGTAACTGTTTGTTTTAACATTAAGAGGTAATAGTTAGCCCGTTGAGAAATATTTACTGAAATACAACTGTTTAAAAGTCACCTTTGTTGTTCTGCTACAGTAGACAGGTCTGCAGTTCTGAGAATACCAGAAATTATCAGAGCAATGGCTATGGAAGGAAATAGCAGTTGGATAAAGCAATTTTATGGCATGAATCCATATTTTAACTGTTGAATCCATAATGTGATGGGTCAGTGAAATGCAACCTACTGGAAATGGGTTTTTAAATGCATTTTTCTCCTGGTTGTGATCGTCCTATAAGGAAATCAGCAGTACCCTTGCCAGAAATTCTCTAAGTATAAATTTAAATCCTGAATGCCCAAGTCTGAATGACGACATATGTCTTTGCTTATTTATCGGCAGGATCAATATTATACTTCAGTCCTTCTGGTCAGTCACATTTGTGGGACCCAGAGTGGATTCTTCATGCAACCTTTTGCAGGGATATACATTCTGAAGTTCGAATTCATGCACACTGCATCAGTTGTAGAGGTTCCTTTCCCTTTGAAAGCAATAGCAATATTTTGAGAGAATTGGGGCTGATCTGGAAATGCATTCAAACCAAAAGTACCATTTCTCTCTAGGCTGAATGAAATAGGACTCGGAAATAAAAACTGCTGCAGCTATGGTGACAATTCACAATACATTAGATTTCTTTCTGTTCAGTGGACAGTAGGACCTATTCAATGGAACTTACTCCCTGGAAAGTGTTATTAGGATTGTACTGTACAACCATCAATGTTACCATGGAAAGTCAGCTTCTAGGACTCCTAAGGATATAAGTCGCTATTTATTTGCTAGCATGGTACTTTCTGATGTGATCATCCCTGTGAAAGCATGGGATATCCTCCAAGCAACCCAAAGGCTCAAAGCTTTCTTTCACTATTTTCTCTGTAGAACAAGAAGGATGCAAACAATAAGAGAAGAAAATGTGGGAAGAATGATAGTTGTATGAAAGGAGACTGAAAGATAACTTGATTGTTCATTTCAAAGTAAACAGTTGGTAAAGATAAAGTCAAATAAAACAGAAGTCCAGTGGCACCTTAAACTCTAACAACCAGGGCTTCATCTGCATATTAGGCCACACTCCTGACATCACCATTGTTTCACACAGGGCTTTTCTGTAGAAAAAGGCCAGCAAGAACTCATTTGCCTATTAGGCCATACCCCCTGATGCCAAGCCAGTCAGAACTGCGTTCCTGTGTGTTTCTGCTAAAAAAAAAAAAAAGCCCTGTTAACAACATTTATTCCAGCATGAGCTTTCATAAGCCAGACCTCATTTCTTCAGATGCTTATTGGAAGGAAATCATTTCAGAGATATTTATGAGAAAATCACAGAAGGGAGGAGGTGGAGCTGGAGCTGACAGGCTCGGTATCTATCTTGTCATAAATTTATCAGCAGTGATTCTCTGTTCAAGGGACCAAAGCAGATTTGTTATTCATAAAAGAATTTGGAAGTTCCAACCTTTCATGTTGTATAGATAAACAAAAGTATAACGAAGCAAGATATATACAGCTGATAAAGGAAGAAGCAGTCTAAAGCATAATAAAAATTAAATAACATCAGGTTACAGTATGATATAACATAAGAAGAGCCAATCAAAGTGCCTAAAAAGCTGATTCTGTTGAACTATTAGAAATTATAGTGAGTAGGGAAACGTAAGTCGCTGCTTAGGCCAGGGTGACTGTATGTTTAATTTTCTGATCAGTTCTTATTCAGCACTTTTGCATCATATACTTCTTGAAAGTCACAGTTCTACAAAAGCAAACTTCAAACAGAGAAAACATAGTAAAAGTTTTGAATTCTTGGGAGCACAGATAATTCCCTAAATTTAACGGAATGCAAATCCATATAATGGATTCTATACATCAAATCTGATTGCTCAAAGAGAACACAAAGACCACTTGGGGAAAACCAATATGTGCTTTAATTTAAACTGCTTTATGATTTTTTGGGTCACTCTTTCATAGCAAATTAAATATATATAATCTGATGGCTCCAATTTTCTCTTTACAGGCAGTGTGTGGTATACGGATTTAGAGGGGGAGACCCAGGTTCAAATCAGTACTTAATATATTGCTCACCAGGTGAACTTTATTGACATTGCTTCTCACATGGTGACATTATCCTTTTCTACTGTGCTGAGCCTTCTAGTAATAAGCTTTCTAGTAATTAGGGTTTGTAGAATCTTTCGGGCACAAGTGCCGTGTTCTACTGGAGAAAGTTTTTCTTCCAAACGTTTCGTTCTCGGTTGCGGAGAACATCCTCAGTGGCGTTGCAGCTGGAGCAGGCGCTCTGACCTTCTTGGCTGCTGTGCATTGAGTGAGGCCAGGGCTGCTGGAGAGCTGCTATTTCTAGGCTGGAGGGGGTGTGGTGAAAGGGCAATAGGTTTGTGGATGTGCCCATTGTTTGGTGGGGCTTCCTGGAAGGGTAGTGATAAGGAAACTGGCTGTTGAATGTGACCATTGTTCTGTGTTAATTGCTGGGAGGGAAGGAAGGGGTGTGAAGATAAGGAAGATGGTTGTTGACTGTGCTGATTGTTCTGTGGAATGTGCTGGTTGTTCTGTGAATTTCTGCAATTTATAGTCTGTAGGGTGCTTTGCAGAGCTGGATACCAAGATTGGTGGATGGAAATGCCTTCTTCCTTTTTGTTAAAGTTGTGCTGGTGTTTGTAAATCTCAATAGCTTCTCTGTTCAGGCGCCTTCAGCGTTCTTCCGCCTGAACAGAGAAGCTATTGAGATTTACAAGGAAGAAGGCATTTCCATCCACCAATCTTGGTATCCAGCTCTGCAAAACACTCTACAGACTATAAATTGCAGAAATTCACAGAACAACCAGCACATTCCACAGAACAATCAGCACAGTCAACAACCATCTTCCTTATCTTCACACCCCTTCCAACCCTCCCAGCAATTAACACAGAACAATGGTCACATTCAACAGCCAGTTTCCTTATCCGTACCCTTCCAGGAAGCCCCACCAAACAATGGGCACATCCACCAACCTATTGCCCTTTCACCACACCCCCTCCAGCCTAGAAATAGCAGCTCTCCAGCAGCCCTGGCCTCACTCAATGCACAGCAGCCAAGAAGGTCAGAGCGCCTGCTCCAGCTGCAACGCCACTGAGGATGTTCTCCGCAGCCGAGAACGAAACGTCTGGAAGAAAAACTTTCTCCAGTAGAACACTGCACTTGAGCCCGAAAGATTCTACAAACCCTAATGATGTTACCAGCCGTGAAAATCTGAAATCTTTTCTAGTAATTCTAAATACATCTTCACATAAATCAATAAAAACTGTTTCCAAACTGGTATTATTTTGCAGAGGAATCAAGATGTTGCTGGACACTGTTACTCAAATTCAAAAGATTTTCTTCATGGGAGCAAGAACTAGAAAAGAAACATTCCTGTAAACTGGTATGTTGGGGCATCTGATAGCATGAGCAATAGGGTTGTCAATCTCCAGGTGGGATTTAAAGATCTCCCAGAATTACAGTTCATCACCAGAGTGCACAGATTAGTTCATCTGGAGAAAATAGGATTGCCAAGTCCCTCTGCTGCTGTGGCAGGGGATTCCTCTTGCGCAAGCGGTGTGGTGACATCACCCAGAAATGACATCTTTGTGCAGGGCATGTCATGCCAGGGACACTCTAGGATTCACTGCAAATCTCTATGGTACCATGGCATTTTACCGCAAATCCTAGAGCGTCCCTGTGCAACATTCCCTGCATGATAATATCACTTCCAGACATTATGTTCATGCAGGAACATTACGTGATGATGGGGCTCTTCAGGGGCAGGGATCCCCCCAGCACCGTGTTCTATGCTGGTGGGTTGGTGCCCCCCAAACCAGGGGATCTTCCGCTCCTGACAGAAGCTTAGCAGCCCTAGGAGAAAATGGCTGCTTTGGAGGTTGAACTCTATGGCATTGGTCACATTCAACAGCCAGTTTCCTTATCCGTACCCTTCCAGGAAGCCCCACCAAACCATGGGCACATCCACAAACCTATTGCCCTTTCACCACACCCCCAAATGTATATGATTGCTTGGAAATCCTGTCAACACTGCAAAAACAATACAAATTTAAATTACTAGATGAGGCAAGCAATGATATGTAAAAATTTCAAGTGCTATCAGTTCTCATGCAAATTACTGCACCTTGTGGTGGCTTTTGGAGGAGTCTTTTAAAACGCAAGAAAACTTCTACAATACAAGTTTGAAATGCCTGGCCTGTAGAGAAAAGAACAGATCAAAACTAGTGTGGAGAAAAATGTTGCAGTAGCAGCTCCAAAACTCATCTCACTGAAACAAATGTAGATGCTTCAGGCAGCAACGATGCAAAACAGTTGTGAGAACGTTAGGGAATTTAAAAGGTGAATTTCCAATGCGGTGATAGAAAGTCGCAAACTGCCAGTGTAAAAACACCCATCAACATTTTGTGTGGTTTTTTAAAAAGGCAGCCACAATATCAATATAAGCATGCGCAAAATATAAAAAAGAAGGGGGTTGCTGTGGTGCCACGGATGATGACGGTTCACAGCACCCTCCCTTGAAAATCCTCATTACTTAAGGCATATGTGGAAGGAAATAAACTGACTCCACAACTATAAAAATGGACAGGGAGGGCAAATGTGTGAAACAACTGTTGTCAAACCAGTTCCAGTGCTTGTAGATCGACTCCAAAGAAAACCAGAAGCTGAGTGAGACAGAAATACCCTCACTTCTTTTGAAATTTATCCACCTCCTTTGGATTGCTTTTCTTTAGGCCCCTTTCATTTTATCTCATCTGGAGAAACAGAAACCTAAAACAGAATGAAAATAAAAATTACATGTGGATAGAGGAGGCCCAGGAATTCTTATTTGCCACAGTGATGTTAATGACAATGGCATGTTTGTGTCTGTGAGTGTTTCATTTTGCAGATCATACAGGTTGTTTTAGAAGACAAAGTTTCTGAAAGGTCTGTCAGGGTGAATCTTGCCATTGGGCAGGAAGTGCTTGTTACTCTGGACGATGGACAGAAATTTATCATCCACACTTCTGATCCTCCGCATAACTGCAGCAGTGTTTAAGGAAATGGGGCACATTTGGAAGACTGCTTGACAAGTATTGGCAGGAAATGTATATAGTTAATGTGATTTAGCACTATGTATATACTTTGGAATTAAGTAGTTTGGGATGCAAATTTTTAAATTCTTTTTTTTTTTAAGAAATGATATATTTCAGCTCTATAGCTGGCATACTTAGTGTTTATTTTTCTCTTAAGCTTTCTTATAGTTTGAAATTAGAAATGAAGCCAAAGCAGTAAAGAAGTTTGATTGGAGCTTTGGGGATGCTTAGTGGTGTTCCTGTGTGTGAATGGTTTAGCTGGCATTTCCACTTCCTTTCTAATAATAAAGAGTATTATTCCAGAGATCGTTAAGTCCCATAACCCAACCTTTCTATTTTATTTTGGTGCTGCGCGAACTCCACTGGCTACCCCTGGAGTACCAGATCCTTTTAAGATGTTGGTCCTTACCTTTAAGGCCTGGGGCCTGCATATCTTCGGGACCACCTCTCCACATATGAGCCTCTCCCCGGGCTCTGAGGTCAGCTGCACAACATCTTTTTGTGATCCCTGGTCCTAAGGACGCTCAACTGGCTTCAACAAGGTCCAGGGCCTTTTTGGGCTGGGCCCCCACATGGTAGAATGAGCTCCCGCTGGAGATACAGGCCCTGCAGGACTTATCCAAGTTTCACAGGGCCTGCAAGACAGAGCTCTTCCGCCAGGCTTTTAATAGATCCAGCGGGTGTCCCCTGAAGTCATTGCTTCCCCCAGCACCTTATTAGCACCTTACCATCTAGGTGCTTAAGTTATGTTGAATACTACTTTGATAATTCTGTAATCATGATATTGTCTAGTCTGGATGTGGTTTGTTTAATGTTTCTGTAAGGTTTTAATGTTGTAAGCTGCCCAGAGCCCGCTTGCGGGATAGGGCAGGGTATAGATCGAAAAATTAAATTAAATTAAATTTGGTGAAAGAAAGACCACCTTCAACACACTATAAAGTATAAGCAAAAAGAGACAGCAGCTACAGTGAGACAGCCAGGGTGAGATAGTGGTTACAGTGTTAGCCTATGATCTCGGAGATCCAGGTGCGAGTCTCCACTCTACAGTGGAAGCTTGCTGGGTGACCTTGAGTCAGTCACTCTCTCAGCCCAACCTATCTCACAAGGTTTTTGTGAGGTTAATATGGAAGAGAGGCCAAGAATGAGGTCATAAGATGTTTTAACTCACTGGGTCAAGCAGCAGGGCAAACATCTAAATATGAACATGTTTGGCCAAGGTCAAACTGGTCTTCCTCTTACCATGGTGTTTCTCCTATTTCTCCTCATTCTTCTGCCTAGTGACAGAAGCCAGAGTGTTCTTTGCTTTCCCCAATCCCAAGGCAAATGGCACGTAAACTGGTGCCCACCCATCTGTGCAATCCTAAGAACACTTCCCTGGGAGTAAGACTCATCGAGAAGACTTGAATAGGATTCTGAGCAGATCTGCTTAGGTTGATGCTGCATATGATTGCACGTGTTGGTGCCACAATTTGTGCCTATGCAATAGCTCTTTTTGAGCCCCTTTTCAATTGTTAAGGGTTTGCAATAATAAGACAAACAAACAAGAAGCCTAGTGCTGATCCTAACTCTGACCCCTGTGGTTAACTTCATACTGATCTACCAAAGTACGCTGCCCTCTTTTTTTGTTTCCTGTTTGGACTTTTCTGCCTTTACCAATGGTACACAAGGAAGACATTCAACAGACCTCTCTGTGCAAAAAGCAGCTGAACCCAATGAATTTTGGCCTGCTATGCAGCTGTTGATGACATAGGCACCATACCCTGTACAGGTGGCAACCTCATTAAGCACTCAGCTGCTGTACAGAGAAGTCACCCTGTCCAAATGCTCTGGTTCATATATAAGTCAAAAGAATGCCCTGAAACTATCTATAGCCTAGGTTTAAAAATTATTATTTATTTATATTCCACCCATTCCTTCCTTTGGGGTACAATCTAAATTGTACTGTGGTTAGACAACTGTATATGCCTTGGACAACGAATGTCTTTGTTCTGCTTTTGCTAAGGATACATATAGTCTTACTTGGACACCCAAGACATTACACATTGCATTCTAAATATTTAACATGCATTGTTTCAATAATTGTTACTAGAGTTCTTTAAGGATGGCCAGAATCTCATAGAAAACAGACAGACAAATTAGGACTATCTTTTATACATAATTCCATATGGGGTAGTTCTGTGGGGTTGCAGCCTCCAGGTGACAACCTCCAGGTAAAATACATGATACAGGTGTATGTATTTTAGTAATTTTGGTCACAGTAATCTTTGGGTTTATGTTGTTGGTTAGCCTCCAGGTGATGGCTGGAGATCTCCTGGGATTACAACTGATCTCCAGGTGACAGGAATCTGTTCATCTGGAGAAAATGGCTGATTTGGAAGATGGACTCTGTTATTATATCCTGTTGGAGTCCCTCCCCTTCCCAAACCCCTAACCCTCCTCAGGCTCCACCCCCAAAATCTCCATGTATTTCCCAACTCAGAGCTGGCAACCCTAGTAGTTGTGTGAGTCCCTATGCTTGACTAGATCACACTTCAATATTAAAATTGAAAACAGCACCATGGTACAAATTAATTAAACTGGACCACTCAAGATCTCCATACTTAGTTAACAGTTCTAATCATGTTCTTAGAGCAGGGGTGGCCAACGGTAGCTCGCCAGATGTTTTTTGCCTACAACTCCCATCAGCCCCAGCCATTGGCCATGCTGGCTGGGGCTGATGGGAGTTGTAGGCAAAAACATCTGGAGAGCTACTGTTGGCCGCCCCTGTCTTAGAGCAAACTTTACCTCCTTTTGATTGCAGTCAATGCCAACAGCAGTCGTGGAAGGTCATTTTAATCAAACTCCAGTGGCCCAACATTTATGCATTTGCAGTTCTCATGAAATTGAGGACTTACTTCACTATTTACTTTTTCGTCCGCTTTATTCTAGTCCAAGGGCCAAATGCTTAGATGGAATTGTCAGGCCTAAGTACTTATTCAGAGGAACAAATAGTATTTCTTTTATCTGACATTGATGCCTACATCTCCCAGAAAGTTTCAATCTTTGCCCTTGCAGCAAAGAAAATACGTGGCAAGGTGGCAATGTGAAGGGATGATTTGTAATGTGTATATCTCTATTGCTATCGTATTGCATTTGTTGTTATACGCTTTGGTTTACATGATACTTTGTATGTTCATTAACTTCTAGTTCACTTTGCTTTTCCTTGAGATTCTTGCAGACTTGTAACAGCCAATGGCTAATTACAATAAACGAACTGAACTGAGTCCCTAACAGCAAAATAAAGCCATTCTGGAATTTATTCCAGCATAATATCTCGTAAATCAGAGCTCACTTCATCAGATCTAAGAACCTAAAAACATAAGAGAAGCCATGTTGGATCAAACCAATGGCCTATGCAGTCCAACACTCTCTCACACAGTGGCCAAAAAAACCAGGTGCCATCAGGAGGTCCACTAGTGGGACCAGGACACTAGAAGCCCTCCCACTGTTGCCCCCCCCCCCCCCAAACACCAAGAATACAGTGCATCATTGGCCCAGACCGAGAGTTCCATCTAAACTTTGTGGCTAATATCCACTGATGGATCTCTGTTCCTTATGTTTATTCAATCTGCACTCCAGTGCATTTGACAAGTGAGCTCTGAGTCACAAGAGCTTGCACTGTAATAGATTTTGATTATCTTAAAGGTACCGCGAGGCTACTCCCACAGCCCCCCCCCCTTTACTGTTTGTTGGGCGTGTGGAGATCAGATGCGCGCCATGTGCACGCGTGCCACTTTTCGCCACAGGAGGGCGCCGCTCTCTCAGCAAACCTTCCGGCTTGTTTGTGTTCAGTTGTCCGGCTCAGTGTGGCTGGCGGCGTCGGAGGCTTGGCTCCAAAATGCCCGGGCGCTGCTGTCAAGCTCAGGTGAGGCAAACCGTGGGCTGCGTCCCCTGGCTTTCCTGGGCCCTTTGGTGCAGTCTGGTCCTGGCTCCGGCGTGGGGCTACGTGATCGTGAATTCGGTGTCGTGGTCCGTCACCAATGAGGTGGAAGAAGAGATGGACAGTTCCTCCAACGAGGAGGTTCTCCCTGCGCTTCTGGAAGACACGACGAGCATCTGGAAGCAAAGCTACCCGGCCTCGGTTTACAAAGAAGAGGAGGAACTGAGGTCCAGGCCGGGCCCGGGGAAATCCAAGCAGATCTCTTCTCCTTCCCGGATGTTTTCCTACAGGCGAGAGAGCGCCAAGGAAACAGACAGCTTAGCGCCTCAAGAGCAAGCGGCCAGGACTGCCCGCTTCCTCGTCCATTATAACAACTGGGGCTTCTTGGCGACAAAATCTACCCAAGAAAAGGTAGCGTGTGAGCAGCAGCAGCAACATCTCTGCCAGGAACAGAGGAGCTGTTTGCGTTTTTCCTTCTTTTGAATGTATATGACCTTGCTTGTTCTCAAGATCTATAGCATTTCACAGATTTATTTCCTCTGCAGTTTTGCTCTTTGTAAAAGCTGAAGGTGGAAAATAATACAGTAGTGATTCATCCTGTTTGGGACAAGCCGTTACCACCCCCGAAGCAGCATTTGGGTATTGCTGTAGAAGGTTATTCTTATATATAGATAAATCAACTAGTTACTGAGCCCCACCCCCCAATTGCCAATGTGTTGTGTAAATGGTGCAGCTGAATTAACATTATTCCCCTAGCCTAGAGGATAGTGGGTTCATACCTCCGATAGCGTTTATATTTTGACTTCCTTAATAAGTGGCTTTAAAAAACAGTTTACATGTTAGAGATTTGCCTAAAGAAGTTTGGTTTCATGGCTCTAAAGTCACTACAGTTGTGAGGGATATATCTCTTTTGCTCACGGTACTGTATGCTTTTTAATGAAAGGAGGGAGTGTATGAAAAACTGAAATCAAATTCCTGAAAGATGTAGGACTGCTATGCTGACACCCAACTAATTTGATTGAGTTGGTATTTCTGTTTGTTTCATTATCAGATGTCCCAGATTTTTCCACCCACAGAAGATAGAAGTGACATTTCCTGTAATATGGCAATTTAATTCTGGTTACTCTAAATAAGAATGCATCAAGCTGATGCTTGTTTATCAAATTTGGCAGTAAAACAGGTGAAGTGTTGGGACTGTTTGCCTCACAATACTATAATAAGTGACTTCCAGTGCCCCAATCAAGCATTCTTGTATAAAACAGGCATTCTCAAGGCTTGAGGAAGAGTGTTCCAGGTAGATAACAAACATCTACTGACAGCCAAATATGACTGGGGACAAAAGCAGTTCTGAAAGACAAGCTCTCCAGTGTTGATCACATAGTATTCTTGTTTCTCATATCCAACTTCTTCTATAACAATCACTCCAATTTTGGAAAAAAAAATAAAGCCAGTACAGTTTCAAAGTAAAGCCAGTACTGATCAGTCTGATAAGAACCACTAAGAAAGCAGCTGAAGTGGTACCATCTTCTCCTTCCAGGCCATGGAGAAAGAGGTACCGGTAAAAAATATAAATTACTTTAATCTCTGATTAAAGACATGATACATGTGAATGTCATAGAGTTCTTCCCTATCCTTCCAGATAGGGTAGGCTTTAAGATAGCCAAATCCATGCAGTGAGTTTCTTGAGTGACTAAGAATTTTAATCCATTGAACAGACACACACACCAATTTGGACTGCTTTTTTCACCACAAAGCACTTCTTCATAGTTTTATGTTACATTGTCCACAAAATCCACTCTGGAGCCTCCTGGGGTACCCATATCCATCTGACAGGGGCATGGGTTTTCTGTTATTTATTGTCACCATCTGTTGTTTTATAGATTTTATATTATAACCTGCGCTGAGCCCATTTGTGGGATAGGATGGGTGTATAAATTAAATAAATAGATACTCATGGTAACCCACCAAGCATCCTTTGGGGGGGGTGTCCTGATGTTGATCAACATCATTATCATAATCACCACTACTTATTATTTATAAAAAGGACCTAAAATATGCAAGCCCCTGTACAGAAATAAAATTAAACAAGTCCTTATTCACTGACTCACAATTTAAAACATAATTTGAGTAGGAAGTCATTTGGGTAGCTACTTGTTAGATTAGCACTTTACATTTTGTATAGCACTTTCAATGCCTCCCCCCTACATTATCTTGGTGTAACCCTTACAACAGCTTTGGAAGGAAGTGTAATTATTCCCATATCACTGATGGTGGCTTTGAGGTTAAAAGGCAGCGGTTTGACTAGGGTTACCAAACTGAATTCAAAATAGAGGTAAAATTTGAACCAGGGACTTGAGAGCTGTAGCTCAGTCTTTTAGTCCCTATGCTATACTGGCTAGTCTTCATTAGTTTAAATTTGATCATTAGTTTAAGTAGGCAAATAGCATGAATGTAGGGGTTCCATATTCAGAACTGATAACTTGGAATATCTGAATATCTTAGCTACCTACATTTATTTCAACTGTCTTGGCATAGTAGCATGGTACCAAAAAAAGCAGATTGTCATCAATATGGTGTTTAGCATTTGTAAATTCCATTGATTACAGTGGCAGTTCTTACAGAGTACAGGAGTTTAATGCTGCAGTTCTGTGAACTAAGGGGGGGAAGCGAGGAGTGGACCTCAGCAGGTGATAGAAAATTATTAGATTAATTGAGCTTAGCATTTTCCAGGTCAATACATGGATAAATGTACTGCCAATAATAATTGTCCCTAGTTAAAATTTAACAGTGCTATCTGAAATAGAGTTACAGGCTGTTAATATTAATTAGCCTAGAAGGGTATAACACTATTTAGGATGGTACTGTTAACCCTTAATTAGAGACATACATACATTAATTATTTAATTATAGCACTTTAATTGTAATGGTTTTAATTAATTTATTATTAATGTATTTTAATGTATTTTACTATATAATGTATTAACTGTAATCATGGCACTTTCCATGTCTGTGAGCCACCCTGAGCCTGCCTCAGCGGGGAGGGCGGGATATAAATAAAAATTATTATTATTATTATTAATTGGTATCAATATTGAAATATGTACAAAGATTACAACAGACTACCATAGTTTATCTCTGAGGAAGGAAATAAATTTACATAGATTATTTGTGACATTTTCGCCAATTTTTATAGCCAAAGTGCATTGGGATCACTCTTGTTTCTTATTAATTTTTGAGGGCCCCTCTTTATATTTCCCCTTCTTTCTGTTTATTTAAGCACTGCTGAATTCCATTGAGTATGGTAGAGAGAAGCGATTAAGTTTCCAATAGAAATCAGTGGGATGTATGATAGTTTTGGAGGGTTGCCATGTTGGTATGTAGTAGAAGAGCTAGATTCAAGCCCAGTAATACCTTCGAGACCAACAGGATTTTCAGGATACAAGCTTTCAAGAGTCAAAGCAAAAGTTGCCAGGCCCCCGCTGAGGGGCAGGGGATTTCCCACACTGGGGACCCTCCCCCCAGTGCCAATTGGCTGGCCAGCAGGAGATTTAGAGGCAAGAAAACTAGGAATAGGCCTGCATTGCTGACAGTGTGGCAATGCCATTTCCATTGTGCACCAGAAGTGACAGCAACGCAGGGACGCTCCAATATTTGGGCCAAAACTCTATAATGAAAATGATTTCTGCCATAGGGATTTTACCCAAATAGAAGAGTTTCCCCAAGTGATGTTATTTCCTGTGCATGCCTGAAGAGATGTTGCTACATGGCCAGCAACACAGGTCTAGGCCAAGTTTTCCTGCTGATAAGTGTCCCCATTTCCACCCCTCGTCAGTTCCCAGGATTATCTGACAACCCTGGTCAAAGCTTGGTTTGTAGAATGTGTAAGTAGTTTATGTTTTGAAAATGTTTGAAGAGCTCTAGAAAAACACTGTTAAAGGCAAGCACTCCTTTGCATCTGTCAGATCCAAAGGGTTACTGGTTGATAACAAGTCATTAATAAAATATCCCCTGCTGTACAGTAGAAGTCTGTAATTCCACCTCAGGTTTTTAGTAACATGAAGGAAGATTCATTGTATGTGTTTTTGCAAGATCCTTTGATAAAAATGCTACCTGATGGATTATCAGCAGTTTGTCTGTAATTACAATATGTAGGCCTAATTCTAAATGATTGCACAAGTTTGTAATACCCACTGGAGCTTTGTGTTTATCAGAATAGTTGTTCCCCTTACTTCCTAACTATAATGAGGTTCGGCCATGGCCTAGTGGTAGAACATTTGCTTTGCACACGGAAGGTTTCAGGTTCAGTTGCTGACATCTCCAGTTTAAAGGATCAGGTAGTAGGCTACATGGTAGTAATTTACTGTGAATAGGCAAAGGCTGTTATAGTTAGTACCTGATATGAAAGCTCTCTATCTCACACCCGGAGGTTGGATCCAGACTAAACATTTCCACGGGCACATTTCTGCCCATGGGGTATGATTCCCCACCTCTCATAGCAGCCCAAGTATCCACTAAAGTTCTGTACTTGGGGGTCCCCTCACCCTCAAGATGTTTATGTTTAATTTGATTTATACCTCGCCCTCCCCGCCAAGGCGGGCTCAGGGTGGCTTACATCAAAGTCATAGTGTACTATGATCATAGTCATAAAACAATAAAACCACTTAAATATATAAGTTAAAACACATAGATTAAAACAATATACAGCTTGGTGCTAACATATTAGATGTTTCTCAGAGTTCCAGGATGGCGGTTATTCCAGAATTCTCCTATGGTAGATTGAAGGCCTGCCAGAAGAGAACGGTCTTACAGGCCTTGCGGAACTGGGCAAGGTCCCGCAAGGCCCTAACCTCTTCCGGCAGTTGATTTCACCAGGACAGGGCTGCCACTGAAAAGGCCCAATCCCTGGTGGTCACTAATCTTGCCTCCCTCAGCCCGGAAATCATTAGGAGATGTTGGGATCCAGATCTTAGTACCCTCTGGGGAACGTGTGGGGACAGACAGATAAGGATTTCAGGGGGCATTTTGTGATGCTGTGGGAGGAGGGGAAAGGAAAGCAGGAAAATGGTGCTTTGTAGACAGAAATCCTTGCATTCGTGGAGAAGTGCTAGTCAGAGCAGAAAAACTTAACTTGATTGACAAGTAGGCCACTTCATGTGATCCTCTTTTGAAACCAAGGAAAGTTTCCAAACAATTCAATTTGTGGCATAGGATTCTGTTGATCAAAGAATAATAAGTTATATTTTCAACTGTGCATGCTTAAGTAGTTTTTTGGAACATGTATATACATAATACAAAAATATGATTTGTCATCACATTTTCAAGTTGTTGATTAGTGTATTTACTGTGAATGGCAAAGTTATTGTTTTAATGGACAATTTAAGATTTTTTTTTTTTTTAAATCAAAGGTATGCTGGTTAGCTATTAAATCTGCCGCTGATTGTTATAGCTTTGCAAATTTCCCAATTTATTTGAGTTCAAACTGAGCTCAGATTGAGGTTTTTACTGCTAGCGCAACACTAACCGTTAATGAACATTTCATCATCTTTGCTTCCATAGAAAATAGTCACAATATGTAAGAAAAGGCTTATTGGTGTTTTTCTTAAATATACTTTGGTACATCCTGTGGTGAAAAAAACAAAAGTGGTCTTTTATTTACACTTATGCTGTGAATTGCAGAAAGGCATATATTTAGGAAATCATGGTTTTTTTGACAAGTTTTTGATTATTTGCATTTTTTTCAGATGCAAGGAACCCCATTTGGAAATTGTTTATCTCTCAGTGACGGCCCTACAGACAATAGCACTGGAACCCCTTTCTTTTATGTGACTCCAAAGGATAACACTGTAGCAGATCTGATGAGAAACTCCATTGCTTCACTGACACTGCCAGAGGCAGAAGGGGATTTCTGCAGGTATTATCAATGAAACAACATTCATTTGGGTTACATATGCAGCAGTTCTTCCTGCCAGTTCATTTCCTTTCCTCAAGTGGCTGTTGTTGTTTTGCTGTGGGACCATAGCTTGGATACCAAGCCTTGTTTCTCCTTGTGCTGAAGCCTTTTCTGTGACAGAAGTGGCCCTCCACTATGGAACAGATTCCTCCAGCGCTTAGAGTTCCATTCATGCATGTCCAGCATCTTCCAGTGCCCATGGTAACTTTGCAGGGCCTTTTTTGTAGATAAAACCCAGCATGAACTCATTTGCATATTAGGCCACACACCCCGGCACCAAGCCAGCCGGAACTGTGTTCCTATGAGTTCCTGCTCAAAAAAAGCTCTGCATGTAACATGTTATGTTTGCATGCCATAGTTCTAAACTCAGATAGACACATGGTCACCAATGTTACCTCTAAGGTGTAGAGTCTGTGAGCAGCAATTCTACTTTGTGAGCTACTAGCATTAAAGTTTGAACTACTGCATAAATCAGTTTGCTCTGGGGCCATTTTTTTGTGAGCTAAAACAAAAAATGTGTGAGCCAGAGGCTAAAAAACTGAGCTAGCTCACACTAACTCAGCTTAGAGGGAACACTGATGGTCACTGTGGGTGATTTTTGATAGCACTGCACAGAATAGAATCCAGATTCCATTCCCACCCCTGTGGGCAATGGGGGATTAACGTTGTCAAATAACTACAAGTTTGAAGGGTCTGCATGACCATATCCTGGCATGTAACAATCAACATTGTGTCTTCTAGAGCCATGATATAAAATACTCAGAGAACTTCAGATGAGGCAAGTAACTTTTGAATATGAGCAAAAATGTCAAGGCTGTTGTCACCCAAACAGGCTATTGGGCAATGCACTACACTAGGGCATTCAGCCAAATTCAGCAATCACAATTTTTTGGAGGGGAGGAAGCTATTGATATTTTAACTCGAAGCTCTGAACTAGAAAAGTGAGAGAGAACTCTTTATGTCAGAAGCAGCAGCAAGGAGGTCAACAACACCCTGCAGCCTAAAGCCAAAGAGTAAGAGGAGCTTTTCAGATTATGAATTCTCCTTTCCACTGAGATTTCCTTTGACGTACCATGCAGATTAGTAATGCTAATACAAGCTTACTAGCTCATTCCTTGAGGGGTAGATTAGAAACCAGAGATGATACGCAGGAGACATATAACTTTTTTTTTTTTCAAAATACAGAATGAAAATGATGTGAATTCCAAATCATGATCTTGATGACAAACATTGCTTTCTATGCTATTTGGGGGAGGGGGGGCAGAAAACCTAGTGGATCATGAATAAAACCAGTTTCCCATCTTTGAAAACCGAGAGCAGTGCTTGCTATTGTTTGTTTGTATGTGTTATCTCATTTGCAGTGGTCATTGTTTTGTGAAGCTGAACCAAGATAGTAGTAAACAGGAGCAAAAGAAGTGGTAGAATGGTTTAGCCCACAGTCAATCACCCATTCCTCTATCAAATGTTATAGACCAGAATATGGATTTCCTCAGTTTGCCAGTTTGGTGTAGTGGTTAAGTGCGCGTGGACTCTTATCCGGGAGAACCGGGTTTGATTCCTCACTCCTCCACTTGCAGCTGCTAGAATGGCCTTGGGTCAGCCATAGCTCTCACAGAGCTGTCCTGTTAAAGTTTCAAAGCAGTTTATGTCTTGGCATGCATGGCTGCAAAGAGGCAGGAAGCACGGCATCTTTGCTCTCTATACGGCAGATCCTTTCAAAAAGGGAGAAAAACACAGCCTTCCCAGAATGGCTCTGCTACTGTGGGCTGAAGACCACTGGCTTAAGAGGAGTAAAAGATAACTACAGGAAGTTAATGAACAACGTTTGAATCCAGTGGTACCTTTAAGACCAAACAAGTGTTATTCTCAGTATAAGGTTTTGTGTGCATGCACATTTCTTCAGATAAGTTATTGCTAACTTAAAGCATTTGTTATAAATAGGTAAAACATCTGAACTTTAAAATAATATTTTTGATTTAATTTATATGTTTCTGAAATTGTATTAACCATTCGTAGACTTTAAATGCACACCGACAGTCAGGCTAAGAGACATAGTTACAGAAGTGAGTCATGAAGCAAACCTGGTAGCCTCCCTCAGCTACAGATTTCTCAGGTGGGAAGGAAGTAGCAGAGTTTTCTATCCAATGATGATATTGGATTGGCCCTCAACATAAGCTAACTAACTAGATTCTGGACTAATATGTGAGTGGACCGAGATCAAACAGCTTCACAGGCCCTTCTCCAATAGCATCTGTAGGGGCAAAGAAGCATTTAGCAAAGAAGCCTGTAGCATTTGATGTCCTTTTCAAGACTGAGGGGCAGGAGTCATGTGGTGGGAGGCAGCAGCAACAGAGCTTAGATGTTGTTCCAGCAAAGTCTGAGGGTGAACTGAGGCCTTCAGTACTCCTTCAAGGTGCTAGTTCTTTAAAAGTGCCATACCTGTTTACAGCATAATAAAGTTATAACAATCCATCCGTCGGGGAGGGACGGTGGCTCAGTGGTAGAGCATCTGCTTGGGAAGCAGAAGGTCCCAGGTTCAATCCCTGGCATCTCCAAAAAAGGGTCCAGGCAAATAGGTGTGAAAAACCTCAGCTTGAGACCCTGGAGAGCCGCTGCCAGTCTGAGAAGACAATACTGACTTTGATGGACCAAGGGTCTGATTCAGTATAAGGCAGCTTCATATGTTCATATGTTCATCCATCAGGTTCACTTTCATTTTTAAAAAATAGTTAGTCCCATTCCTCACTAACAGTTGATCTGCCTCTGGGCTTCTGCTTTCCCCAGCTCAAGCGATCAATTCCTCACCAGTTGCTGCACAGGCACATTTCCCCGACGGCTTCTTGGTCTGGTTTTTTTAGAGATCCGGAAGCTGTGAGAGAAATTGGAGGTAGCTGTGGGGCAAAATACGCCTGCGCAACAAGTGGTGGGGAATCGTTTGCTTGAGCCAGGGAAAGCCCGGGGGTGAAACAACTGCTAGTGAGGAAATGGTCTTAGTATCTAATCCAACATTATAACGTCAAAACAATATGTCAATTGACAATTGTTAAAAAGCTCTCTGGTGAAAGAGAGGAAATGGCTTCCATGGAGAATCAGGGCAAGGAAAAATGGCACCAATGGTGGGGTTGATAGGAAAGATCTGGACTTTCCTATCCACGTGGATGCCACTTTGGCTTTGCTGCGATCTTTCCCAAAACATCACATCAAAGCAGATGGGGGAAACTCAGGAGATGCATGAAAGCAACGCAAGTCTGTAAGGAAGCAGGTGGAAAAGCCCACTTCCCAGAAGCATTCAGGCAGGGTCAAACAACCCATGCAGAAGTGACAGCAGTTGTAAAAAGTTGCAATCCCTGGTCCTTGCATAAAATTACAGTTCCCAGAGTTCTTCGGTTGGAAGACATAACAATTGAACTAACTTGAAATTTGTCATGAGCACACATAGTCTATGGCAGGGGTGGCCAACGGTAGCTCTCCAGAAGTTTTTTTTGCCTACAACTCCCATCAGCCCCAGCCATTGGCCATGCTGGCTGGGGCTGATGGGAGTTGTAGGCAAAAAAACATCTGGAGAGCTATCGTTGGCCACGCCTGGTCTATGGTTCTAGCTCACATGTGCAAAAGAAAGAGGTGATAAATTGCTGCAGTTGTAGAATGGGCTGCAGCAGTTCAGACCGTAGGTGGGAGATTCCATCTATCTGCCTAGCAGAAAACCAACAAGAAACAAGTACAGCAAGAAGGAATGCTCCTCCTCTTTGCTTAGGGTGCTGGATTTCTATTGAATTTGTAATATACAGAGGAGCTTTCTAAAACGTGATCCTCCATGATCCTCTCCACCTGCAGCCTCACTCTCTGGCGCATGTAAACCAGGTCTTAGTGGAGAAGAAGAGATTCAGAGGCTGAGAACAGACGGGCACTTAAAGCTGCCCGGGGCCGGGAGGCAGGCGGACCAAAAAAATGCTTCCATACACGCACATCTGCATCCCGCCCCTGTCCCGCCCCCGGCTTGCTGGGAGCTGGCTCGAAAAGGGACCACTTTGAAAGTGGTGCCTTTTTGCTGGGGCACCTCCGAGGCGCCTCCTCAGCCATCTGGAAGGCCGGGAAGCACCGGGAGTGCCCAGGGAGCCACGGATGGGACGCATGAGCATTCCAGATGCTCCCTGGGCATCCACAGCCCATCCCTTTTCCAAGAGCCATCTGGAAGCTCCGGGGTGCTCTATTTCAGGTTGGCTCTCTTTGGGGCAGCTTCAAGGCACCCCAAACCAGCCATCTGCTATCAGTCACAGAGCACTTAAACAGGTCTATTCCCATACGGAAGTACATTATTCTACATGATCTTAAATTGCTCACTGGCAGCTATGACTGATCCAGTAGACACCAGATAAAATGTTCAATGAAACCCCAGTAGGCAACTGTAGATATAATACTGCGTCATCCTTGTGGAGGCACATGCTTTAATAAGCAGGTTGCCAGTCTCTTGTTTTGAGTCATTCCAGGAAATTCATGGTTGTGAAAGAGGAAAAGAATGGAGTAGGTGGGGAAGATGTAGTAGGCTGATCAGTATGAGCTTCTCCTAGAATTGCCCCATGGGATATGTGGGTTTATTTTATTTTTTTTTGTAATATACTGTGTACATATTTTAAAGTGTGTGTGTGCTTAATGTACATAGATACATACATAATATTTGTAAATTTTTAATCAATGCTTACAGTTGTGGAGAGTTTCTGGTATGCACTGCTTACAATAAAGAAGGCAGCTCTGTAATGTTAGCATCAACTAGGGCCTCCTTGGACTCTCCCCTTCTGCTACAATAGAAACCAGAGAGGGTGTAGCAAAGAACCTCCAACCCAGGACTTTTTTTGTAGCAGGAACTCCTTTGCATATTAGGCCACACACCCCTGATGTAGCTAATCCTCCAAGAGCTTACAGAACTTTTAGTACAGGGCCTACTGTAAGCTCCAGGAGGATTGGCTATATCAGGGGGTGTGGCCTAATATGCAAAGGAGTTCCTGCTACAAAAAAAGCTGTGCTCCAACCAATGCATATGTTGCTCCTATGGCCAGTCGATGATGATCCTACCAGTGACTGCGCTAAGTGCTGCTCCATATCAAAGCTGCTGCATGGTGCAGATTCTTGTTGGAATACAAGCTATGTACATTCCAGCCATTATATAGTTAACTGTTTGTTTACATGATAGAGGAAGTGATGTATTGTGACCTAAACTCAATTGTGGGATGGTTCTTACTTTGCCTGAGAAAGATGTAAACACAACATTGGTCAGAGAGGATGTTAGGTGTGAAATGCTTTGATCTTGTATGTAAGTTTTATTGCTCTTCTTCCTGGTGAAATACGTTTTGGGGAGAAGAACAGTTGAGACATAGAACGTAGCCATGTAGTAAAACATAGATAAGACTAGCTGGTAAGCTAGATTGTTTTTCTGTTTTATCCCAAGTACCCTATCCTGATGTTTTCTAGTAAACTTGATTTCTTTTGCTAAGCTTAAGCCTCATCTCCAATTACTGCCACTCCAAACCTCTGAATTTAACATGTATTTCCTAACATTTTGGTAGCAGATGGTGAATGGTTCCAACAATTCTACTTGAGGATAATTGTTCGTGGGAGCATTACCTGTTCCATATGTCTTTTTCAGGGTCTGATTCAAGGACTCACAGTTAGAACTCAGTTCCCAAGCAACACACAGCCCAGTCACAGTTTGGGACTGTGGCATATGCAGAGAAGGGCCTTTGGCCATTTTCCTGACTCAGCACAGCCCTGGGAAGGAGAAGCTGTGGGCCTGTTGGGAAAACCTGAGTTGTAGGAGCTGTTAGGTCAGGAATTGATTTCTCAGAGGGGGGGGACTTGTAGCTGATGTTTTACTGAGAGTCCTTGGGGCAGGCCCAGGGAAGACATGTGGAAAAGGTAAGTATAGTTTGTCTGGCCACAACCTTCCAGTGGGCATGCCAAATCTACTTGTCAGACACCTAGAAAAAACGTTAGTGACATTGGACTGAATCTTTTTGTTTTTGTGCAGCTTTTTGTTGCTGTGTCCCTTTCTGTAGTTATTCAGCCGTTGACATCACATTTTAGGGGCCATGTAATGAAAACAAGAGATCAAAATTAAAAAATGCAAAAAAAAATATCTATAAGCTCTCCCCTTATAGTGAATTAGCCTTTTCTGGCAGGATGCAATGTTTTGTTAAGTTTATATCAAGCAGGTTATTTGGTATGCAAAATGCCACTGATTCCCTCTGCATCTGTTTAATTGACGGTATTGGCTCAATGGCCTTTGATAGCTACACTAATTCCTCTGGAATTTGTGCAACACCCAAATTGTTGGGGGCAGGTCTGGAAAGCAGTAGTTTTGAAGTCCAGACTTAGAGAAAGAAGCTTGAGTTTTGCATCTAATTGTCATATGAAGAAACAGTACTTGAAGTTGAATGTTATTGCATTTTGAGGACTGCTGCTATTTTGCATACATTTTCTTCCTCTCCCTTATCTTCCTTATTTATACCCAATAGTGAAGTGGTCTTCAGCCCATGGGTCAGGAGTTCTAGGGATGCCAGCCTCCAGGTGGGACCTGAGAATCCCCCCGAATCATACTGTCCTCATCTCAGACTACAGAAATCAGTTCCTATGCAGAAAATGAATGCTTTGGAAGGTGGAATCTATGGCATTGTACCCCATTGAGGTCTCCCTGAGGTCCTCCCCAGGCTCCACCCCAAATCTCCAAGAATTTCCCAACCTGGAGTTGGCAACCCTCCCCCCACTGGTGGCCAGGGGGACCTGGTACCCTTAATCAGGACCTTCAGGTGTATCATGGAGCCTCCTTCTGCAGTCATGAGATTCTAGAGAGCTATCTCTCTCTTTCTTATTTGTGTGTGTATGTGCATCTGGAAGTCATGTTGACCTCTGGTGACTGACCCCTACTGGGGGCCTGGAGAATGTTCACTGAGGTGGCTGAACAAGCCTGCCCCTGCCTCTTGACTGGGTATTTCAAGGACAGTCTCCCATTCAAGTACTAACCACAGTCAACCCTGCTTATCATCTGAGATATGACAAGATTGGGCTTGTTTGAGCTATCCAGGTCAGGGTGAGAGCTATCTTTTATTTTTATTTCATTTTTTGTTGTACAGAAAACAAGGGTGCCATACCTCCTGCCTCTCTTTGCTTGCTTGCAAGCTTCAAAGAGCGGTGGGGTGGCGGCATTCACTGGTGTAGAAAATTAATCAATGGCTCCAGCCTCTGGCTTGTTCCTCATGATGGTGCACCTACTGATGCTTGGCTTGTGTTCCCTATCTTTTTTGGTCTCTTGCCCATTGTCTTTGACATTAGTGATGTAATAACTCTGGCTCCTCCTCTTTCTGTCATCTGACTCTGCTGTCAAGTGACTCCCAGTCAATGTCTGCAGTTTAATCTTATGCAAAGCAGATCCTGGATCTCAAAAAAACTGAAAGACACTGGCCTACTTTTTGTCCTTATAGAACATGTTCTGGAATCTACCTTCTGGTGGGGGGAAAAAGAGCACAAAGAAACTTCTGAAATTTCTTAGGGAACCAGCATAGTACTAAGTCTTTGCACCAAGCCATAACTGAATTTTTTTAGAAATAGTTAAGAAGACATAGCTTGAGGCTGTACTATCTTTATGGGGACACAGTGTTATAATAACTAACTGTAATGTGGACATTAGTTTGTGTATGGTTTTGTAGATATCAGTGATTTCTAAAATTACTTTTAGGAAAAACAGTAATGTTTAGCCTACTGTCTAAAGATCTGAGACAAAATGTAGATCCCTTGCCTCTGACACCCCTATCTTACTGTCGCCCAAACATCTAAAACACTTAACCTGACACAGGACTTTTTTTCTGGAAAAGAGGTGCCAGAACTCTCAAGAGGGAGATGAAGGAGAAAAATACGGGTGCCCCTCATGAACTTTTAAACATTATTTGAGAATTTTGTTTTCACCAAGAGGTTCCAGAACTCCATCTCACCATGTTCCCCCAGAAAAAAAAGCCAACCTGACATCTAATAACACATAACCTTCTCCTGATCAACGTTCTGAGAACTGTTGGTGTGTTTACTTACGTCTCAAATAAACAAGAGCCAGAACTGCCATTATCAGGATCCTCCTAATCATATTTAAGTTAGTTTATAAATTAATTTGCAGCTCTAGGAAGCTATTTTGAATATTAGGAAGGGTAATTGGAAAACAGGAATATTTAACCCCTTCCTTCCATGTCCCTTCAATGATTTAAATAGCATCTCTGAAGTTGTTGTAACTAGTTCTTGGGGGGGGGGGGAGGTTTAATACAATTACAAGCACTTGAATTGTCTTTTTCCATCCACAGAACTAACTGTAGCTTCAGAGTATGTGTTTAAAAGTTCTGTTCTAAGAAGAGCTACACCCCTCTAAGATTTGCACTGCAAATTGTAAATGGGGGCTCACAAGCTTAATAAGGTGCTATATTCCCTATAAAACCATCTCCGTCAGCAAGATCCCTCTATATGTCTTTGGAAATAAATTCAGCACAGGTTCTGTTTCTCTCTGCACTTTCCCTAATTGCTTCCTGTTTTCTTGGGGCTTGCTGGTTTCCTTGTTAATAAGAGTTTGTTTAGCAGCTCTTGGGGAGAGGGGGCTTATGTACTTACCGTACTTTACTTTGTAACTAGCAAAGGCCACTGCTTATTTTTGTTGTTTTGGTTAAAACACTATTACAAAATGACAGTTGTTTAAAATTAGAGGCAGGGAAAGATTTATGCTTCTAAATAAGACTTAGACAAGCTCCCACAGAGACCTTTCCATAATATCGAAACTGCTGCCTGGGGCTGCTAATTAGCTTTTAAAACACCATAGAAGATCCTAATTATGGGCTGTTTGTGTCTCATAGTGAATACGTGTAGTTCTGATGCAGAAATCAACAGTAACATGAAACAAACCTTTGTTTTTGCTTGCAGGAAAACTGTTGTCGATCCTGATGATCCACGATGTGCCAGGCTCATTTTGACAGGACAGATGGTTACAGTACCACTGGAAGAAATAGAATTTGCCAAACAAGCATTGTTTTCTAGGTCTGTATGAATCTGTTCTAAGGGGGTGAGGTGGGAATTTAAAAAACCAAGTTGTTGTAACTGAGAATGGAAGAAATACGCTTACAACAAGTCAGACTTTTGGTTCCTTTTGTTCAGCAATGCCAGCTGTAATAGGAAAAAGCTCTCTGGGGACTCAGGCAGGGACACGCTGACATAATACCTGAGATCCTTTTGATTCAAGATGCCAGGGACTGGACCCAAGATATCGGTG
Organism: Heteronotia binoei; assembly: GCF_032191835.1. NCBI lineage: Eukaryota > Metazoa > Chordata > Lepidosauria > Squamata > Gekkonidae > Heteronotia > Heteronotia binoei. The sequence continues at coordinate 53,761,920 of NC_083225.1, forward strand.
TGCAAAGCACACTTGATTGTAGTGTTTAAGTGTTGTTTGTCCTTGTGACACATGTTGGGTTTGGAATGTATTTGGAAGAGCAGAATGAGGTTGGGGATGGTGCCACAATCAATAGGGTGGTGCTGGGAAATACAGTAGTGGGAGAACATGCCAGGAAAGGGAAAGAGACAATGGAATTTTGCAGGCTGTTGCCTTGTCTGGTTCGTCTTCCAGCCAGGGTGATGCTGGTGGCCATATCAGTGTCTTGCTGCATTATCATATTTTGCTTTCAATTCTAAATCAATTACAGGCAAAATGGCAGCCATTCAGAATTTAATTCTGGATGAGAGGACTCACCTGGTATGCTTCAGTGAGATCTGGTTGGAGGAGGGGGGAGAAGTTAATCTTTACCGATTATGTTCTCCAGGGTACTCAGTGATTCATCATCGTGGGCCTGATGGGTGGGGAAATGATATTGCTGTGGTCTATTGAGATGCTGTCTCCCAAGTTAGATGCTCCATCCAGGACTGACAGTTTGGAGAGTGTATTTCCAGTGCTGAGGGCATAAGACTGGATTGGGATCTTGTTGGTGTAGCACCCTACCCTCCTGCCCAACCATATCTGTAACTTAAGCTGGTGGAATTGATCTGGGAGGTAACTTGAAAAATCCTAGAACGATTGTCCTGAGGTACTTCAACATTTATTTATTTATTTAATTTGTTTCCTACCCTCCCCACAAGTGGGCTCAGGGCGGCTTACAACCAATGTTCCCTCTAAGCTGCAGAGTCTTGTGAGCAAAAATTCTACTTTGTGAGCTACCGGCATTTAAGTTGTGAGTTACTGGCATTAAAGTTGTGAGCTACTGCATAAATTAGCATGCTCTGGGGTCATCCTTCCTAAGCTAAGAAGCTGGAAGCTAAAAAGTGGTGAGCTAGCTCATGCCAACTCAGCTTAGAGGTAACACTGCTAACAACATAGATGTTTGTAACAGATAGCCAGTTTTAAAATCAAAAACAGCACTTTTAAAACCACAGTTTACAATATTAAGATAGCTTTCTGAAAAAGTATAATGTCCTGGCTCTGTTTTGATTTTAAAAGAGGCCTGATCCATGGGTTCCCAGGCCATACAGACCCTTGCCAACAACAGTCCCACAGGACAGTTTGGCAGGCAATTTGAGCAGGCTTAACATGCTTGCTAAAGCTACCTTGTAGGAAGCAGCTCAGGATTTCATGGTCTCCATGACAACCATGGGCCTTTCTCAGGAAATAACAGATCCTCCACACTGTGGAAGTCACGCTCTTGATCTGGTGTTCTGTTCTGGGCAGGAAGGTGACCTGAAGATTGGGAGGGACTGAACATGGTCCCCTTGTAAAGAACGGGTTACTACTTGCTGAGGTTTAGATTTACAGGGATACCAGGAATGCAGGAATGAGGGATCAGGATCACCCACCCCTGTTTATCCATGGTTCTCAGATGAGATTATGGGTTTTTTTTTCCTGCTCATATCATCAGTGCTTCTATAGATGCCCTCTGGAATGAGGAAATGACCTGAACAACTGCCATGATTGATCCTAAGTGTCCTCTCTCAGGCCTAAGAACTCAGGCAGCCCCATCTTTTACTGAGGAGCTGAGGATGATGAAAAGACAAGGGAGGCATTGAGAGTGACAGTGGAGAGAGACTGGGAATGAAATTGAAAAGGCACAGGCTTGAGTTCATTTTAAAGCATACTCCATGGCACTGTTGGTAGCACAGAAAGAATATTTCTTGGCTGCCTTTGCATCTGTACATTGTGGACCTGTGAAACTCAGGTTTTTGTAGAAAAGCCCAGCAGAAACTCCTTTGCATATTAGGCCACACTGCCTGACATCACCATTGTTCCACTCAGGGCTTTCTTGTAGAAAAAGCCCAGCAGGAATTCATTTGCATATTTGGCCACACACCCTGACACCAAGCCAGCCGGAACTGCTTTCCTGTGCGTTCCTGCTCAAAAAAGAAAAAAAAACCCTGATGAAACTGTTCTGGGTGGGCAGGGGCCTGTTGGGTTCTGGCCTTCAGAAGGAAGTGGTCTGCTCTGCATTCTGCTGTGATCATTTTGTTCAATACTTTGCAGATAAAAACTCTCACATCCACTTGTCCTTGGACTCTACTTCAGCAGGGATAGGATCAGATGGTCCCAGGGTGCTGATTTGTCTAGTTGTATGGGATACCTTTCAGCTTGTGCAGTCTGAAGATGTGGACAGGATTCTTGGAAGTTTGAGACCTACAACTTGTTTGTACAACACTTGCCCTTCCTGGCTCCTTAAAACTGTTGAAGGAGACTGGTATACTGAGTTTGGGAGACAGTAAATGAGAGAGGAAGTGGTTGTTCCTTCTTTGAAGCAGGCAGTGGTTCATTTACTCCTAAAGAAACCTACTCTGAACCCAGAAAAGATTAATAACCGTTGTCCATTCTCCATGTATCATCCTTAAGTAAGGTGATTGAACAAATAGTGAGCAACTCTGAGAACTCCTGAATGAAGCACATTTTTCAGATCCAATCCAGTCTGATTTCAGTTTCCTCATGGGACTGAAATGGCCTTGGTCCCCCTGGTGGATTACCTGTATCAAGAGATGGATGGGGGAGTACAGCCCTGGATTTAACTGGATGTCTTAGCAGCTTTTGATCTAATTGATCGTGGTATCCTTCTGGACCAACTTTTGGAATTTGGACTGAGAGCCACTATACTGAGATGGTTTCAGTCGTACTTTGAGATTAGGTTTCAGAATGTGGTGGTGGGGGATACTGTTTCACCTCTTGTCCTCTGGCAGTTTCCCACAAGATTCCATCTTGTCCCTCATGCTTTTTGAGATCTATGCAAAGCCGCTGGGAGCAGTCATTCAGAGATTTGGGGTGAGCTGTCACCAATATGTAGATGACACTCAGCTCTTACTCAGGCTTTTAAGAGATCCCTGGGAGGCTGTGGAAACTGAAAACTGGTGCCTGAAGGCAGCTGGACATGGAGAGGGCTAACAAACTGAAACTTAATCCCAGTGAAATGGAGGTGCTACTGGTGGAGGAAAGTTTTGATGTAGGAATATCACCTGTTCTGGATGGGGCTGTACTCTCCTTAAAGGAGAAGATTTGTAGCTTGGGGGTGTTGCTGGACCTGCTTGATAAACACATGGCAGCAGTGGCCAGGGATGCCTTTCACTACCTTTGGTTGGTGAGCCAGCTGTGGCCCTTCCTGCATGGGGAAGATCTTGTCACTGTAGTGCATGGCCAGGTAACATCTAGATTAGTTTACTGCAGTGCACTGTATGCAGGGCTGCCCTTGAAGACTGTCCAGAAGCTACAGTTGGTACAGAGTGCAGCAGCCAAAACGTTAACTGGAGTTGGTCATAGGAACTAAGTCATTCCAATTTTGTTCTGTTTATGCTGGCTCCCAATTTGCTTCTGATCTCAATTCAAGGTGCTAGTATTGAGCTTTGAAGCCATACATGGCTTGGGGCCAGCATACCTTAAGGACTGCCTTCCGCCATATGAACCTGCCTGTTCAGTCTTCTTTGGAGGCCCTGCTTCAGTTGTTCCTGCCATCTGTGGCTTGACAGATGGGAACCCAAGAAAAGGCCTTCTTGGTCATGGTGTCAGTGCTTTGCAACCCTTCTCTCAAGAGATTCATCTGTCTCCCTCTGTTGTGGTCTTTTGCCAGTGGCTGAAGCCTTTGTTGTTTTATTTGTTGTGCTCCCAGTAATTGTTATTGGCCCCCCTCCCTGGTTGTGCTGCCGTTTGTGTTTGTATTTGTATATATTTTACTGCATTATTTAAGTATTTTATATATATATGTGTGTGTGTGTGTGTGTGTGTGTGTATGTATATATATACACACATTATTTTAAATACTGGTTTAATAAAATGTTTTAATTTTGAAATGTTTTCATGTTTGTTATTCTTTGCATTGGTGACCCTATTTTGGTAGAAAGGCAGCACAGAACTGTTGCAAATAAAATAAAATAAATAATAGTTGGCTTCACTATGGGGATATAAAGGCATTCTCTCTCTGGAATAGTCTGCTTATAAGAGTTAATCATTAATTGAAAAATTGAAAAATAGTTGTTCAGCCAATAAGACCATTTTAAAATCCCTCTAGTCAGTGACTGAAAATGGTAGGATTTAAACCTGCTTTTAAAATGGCACGTAGCACACAGCTAGAAGAGCCCCATGGCACAGAGTGGTAAAGCTGCAGTACTGCGGTCCTAAGCTCTGCTCACAACCTGAGTTCAATTCCAGCGGAACCTGGGTTCAGGTAGCTGGCTTGAGGTTGACTCAGCCTTCCATCCTTCTGAGGTCGGTAAAATGAGTACTCACCTTGCTGGGGAGAAAGTGTAGATGACTGGGGAAGGCAGTGGCAAACCACCCCATAAAAAGTTTGCTGTGAAAACGTTGTGAAAGCAATGTCACCCCAGAGTCGGAAACGACTGGTGCTTGCACTGGGGACTACCTTTACCTTTTTAAAGACTGAATATTTGAGTATGATTGTACCAAACCTTCTGTGTTGCAGTCTTTTTTGGAATTCCCAATTATTCCAGAACTAGTCTTTATATTATTTATTTTCATTCTTGTATGACTAGGATAGTTTTGGAGGTTTCCCCCCCCTCTTTTCTTCTCAGAACTAAAAATACCTGACCTGACCTGAATTAAAAATATGGACAAGCAGTTGCACACATACTCAGTCTTAAAATTTGTTTTTGTAAGTGGAGAGACTTGCTTTCCAGTAGTTGCCACATGTACTGGAGAATAATCAGCAGTCATCCTGGAAAATACCTGGAGATTTTGGGGGTAGAGCCTGAGGAAGGCAAGGTTTGGAGAGGGCAGGACTTCAACAAGGTATAATGCCATAGAGTCCACCTTCCAAAGCAGCTGTTTTCTCCAGGGGAACTTATCTCTATGGCCTGGAAATCAGTTGTAATCCCAGGAGATCTCCAGCCACCTCCTGGAAGTTGGCAACCCGCTTGTTGCTGCGCATCCTCAAACTATAAGCTGGAAGAAACCTTGTGTAGATTGACATTATTGTAAATCTTTTTGGTTATCTTGTCTCTGTTCTTTCAGGCACCCTGTCATGAGAAAATGGCCTCGCAGTTATGAATGGTTCTTTATGAAAATGAACATAGATCACATCTGGCTTCAGAATTGGTATGGAGGAATTAATGCCATTGCACCAGAGGAATATTTCAAAGTAGTTCAAAGTAAAGCTTGATTGAACTTCCAAATACAACAATTCAGTGTTTTCGCAGTTACTTCAGAAACAAACTATTTTATATAAAATGTCACTAAGTGTGTGTTGAACAAAATGTTGTTTGGGATTTGTTTTTGCACAGTATTCAAAATGGCTCCATCTTTCTTGATTGGAACAGGATATTTTTAATTGAATATGAACACCAACCTCTTGCCATTTAAGGCTGAAAATGGATTGTACTAAATATGTCTTTAGGTGTTTGAACTCTTTTATACTCATGTTCCCACATGATAATCACAATATAAGCTAATTACAATTTTTAAAACTGGAAAAAATGCATTGTAAGATGAAATGGCTGGAATGTATATTCTGGATGTATTACTGCATGGAGGTGGTGCTTTTGAAACAACAATCTGAAACTTAAAAGGAATGTTTTAAATATATACAATATTTTAATTGTTAACATTATAGACTCCATCTTTTCCTAAGCATATGTTTTTTTTCAGTTAGCTCACAGTATGTTTGGTTGCATAGGGCTTTTGCTGTGATTTAAAATACGGTAATCTCTATGCCCTAACAAGATTCTTTGGAAGAACAGGAAAAGTCACGTGTTTACTGTGCTTTAACCACTCAGATAGTGGGAACAAAAGCCAAAGCTCCTCTAATATAAATTATCTTGTGATTGCTGTCTAGAACTGACCTTTTAGAAAGTCAAGGGATAATCAGTATTATTTCCAGTCCAGTGAGTAAATAAATGTACTTAAATTCATTTTTAACCAGGTATTGGAATAAAGAGACAGTGATTTTGGCACTTTTAAGGAATAGACTACTGTTAGGTATATCTGGTTGTTTTCCTTCCTACAAAAGTATTACAATATAGATGAGTGTTAAAGTGCTCCATCACATTACATCAAAGTTGAGAGGTCAATTAATGTTGTCACTGGTGGAAAAAACAAGTCCAAATCAGAAGGGTGTGTGTGTGCTGCTTAAGGTTCCCAAGATAGTTTCAACAAAAACACTGGACACATTTGATAAAAAAATTTCAACCATGCAGGCACCAAGCAGGATGGAGAGAAAGAGGCAGGCCCCAAACTGCTCCTGTTGATGCTATGTGCCCTTCATGCCATGCCAGTGCTGGCCTGGCAGTTCAGTGATTCTGGGACTCTAGGCAAAAGTCAAGAATGGGGCCGGACACTTAATTTATTCTGACCTAAATCACTGATTTCAACCTATCTCAGAGTTATTGTGAAGATTAAATGGATGTGGGGTGACTGTTATATGCTGCTTTGGATCCCCATTAGGGAGAAAACTGAATATAAATGAAGTAAAAAAACATATACACTATCAAAAAAAACTAAACTTAAAGCACCTCCACCCCATCCCATCCTCATTGCCTTTGGAGTCAGGGTGGCAGAGGCTTCAGGGAAAAGTTACTGAAGCTGATCATCAAGGGAGAGAGGGAGGAAGAAGAGGAAAGATAGAAACAAGACAACTCCAGTGTGGAAATTCCCTTGGAAGTGATTTTGGGAACTTCTGCACTGATTTTGGAACAGTGACTATTTCTCCCACCCACCCACCCACCTCCAATCAACTAGGAATGTCACCTTGGTTGTGATTATGGTTATAAGGCAAGATGGGGATTTAAGTTCTTTATCATGCCTGCTCTCAGAATTTGCTTGGACTCTGCCCTCCTGCTGCTGCTGCTGTATGTGTGAGAGTGTTTTACAGCTGCCTTACACCAAGACAGAGAAAGAAAAATCAAGATGGGTAGCCACATAAGTCTGTCTGTAGCAGTAGAAAAGAGCAAGAGTCCAGTAGCACCTTAAAAACTAACAAAAATGTGTGGTAGGGTAGGAGTTTTTGTGAATCACTGTCTGCTTCTTCAGCTGCAGCTAGAATGTGAGTCCATCTGTCCTTATAATTGGAGAATAGAATGATTTCAGATGCCAAATGACAATAGAAAGTGAATGACAATAGCAGGCGTGATTGGATTAGGTGTGATATGCAGAGTGGTAGTAAGTATGGACAAATCTGTGTTCACACAGAACCAAAAAAGTTGTGCAAGCCATATGGCAAAGAAAAAGTGGGAAATTTCATTCATATTTATGTAGAACAATCTATTCTGATTACCTTATTTTTTCAACAATTCATAGCGATGTCCATATAGGTTTGTGGCGATGAGTCCTTGGCTATCACATACTAACTAAGGACTGTAACAGATTGTACAGTGCTTTCTTTATGGTATTACATCTTCTTTGTTTGCTGTCATGTCACAGCTGACTTATGGTGACTGTAGGGTTTTCAAGGTAAGAGCCATTCAGAGGTGGTTTGCCATTGCCTGACTGTGCATCATGACCCTGGTATTCCTTGGAGGAATCCCATCTAGATACTAAGCAGGACTGACCCTGCTTAGTTTCCAAGAGCTGATGAGATCAGGCTAGGCTGGGCTATCCAGGTCAGGGCTATTACATCTTACTTCGTGTAAATAAGGCCCATAATAGAATATTTCAATTTAAAAAAAAAAAAAAAACAGCATCAAGATTCCTTTAAAGAAGTTGGGAGAGGGGTTAGAGATCAAAGAAGTTAATGCTAAAATTATTCTAAAACTTCTGGCATGTCCACAAGAAAGACAGATCCTAAATGGTAAGTGTAACATGGCTTTTGATGACAAAGGAATGCTGGGTTTATTGTAGGCTATGGTGAGTTTATCATTGGTTGTGCAAATTGTAAAAATGTTTATAATAGACTACAAACAACAAAAGTTTTTTTTTCTGAAAATGGAATCTTATCATTTGGCACAGGAGGGAAACCTCTTCAGTCAGGCCTGACGCAGCCCTTCACAATCTGCTTTCACCTTTGCAGCTCTGTTTCTGGAATGAAGTCAGTCAGAGACTGGTGCTATCAGACCAAATGCAGCAGATGCTGCTTTACAGTATGGTGGGTGCCTTTATGGCTGCAAATATGGAGCATGCCTCAAAGGCTTCTGTACTGATGCAGAAGCATTTAAGTGTTCTCCGATAATGCACCAAGAAAAGGGCACTTGCCAAGTTATTCAGCCACAAGAGCTTGATCTTCCTGTTTCAGTTTGCAGTATTTATTTCACAAGCAGCTAAATCGGTGAGAGATTATCTCTAGGGATGGGCATGAACTGGGAAAATGTGGTTTGGTTCATGGCTCTTGGCATGCCTGGTTCACGAACTATAACCCATCATGAAATTTTAGGGGCAAACAAACTGCTTTGGTTCATGAGGGTTGTGACCAGTAGAAACCCTCCTTGGCATGCTAGTGTCACCAAACTTGCAGAGGGCCTCTGACTGACTCTCTTCTACATGACTTCCATATTTGATGAGGATTGGATTTATGGGGTCTGAGTTATTGCCCCCCAAAGAAGGTGCCCTAGGAAAGGGGGGGGGGGGAAATGACCACCTGAACTGCCTGTGCCTGTCAAAATGACTGCCTGGTCAGGAGTGTATAGAATGGATCCTGTGCAAGCTAAGGACAACAAAGTCACAGGGGACCTCTCCTGGATGCTCCTTTACATGCCCCACAAGTTCTGCCCCTTGTTGCTTTGAAGTTATGTAAACGTTTAGATTGAATGGAGACAGTCTGCCTGGGAATGTATTCATTCATAGACCAGCATTAACCTAAGCAAACAGCTTGAAAGTTTGTAGGTACTTCATGCCTGTTGACCTGCCACAAACTTCACTTCATGAACCACAAACTAGTCAAAACTCATCACGAGCTTTAGTTTATGAGCCGGTTTGTGCCCATCCCTAACCATCTCCTACTGCCCAACCTGAATAAGTTTGCCATCACTGCAGTATAGAACTAGGCATCCACTGAAATAAATTGGCTAAAGCAGGGATGTCGAACTCATTTGTTATGAGGGCTGGATCTGACATAAATGAGACTTTGTTGGGCCGAGCCATGTTGGGTTGGGCCAGACCATGTGTGTGCCTATTTAAGATTAGGTAGCAGAGATATAACCTTTATAAAGGACACAAACACAATTATTATTTTTTAAAAACTTAAAACATGCTTAAAACATTAGCACTCACTCTTAAAAGTACTTTCTTTGTATTTCTCCTATGGGATTCAGGGAACTGGGCAAAGGAAGTTCTGGCTCTTTCCTTCCTTCCCCAGGGGACCAGGAGGGGGAAGAACCTCAGCCAACAAAAGGGAGAGAGGCTTAGCTCAGTAGCTTTGCTGTGAGATTGAGCCTGGAAAAACAAGCCCTGCCAATGGAGAAAATAGAGGTTTTGCTCTGTAGCTCCTGTGCAATTGAGCAAGCCTTGCAAAGTAAGGAAGCAAAAGAGAAGGAAAAGGAAGCAGATGACAGCCAGTTGCTCAGGAGCCTGATAGGAGACCTCCAGGGACCTGATTTGGCCCCCAGGCCCAAGCCCAGGCCCAGATCTTCATGTTTTTTGATGGGGGGGGGCAACATTAAAAAAAATGGTGCCCCCTTATGGGCCATTCTATCTTATGGTCCCATAGAATATAATGAATTCCATACCCAATTTGGCACCTCCCTCCGTTGGCACCCAGGACAAGCACCCCACTCTGCCCCCCCCCCCTAGATCTGGCCCTGTCCAGGCCACATGTTTGATACCCCTGGGCTAAAGCGTGCCTAATTCTGCAGTAAACTGTAGTCAGATGCTCTGCATCTGTAACATTATAAGAAGAAACCAAGACTTGCTTTTGAAAATTTTAAAAAAAGAAAACCAACATGTAGAACTTTACCTGGCATGGAGATTCCATGATGGTGAAAACTCTGTTTATTTTTGGCTGCCAGGCAGCTCCTAAAAACAAAGCTTCTGCCCATACAGCTACTGAACCCCTAATCGAGATTTTAATCTTTGCATCTTGATGTATAATATTTTAATACCATGGGATACTTGTAAGGTACACGTTTGTTAAGGACTTTTTTTAGCCATAAAAAGCTACCTTTGTAATAATTATGGGGAAATTTTCCACATTCCAGTATATTTGCTAAGAAAATTGGTTATTTAAAGCTGTGAATTTGCATGAACAGCGATATGTTTTGTTAAATTGCATAATATAATGCTTGTATAACAACTAAGCACAGCTGGCTTTAACAGCTGCTGTTATTTAACCAAAGAAATAACAGTTTATAAAATTACTTTTTTCTCATTATATAAAAATTATTTATCCCATCCCCACTATGCATTTTAATTTGTAGTGTATATTGACTAATGACAGAAATGAATGTTGTAAGAAAGTTGTTTATCAAAAATTACATGTAAATAAAATGAAATATGGGACATCGCAGCTGGGATGTTTTGGTGAATGATGTTTAAGTAAGAACAGCAAAATAAATTAGATCACGGCACTTTCAAAATTTAAATCTAAAAAAATGAATTGATAAGTGAGGTTCAAGACTAATATAAAGACAAAAAGGGAAAAGTAAACTAAGTAAAGCTGCATACTAGATCTTAAGAAACTAACAATGCCATTTTCAACAGAGCTACACTCCAAGTCCATTGAGGTCAACAAACTTAGAAGAGTACAACTCTGTCTAGGGGGGCACTGTAATACAGTAGTGTCAATGGTTTCTAAACCAGTTCTTTTAATATTATAAATTGTTTATAGGTTTCCTAAATATAGAACCATAGAATCAGAGTTGGATGGGATCTCCAGAGTCATCTAGTCCAACCCTCTGCACAGTGTTGGAAATTCACAAATATCTTCCCCATAGTGACTCCTGCTCCATGCCTAGAAGATGGCAAAAAATCTCCAGGGTCCCTGGCCAAGCTGTCATGGAGAAAATTGCTTCCTGGCCCTAAACTGACAATCAGTATTTCCATGGGCATGTAAAAAGAAAACAGCCATCATGTAAGGAACTTTGTCACCATGTGGGGAAGACCAGCCAGTATCTTGCCCCTTTTCCTTTTGCTGCCACCATCCTGGGTAAAAATTTAGCCCCTCTCTCTCATGGGTTGCCCAAGGCTGACACCACAAGGGTATATACTGAGAGACCAAGGCACATGGGTAAGGAAGTGTGCAGACTCTGCTTATCTCTGCTTTTTTAAAAAAAAGCTTATTTATACAACGAACAAACTCAGGGTACGGAAGACAGGTCTAGGTACACTAAGCAAAACAAACAAAAGGAAAGTTATTAACTAGGTACTTACAATCCATGGAATGTCTTTTTGCTTTCATTATGCCCCCCTAGGTACATGATGCCACCCAGGTGCACCAAATATCTTTAGCATCACTCCCCTCTGTAGTCCTTCATGGCACACCAACAACTTCAAACAAAGAATCAGCTCTCCTTTTCAGACTGCTCCCCTAATTGTACTCCTGGGCCATAACCAATCTGGATGCCAGGTCCTGGGGTTCAAGCCCACCTGAACATGGACCATTTAATCAAGAGGTGTTAATACATGAAACAGCTGGCATGTTTTCTCTGTCAGTTGTAAAATATGCTAACTGGAGAACACCTTTCCCATATTTTCCCAGTCACAGAGATGCCAGTGTACCCTTCCATTGCTGTAACTGTCACAGATTCCCAACCCAGAGCTGGTAACCCTAATTGAAGGGCCAGCAAGGTTGCTTCATCCAGTGCCTCTTGTGCCAGCCAGATAAAACTTAAAATGTCCTTTAAACTCCCTCTTCCTCAGTGTATATCATGGCTAAGGTTGGGCTAAAGGAGGGTAGCCAGGTCTGTGTTGGAAAATATTTGCAGACTGTGGGGGTGGATCTGGGAGAAAGTGGGGTTTGTGGAAGGGAGGGGCCTCAGCAGGGTAGAATGCCATAGAGTCCACCCTTCAAAGCAGCCATTTTCTCCAGCGGAGGTGATCTCTGCCAACTGGAGATCAGTTGTAAAAGCGGGAGATTTCCAGGCCCTGCCTGGAAGCTGTGTAATCACTTATCTCAGCATTCTTGGTTTAAGACCTGTAGAAGAAAGAGGTACTACAATACTGTAGGAGAACCAAACATACCTCAGACTAGAAACACTGGCTTTATTTACATACAAAAACTCCACACAAAGAAAACCACAGAGCAAGAAGACAGCTTTACCCTCTTTTTAGCTTGCTGTGGTGGTTTCTAGTTGCAGAGAGCCTTTTTAAATAATGGCGCATACCAAAATGCAATCTTCTGTGATACTACACTTGTAGTCTGATTCTGCCTGATCACCTTATTTCCATTTAATTGTACTCTGTGCTCTCCGACCAGTGGTGAATTAAACCCTGTGGAGGCCCTTAGGCAGTCAAAATCTTGGGGCCCACTCACAAATTATCTCAAAGTTGGAGTGCCCGCCCAGCCACCCACAGCCCCCGCTGCAGCCTGCAGGTACCTTCTCAAAAGCTGCTTTGACAAAGCTGCAGGGAAGAGGCAGAGAGAGGCAAACTTGGCAACAACGCCAGCAGCAGCTGCACCAGGCACATAGGGCAAAGAACAGCTCAGTTGTTGGTTGCATGTGCAGGCTAGGAGGGCTGTAAACAGGGAGGAAAACGGGTAGGGGAGCTGGCCCGGGGCCCCTAAATGCATGGGGGCCCATGGGCCAGTGCCTACTTGGCCTAATTGTTAATCCGGCCCTGTCTCCTACTATGCCATACTGAGCCTCCAACTGATTTAGGCTTTGGGAAGATGAAGATATTGGATTTATATCCCACCTTATACTCTGAATCTCAGCGGTCACAATTTCCTTTACCTTCCCACCCCCCCCACAACAGACACCCTTGAGGTAGGTGGGCCTGAGAGAGCTCTTACAGCAGCTGTCCTTTCATGGACAACTACGAAAGCTATGGCTGACCCAAGGCCATTCCAACAGCTGCAAGTGGAGGAGTGGAGAATCAAACCGGGTTCTTCCAGATAAGACTCCACACACTTAACCGCCACACCAAAATGGCTTCTCCTTTGCTGCTTGGTTTGGAACAACCCTTCCCATTTCTACGTTGTTTGAAATCAAAATATTTTAAACATGATGTTGTGAAACACAATACGAATTTCTGCAAAAATGGCTGCGGTTTTGGGTTGTTGTTTTTTTTAAACAATTGCTCAAAAAACTGCCTACACGAACTAAGAAAGGTTTCCATATCAGAGTACTTCAGTTTAATATTTCGCTCAGTCCAGCTTTCAGAGGTTTGGCTTGCTTCCCAAAGTCGGTAGCTGAAATGGAAAAAGGAAAAGCTCTCTATCAACAGCTCTCCTAGCAAATCTCAGGAGGACGGGGGATGATTAAGAAGTCTTTTGAGTGGTTGCAGAAAATGGCTGAGATGCACACAACAGAGGGTGTCGATTAGGGTTGTCCAGGAACCGGGTCTATGTCAGAAACTCCCCAGACTAACAGTTTGTCCACTCCATTGTAAAACTGATATTTCTCTTCCTGTGGAAAAAACCGCGGGGGCGTGGGCGGGGGGAGGAGACACTACACGTGCGCGCCAATTCCTTTGGGGGAGGGGGGCGGCCTATACTTTCCGGTCTTGGGCGGGACGAAGGAAGCCGGCTTTGGGCGGTTGAGGGAGGAGCAAAAGGCGCGCCACAGCAGCTTCTGCCTTCTCCCCTCCCATTTCTAGTCAGTCAGTTCGGGGGAAAGGGGGCGGGAGACCGATGCTGATTATCTGAGCCGCTGAAGCGGCATCTTTCCCTGTGTCAGCAGCAGCGCTGGAGTGAGCCGGCGGGCGGGCCACGTCGTGTGGCCGGGAGACCATGTTACTGGTGCGGCGCGTGGCGCTGCCGTTGCTGCTGCTGTTGCTGGCGGCCGCGGGGTGCCCGCGAGTGGCCTGGTCGCTGGTGTGGTACTCGGCTTGGGTGACCACGGTGTACACCGAGCCCGGCACCAACCGCACGGTACGGGGGAGCGCCGAGAGCGGCCGCTACGGGGACACCTCGCCCAAGGAGGGCGCGCAGGGCCTGGTGGGCATCCCCCGAGGCGTGGGTAGCCGCCACATGGAAGGCTGTGCCCCAGACGTCGAGTATGAGGTGCCCATGCCTCCCGGCGCCAACCGTGGGTCTCCTCCTCCTCCCGCCTGGATCGCTCTGGTGTCCCATGGCGGATGCAGACTGAAGGACAAAATCGCCAACGCAGCGAGGAAGAGGGCGGCCGCCGTGGTGGTCTATAACGAGCCCCATTTCGGCAACTCTACCCTGACCATGCCGCACCTCGGTGAGTGAAAGAGGGTTTTTAGGGGCGGGGAGGGCGCTAGAGACCCCTGTGAAGGAAAAGCAGAACTGGTTGTGGTGCAGGACCCCAAGAGAAGGCTTGAAACGGTAGGCTCCTGCAAAAGTATTTTCCTTCCAGAGGGTGTGATAAAGATCATCTCCCTTCTCCCACAGTCATTGTTTTCTTAGAATTTGGAAGGATGAAGAGAGAGATATGTATTCATCCCCAAAAGGGTGGTCAAAAATAGATGACAGGATCTGTGCAAAATTTGCACATGCTGATTTAAATGCATCGATGAAGAATTGAAGTAAAGGAAAATTCTCCTCTTGATCATCTGCCCAAGCTAGTCTAAAAGAAAAATCTCCTAAATAAATAATAAGAGCCCTGCTAGATCCAGCATCCTGTGTTCTACAGTGGCCAAAAAAGTACCTCCTGGAAGGCCACAAACAGGTCACCGAATTAGCAGCCTTTCCTCTGTTGCTACTCATCTCCATGCTCCAGCAATTGGTTTTTAGAAGTGTCTTTGAACATGAAACATAGAATTACTGATAGACCCCCAATTTTTTTTATTTTTTTTTAAAGTAATCTGAACTAGAGAAAGCCATCACATCCTGTAAATTATTGTGTGAACATGTTCTTTCTTGAAATGGTAGGCAAGGACTTTTGCAAAAATGGTAGGTATGTGTGAAAGGATGTATGTACTTAGCAGTGGATGCTCAGAAATCAGGAGTTGAAGAATGAGCTAGGAAGTAAACCACAGTGGGCAGTGGTGTCTGTGAAATCTGCTGGGCAGGGGCAGCTGTTGCCCCCCCCCCCTTATGAAAGGATGATGCTGTGAGTTGTTTAAGAAAACAAGTGGGTGAGTTGGTTGCTTAAAGGTGCTTCTGTATGAACCACAGCAGAATTAACCTAACAACCTGTTTAAATTGCGTAGACGAGCATGCAATTATCTGTCTTACAAGCATTTCTGTAATACCTGTTGGCTTGGCTTGGCAGTTTGTCATAAATGTGCAGTAATCATATCTGTTCAAGGGGAGGGAGTAGGCAGCAGTTAAAAAATAATATGCATACTTCAGTGGGAGAGCAGCAGTACAAAGAAAATGCTATATCCTTTGACTGGCTTGTGTAAAGAGTTCCTAAATTATTTTGACATAGACTTAACACTTCCCTACAAGTGTACATGCACATGAAATGTTATACCCAGAATAAAGCTTATACGCAGAATAAAACTTTGTTGGTCTTAAAGGTACCACTTGACTTAAAGTTTGTTCTTCCCTACAATGTTTAGTATAGCAACAGATGTGAAAGAGGTGGCCAAGAGATGGGTGCTTCTAGAAGTTCTAGAAGAATGTGGAAATCATGGGTATGACAAATTGTGATGAGCTGGAGAATATTTCAGTAGCCAAGACTTCATGTTAAAGTATAAACCTGGCTGAAAGTACATGGATGAGACAGACAATAACAAGACTGCATCCTAATTGAGTGGAGTGCATGTTATAAGAGGACGGAAAATAGCAACATAATGGGTGCATTGAGTGTACATTGCCTTTGAGAGAAGATGTTTGAAAATAAGATTGAGAACCCCTGATAGAGGCATCATGTGAACTGCTGCCAGCTTCCTAAAGCATCTGAAAAGGCGTTTTAATTGATGAACATTTCCAAAGGCTCTAATGCCTTTCAAATTCACATGGTACACCTACCAATTTTCTGCAGCAGCAGGTGTTTCTATATTAAAAGCTCTGTCTTGCTTTGTGGACCAAAAATTAGGAACTTCCTAATTTGTGTCAAATTAAACGTGGCATTGGTTATATTTTTATGGTGGCTTTTATTCTCTGTTCTGTCTCAGACTATGGGTATTCCAAATGTATTTGTAACGTACAAGACCATATAACTGGAAATTTCTGGGCCACCGGACTGTCATGCAGTTTTTGAGATGCTGATGTATGTCTTGCCCTGACCTGGGTGGCCCTGGCTAGCCTGATCTCTTCAGTCTCAGAAGCTAAGCAGGATTGGTCAGCTCTGGTTAGTTGTTTGGAAGAGAGACCAGCAAGGTAAACTACGGTCACTGTGCAGAGGCAGGTAATAGCAAACTACATCTGCACATGTCTTGCATTGAAAATCCTATGGGGTCGCCATAAGTCAACTGCAGCTTGACAGCACTTTCCACCACAAATGAATGTCTTAGACCTCTGGGGTATCTTGGAGTATCAGCTGCCATCTGTACCACCTCTGTGTGTAGCAGGGCCTTTTTGATGGTGGTTCTGCAGATGTGCAATATCTGTGAGATTTGTTTTGTCTCCTCCTTTAGCGATTTCCAAAGACCGGGGAAAAATGTTTTGTTCAGAATGTGGTGTCATTCTGTTTGTTAATGTGGCAGAATGGCACTTATTTGGTAAATGAGGAGTGATCTTCCTTGTATCCTCACTTTCACTGCAAATTCCCACTTTGCCCTCTAGGTTGTTTCTAAAGGTCTCTGGGGCCCCTGTGATCAGAATTTGAGGAGGTTCTGCCGGCTGAGGCAAGAGTGAGAAGTCTCATTCTTCCATCTTTATTTCATTGGTGGTACTTTGGATTCAGCCTGCTATCTCTTTAGTAATGATTTTCAGTCATTTTTGTGACTGGTGTTGTAGTTTTTTATGGTTTGTATTTGAATGCCATTTGAAGTAGTTGAAAACAAATAAAATTCAACTGTGGGTTTTAAGTAGTCACTTAAATAAGTTTGGAGCCATATAAGTGCCTGTTGTAATGACGGGAATTTCGAACAGGACAAATACGCATTTTGCTTTTTCCTTTCGGTCTTCAAATAATCATCCTGCTCCTTTAGTTATCTTTTTGTTTTTCAGATTTGGGAATTTAAAGCAGGTTGTAAAGTATTGTGTTGAGTCTCAAGTCAGAGTTGCTTCATAAATGAAGCCTAATCTAATGTTGCGATTTAGTGACCAAGGTTATATGAATTGGTTTGCTTTTTAGAACTGCTGCTAACTCACTAGATGGCTTTAAGCAAGCCACTCTCAGCTCCCATCTACAATATGAAAGTGATAATACTTGCCATCTACAATATGAAAGTGATAATACTTGCTTACAGGATTGCTATAGGGACTAAAACAAGATAAAATAAAGTGCTTTTAATAATGAAAGTGCAATATAAATTCTAAAGAATGTTATGATATGAGAACAGAACTAATCCAATGACTGAGTAAGGAACTGTTGGGGAAATCCATGGGTTCTTCATTGGCTGTTTCCTCTTCACTTATACAGATGCATTCAGCATCTCTGGGTGGAAACTCCATTGAAGTGCAGTCCTTTCAACAACTATGATGATCATCAGAGCATGCAGATAAGTACGACAACAAAACATAAAACCATACCTTCTAAGCAGGTCAGAGGAACTTTGATTTTTGAATTTCTTGATATTTTCATAATTTATATTCTTTGCACGCTTAAAGGCACACCCATTTCACAAGAATAAAGTATAGTTATTTGATTTCTAGTTCCTGCATTTGTGCAGGCTGTCATAAAATGAATCAATGTAAACTTGAAATCTAGAACCTTTAAGCTGTTCACACAGAAGAATGGCTTTTTTGTTTATCTTTTGTAAGATCACATTCTTCACCTTTTTAAGACAACGTTTGATTCACTCAAAATATATACCTTGAAGATTTTTATGGAATATAATCGATTGCATAAGAGAATGAGAATTCCTCGGTACACTGTAGACATAAAACATTTTCAAGAATATGTTTATTGTTTAAACATTACTGATTTTGTCCACAGTCAGTATTCTGTTTGATTATGTGTGTGATTATGATACACCATTGAAGAATTCAGTGTTAGAAGTTTAACTCAATGTCAACATATGCCTATTGTGCATATACAAGACTTTTTCTGTCCAAATAATACATTGAATTGATGAGAGAGGAGGTCCTACAACTGATGGGTAAATTAAAAACTGACAAACACCAGGCTCAGATTGCATACATCCAAGAGTTCTAAAAGAACTCAAATGTGAACTTGTGGATCTCCTGAAAACAATATGCAATCTATCACTAAAATCTGCCTCCATTCCTGAGGATTGGAAAGTAGCTAATGTAACCCCCATCTTTTTAAAAAGTTCCAGAGGAGATCCAAGAAATTACTGGCCAGTTAGTCTAACATTGATAATGGGTAAGTTGGGTGGAATCTGTTATTAAAGATAGAAATAGTAGGCACAGATCTTACATAAATGGGATTTTGTGGGGCCTGAATTTCTTGACATTTTCATAATTTATATTCTTTGCAAGCTTAAAGGCACACCCATTTCACAAGAATAAAGTATAGTTATTTGATTTCTAGTTCCTGCATTTGTGCAGGCTGTCATAAAAAGAATCAATTTAATCTTGAGATCTAGAACCTTTAAGCTGTTCACACAGAAGAATGGCTTTTATTTTATATGCATATAAAGTGTAATGCCAGTAGTGGAGATATAAACTTTTTAAGAGATACAGAGAAACACAATTAAAGATATTATTTTTTACTTAAAATGCAAACACGCTTAAAAGTCTTGCAATGTTTTGTTTAAAATGAAACGGTGAGGGAATAGTGGGATTTGGCAATGCAATTTTAAAAATAAAGCATCAAAAAAAATCCACAAGGATCACAGCAGAAACTAAAAATATAAACCAGAAATATAAAATGCTCTGGGTTTAGGAAAACATGAAATGGCTGAGCATTGCAAGCTTCTGCCCCTGCCCCCATGTCTGCTCAGATTGGCAATGGCTCTTCAATTTGGCTGTAGGTTCCTAGGCTAGAATACTCACTAGGCACCAGTTCTAAGGTCCATTCAGCAGACGTGCTTGTTAAAGCATCCACCCTTTATTTGCAAGGTCACACAACTCTAGCAAGGAACAGCTTCTAACTGGCCATATAAACGCTGAAAAGTGAAACTGAGCTCCACTCCATTAAAGTACAGACAACGCTGCAAGGAAAACAAGGAACGGACGTTCCACTAACGTCTCTGTGCCCAGATAGTCTGTCTGGGCACAGAGGCCTTAATGGAAAGTCCATTATGTTTTTTTCTTTGCAAGCCCAAAATTACTTCCTGCTTCAGCCTGCAAAGACAAGGAAGAAGGAGCTGGGAACTTTGGCTAGTTCAGTACTTCAAAGGGGGGATGGGAGGGGGGAGAAAAGAGCCCCACAAGCCTGATTAAAACTCTGGGCAGGCTGGTTCTGGCCCACGGGATGGACATTTGACATCCCTGCAGTAGATATTGTTTACCTAAACTTCCAGAAAGCTTTTGATAAAGTTCCCCATCAAAGTAAACTCAGCAGTCATGGGATAAGAGAACAAGTTCTCTTGTGGATTAAAAACTGGTTGATTTACAGGAAACAGAGAGTGAGTATAAATGGGCAGTTTTTACAGTGGAAGGTGGTAAGCAGTGGGTATCATAGGGCTTGGTACATGGTACTAAGTTTGCGAATGACACTAAGTTTTTCAGAGCAGTGATAACCAGAGATGACTGTGAAGCACTCCAGAGGGATCTGTCAAGGCTGGCCAAGTGGGTGTCAGTGTGGCAAATAAGATTCAACCTGGGCAAGTGCAAAGTAATGCATATTGGAGCCAAAAATCCTAGCTATAAATATATACTGATATTTTTAGATGATGCAGTCCAAACTGGCAGTAACTGACCAGGGGAAAAATCTTGGAGTCATGGTAGATAACTCACTGAAGATGTCGACTTAGTGTGCAACTGCAATAAAAAAAGACAAATGTTATGCTGGGATTTAATAGAAAGGGGATTAAAAACAAATCAACCAGTATTGTAATGTCCTGTATAAATCTATGATGTGACCTCATTTGAAATACTGTATATAGTTCTGGTCACTGCACCTCAAAAAAGATATTATACCATTGGAAAAGGTACAGGAAAAGGCAACTAAAATGATTAAGGGGGTGAAACACCTAGATTAACCCTGCAAAAATCTATCCAAGAGTTGGAAGCTTTACATAAACGTACTTGTGCCAAGAAGGCCTACAAAAAATTATTACTTGAACGCAAAAAATTGGAGCTATTAGAATCCAGCACTATTAAGAAAAACCTCCTGTTCACCAAACAAAAATATTGGTTCAGCCACCCCAGATCCTTAAAGATCCTCTCATGGAAACTCAGAACAGAACTAGCAGATCGACAAATCCACCTAATTAGAGATGCAACAGGGAAAACCCACTCTTCCCCTCCCAAAATCAGACAAATTTTCCAGGAATTTTTTCAAAAACTATATACCTCTAAAAACCCAGACCCAGGTCTTATAAAAAACTTTCTCAATAAACCCGAAATCCTCCAAAAATTGGACTCAGATCATCAAAGCTGCATGGACTCTCCAATTACACCATTGGAAGTCCAATCAGCAATTAAAAACGCCAAAATCAACAAGACTCCAGGGAGGGATGGCTTCCAGTCTGAGTTCTATAAGAAATTCTCTCAAAATATTCTCAAACCTTACACAGAAATCTGCAACCATGTCCTGGACTCCGGAACAATCCCCGAAAGCTGGAAACTAGCAAAAATAATTTTAATACCTAAAAAGGAAAGGGATCTACTAGACCCAAAAGCGTTCCGCCCAATTTCTCTCCTCAACACCGACTATAAATTTCTAACTTCTATTCTAACCGCCCGTCTAAACTCCTTCATTGGCCAATACATTCATGAGGACCAGACAGGCTTTATCCCAAAACGTCAAATCACAGATAACATTCGCCAAACCATTAACATCATCCAATATGGCAAATTCCAACCCTACGAGTCGTGTATTCTGGCTTTGGATATTGAGAAAGCCTTTGATAGTGTGGAACCCACATACTTACTCTTAGTTTTGAAAACAATGGGGTTCGGTCCTAAATTTCTATCAACTATAGAGTCTCTTTACTCTTCCCCGAAAGCCCTGCTGAATATCAATGGGGTTTCAACCCCAGACTTTTCCCTCTCTAGGGGGACCCGCCAAGGGTGCCCTCTTTCCCCACTGTTGTTCGCTATAGCAATTGAACCACTAGCAAACTACATAAGGCAATCCTCCTCCATCCACAGCATCAGCATTAACAACGCTAACTATAAAATTAGCTTATTTGCAGACGACATGGCCCTTTACCTAAAAAACCCTTTGGAATCTTTGGCGATACTGTCTCCCTTCCTCCTGGAGTTTGGAAGGTACTCAGGGTTATCTACTAACTTATCTAAATCCCTTATTTTCCCAATAAATATCTCCTCAGATACCCAATCATCAATTAAAGCCTTGTACCCTTACCAATGGGTTAACTCATCCTGGTCATATTTAGGAGTAAAGATCCCGGTCGACCTTAAAGACCTTCTCAAATTAAACTACTCAGCAGTATACCAACAAACAACAACAGCTCTACAATCATGGAACCCCTTAGCTCTGTCGTGGATAGAACGGATTAACACAATTAAGTCATTTATTTTTCCAAAATACCTCTACTTATTTCGAGCCCTCCCCATTAACATTCCAGCAACACTATTTAAGAAATGGCAGGCCCTACTGACAAACTTTATATGGGGTGATAAACCTCCCAGAACCCGCTTTACCACAATCAGAAGGCCCAAAAATAAAGGAGGAATAGCTTTCCCTGATCTGTACCTTTACTATAAAGCCTCTGTAGTATCTTCCATGGTCAACATACTATACATAAGACCGGGCCCAGCATGGGTCTACATAGAAGAGACCCACATATCCCCCTACAAATACCATGAATTTCTATGGCTAAAGAAAAAAGACCGCCCTTCTTGGACTATACTCAATACTTTAAGTCAGGCTTTAATCACAATTTGGGACCAGGTCCGGAAGGACCTGGCCCCGGATCTATCTATTCTCTCCTCATTTCTAAAACAGCCCTGGTTCCCCCCAGCTCTCCAGTTTCCCTCATTCTGCTCTTGGGAAACTGCTTCAACGGTCTTTCTATTCCAACTCTTCAGCAAAAACAGAATTAAAACGAAGGCTCAGTTAGAGGAATCCACAACCGTTAAGATCCCCTGGTTTGAATACTTACAAATCTGCCACTTCCTTAACAGCTCTTTCTCAAAATTGGCTACCACTAGGCCCAAAACGGACTTTGAATATCTGATTTCTCAACCCTCTTTAAACACCAAGGGCCTCATCTCTAAAATCTATCGCATTCTACTACAGCAGGCCTGTAGCAGTCTACCATCCTACTGCGAAAAATGGCACAAAGAATGCAAACTCACACTTACCAACACACAATGGGAAGCCATATGGGAATCAGAAGTCTGCAAGACCAAATCAATAGCAATTTTTCAACAGAACTACAAAATTATGTCAAGATGGTTCCGCACTCCCTTGCACTTCGCCAGTATCGACAATAACTATTCCCCACTTTGTTGGCGTAATTGTGGCATGCAAGCCTCATCACTACACTGTTGGTGGGACTGTCCGATTGTCAACTCTTTTTGGCAAAAGGTTATTACCCAGGTAGAAAACATTTCCGGAACTACAATCCCAAGACAAGTTGAGACCATCATTCTAAATGATTGGCACTCTGTAAAGGCTACAAGTTCTAAACTATCCCTTATTATCTCGCTTATAACTGCAGCCAAAAACATAATAGCCCTGAACTGGAAATCTAAGCTCAATCTGTCCATAGATAATTGGATCCTCAAAATTTGGGACTTCATCACGATGGAAAAAATCACAGCCGGCATAGACACCATAGATCCGATAAAGGCAGCTAACGATTTCTATGCAAAGTGGTATCCAATTCTGGATAGGATAGAGGTTGACACCACTCTTTCTTCTTCACTTAACCAACGGGTTACCCACAAGAGTATTCTTTTCTCGTGATCACTCTATAGCTGTATAACTTTATTTTATATAACGGTATGTATGTGGAATGAAAATCAAGGCATTACTGTAACAATGTTATTCTCTGTTTACAAACATTATATTCAAAATAAAAATTGTTTGAAAAAAAAAAGGGGGGGGTGAAACACCTTCACGATGAAGAAGAGTTAAAGAGGTTAGGGCTCTTTAGCTTGGAGGAACAATGATTGAGTGACATGATAGAAGTTTAAAAAATTGTGCATGGAAAAGGAATGCAGAGAAAGGTGCTTTTCTCCTTTCTCACAATACAAGAACTCATGGGCACTCAATGGAATTAGTGAGCTTAGAACAGATAAAAGGAAGTACTTCTTCACCCAAATGATGATTAACACGTGGAATTCACTGCCACAGGAGGTGGCAGTGGCTACAAGCATTGATAGCTTCAAGATGGGATTGGATAATCATATGGAGCAGAGGTCCATCAGTGGCTATTAGCCACAATGTATAGATGGTACACCATGGCTGGGTAGTGATGCTCTGTATTCTTGGTGCTTGGGAGGCAGCATTGAGAGGGCTTCTGGAGTTCTGGCTCTGCTGGTGGACCTTCTGATGGCACTTGGTTTTGTGGCCGCTGTGTGACACAAAGTGTTGGACTCAGAGAGCTGGTGCATGGGAGTCAGCGACGGCAAGGGGTGCCAGCTCCCACAGGGGTGCGTGCCGGGGGGGGGTAGGCTCTGAATTTACTTGATCAATTCTGGACCACATGGCATACAAAAAAACACTGAATGCTATAGGTATGCTCTTGATTAAGACATAAGGCTATAGAACAAGAGGCCTCAAGAATATCTCTAAGCCTTTGTCACTTCACTGTAAGTAATTAATTCTAAATATTATCCTTAAATAGCACGAAAAAATATTTTTACAAATTTATAATTTTTCTCTTTTATATTACAGAAATTTCCTTGTGGTCCAGCATTGTTCTATTGTTTTATTCTGTTCGGTATTATGAGCCAATATGTGTACTTACCTTTCTGACCTCTGAAGAAGACCAATTTAGGTTGAAACGCGTTAGGTCAAGTTGAGTGGGTTCCCATTGAGGTTTTATGATTTTGCATAGGATAAAGGCTTATGATGGGCCCTTAAATAGTTGTAGCTTTCAACAATAAATACATGTATGTTGATTGATTTTTTTACACCTTATTTTATCTAGCACAAAATATTATGTTTTCCTGTTCCTCAAATGGGAAAAATACTTATCGTATATATGCTAACGTGGCATAGGTTGCAGCGAATGGTCCCTCTAAGCTGAAGCATCTTGTGAGCAGAAATTATACTTTGTGAGCTACTGGCATTAAAGTTGTAAGCAAGTGATTTGGCTGCTGGATAAATAAGTTTGCTGTGGGGCCATTTTTCCTGAGCTAAGACAAAAATGTGTGAGCTGGAGACTAAAAAACTGAGCTAGCTCACACTGACTCAGCTTAGAGGGAGCTCTGGTTGCAGAAGTTTTCAGCTCCTTTTCTCTCTAGAATAAGGCATATTTGTAATTTTACTTGTAAACAAGACCTTTTGTAAATATGCTAAGTAGTTCAGTTGCATATGCTAAGCTGTCAATAATGCATTTTTTCTTGTTAATGCAATAAAATAAGTTTAGGGTTCATAAGTAGTTATTGCATATGTTTTCTGCAAAAATGCTCCCTGATGGCTTCGTATTTTCCAGAACTTCTACACCTCTTGTTTCAAGTTCCAATACTCTTAAATTATAATATTTTTCTCACTCTGATTTTTGTTTCGCTTGCATGAGCCAAAGTGATAGTTCTAGGTATAAGCTTGAATCCTTAGTAGGTGTTTCAAAGGGTACAAGGATTTCCACCCATGGAATGTGATTTCATCCCCTCCAGCAGTGCTCTCTCTCTCTCCCAGGAACAGAATTTCAGGGGCATTTCAGGTTGACACTAGAGACAGGAAAATTGGATTCCATTGAAGGAATCCCTGCACCCATGGAGGCACAGTCTAGATCCATCCCATGCTGTCCTTGTTTTTCTCTCTCTAAGATCTTTTAGGCCCAGCATGTGACTAGGAAAGAATTCAGGAGGAGACAATTGTGATGCTGGCTTTGAGTGATCTGCAGAGACATCAGGTTGTGGGGAAAAGCAGCAAGCTAGTTGGAGTCTGGTGAGATGGCAGGAAGGAAAAAGCCATGATTACTTTGGGAACTCAGTCAGAGGCCACGGCTTTTGGTCAGATGACCACTTTTGCATTTGTTTCCAAGGCTGAGGGATTTTGGTTACCCTACTGGTTTGTGGTTATGGATGTTGAATGAGAATTTATTGCTACCTAATTTAGCAATTAATTATGACAAAGTAGTTCCATCTGATTATCTAATGGGCCTAGATTTCATTCAATTGATAAAAAGTGATAAGAAAGTACACTTGATTCCTATTTTTCTTTCCCCTCAACAGGTACTGGCAATACAGTGGTAATTATGGTTGGGTATCCAAAAGGAATGGAGATCTTGGAGCCAGTGCGAAGAGGGATTCCTGTGAAAATGACTATTGATGTTGGAAATCGGCACATACAAGAATATATCAGCGGACAATCAGTTGTTTTTGTAGCTATTGCGTTCATCACCATGATGATTATCTCTTTAGCATGGCTTATATTTTTTTATATACAGCGTTTCCTCTATACTGGAACACATTTTGGAAACCAGGTAATTATTAGTGGTGATGGTGACTTATTCTTTGCTGCCTCTTTTAAAAAGCTTTTGCCTAATGATAGGCAAGTGTTGAAAACTTACTTGAAAGGATGTGTGGTAACTTCTTAACTTCCTACTTCATCTATGAATGCTGCTTAACTTGAACAAGTTTCTTCATACCAGTTTCTATATTGCCTGTTAATGTTTGTTGCGGCAACTTATTTTTTAGAGTTGGACATACTTGCACTGTATCTGGCACTCAACAAACTGATTTTTAAAATTGTTATTGTAACTGGACAACAGATCTTTCGTTCTTCCACTTTTTCATAACTGGTGATCAATGAAACTGCCATAAACATCTGGCAGGGAACTTGCTTCTCTGAGTTTTTTGAGATAAACTGAGGAATAACTAACAGTTGAGTGGTCAGATCAAATGAATTAAACAATTAGTGGGACTTAATTGCTTTAAATAAGAAAGCAGGGCTTTTTGTAGCAAAAACTCCTTTGCATATTAGGCTACACCTGCCTGATGTAGCCAGTCTTCCAAGAGCTTACAGTAGGCCCTGTAAGAAGAGTCTTGTAAGCTGTTGAAATTGGCTACATCGAGGGGGGCTAGCCTAATATACAAAGGAGTTTTTGCTACAAAAAAAAGCCCTGAATAGCTGAGAAAGGTATATATTGTGTCCAGAATTAAATCCTTGTCCTTAAGACAACCTTCTATTTTGAGGAGTCAAGTACTGAAGTTTCTGCTAAGGTTTTGTAGTTCCTTTGAGGGCAATATTGTATCTCACTTGAAACTCCCTGTTTGCATTAAAATTTTTGTAGCAAAAACTCCTTTGTATATTAGGCTAGCGCCCCCCCCTCGATGTAGCCAATCTGTGTGAATAACAACTAGAAAAGTATCAGATTGTTCTTTATATATACCAGCACAACAGAACTGATCATGATCAAATTATTTTCTTAAACTTGAGGGCTGCTTAATGGGCTGCAAATAAACTGGGGGGCATATTTCCTAACTGCCTTGCTGAAGTATGTTATAGAAACTAAGGTGGCTTACCATTGCTAACTTTGTTTCAGGAAGAAAATTAATGAGCGTTGAACTATTCTTTACAAGTAGAAATGATCTGAATAATTCTTCCAGATAGCTACTTAAAGTGACGTTTCTTCTTGTAGCTGCTGTACTTACAATAGTATAGAGAGGAGTATCAATCAGACATTTTGATAGGCACCTACAGTTTGACAACGTCATATATGGATAGTCCCTTTCAGATGTTATATTCGTACAGAATTGTGGTTCTCGTTAGAAAGTGAACTTAAAATATTTACCCGGTGGTGGCGATAGATAAAAAACTCATAAAACTTCTGATAAAACCTTTGGCTGCAGAATACATAATCCTTTATAAGATGATGCCACTGGAATTTGGTTATTAACTTGAATTATTTTTAAGGGGCACAGAAAAGAGATCAAGAAAGTAATTGGCCAGCTGCAGCTCCATATTGTGAAGCATGAGGATAAGGTAATTTTGATCACACTAATGTATAATGAAAGCTTTCTTTGATTATAGTTTCATTAAAATTATATTGATGGGACTCCTGTATGTAGAACTAGTTGGATGATTGGTTTTAACTAGAACTTTATAAAATTAACAGCACTGTTCAAAGATACTTTGGGCTTTTGTTTTGTGATAAGTGATAATACGGTATTTACTCACAGGTATGCCGTCAAAAAAAGAGGGGGTTATCTTATGGTGTATGTATAGCAATTTTAAGGGGTAATTTAGTGTGATCTTCCATTTATTAATATCATCTTCCTTTCAAATAAATATGTTACAATTGAGCTCTCTATCTGGATACTTTCTGTTTTCTCATGTTCAGAACCAGCCAAATGTTGATTTGCTAATTGTTCAGAGCTCAGGACAGGGTTTAGAAATGGAATGAGAGCCTTTACTCTTATTACTTTTCTAGAGTGTTAAAGAACTATTAAAAAAAGTTCATCATCAAAGCATATTCATTATGTTGTAGACCTTGGCTAAGAAAGAGATTTTATAAAATTATTTGCTTTTGGCTATATATGCCATTAAATACATATGCTACTAGGTGACCGATTTTTTTCCAGTGATACACTCTTGCACAGTGGAAGCTGGCATTTGGCCTGATACCCCTTCCTGGTTGCAGCCCCTTTGTTGCTTGGCATATAAATATAATTGAAGTTATCAGTCTTAACAGCTGACAGTTTCAGCTTCTCATTGTTTTCATAGGCCTCAACAGTTATTAGAATATTTGTTGAAGTCTCTTTCATTGTGTAGGAAAAAAGTACATCTTAGCCACTAGCTTTAATTAAAAACCATGGATTTTAATTATAATTTGCTTTGAGAACAAACTCAGTTGAACAGCCAGTTATAAAAACATTAAATAATATAAAATTAGCACTAAAGCTAGCTAAGCTTGCAGTTTTCCAAGTCAAGCTAGTTTTCTTTTTCCTTTTGAAGACTGACACAAATTTATTCTATCTACAGTATTCTAAGACTTCCGATAATTCAGTAGTTCTTTTATGAACAAACAAAACTTTAATTGAAATAGTTAAGCTATCTAAAAGTTGCAAAATGCTTAAACCACTCTCTTTCTCCATCTGTTTTGTTTTTTTTTTCTTCCAGGGGCTGGATGTTGATGCTGAAAATTGTGCTGTGTGCATAGAAAACTATAAACCAAAAGACACAGTTCGAATTTTGCCTTGCAAGTAAGCTTGTTAATTTCAATAAGCTTGCTGAAGAGGTGCTGTTTTTTAGAAATATTTTGATTAACCTATACAAATAAATAGAGATTGTCATGAACCTAATTTTGTGACAAACATTGCTTGCTTTGTGGTTCATGCTGGAGGGTTGTGTGATCACATTCACAACAAACTGCCAATGAACCTTCATTTTTTTGTGTGCCAGCAGTTCATGTGCAAGTGAAGTCCATCAATGAGTTCACACACTTTCAGGTGAACTCTCTGCTTGGACTTCAGTTGTGCACAGCGCAGCTTACACGAGTCATTTAAAGGGAATGTGCTGGACTTTGGCAAGCTGCATGCCAATGAAGTCCAAGCAGAGAGTTCACTTGCTTCAGAGTGAACTCGCTGCTTGGACTTCACTCATGCACTGCGTGTCTTGCAAAAGCCATTTAAAGCAGGGGTCCCCAACCACCAGGCTGTGGACTGGTACCGGTCCATGGTCTGCTAGCAACTGGGCCATGGTGCGGGGCAGAGGCGCCACACCACCCCCACCTGCCCAGGACCCTGGCAGACAAAAGAGGCAGCATGGCCTTGCTCCAAGGCAGGGAGGCAGCCTCAGAGCGAGGCAGAGCAGCCCCACAGCCCCTTCTGCCTGCCCAGGACTCGATCAGCTGACTGGTGGGGGTCTTTAAATAAGAGGGGGAGACAGATTGGCCTTCTGCCTCCTGGCCCCACCTAGCAGGAGAAATAGCCCCAGTCTTCCCCCCATTTAAAGACCCTCATGGGGGGGCAGGGATGGAGTGTGAGCAGGGGGCAGCCTTGGGTAGCAAAAACCCCAGTCCGCCCTCCCCGCCAGTCCATGGAAAAATTGTATTCCATTAAACTGGTCCCTGGTGCCAAAAACGTTGGGAGCCACTGATTTAAAGGGAATGTCCCCTTTAAATGACTTTTGCAAGGTCTCTCTCCCCTCCCCCTCCTTTCTGCTGTTCTTGGGGAACCGCCTCAGCAGATGGGGAAATTTCAGATCTCCCCCCCTACTGCATCACAAAATGAACAGGTTCAGTAAGTGGGAGGCTTGTGATGGTTATTGTGACCCTCACAAACCACAACAAACCTCCATTTTCCCAATTCATGCACATCTGTATAAATAAAAGCTTTCTGTGGTATGCTGAATGGTGAAGATACATATAGCTGCTAATGCTGGGCATAGTAAAAAAAAATTAAAAAATCTGACATGAGTTTCTGTGTTTTGTGTTCTTGTTGGGAAACTGCTTTATGCATGAGAATACTCTGAATTAAAAGGCAGAAATGATGGGACAATATGGGTCTTTTATAGCTTTTCTGTTATTAAAAGCACAGTTTGGTTGTCTGTAGGTATTTTATAGCAGTTATTATGTTTACTAAATCTTCCATTTTTAAAAGTTCCATCAGGAGTGTTCTTATATTAGTTTTAAAGATGCTGCCCTCTGTTTTTCAGACATGTATTTCATAAAACATGCATTGATCCTTGGCTGTTGGACCACAGAACATGTCCAATGTGCAAACTAGATGTTATCAAAGCTCTAGGATGTTGGGTATGTATATAGAATCTTTGAGGTGGCACTGACTACAAGATTGTCTTATATATGGCTCAGCAGTGTGTGTTTCTCCCTTTTCTTCATGTCACGACTTCTGTTAGAGCAGATAGGTTGTATGCAGTAGGTTCCATATTTAGTCCGCAACATCTCAAAAGTACAAGGATTTTGGTATGATTAGCTCTGCCTGAGATTTTAGACAGCCACTGCCAGTGACAGTAGATAGCATTGGGCTGAATGGTCCAGTTGTCATACAAGGGATAAGGCAGCTTCTTGTATTCATGTATGTGCTTTTCCTCTGCCTTCCCATTCACAAAACCTGACTATTGCTGCTTTACTTCTTTATTTTAACCCTTCCTGCTCTGTTTACTGCAATCTCTATCACTAGTCACTTCCTCAAGCTGAGGAAAGGAAATAAAGTATGCATGGAATTAGCATGATTGTTCCATCAGAAGAGCCCCGTGGCATCGAGGGTTAAGGCTGCAGCACTGCAGTCTTAAATTCTGCTCACAACCTGAGTTCAATCCCCGGTGAAAGCTGGGTTTTCAGGTAGCCGGCTCAAGGTTGACTCATCCTTCCGAGGTCGGTAAAATGAGTACCCAGCTTGCTGTGGGGAAAGCGTAGATGACTGGGGAAGGCAATGGCAAACCATCCCATAAAAATTCTGCCGTGAAAACGTGAAAGCAACGTCACCCCAGAGTCAGAAACGACTGGTGCTTGCACAGGGGACCTTTCCTTCCTTTCCTCAATCCATACAATTGCCAAATCAGTATTTATATTGTTACTTCTATGTAGCCTCTATGTTAAGGATGTATCCGATTTAGATATTTTATACTGGGCATACATGGGTTTGATACTGAGGATACACTTGATAGTCTTAAAGAAAACTCACTTCCTGATAACATCTGACTTGAACACTAGAAGCAGTCAATCACACTTTATAGATTATGTGTAATATATTGCGTACACATGGAAACCATAACACATGAAGCTGTCCTTAGAACAGTAAGCACACATTCAGTAAAATCACATGGTTTACCATGTCATAATAGATGACTAAAAGAAGTAGGAGAGCCCCATGGGCAGCATGGATTTGTGAGACATACTGTGCAGCGGCGTTCCCTCTGAGTTAGAGTGAGCTAGTTCACAGATTTTTAGCCTACAGCTCACACATTTTTTGTCTTTGCGCAGGAAAAATGGCCCCAAAGCACAGTAATTTATGCAGTAGCTCACAACTTTAATGCCAGTAGCTCACAAAGTAGAGTTTTTGCTCACAAGACTCTGCACCTTAGAGGGAACACTGCTGTGCAGCCCTGCCTCCATGAAAGTTTGGGCCCTCAATGCTGGGAGGCAGGTTTCTGTTTCGTGGAGAGATCAGGTTTTCCTCCTCCTGAAAAGTTTTACTCATTGCAACCCAACAAAATTTCCTTTTAGGAATTTAGTGGGAGCCATTCAAAACCAAGCCTTCTATTCTGTGTATAATCAGCACCACTCTTACATTTTTGAAGACAGTATTAACAGAAGTTAGAGACACTGGCTTAGAGAATTGATAGGATTGCATTTTAGTTCTATTTAAATAAACATTTCTCCCCCACTCTTGTACTCTTTTTGCTGATCAGTATAATTTTTTATTTAAATTTAAAGGGAGAACCTAAAGATTTACTTGAACTTGCAGTACCTGAATCAATAAGTGGTAGTATATCAGCTGAAAGCTGGAGTATTACTGTACAAGAAGACAGAAATGACCTAAGTGAGATATCAGCATCCTCTACTCATGAATCTACATTAAACTGTAGCAGATTAAAAGAAGATGTAGGTGAAACAACAGCATTACTTGGTAGGTAACAACTATGCTGTATGTTTAAATCTTTCACATTCTAAAAAGGGAAAATTTTGCCCACAAAATTCCAAACATACTCATCTGTTCTGAAAATGAACTTTAGTGTAGGTAGTAGATCCACTTAACAAACACAGAATCATCCCATTCTTCTTAAATAGATCATATGAGTTTCTGTGTTGTCCTTAACAGTGTTGTTTACTGAACCCAAACCTGAAGCAATAACTTGTTTTACTCACTTTGTCTGTATCTGCTCCTGTAGAATGAAAAATTCACCCATCTTTAATTATACAAACAGTACTTAATAGGGTATATTATCCTTATAGAGAATGGGGGCTTAAACACAACTGAGGAGGAGTGAAAGGATGGAGAGGGTCTATGTGGAACTAAGAACATTAAGAAAATTCTCCTTGTAATATTGAACAGCTTTTCCCTATTCCATTACCTGCTAGAGACTTTTGAAATAAATCATTTATCTTAAATAGGTTTCCTGTGTTATCTTGACTAGGAATGGGCATGAACCAGGAAGATAGAGGTTTGTTTCCGTTTATGAGGTTACCTGAACCACAAGCCTTCATGAGCCTCCCTTTTTACTGAACCAGTTTGTTTTGTGAGGTTTGTTACCAGTGAATGTGCTGCCCCAGCTGATCCTCTCTTACAGCTCCTCCTCTTCCATATCTGCTGGCCTTGGGAGAGCCACCACCAGCAAAAAGGAAGGAGAGAAAATCTCAGATCTCCCTCCTATTATGTTGGCCTCAGGGAGCTGCCACCAGCAGAAAGGAGGAAGATTGGCTGGCCCAAAGGAGCCAATCCTGCAGGGAGAATTCTTCCTGCAGGGTGGGCTGGACCATTAACACAATTCAAAGGAGGGAGAACAAAATAGAGGGCAGCCATTTAAACAGAAAAGCTGATGGGCAGACCCTTTCAGCTGGTAGGTTTAAATTCTTGTAAGCCATTAAACCCCCTGGTTTGCTCCCCCTGCTTTGAAGGGGGGCGTGGTAAGAGAGATTGCTGAAATGGCTTGCATCTGTTTCAGTCTGAGGTGATAGGCACACCAGCCCTGCTGTTAGGCCGAAATTGATGCAAGCCATTTTAGCGATTCCTCTTGATTCCCCCCGTCCCCAAGCTGCACAGACCTCCTGATAACCACATGGAGGGTTGTGGGAAGGGTTGTTAACAGGGATGGGCATGAACCTTGGTTTGTGAACTGCGACTCAAGACAGTTTTTGTGATGAAATTAGGGTTGTGGGGAGATTCATGGCCATTCCTAATCTTGATTTAGTCAAAAACCAAATTAGGATGATCTTGTTAATGACAATCTTTTTGGGTCTCTCAGATCTTAAATGTTTTGATGCAATGTAAATAGAAAATGTGTTACTTATTCTTTCTACAATTTAGACATCAGAGCTAGCTAATGTTACTACTTCCATCTTTATTTTGCAGAAATGGATGGCAGAGGCAATCAGCCTGAAGAATTCCTGTCCAGTGGAAACTCTCAGTGAAAGCTTTAAACTTAAACTGAGAGCTAAAAACTAATTTATTTTTATTTAAATAGTATGGACATAATTTTTATTTCAAAAGGGCTAATACAATTAAATTTTGTATGAGAATATTTTTTAGGAAAACTCTAGTCCTATAGAAAAAGAGTTATACTGATGTTACTTTTGTCTAGAAATAAGAGTTGTTGCAATTGACAGGGACAAAACCAGCCTGGGTTTTGGCTATGGGTGTGATAGAAAAACTGGGAGGAGGGTCAGATGCCTTAGAGTTGATCTTTTCCAAGCATGTTGAAAAACAGCTTCCTTTCTTTCAATTGATTTCTGTACCATCATTCATAGGAACAGAGTATAAGGGAAAGAATAGTACTGATTCTTACAGATGCTACAAAGGAAAATTCCCTTTGATAAAGAACAAGCTTAAAATGTATCACATAACTTGTTTTTAGGCCAGAAAACTCTTACAGTGATCAAGCCTGGAAGGAATATACAGGCTAACAGACAATAGTGGGTTACTGTATTACATGTAGCATGCATTTATCAAACCTAACAAGTTTTTAAACTTTTTTGTTTAAAAGATTACCTAGTTAATATATAATACAGACTTGGGAAACACCATACTATTTAAGTGGTTAGCCATATACTTGCTGAGAAACACTTGGTTGTGCTACTCAGTTAAGTTCATTGGTTGAAATTATTTCTTTTGTATTGCCTTGGGAACATAGATCAACTCATACGTCGTGTATGAAGTTATTTAATACTCATGCAAGTTAACCTCAACCCTTACATGAGTAAAACTGAAGTAGAGCGTTCATGTTTGGAAGTTATTTATTCTATTTATAAATCCTCATTGATTCAGATATATATGCATCTTTTCCTGTTACTTCTACTTGAGCTTCCTTTGCATTTTCTGTATCTGAACTCAGTATTAGGATCCTTGTGAAGACCTCCTATACAAATATACAATTTTTTTTGTTTGAGGTAGCCATTCTATTTTTGTTCTGTTGCTAAATTAGCAGCATTGTGCCTTGTATATAATGGGAAGCATTAAACTTGAAGTCTACAAAACTAAGAAATACCAGTTACTTAATTTCCCCTCCCGATTAAGTAATGCTATATAAGCTCAGAGGAAAACAGCAGTTGTGTGTGTAGATAAAAATGCTGAAAACACATTCAGAATTTTAGTATTACCATTAATGAATGTATGTTGTAAAGTTTATACCTTGCTTTAAACTGCCCAAAGTAGACATTCAGTTAAGGTGCTTACTGGATATGTATTTTAAAATGGGTATTTTCTAAAGCTTTAATATTTAATGTTATGATGTTCCAAGAAGAAAAGTATTTCAAATGTGGGAGAGAAGAGAAGTTTGTTTTTAAGCCTCCGGGACAAGGGAGTTGCTGTAAACATGCATGTCCAAAACTCCCTGAACAGCTTGCCACCACTTCTTGCGGGAGAGCAACTCTGCCACATGCTGACTGTTGAATTCACTTTTTACATGACCTGTATCCTGCTGTGAGCATTTATTGGAATGGACTGCTATCAATGTCAGTATTGATGGTTGCTTTCAGAAAGGAACTACCTTCAAGCTGTTCAGTAATTTCTCAGCACAAAGCATTAACTACCATTTTTAAAAAGATTACAACTTCAGTTTAACATACAGGAGCTGAAAGGAAGCTGATGCACTGGAAGCCTCAGTATTTACAATTCAGAGCTGCTGTTGGGAAATACAGTGCAGTGAGTATGAATTTATTTTTCATATAAGTGGTATTGGTACTTTATATGCTTAAAGTACACTTTTCCCATTTTAGAAATCCTGTAACAACCACATGTAAAATCTGGTATCACTTGTTTTATCTAATAAACTCTCATATGGAGAAGATTCTGATTATTGGCTGTAATTGTCGGTGTAGACATACATTTCTGTGTAGCTTGAGCATTGCTGAGGAGTGATGACAGTGAAAGGCCGAATTGCAGTGCCTGCAAACAGTTTTCTCTCTAAAGGCATGATGACAAATCTCCTGAAGCGACTATTTTGTCTGACCTCAGCAATACTGCATGAAGTTAAAAAAATAATCTCCTCCCTTGGCTGCTAAATAAATCACAATTGGCCACATAAACTTGATATTTTGGTAACATGGACCATAGTTTTGACAATGCAATTGAATGACTCAACTAGTTTTCTCCTATGAACTAGCTCTGTTAGGTCAATTCACATATGATAGTTCCAGCTTTCTACTTCTTTAAATGTCATTCTTTTAACATAGTACGTTCTTTTTTAAAATGACTGTAAAAATAATATTCTTTTCTCTGTATAGTTTTAAAGCAGTTGAGCCAGAATCTTCAAACCTTTACTCTGTATAGATTCCTAGAGGTTTAAAGCACACTAAATAACAAAGCATACATGACTATTTCTTTTCTCACACAGGTGTTCTGGAACTCATTCAGGCAAGCCCAGTTGAAATATTCAGACTGATCTGTAAATCAGAATTACTGAAGTGTTATGCCAATAAAGGTTCTGTGACTGTGAATTACTGAAGTTGTATGCATACGTGCTGGATAGAAAAAAAAAATGTTCATGGATCCAAGTCAAAGTTAAAAATAATTTTGTGTAAGGCCAAGATCACTTTTCTTCCTGGTGTTATATTCTGTGTAAAATTTTATGATACTGCTGCATACTGTTACTATCTTCAGGAAGTATTTTCTCTTTTGAAGCACCTGAGACTCCTGTGGTCTCCCAGCCACACATAAGTGTAGCAATAGTAGAAATACAGCTTAATAAGCACAGCTCACTTACTGAGCTACAGAAAGTATTCCTTTAATTGGTTTTGGTTCTTTTTAAAAATGCCTAGCCTAATGCAGAAAATCAAAATTACTACTTTAAATTAGTCATTTAATGAACAGAGCTTGTACCATGTGACTGTCCACCTTTGTAAGATATGATCTAGTTTCTTTAATGCATTGTACAAAGCAATCAACTTAATGTTTGGAAGCAAGGCATTTCTCTAAAAAATCCTTTTATCAGGACAAAATTAAGGTCCATTTTGCACTTTTACAGGGTATGTTGATGTTTTATGTTGAAGTCCAGAAATTAAAAATTTGATGTTATGACATGTCTCACAAGTAAGCTACAGGGGCTGTTACTGAAGTATCTGCACTAAGTTGTATATTTAAACAAATTATAAAAACTTTTGTAAAAGTTGGTGTTCGTCTGTTGTATAAAAGCTGTTTATTTATGGCCTGTCAGCATAACTATGTAGGTTTATTCAATTGAAATGACAAATTGTATCCTGAAAATGGGAAAAGAGGGAGAAGAGTCTCCTTATGCCCACTTAGGGTGGCCATAATGTCTGAAGGCCAGCCAGGGACACCTTGGGGGGGGGGAAGGCAGGAGTGCGCGCGAAGCGCGCGCGCCGCCGGAAACAGGAAGTGACGTCACTTCCGGCGACGTCATACCACCGCCGGAAACAGGAAGTGACATCACTTCCTGTGACATCATTTCCCCCGCGCCACCTGCCGGAAACGGGAAGTGACATCACTTCCTGTGACATCATTCCCCCCGCGCCACCTGCCGGAAGCAGGAAGTGACATCACTTCCTGTGACATCATTTCCCCCAAATGCCACTGCCGGAAACAGGAAGTGACTTCACAGCACTTCCTGTGACGTCCCCAAAAATCCCCCAAATATCACCGCCGGAAACAATTTTGTTCTCAAATCCTGTATATACTTCATCAGTATATGGGATAAGGCACTTTCTCAACTGTGCTGCATAATGCAGCCTATTTATTTTGTCCTGTTGGCTCTGTTGGCTCTATCTGCGCCACCTTCATCACTTTCGGGGTGTGGATCCCCCAGTGGGGTGGGCTCCCGACTCCCTCCGCCGGCTGTTTCTGATAGCCCTGCGCCCCCTCTTTCATTTGATATGTGTCCCGTGCGGGTGCCACCCTCCTGCCGGGAGATGCCGCAAAATGAGCCCCCTTGAGGCTTATGGCGGCAGGGCTCGGGGGAAGCAAGCTAGACTGCTGTTCTTTTGAGGGGTTATAGAGTGTTTCGAGCCCCTCCCTGTGGCATTGGTCCCATCGTCGTGGGACCCAGGGGGCCGGCGCAGCAGCCTGCCGAAGCAGCCTGTCACTAATAACACAGGTCGAGATGCGGAAGTGACTGACAGGCTGCTTCAGCGGGCCGCTGCGCCGGCCCCCTGGGTCCCACAACGATGGGACCGATGCCACAGGGAGGGGCTCGAAACACTCTATAACCCCTCAAAAGAACAGCAGTCTAGCTTGCTTCCCCCGAGCCCTGCCGCCATAAGCCTCAAGGGGGCTCATTTTGCGGCATCTCCCGGCAGGAGGGTGGCACCCGCACGGGACACATATCAAATGAAAGAGGGGGCGCAGGGCTATCAGAAACAGCCGGCAGAGGGAGTCGGGAGCCCACCCCACTGGGGGATCCACACCCCGAAAGTGATGAAGGTGGCGCAGATAGAGCCAACAGAGCCAACAGGACAAAATAAATAGGCTGCATTATGCAGCACAGTTGAGAAAGTGCCTTATCCCATATACTGATGAAGTAAATACAGGATCTGAGAACAAAATTGCACCAGAAGACACAAACACAAAGCTCCCTTACACTGAATCAGTGCTTGGGTCCACCAAAGTCAGTATTGTCCACTCCAGTCACAAACACAAAGCTCCCTTACACTGAATCAGTGCTTGGGTCCACCAAAGTCAGTATTGTCACATAAGAACATAACAGAAGCCCTGTTGGATCAGGCCAGTGGCCCATCCAGTCCAAAACTCTGTGTCACATAAGAGAAGCCCTGTTGCATCAGTCCAACACTCTGCGCCACATAAGAACATAAGGAGGGAAGGAAGGGAGGAGGGAAGGGAATGGAAGGGAAGGGAGAAGGGAAGGGAAGGAAGAAAGGAAGGAAGGGAGGGGAGGAGGGAGGGAAGGAAGGGAGGAGGGAAGGAAGGGAGGAGGGAGGGAAGGAAGGGAGGAAGAAAGGAAAGAAGGGAAGAGGGAGGGAAGAAAGGAAGGCCGCCCCCCCCCCCCCCGCTTTCGGCCCCCTTACCTGCGGTGGCGGGCGGCGGCGAGTCGGGCGGCGGCGGCGGGTCGGGCGGCGGCGAGGCCAGGGAGGCGTCGGAGAGGCCTTCCTTGGCCGGCGCTGGCCCGGGAAGGCCTTCCAGAGGCTCTGGAAGGCCTTCCCGGACCAGCGCCGGGTGCTCCGCGGCCTCCGCTGGTCGCTGGGGGCCTTCCAGACACTCTGGAAGGCCCCCAGCGACCAGCGGAGGCCGCGGGGAGGCCTTCGCTGGCCGGCGCTGGCCCGGGAAGGCCTTCCAGAGGCTCTGGAAGGCCTTCCCGGACCAGCGCCGGGTGCTCCGCGGCCTCCCCGCGGCCTCCGCTGGTCGCCTTCCAGAGTGTCTGGAAGGCCCCCAGCGACCAGCGGAGGCCGCGGGGAGGCCTTCGCTGGCCCGGGAAGGCCTTCCCGGACCAGCGCCGGGTGCTCCGCGGCCTCCGCTGGTCGCTGGGGGCCTTCCAGACACTCTGGAAGGCCCCCAGCGACCAGCGGAGGCCGCGGGGAGGCCTTCGCTGGCCGGCGCTGGCCCGGGAAGGCCTTCCAGAGGCTCTGGAAGGCCTTCCCGGACCAGCGCCGGGTGCTCCGCGGCCTCCCCGCGGCCTCCGCTGGTCGCTGGGGGCCTTCCAGACACTCTGGAAGGCCCCCAGCGACCAGCGGAGGCCGCGGAGAGGCCTCCCCCACCGCTGCCGGCCCCGCGCGCGGGCAAGGCGGGGAGTGAGGGAGGGAGCGTCCCTGCGCAGGTGCAGGGACGCTCCCTCCCTCACTCCCCGCCTTCCCCGCCGGCGCCCGCGGCCCACCGGCTCCGGGGCTGGCTAAACCGGGACCTTTAATGGTCCCGGTATAGGCAGCCCGGGAGCCGGGATTGGGTGGCCAGAACCGGGAATGTCCCGGGAGACCGGGACGGTCTGGCCACCCTATGCCCACTGGATCATAGGACTCACTTTGGTAAAAGCCAGAGAGGTCAGGGAAAAAAAGGAATTAAGAATCTATTATTCAGTCTCTCCCAAGTGTTTTCTAGAGTTTGATTTCCTTTAATTGCTTGTTATTTTTCCTAATTCTTGAAACGTTAGGCCAAAATCAATCACTCCCAAGCACTGTTAATATGTCTGAAGTTGCATTATCTTTGAATTTCTCACGGCAACACTTACAGTCTAAAAGTTATGCTGTATTTATAGATATCACAACTGGATTTTTTTCTCCGCTATGACTATATATAGAAAGATATATTAAGTCAGCTTGATCATAAAAACTCCTTAGCTGTTCATATTGTTATGCAATCATGTATAGGTTCATATCCACAATTACAATGAAGCATGTAAACAGAAATGTATATAACTCCTTTTACAAAGGCAAAACCTCTCATTTTTATATTCCCAGGGTTGGGGTGAATGCACCAAAGGCTAGAAGAAGGGGGCTGACTTCAAACCACTAGTCAGCCCAGCTTTCCAACTACTACCTGATCTCTCCTTTGGAGACTATCTGTAGAAGATTTGTATTAGAACTGTTCATTTTACAGAATTACAAAAAATACATTTAAAAAATAGTTGAGCCATAGTCTGCTATACTATATTCAGAAGATTTTACATTAGAATACTCTGGGGAAAGTGCCTCAACACTGTTTCAGAGAAACTGTTCAGGAACATTTGGCAGTTTCAGCTTTTACATGTAAATTAAAAGGATTAATAGTAGAAAGCCTGTACCTTAAATACTACATGGGCTTGAATTTCAGATATAAGAAATATTTCCAAAAGTAGCAACTTCTCCCCACGTTTGTAGTCCCATAAGCAAGTATCCCCGCAGAAGTTCCAATACAAACTAACA
The DNA here is from genome assembly GCF_032191835.1 of Heteronotia binoei. Lineage (NCBI taxonomy): Eukaryota > Metazoa > Chordata > Lepidosauria > Squamata > Gekkonidae > Heteronotia > Heteronotia binoei. The sequence continues at coordinate 53,802,279 of NC_083225.1, forward strand.
ACCAAAGGCAATGTCAAACAGAAGCTTATAGTACAGTGCCAGACTCAGACTCCTTTAACACCAGAAAAAGTATTTAATACAGCACAAATAGCATCTTAATTGCAAGCAATAATGCAATCAACTATACAAGTCAAACAGTCCAAAGTACAGTCTTTCAAGTCTTATTTTGACGTCTTTGTTTCTGAAGGGCTTTCACCAGTGTCAAGCGTTTTGAGCAATCTGAACAGGCCAGCTGCTTCTCTTATCCGACTGAATTCAATACAAAAGGCCTGCACCTCTATAAATAAGTCCTGTACATTAATGATTTTATTCCGGATCAATGATTGTAGAAAGACGCAAACAAGACGTACCAACCGGTTCTGGAAGGGGGGGAGAAACCGAAAAACTGTTGTAAACAAGATTATAATCTCATTTAATAAGTACATAAAGAATTAAATTTGATTTTATTAGCTAAGCACTATATTTACTTCATACAATTCAGTAAATCTTGCAGCAATTCTACATTTTAATCCAGCAACAAATGGATACTTTACTACCATATATTCTGTAGTTGCTGGTATACCTATTTCGCTCTTCTAGCTGAAACAGAACAACCTTCAATAGAATGTAGTGTGTTTTGTGCCATCAAGTGGCTTCCAACTTTATGGCTACCCTATCATTAACACCCTTGACCAGGCTAATTTAACAGAACAGGTTTAAAGATGCCCCACCCTCAAATTCAGACTCCTAGAAGCAAAAATTGTACATCTTCAAACCCCAGATGACGTTTCCTTCTGTACTACGGCAGGGCTGTCAAACATGTGGCCCAGGGGCCAAATCAGGCCCCTGGAGGTCTCCTATCAGGCCCCTGAGCAACTGGCTGTCATCTGCTTCCTTCTTCCTCTCTCTTAGCTTCCTTCTGCGTAACAGCTTGCTTTGCAAGGCTTGCTCAACTGCACAGGAGCTGCAGAGCAAAACCTATTTGCTCCATTGGTTGAGGCTCCTCCCTTGGGGAGGAAGGAGGGAAGTGAGAGCTTGCTTTGCCAGGCTATCTCAATTAAGTAGAGCTACTGAGCCAAGCCTCTCTTCCTTCTACTGGCTGGGGCTCCTCCTCCAGGTCCCCTGGGGAAGGAAGGAAAGAGCCAGAGCTTCCTTTGCCCAGTTCCCTGGATCCCATGGGAGAAATACAAAAGTGCTTTAAGATCAATGAGTGCTAATGTTTTGAGTATGGTTTATTTATTTATTTTTTTAAAAAAAATCTTTGTGTTTGTGTACTTTATAAAATTTGTATCTCTGCTATCTAATTTTAGATAGGTACACACATGGCCCGACCTGACACGGCCTAGCCCGATGTCTCATTTATGTCAGATGCGGCCCTCGTAACAAATGAGTTTGACACCCCTGATCTATGGCCTAGTTTTTCTTCAGTAGCTGGGATGCAATGATTTCTCTTTTTAGTAAACTCACGAACATTACCTGCATGTACTTGTCCTTAATCTGCTCACAAGTAGAAATACAATTGGAAATATAAAGGTGAATAAATTCTGGAGGAAGATCAACTGCTGTTGTAAGCCTGTTGAATATATAGTAGTTTATTATCCTTGGCAATCATTGAATTCACCCCAAATCTGAACAAATCATCCCAGTCCTGTCCATGGGCAAAGCCAAAATCCTGGGCATATTGGTTGGAATTAACATCCTTTCACAAGTACACATAAACAGACAGCTCAACAATTAGCCTTCCATGTGTGGAATGCAAAAATAAAAAATACAGCAGAATGCAAGTGAAAAAGGAATAACTCTAAATTTCTGTTCTGTGTAGATGCTTTATCTCTGCTACCCATGTGGAAGGGTTTTCCACACTGCACTGTTGTTCACAAGTGCAATAATTCACTTATATGGGAGAAAGCAAAGAGGACCAAAGCTACCTTTTGTGACCCCAGTCCCTGTTACTGAAAGTAGGTTTTGCCTCTCTAGATCATATCTCAGGTTGCAGCCTGCTTTGTCCTGTAGTTCTATGAGGCAGTCTATTTCCATCTGCATATATATTCACCCCAGGTTTTATTTCTTGGAATGACAGATGTGATAGAATCCTAGAAATTGGCTTTCTATATATTAAAATTAAGCTCTTTTTAAAATTGTTTCAAGTAGACAAGTACTTACCGATTTACAACTTCCATTGAATGGAGAGACATGTCCATGTTGACCAACACTGAGAAATACTCTGTTATCTGACTTGACTGCATTAGTTTAAGCAGCATTTCTATAGCAACTAAAGGATTGTTTTCCACTAAGTCAGGCAGTTTGGCAGGAGTGAGGCCAATATGGTAAACAAGTTTGGGGTCTTTCTCCAACTCCCCAAGGAGCTGAAAAAAACAAAACAAAAACCTTTATGAATTAAAAGGTACACACATACACCGCTCTTAAGTGTCATTCTGTCTTAATCACTCCAAAAAACACTGATTCTATAACATTCCACATGTAGCCTGCAAAAGCACTATGTACCTTCTCTGCTAGAATCAGGAGACTGGTAGCTGAGATACTTATGCTGTCCTTCCCTTGTCATGCCTACCTGGCATGCATGCAAGGCCTTGTTTAAGAACAAAGTTGGAATCCAGTAGCACCTTTAAGACCAACAAAGTTTTATTCAGAATGTAAGCTTTCATGTGCATGCACACTTCGTCAGACAATGAAATGGGATACAGTGAGCAGTGCTACATATGGCTGGTGGGCAGCGGTTAAGCATGCAAAATAGTACAAAGAATCCCAATGGAAAAATAGTGAAATTAACAAACTGAAAGAACAATAAGTTTGGTCTGACCCAACATGCTGCCCACCTGAATCTATCTACATGGAAGGTTACAAAATTTGACCAGACTACTCTGCTCCTTTGTAGCGGCTCCTGGAGCAGATCTTATGTACTTGTCCAAAGTCACTTCAGCAGCATTTGAATGAGCCACAAAGCCAAATCCTATGCATGTTTACCTGCAGTTATTCCATGGAGTACAAAAAGGTATGCATTTCAAGTAAGTGATATTTTAGAAGATGGATTTTAAACAGCACTGAGAGGGCTAAATTTAAGTCCAGTAGCTAGGTTTTAATCAGAAGGGAATTTCTGAAGTAATCTGGATCCTTTCAACTTTGCTGTAGCAGCCAAGACAAATCTGGTACAACTAGATCCAGATCAAATGTAAGTTTGATCAATCAAAAGGCTACAAATTAGGTTTTAACCAGCTCAGAAAAACTTTATTTTCAAGGCAAAGTAGTTCTCCCTGAAGGGCCCCATCTGAATCCTTTAATCACTACCTGTTGTTCAATCACCATCCTTGCTGATTCCCACACCCTGTTTTATTAGCTATGACCCAAGGTGATTATAATAGGGTGGAGATTTTACCATTCCTATATATTTAGGGCTAGCTTGCAAGACAGCCAGAACTCTGAGAAAAAAACGTAGTAAGAAAGGCGGAAAAAAGGATAAAAGGCAAGTGAATTCAGTAACAAGGAAGCCAGACATTAGTCTCTGTTCCTCTCAGTACAGACTTTGCTTAAGTTAAAATGCATTAAAGTACAAAACAAGTCATGAAAGGAGAAAATGGAGGGGGGAAGAGATAGAAGTTATCCAGTATAGTACAGTGTTCTGTGTATAACTATCTCCCTACTGGGCAAGTCTACTCACTTGCAGGGAGTGGGGTTTGTATCATTGAGGCTGCTCACCTGAGAATTTGAACCAGATGTTAGGATATGATATAGATAACACACTGCAACTAATATACATACCTGTGTTTGCTGTGGTGATGACAAAGGGCTTTTGAAAGCTTTGGCCATAATGCGCTTGATCTCTACTCCAGCACTGTTTTTCACACACATTGATTTGTCCCACTGAATTGCATGATCAGGCTCTATAGGGTTGAGCCAAGCTAGTTCATCCTCACAAATATGGAGTGGAGGTGGTGGCCGGATAAATTCAGGCCGAAAGTGACCTGAAAAATATCCATAACCGTAAATGCACAAAGGAAAGCACAAAAAAGATTTCATCAAATCCACCATGCTATGAGTCTATGCAGCATATCCTGGTTCTAGCTATTTTAGAGCACTGGGTACAGGACACTGATCATCTCCACGCTACCATTCACGACATATAACAAAATCCTGAATCTATTTCCAGTTATCAGTTTCAGGTAAAGCAACCTGTTTTTTCCAATACCTTTTCAAGCTAATGGATAAAACACAAAAAGACGTTTTTACATGTTCAACAGAATGCTCATCTTGAAACGAGGTCACAACCTAAAACTGTGGGGAGGATCTGGTGGAGGAAGAAAGACGACAATCTGCTCTCCCCATTTGCCTGGATTTTTTCCCATTGTAAGCCATGTTTTGAGTCTCCACTGGGGAGACAAGCAGGATATAATTACGCAGTGCAAATTATTTTTGTTGTTACAGGAAATGAAATAAAACTAATGAACACACACCTCTGATCATAAGAAATATATATATATATATATAGTGGTCTGTGGCACCACATCCTTCAGTGGGCATTCATAAAGGACATCAACTACAAACTTTGCCACCAAGTGATTCCTATAAATAGTTCTATTAAATGCATCTATGAAGTGTGATGCAACTTACAAAAACTTGTATCTAGGACAAGGATTAGTTTGATAGCACCGCCTGGTTCATTGTGTTCTCAGAATCAAATGCTATCGTTCTTGCAGCTTCTTTTGCATTATTTACTAGGTTAGTGTTGCTAATAAAAAGTCCATAAGTTTAAGCATCCTTACTAGATTTAATGGTGTGTACTTCCCAATAAACAAGTTTAGGATTTGTCTGAAGCGTTTGCATTCTCTTATGATGCTGACTGTTTTGCCAAGAATATCTATAAACGACACCTCAGATTTGAGTTGTGTTTTAATCTGAAAGGGGTATCTATTTGAAGTCCCACTGTCAAACACAATGTGTGCTTCATTTCAAAGAACTCTATAACCTTCAACTTTTAGAAATAAAAATGATCAAACCAAAAAAAACAGTGCTGTTTGGAAGAGTTTCTGACATTGCAGCCTAATTTAATAATTACGTATGTCAAGTTTTTACATATTTGTGCACTGTTTTTATTATCATAGTAACCCATTTCAGAGAAATGTGGGCCAAAATGCACTAAATAAATTTTTATAACATGACAGTTTAGCAGCCCACAAGCTTCTAGACAAGAACAGAAGACATCAGTCAAAACTACTAATCCTAATACTGCTCTGAACAAAGCAATATAGCTCCTGTCTTGCAATCAAAGTAGCTTTTAGTGTAATACTAACTATATTAATATAAGGGGACACACAACTGATTATATGGATATTAAGTTCTAACTGATTAACGATCATAGAAAAATAATGCATACTTTCAATAGGTGGTTTTGGTCCACTCACTAGAGCTTCAGTGATCTGGGAGGCAACAGAGCTGTCAAAACCAGAATTGGAAGAATCCGGGTCAGGGTCACTTAGAATACTTGGGAAACTAGCTTTACTCTGTGTTGGCAGTTCAGATTGACGCTCTGGAGAGAAAAAAATGATCCAATTCAATTTCAATGAACACAAAACCCTGAGAAAAATTAAAAGCAGTCACACAAACCAGATTTAACATTATTTAGTAATCCACCCCGTGCCAAACTGTAGGAAACGACCAGGGAAATTGGGATGCCCACTGCAAGGGCAAGATCAACAAGTTTCTTTCCTGCTTTTAGTCTTGAGGGGGAAGGGATTTTCCACTTGTTAACTGCTATAGTATCAGGACCAGTGTTCCCTCTAAGCTGAGTTAGTGTGAGCTAGCTCACAGATTTTTAGCTTCCAGCTCACACATTTTTGTCTTAGCTCAGGAAAGATGACCCCAGAGCACACTAATTTATTCAGTAGCTCACAACTTTAACGCCAGTAGCTCACAACTTTATTGCCAGTAGCTCACAAAGTAGAATTTTTGCTCACAAGAGCAAAGTAGAATTTTTGCTCTGCATCTTAGAGGAAACGTTGATTGTGACCTCTCCTCCCTCTTTAAAAACAGACTTAAAACTATTAAAGACAGTTAAACAGGCTTATTCAACATGGATGAAGTCATGGCTCACTCTTTGGAGATTTGTATGAAACAGATACTATTAAATTTTGGTAAAAGACTCTTATCACCTTGAGCTAAATTAAGTTACTAAGAAGCACTTTCCATTTATTTCAGTGGAACACACTTCTAGGTTGTGCAGTCAGGATGAGATAGAATGAAGACACATGATGGTTTGCTTGTTGCTGTGCTCATGCAGCCACCTTCCACCTCCCCATCTTATCACTCATGGAATGGCACTGAAGGCTTCATGTTTGGGAATCCTGAGTCATGCTCCAAGTTGCACGACTTCCTAATGCAGGCGCCAAGACAAACTGGTGCTTCCTCCCTTCTGGAAAAACACACACACTCCACACTGACAAAATACTGGTTTAGAAGCCTGGAGGGAAAGGAGAAAAACCTCCAATTCACCCAGGTGCCTGCCTCCCAACATCAAGCAACCTGACACCTGATTCAAGATTTTCCAAACTCAGAATCAATTGTGCCCCAAGTGGGAGAGGACTACAGTAGCACAGTAACAAGCTTTGTTAACACCCATCATGGACAAACCTTGGTTTGTCAAGACATCTGAATGCAGCCTCCAGCTTTTGCTGGCACAGCTTATCCTTGTCTGTAATTCTGGAGAAGTACATGAAAGCAGACAACATAAGGTCACATTTAGAGTGATCCTCTACAAAGGACATTAGGAGGCCAAAACTGTACACAAGCTGAAACCCAAACAATGAGCTACAAGCTTTATCAATTCATTTGTTTACAAATTACAAGTAATTTCAAATATTTACAGTTTAGAAAAGCCCTAATCTTCCCAACTTTTTCAACACAGAGAAAAGAAATATGACAGATTCAACATCTCCCTTTTACTTAAGTGCTTCAATTGTCCCAAGCAGCATTTCCCAAACTGTAGATGGGGGGGTTCATGAGGATACTTCAGCAGTTTTCAGATTCTTCGTAAAAATGGAGTGCAGGACATTCTTGTATGCATTCAGCTAATGTAAAAATGCACCCAACCCCCAGTTTTCTAGTACTGGAGGCAGGAACTCTTCAAGGTAAGGCAAAGGGCAACCACCCCCTTTCATTCAATGGGCAGTAATTTATAACAGCTACTGCTGCCTGCATTCACCAGGTTCACAGCCTGAACCAGAAAACATGCAGAATGGACACTGAGAACCAACAATAGCCCTAGGAACCCTAACTGACTGAATGGTACAATCCTAATATAGTTATAGCTACCACCAGTATAAAATTGAATTGGGTTTTGTTCATTTTCATTTTCAGTTTCAGCATACAGATAAACATACTCTTCGCAGAAGATAACCACCTGTGGTTTTCAACTGAATACCTGAAGTTTATACTTAGGTCTTTATTTCTATCAGCAGCTCTGAAAAGTTCATCCAGGACTCTTCCTGCTCTTCTGGCTAGAAGTTATTACCCAATCAGGATGCTGCTCCTGGGGCATAGTCTCTTCCAATCAAGGAGTCAAATTAGGACTTCCATCAGAGCTTTCTAGTTGCGGCCATATAAAATCAGCTGTCATCTGAGACCCAGCCTTGTTCTCTGCTTTCAGACAATATAAACATTTTATTTAAACTTTTTGTTAAGGAGAGCTAATGTGTTTCTCACTGGTGGCACTTCTTGTTTTGAGAACATCAGGGGATGGAGGCTTCCATGGGACATTCATGACTTCTTGGGCACACATAAGGGGGCCAGAACAAGGTAGAGGGCCTGGTGGAGTTCCTGGTTGCGAAAGTTTGAGAGTCACATCCATATTTAATTATCCAATTAAGTATTTCAAAAACTCAGTATTTGGATTTTTACAAAGAATGAGACAGTATTGTGTCAAAGTTGATTTTAGGAAGGTCAGGCATTTTCCTAGAGTAAGCATGTTTCCAAATAACATGGCCTACATATCTTGCTATGCTGACAAACCATCTCAACAGTGTACTGGATTTTAATAGGATTACACTAAATTAAAAGCATTGCTCGGGATAAAATGAGATCATAACTCACAAATACACACGTCAGCATCTCTCAATCAGGCAAGTAAAGCTCAGGGTGACCTCAATTATACTCCAAAAAGCTCCATCATAATGATAAAATTATTCTTAACCCTTCCTAAATTAAGAAACAATAGTGGGAGCCCAAGCTGTTATCTAAAGAAATATATAAACAATATGAGAGGTGGGATTCTTTGGATATTGACTGCACCTGTGCCAAGAGACCAACAGGCAAAAAAAAATGTAAAAATGTTTGGGTCTTCAGCATTGTTCTTAATTGTAGCAGACATTTCATAATTCCATTTCTAGATTTCTCATCTGAGCAAACATACACCTTTGTAATTTGTGGTTTTGATGCAGAAGCAGAAACATTTCTTAAAAGCAGAAAAATACAGTGAGAGGGAAAAAGCTCCATGCTATTCAAAAGAAAACAACTGGAGATGCTTTGTGGAGCAAAATTTTCCCCACATTTGTCAATTCCAGGAAGTCTCCTTTGATTACAGAGGGAGTGTTCTAAAAAACAGGGATTCAACTACAGGTCAGTCATGCTTAATCACAGTAATCTTGTATCAGATAAACAGTTGGAGCTTACAAAATCTTTGCCAGAATACTTTTCCTTTTTCCATAAGCAGATGACACAAAATTGGCAGACAAGCTTTAAAATGAAAAACTGCAAAACACTCCATCTCAACTCTTATAAGAATACAGGCTCTAAGAATACTGCACAAAAGATTACTAACATGTTAATCCCAATATGTTTACTCAGGACTAAGTCCTACAACCTGACTTGGATAGCCCACACTACCCTGATCTCATTAGAACTCAGAAGCTAAGCAGAGTCAGTCCTGTTTAGTATTTGGATGGGAAACCACCAAGGAACACCAGGGCCTTAATGCTGAGGCAGGCAATGGCAAGCCACCTGAATGTATCTTGCCTTGAAAATCCTACAGGCTTACCATTAAGTTAGCTGTGACTCAGTGGGATATGCCTGCGCGTATTTAAGGCCTACAAAACTCACTGGAACTATGTGACCTTGTTTACGATTGCTGTGCAGTATTTCTCAAAAATTATATTCAGAGAGATTTGAATTCTCATAAAAGCCGATCTATTCTTATAGCATGAAAGATCAGATGAACTGACAATTTAATTCAAAGATAATTTTTATAAGGGAAGAAAACTAAAAAATACATAAAAGTTCAGCACAATGTACCTCAATGGAGTAAGTATCCTACAATTATACACAAATACTGATCAGGTGCATTCTATTCCACCTTTCTTTCTTACATGTCTCCTCCATTTTGATGTCAATTAAAGCTATGGGCCATCTGTGCTATTAAATAAGGTTCAGTTTCATTATCCAATATTATGTTTGTTCTGGAAAAAATTCAACCTCATTTCTGAAGCTCACTGTACTGATGCCCAAAACAGAATAATTTTAAAAGCTCAAACCATCAATATAACTCATTGTGTCACATGTACATATTCTAGGAGTTTTTATATGAGCACCTACACTACCAGATACTTTCGATTTTGTATGCGATCTAAGCTATTACCCCAAATTCAGCCTTGGAAAGTTGCTAAAAGTTCTCATATTACAGCATAAATGACCCCAAGAATCATTCTGTAAGTACAGAGAAAAAGGACACTGTCACTGTTCTACTCTCATACAAACCAGTCTAAAATTATGTAGGAGTTGAGCCACAGCAGCATTTGCTGGAAGGCACTTTTAAAGGATGAGGTGTTTTGAATCACCTTCTCAAAATTATCTCAGAATCAGAGATGATGGGATTGAAACCTGGGACCCTAGGCTTGCCAAGCAGATACTCTAACACTGAGCCATGGACCTATGCCTGTGTAAGAGACAGGAAATGGGGAGCAGTGGAGCATCAAACCCAGTTCTTCAGATTAGCATCCACCACTCTTAACCAGTATACCAAACTGGCTCTCAGAATGGCTGCTGCAGGGGAGGCAGAGCCAACCAAAAAATCTCAGTGATTGAGACAATATATAATTCTAATAGTAACTATTCAACATTTCAGGCAGAAGCTCTGTTTAACAGGACGTCCTTTAATCTACACTACCAATCAGAAGTACTGCTTAACAAAAGCCCCACCTACAGTGTAAAAACATTCAGCAGGTGCCAGGAAAAGTGTTCGGGGCACCATGATGCTCACAGGCACTAAATTGCGAGTCTATGCTGTAGAACAAATGCCCAATATTAATATGTTTTAAAAACATTTATTTAACGTTTATATTTTTTTCAGTCTCTTCATCTCAGACTCTGCCTAGCCTGTCACTAGAATATACCAAACTATCAGTGTGCAAATAAAGAACGTAAAAATTAAAAAGTGTGCTTTACACTTACACATAAGTAGCAACAGAAACAATTCAACAGACTAGTGTATTTTTAAAAGAGATATTTAGTGGTTCTTCACTATGGAATCCCAGTACCAAAACATTCAAACAGGGCTCCCAACCCACATAAGGCAAGATACACTACAATTCATGTTATCAGCATAAGATATTGCCTAACTCTGGAGGGGAGACTGTAGTCATATTGTACTGGAACTTAAAAGTGTGACTGGGATACTGGTTTTGCTCATGCAAAAAGCTTCCAGATTTCCCTGCGTTCAATTATGTGGTAAATTGGATTTACAGATGCTTTAGGAGGAGGTGAATTTTTGTGATTTGCTCCCTAGATATTCAAAGTCATAACTCTGCTTCAAATGGAAAAATATCTCCACAAGAGCTCAGTCCTAGAAACAAGGGTCAAAAGATTAAAATCATTATTTATACACAAAGTATAATAATTCTTCTTGAGTTTCATAGAAGTTAAAAGAAAGGGCCAACTGTCCATGCAGTCATTAAAAATGAAGACTGCAGTGATGTGAGTTTTCTGGAAAAATATAAACCAGGAAATGTTCTGGAAAATGTCATTATGCACTAAAAGTATAATTTGATTCAGTATATTCATATAGATGTATTTAGTAAACGTTTTTTTAAAAAAATTAAATTTTATGTTTATTTTTATATCTTAACAACAACAAATACTTGAATATATGATTAGGAAAAATACAAATCAAGTGCAATTTAAAATGTTATATTCAAACAAACAGACAAAGTTTTGCTGGAATAATACTTGCAAGAATATAAAGACAACATAGCATATACTTCCTCTATATTGTTTATCTTTAAGAAAAAAAATAAAATGCACCAAAATGGTTCACCCAATAACAGAATTAATCTAGGAGTTCAACAGAAACTCTTTATAGTATTGCAGTAAAATTTTAGCATATCCAAATGTATGTTAGGTGCTCCTAGCGAATAAAGAACTGTTGCTGCTACCCATTTACCCTTCTGGCATTACTCCTTTTTTCACATTCAGAACAAGGAAATTGTCTATTTTCCTTCCTTTCCCCCCCCCCCCTCCAGCAGCAGCTGCTGTTATCTGCAGTCAGCAAGTAAGAGAACAGAGAAAAAAGCAGCTATGAATTCACACCTACAACATATGAAGCTGCCTTATACTGAATCAGACCTTTGGTCCATCAAAGTCAGTATTGTCTTCTCAGACTGGCAGCGGCTCTCCAGGGTCTCAAGCTGAGGTTTTTCACACCTATTTGCCTGGACCCTTTTTTGGAGATGCCAGGGATTGAACCTGGGACCTTCTGCTTCCCAAGCAGATGCTCTACCACTGAGCCACCGACCCTCCCCAATTGAAGAAAGAATTAGTATTAAACCCTCTAAGATTCCAAGAACTGTCTCCTACAAGCAATAAAAAGGGGATACAGTTCATAAGATATCACAGAAGCTCAATATGCTTAGATTCAAGCATATTCTGTAAACACATACTGAAAAGTACATGTTAGCTAGTAGGTAAACAGAAACAAAGCAAACAAATGCCATATTTCATTCTGGAACATTCAGATCTCAGGATTTCTTACCTGCTAAAGCTAGCTGAAGACCACTTATATCCACTGATTGGCCCATATTTCCTACATCCATTGAGGCAATCTGTCTTGGAGTCTTTTTAAAGAGCTCTCTAGGTGGGGCCAACATCAGCTGAGAAAGGAAGAACTTTTCTGGTGGTGTTATAGGTGGCAGAAAACCTAGGTAAGGAAATTTGATACTTAGATGGGTTCAGCATTTTACGTTGTAAATATACACACACACACGAAAGTGTAAGTATGAAGTTAATGTAACAAGTTAGCACAGGCACTGCACTAATCAGCAACACAAAGAAAGAAGTTTCAGAAGATAGCTGTGTTGGTCTCCAGCAGAATAGGTAGATTTGAGTCCAATAGCACCTTAGACAGCAACAAGATTTTTTGGAGCATAAACTTTTGAAAGTCAGAGCTCCCTTTGTCAGGTAAGTTGTTCTCACTTTATATTAAGCAAAGAGGACTGGTAAGAACTGAGCAGTCAGCAGCAAGGAAGTTGCTGTTTTAAAAAACCCTGAACACTTCCTACCATTACCCCAATTTTTAAGGGACATTATAAAGCCTGTTCCTGGCACTGTTAACATTAAGAACATTTGTGATCCTTCTTATATTGATTCTCACAATTCTGTAATGACATTTTTCAAATGGTGTAACTCCAAACAGAGCTCACTATATAAGTTTCTCCTGAAACTCCCAGAGAATTCATACTGCAGTATTCCTTAAAGTTATTTCACACTGCTGATGGTAATCACATAAGTGGAATTGGTACAGCTATAACATTATCCATTGGGCTGTTGTAAACTTACTTATGGCTTGGAGGCTTTATGATCTCAATTAGGCTCACATATAAAAGCTGCAGATTCTTCTGGGTTTTGATCTATACAGCCATCATGCAATCAGCTCACAAACCTTCCCATACCCTGCAAACACTAATTGGTTTCTCTGAAGTGTACTTAACCTTAAAAACATACACAAAGTACTAGATTATCAATACTTTAAGAAATGCACTCTAGCACCTTTCAGAATGTGTTTTACTTGACAAGGCCATAGACAGTGAGGATAAATACTAGCTAACATATGGCATGAGAGATAGGATCAAGCCTTTGTTTAAAAAAAAACCAAGTCAAAGCCCACATCTTATATCATATATCCTTTCCACTACAAAACAAATATATCAAGCTCAGGTTAGTCACATGCAAAATGGCTTAGTTTTCAACTTCATGGTATAAGACGGGTGTCAAACATGCAGTTTGGGGGCTGAATCAGGCCCCCAGAGGACTCCTTGGCAGGGCGGGTGGGGTATAAATCAAATTAAACTTGAAACTATCAGGCGCCCCCCCCCCCCAGCAACTGACTGTGATCTGCTTCCTTCTCTGTTTCGTTCTGCATAACAGTTTGCTTTGCAAGGCTTGCTTAATCGCACAGGAGCTACAGAGCAAAACCTCTGTTTTCTCTGTTGGCTGAGGTTCCTCCCTTGGGGAAGAACGGGGAAGGAATAGCTTGCTTGGCCAGCCTCTCTCAATTGCACAGTGGAGCTACTGAGCCAAGCCTCTCTTCCTTCTATTGGCTGAGGCTCGTCCCTCCCCCTAGTCCCCTGAGGAAGGAAGGAAAGAGCCAGAGCTTCTTTGCCCAGTTCCCAGGATCCCATAGGAGAAATACAAAGAAAGCATCTTTAAGACCAATAAGTGCTAACAGTTTAAGCATTTTTTAAAAATATATTTGTGTTTGTCTGCGTTCTTTGTATCTCTGCTACCTAATCTTAAATAGGCCCGGCTCCTCAAGGTCTCATTTATGTCAGATCCGGCCCTCATAACAAATGAGTTCAACATCCCGGATATAAGAGACTTAGAATGGTACAGGCTATGAAAGAAAAAGAACTGGTTTTTATACCCTTCTTGTGTCTACTCTGAGGGGTCTCAAAGCAGCTTACAATTTCCTTTCTCTCCTCACAACAGGCCCCTTGTAAGGTAGGTGGGGGCTGAGAGAGCTCTAAGAGAACTGTGACTGGCCCAAGATCACCCAGAAAGCTTGTGGAGGAGTGTGAATTGATCCCAGTTCTCCAGTTTAGAATTGGCAGCTCTTAACCACTACACCACACTGGCTTTCCTAGTTTCTAAATACACTCATAAAATAGATACTGTTCTATTACAACTGGATAAAAATCAGCATGCACTAAAGGGCAAGATGCACCTTAATGCTGATTATTATTAATCATCAGGGTCCACACTGTAATAACAGAAGGGAACAAAAGTCTTAAACCACACTTTACTGAAAGGTCTTAAACCACACGACTGATCACCAGAGCTGGGAAATTAAGAGAAACTGTTCCAGATTCCTCAGTGAAGGCTACAAGATCCATCCATAAAACATGTAACATGTGAGAAAGATGGGGCATCAAAGTTATAACAAAGGATACAGTTAGCATTGCTTAAAATGGCTGTATTATAAAGGGGCATCCATGCATGGTTTTAAAAAATGCAGGGGGAAAGAGAGAAGATAATGGATTTATATCCTGCCCTGTACTCTGAACCTCAGAGGGGTCACAATCTCCTTTACACCTTCCTCCCCCCACAACAGACACCCTGTGAGGTAAGTGGGGCTGAGAGAGCTCTTATAGCTGCTGCCCTTTCAAGGACAGCTCTGCGAGAGCTATGGCTAACCCAAGGCCTTTCCAGCAGCTGCAAGTGAAGGAGTGGGGAATCAAATCCGGTTCTCCCAGATAAGAGGCCGCTTACACCACTACACCAAACATGGCCATAAACAAGGTCATCTCTAAAAGATGCTTTAACGGAGAAGCCAGTTCCCGAGGCGGAGTACCTGAGAGCGGGGGTCTCTCGCCGTCGTCCCCTCCTCCGCCAGCGGGGCCAGGGCCGGCGTTTGAGGAGGAGGAGGCGCGCTCGGGGGGCGCGGGGTTGAGGAGGTGGGCGAAGATGGCGGCGAAGGGGTTGGCGGCCAGGGGCTCGGTGCGGTACATCTCCCACAGCAGGTAGAGGGCGGTGAGGCGCTGCGGGGGGCTGGGCAAGAGGTCGGGCTGCTGAAGGAGCAGCACCAGGACGGAGCCCACGCGGAAGTGCTCGGCCTTGCCGAAGTAGTGGTGGAAGGCGGTGGAGAGGCCCTCGAAGGTGCTGCCTCCGGCCTCCTCCGACACGATGCTCAGCAGGCTCGACAGCTCCTTCGGCGAAAGACTCATCTTCTCCCCCGCCGGCGGCGGCGACACCGCCTCGCTGCTTCTACTAGGGCTGCTGGGGCAGCTGCTAGAGCCGCCGCCGCCCGGAATCGAACCTGCACTCGCCGCTGCGCTGCCAGCCTCGGAACTGATGCCAGCCTCACCCCCGGGCATTCAGCGCCTCCCCGCCCGCTGCCTCACTTGCGCGTCCGCGCGCGCACCTGCTCAATTACCGCCGCAGCTACTTCTACGGCCGCCACCGACGCGGCCTCATGGCTTCATCCTTCCGCGCGCGCATGCTTCAGTAACGTGTCCCCATTTGCGCATGCGCGCTACCATCTTCTTCCCTCCCTCCCTGTAGCTACTGCTAAAGATCCCTGTTCCAAGCGGGCTTTCTTTCCCCCCGCCCATCATTGTCGTAAAGCCATGGGGAGGGGCCGGGAGGGAAAGACGGCGGTTTCTATGGGAAGACTAGGAGTTCGCGGGTTCCCCCGCAAAGAGATTGGTCCTTTCTTTTCACACGGGAAGGAGGGATTGGCTGCTAAAAAGCAGGAAAAGATTGACTATTGGTTCCCTCGGGATAGGGAGCCACGGGTTGCTATGCTGCAGTGCTCAACGATTTGAAAGCATTTGCAAAGGGGGGTTAAGGTCGAAGCAGAGCGCTGCTAAGCCGGCCTACTCGGAATTCTGCAAGGGGGCATACCCCCAAGAAAGTGTCCGTAGGATTGCACTGTAAGCGACCCAGCCGGGTGTTCAGAACAGCCTGCGAAAGTAGGCGAATTCCAGGACAGGCAGTATGGGTTAATAGTTCCGAGTATGTCGGCTTATTTATTTAGTAGTACATTTCTATCCTTTTTTTTTCTGTTATTTTTTTTAAACTTGCTTCTTACTGTCAGATGAAGGTTAATTGTATGAAAAACATTAAATATGTTCAGCTGGGTGATTTGTTTAGTATTATCCCCATTCTGTCGATTGTTACTCTGGCGTTTCTCAAAAAAGCTGAAGGTCGTATACATCAAACCCCCTCTCCCATTTTTAGCTTCACATTTCTGTGAGGATAAACTCTGATTTGGTTCGAGTGCGTGATCGGCCCTGGATCATAAAGCAAACGTCACAGCAAAGGAGGGATTCAAAACTGCGTCTCCGGATTTACAACCCGTGTAGTTCAGTTGAAAATTTATGGACATCTATTTTTTGTATAGGACTGCTGGTTGAATTTATAGTTTATCCTAACATTAGTTTCAAAATAATGATGGCTTAACATAGGACATATACACTTTAACTGATTTAGAGAGTCATCGTAAGTTGGTCTACTCTGAATTCTACCAGGGTCTATTCAGTGGGGCTTACTTTCAGGCAGGACCATAGTCAGGATTTTTCATTTAGTTAGTGGGGCACATTTAGAGCAAGAGAGAAACAAAAAAAGACAAAAACAGAAAGAAAGGAAGAGATGAAAAGAGAGAGAAAGCAGTGAAAGACAAAAAGAGAGAAAGAGGGGCTCCCTCCCCTGGCAGCAGGAGGTCCACAGAAAAGCCTCTGGTGCTTTCTTTTTCAGCAGCCCAAAAGCGAGCCCAGGGTCATCTTTGCCTCCAGAAGCAAGGCACTGGGCTGGAGGAGAAAGCCACTAGTTGATGGTGCTGGCAGCGGGAGGCCATGGAGGGGCGCCAGTCCCCGTTGCTGGCCCAAGGCTCAGCTCCTTCTGACTTCCATCCCACCCCCCCTTCTCAGCTGCATTCTCCTAACTTACATAGGGTGAACACTGGTGGAAAGCAGTGGGGCCATGGCCCTGGTCTTGGTGGTGAAGGGGTGGGACAGATACTGGGGCCCCCACTGTAGCTGCAGACCTGCTCCCTGGAAAATGCTCTTAGGATTGCATAGTTACTTGAATGTGTCTTCCATGTATGCATTTGATTATGTGTCAGATTTATAAGCTTCTCTTTTCTGTGGTTTGGGGTGGGAGGAACAGACAGCAATTATCTTTATCTGAAAAAGGACCATATCCTTACTGTATCTGTCTTGAGAAAACAAATTAGGTCAAACTGCATGTGTGTAAAATGCTTTCTAGTCACAGCTAATTTATGGAGAACCCAGCAAGGGTCCTTCAAGATAAGTGAGAAGCAGAGGTGGTTTGCCATTTCTGTCCTTGGCAGAGTCTTCCTTGGTGGTCTCCTTTCCATGAATCAATCCTGCTTAGCTTCTGAGATCTGACAAGATCAGGCTATGCATTACTGCTTTCTCTGAAATCAAACTACATATAATAAATTCTTTCCACGCCTTCCCCATTTTCTAGTTGCTGTTATATTACTTGTGCCAAAATAAAGCTCTGTCTTGCCCACTTTGTACTAGTTCTGTTCACACTTGTTCCAACTCTGACCAGTTACACCACTAAAAAGAAAAATAGTAAGATCTCTACTTCCTACAGTTTCAAAGTTATTTTAAATGGATCCTCTGTTGTTTGTCTTGCATTAATATTGGCAGAAACAGGTTAGCACCACAGAACTAATGTAAACTAGTGTTGGACTAGATCTGATGGGCTCAACAAGTCCCTGAACAGAATTCCCAGCATTCTTTTTTAGCTGAGGTATCTGGGGACTCAAATTCAGAGCAGGTATCTGAGGAAGGGGGCTTAAGAATCTACCCCATGTGATTTCCTCAACCTCAGACAGCCTTAGGGAGTCACTGTTCCACTGGGACACAGATACAGGTCCTTGTATTAGTTTAGGTGATGAGGATGGAGAATGAGCAAAAAATTCAGCCCCATGTTCTGCTAAAGCTGCTTGTGTTGGTGCAAAAGCAAGTTGGAGCAAACAGCATCAGCTTTAATCAAGTTTCAAGGATTGCTAGAGGAAGGGAGAGGCAGGAAAGTCTGCCTCGACAAATGCCTTTTGTGCAGGCTCCCTTCCATCCAACCCTTAGCCTGCCCTGTTGGAACAAGATGGAACAATAGAGTTGCCATTGACCTTTGTAGCCAACTGCTGTATCACCAGACATAATGTCTCATAAAATCAAATTTACAAGAGGAATCTGTTGCTATTGTTAACAGTTCGTTCCTGACCTGGTAGTTCTCATATTCCTTAGAACAGCAGAAGAAAAGGGAGGGGAGTGGGGGGACCCCCACAGTGTCCAGCTGCCCAAGAATCTCAGTTTTTATTTCAAAGTCTTTGAATTACAGATATATGCTTGTGGCCCACATTTGGTAAAATCCCCAAAGCCAGAGGAATTAGCTTGCCAACCCACCCCAAAGTTCATTGCCCCTTCCCTACACTAGCAGAAACAGAATGCAAAATAGTAAAGAGTAAAGAATAGATTATGCAGCTAATTGAAAATGTGGCAAATCGCTTTTATCGGTGTAATACATATAATTACAAAATTAAATGGAGAAGAATTATGTAAGGCTCTTTGGGTCCCCCTAGAAAGGGAGGGAAAGAAAGAAAAAGGAAGAAAGAATCTGGATTACCTTAATGCAAAAAATTGAATGTGAGTGTATGTGCATGAGTGATACACAGAGTATACTACAGCTGATTGTATGACTTGTTAAAAATGATGTGGCCAATTCATCAGCTAAATATTAGCAAATATTTTTAAAGCATTAACTTTATTAGAATAGGTTACTTTATCAATTAGTATGATATTAGTTACAAAAACTAATCAGTAAACTATTATTGAAAAATGAACTTTAAAATGTGGTTATGAATGCTTACAACTTTTAACAAAATGAAATTTGAGTCCAGTAGCATATTTAAGACCAACAAAGTTTTATTCTCAGCATAAGCTTTTGTGTGCAAACATACTTCATCAGATTCAGTGGAACAGAACCTCCTCAGTTGTTACTTTTAGGGAGTGGGGTTGTTGTTAGGAAAGGCCATTTAGAGTCAAGTTGCATAAGTACTGGGTGATTGTAGTTGAGACAGGATGTAAGAAAGATCTCCATTCCACTTAATTAAGTGTGCAGGGACATGAAAGCTTACATCATGAATAAAAACTTCATTGGTCTTAAAGGTGCCACTGGACTCAAACTTTGTTCTGCCGCTTCAGACCAACACGGCTATCCCACCTGAACTTTTAACAAGTTCTGTAACTTATTAAGCTCTGAATTAAATGGGAATCCTGTAGCACCTTCAAGACTAACAAAATAGGTGTCATAAGTCAGAGTTCCCAAAAGCTTATGCTAAAATAAATTCTCTTAGTCTGTAAGGTGCCACTACACTCCTATTTATTTTGCTGCTAATACAGCTATCCATTTCAAATTGTTAAGATCCTGTAAGTCTATCAATCATATTGTTAGTTCTCATCCGAAGGATTCTTTCTCCCCATTCTCCTAGTGCATAGGATTCTTTCTCTCTTCTCCTCTTTGGCTTTCTCATGGAATACAAGATCATCTGTAATTTTAATTTTTAAAAAATGAAATAACCACCAAGGGGCGGGAGAGGTCAGTTAAAGTAGCCTTAAATAAGCAGCAAATTGATTCTTCCTGCTTAGAGATGCCTAGAGTTATTGCATGTGGCCAGTAGGAGGAGCATTGTTATGTTGCAAGGTCTGCCCCTGATTCTCCTGGGCTCTTGGGAAAGTAGCTCGCACTCTTGCCCTTGCCTAACGGATGCCACCATAATTCATTTTTAAAAAATTAGCTGCTATGCTCAGCACTCTTGGCGTCATCGAATAATAAACAATATCTGAACACAGCATTTGACAGGCATGCCATTGCTGACCTTAACTTTGCAGTCAGTAAGGCTGGCTCCAACCCAATACATACATACTCGGCAGGCAGTAAGTCTCAGTTACATACCTAGGATAAGAAGGCGTGCCGATAGGAAGGGATTCCCTCTCCCCCTAAGGTCCACCATGACAACTTTGCCCATGTCAAAAGGATTTGATGGATGCCAACCCTCAAATGGACTCACATCCTATGGACTGAGCCTGCCTGAGGTCAGGAAAACTCCTGGCTTTCCACAAACTATGCAAGACTAAATTATTAAAGAGGACCTTCCTGCATAGATAATGCACAAAATTGTTCATAGATTTATTTGGATTGTTTGGATTAGTGACTGGGGCTATGGTGTAATCAGGCCTCGTTTGGGCAGGAGCTCAGAGGAACGGAGCTCCAGAACCTCTAAATTTTATTGACTCAGCCTTCCATTCTTCCGAGGTTGGTAAAATGTGTACCCAGCTTGCTGGGGGGAAAGCGTAGATGACTGAGGAAGGCAATGGCCAACCACCCCGTAAAAAGTCTGCCCTGAAAACGTGAAAGCAATGTCACCCCAGAGTTGGAAACGACTGGTGCTTGCACAGGGGACCTTTCCTTTCCTTCTTTCATACCCCTCTTCCCCAATACTTGCTTCTGGGCACAATTGTTCAAACTTCCTGGGAGTATTTGGCTGAACGCTTAAGATTTGACAAACTTTCTAATATTTTCCCCCACAAAAAAGGGAAAAATAACCAAAACATATAAAGCAGTCAGATGGAAATCTTTATCATGCCACTGTGGCCACATAGGAGAGAGTAATTGAAAAAGTATGATGGGAGGAAGGTTTTATGATGACAGTTATAATTCAAGAAGCATTATAAGGTAGATGCTGAGCTGCTATAATTTAGTACACCTGGTGATGTCACGGGTGTATGACCTATGCAAATGAGTTATACAAATGAGTTGTGTTAATGAGCTCCGGCACCTTTTTTTTCTACGAAATGACCCCTGGGTGTAATGCTTACTGCATGTAGAATCCTCTTTTGTAATTTGTGCATATCATGTTAATACTTAAACTATGCTTCAGTTCTTTCTGGTGGTTACAGACTTCTAATATTCTTAGGCATTGGTTATTGAATGTCCCATTTTGTTGACTGTATTGACTATGCATAATCTGCCTTGAGTCTCTGTGAGAAAGGTGGATTATAAATAATGTAAATAAATAAATCTGAGCAAAGGTGTATTTAAGAGGCCTTCATAGGTCTTTCTTATCTTTGCCATTTGCTGTTGGCATTCTGGGAACTGGGGCCATTGGCACAGCAGCCAGAGCTGCAGACAGGGTAGGGACATGCAGCCCCTTGGGAGGTGGTCGGGACTCTATACCGCTCTCCAGTTTCCAAGAGCTTCAAACATGCAGAGAACAAAAACTCTTCCAACTCTCAGTCAACAGTTCTTTATTTGTATCATTCTTACAAGCCATTTTCCATTTCCTGTGGTTGAGGGCAGTTCTTGTCACTCCCTCCCGCTGGGTGGACATTATTTGTTCTGTTCCTTCTCTGTCCTCTTCAAGTTCTGCCTCACTATGGCCTTTAAAGCTTCACTGAGCATGATCCATGCTCCAGCCCTATCACCTTTTCTGTCTTCAGGCCCTACATAATCTCAAAGGCAGTCCCTTGCTTCCCACTCATGGTCACAACCAGCCATCCTCACCTCCCAAGTAAGTTCCCAGCCACATCCTGCCTACTGGCTTGTCCAGAGGTCTACCTGCCTCCCCTGTCCCAGGAGAGGGTTTTGGCTGACTCTTTGCTGAATTGTTTCAGACACTGACTAAGGCTCAAATGGAATGTAATGCAGAAGTCTGAGCCTCCAAACATCATATGGCTTCTTTAGCCCAAGTTCTGGTGGGTGCTTTAATAGAGCCCTTAGTGAACCATTCTCTGTCAAAGAAACATCCACACCAGTTAAGGAACATTAATATTATTTTGTTCTATAACCTAGTTCAAGTCCCCTTGGGTCAAATCCATAAAAATGATCAACTTGAAACATCTTTGAAATAAGCTGAGCCTGTCAAAACTAGTTTGGAATGCTTTTAACCTAGTTCTTTTGCAAGTGGCAGAGGTAAGTGAACAGAGACTATGACTCACATTGGCTCTTTTCCCTCATGGGGAATCTCAAGGGGAAGCACAACAATTAGACCTCTTGGTCACCCTAGCAAATCTAGATTATATGGTTTTGGTGGTGTAAATTTACAGGATGCTGAAATGAAGTCTCAGTTCTTCATTTGGGCTGCATCTACATATGAGGGTAAGAACTGCAAACCAGGAACTAGGAACCAGCCTTACCTTCTGAAACTGAAGGCTTAATAGGACCCTCTCTAACTGTGATAAGATACTTAAGTTAAAGAAGTCACCTTAGGCTCATAGATCTCTGTGCGAACATCATCTGGTCCTCTTCTTCCAGTTATATCAGAAACAGGAGAAGCAGAAGCAGGGGTTGCATGGGCTTCCCCACTTCCTGCTTTTTATATCCATGTCTGCTTCACTTCTTACTTCTAAGTAAATGCATGTTGGCTTGAGATGCCAATGTGGTTATTCTCTGAAACAAAGTAAAATGTTGATGGTATATTGGGATACATTATTTATCATTATAGAGCATGGATATTTATAGATTAAGCAATGGAACATGTAGTGCTTAGATAAATGAATCTTTAAAAAATGTTTTATTGCTTTGTTTCTTTATTGCTGGACTTACCTCCACTGACCTGTTTCTGCCTCTTATTGATCTTTTTCCAAGAGTCAAGTACAACTTTGTAGGTGACCCTTTCTAATTCAGCACAGAGTTCCAGATTCAGTTGTTTACTGCTTTTAAACTATGAGGTACCTCTTCAATGCTTTGTTCTTTCCATTTTACCTTAATGCTAAAAGCTTTTATACATACTTTTAATGACTAATTGCAGCAATACAATACAGTTAATTGGGGGTGGAAATATTGACTTCCTTTTGTAGCTCCTATTTTGAACCCTGCAATGTTCATATCAAAAATAAAGCAACAACCAACCAGGTACAACCAAGTTTTTACATGTAAAGAAAAAGTAAGCAATGTGAGTGAGCTAAGAAAGACCATGTATTGGATCTGATTAACTTTTCTACTGGCACAAAATGTCTGAAAACATACAGGAAGTTAATGTGGTTTTTTCAGTATTAATTTAATGTGATACCACTTTTGAAAAACGAGAAAAAAGTCCAATGGTGACATTTTACACAAGAAGTTTCTGTGAGGGAAGCCTCACATAGTGGGCATTACAGTAGTCGACTCTAGAGGTCATTGGCATGGAATACAGTAGTAGGAACATGATCTTCCAGCAGAGGAAACAACTGCTGGATCAATGGAAGCTGGGAAAAAAAGTACCCTGGGTCATCGCCAATACCTGGAAGACCTCCTGTATGTCATTTTGCTTTCTTTGAAATATCAGGATTGTGCTTGGAAATGCTCTTGCACTCTGTTTTGCTTGTTGCCCTAAAGTATTTCTAAGTGCAATCCTGATCTTTCAAAGAAAGCATGACCCCCTCCACCATGTAGGAGGGCTTTTCATCTGAGCCAGATCTTTCACATATCTCCATATCTCCCACAATTGAGGTTGCCAACATCCATGTAGGATGTGAGGACATCATGGAATTACAACTGATCTGTAGATAGGGTTGCTGCCTCCCTACTCCAGCAGCGGTGGAGGATGTGGGAATAGGGTTGCCAGATCCACGTTGGAAAACTCCTAGAGATTTGGGAATGGAGCCTGGGAAGGATAAGGACCTCAGTGGGGTACTATGCCATCAAGTCAGGTATCTAAAACATCCATTTTCTCCAGGGGAACTGATCTCTATAGTCTGGAGATGAGTTGTAATTCCAGGGGATTCCCAAGTCCCACCTGGAGGCTAGCATCCCTATCTCCAGACAACAGAGATCCCTTTCGCTGAAGAAAATGGCTGCTCCACAGAGATCCCTCCCCCTACCCAAACTGAACCCTGTCCAGGCTCCACATACCAAATCTCCAGGCATTTCCCAACCTAGGGTTAGCAACAGTGCCTACTACTGTGACTTCCAGTTTGTCTGGATTGAGCCTGAATGAGACCTTCATGCAGTCTATTGCTAGCTTAAAGAGAAAAGTAATTTTCATAAATTCATCCTGGTGGGCAGGGGAGAAACCTTAGATATATTGCTTAAGGAAAGTAAATGCTATACTTCATGAAGTCAATGCTGTAAACCTTCTGGAGGCAGATTTTGTAGACAGGACATGTTACTTGAGCAAACATATTTTCAAACCTGGAGCTGTTGAGATAAAATGAATAGAGGTGGGCATTTGCAGGAAAAGATCTGTAGGAGGGAGGTACACTGAAATTCTCCTGTACCCACTGACTGCAGATGTTTCCCCTCCCTGTTTGTAGCATAGGTGGTCTTACTTTCAATTTCAGAGCCAAGGGACAGTGAGGAACTCAAAACACCCCCAAACTGTACATCTGATCTTTCAGAGGATGTCTATAATGGGGTGTGAACTTTGTTTCACTGCACCCTTTTCTTATAAATTGCACTTCAGCTTGTTTGCCCTCCTCCAGTCCTTGACTGTCTCAAGATACTAGTTCAGCACCACCACTGACTCCCTAGACTTAAGACAGAAAGGAGTGATGTGTGTATGTAAAGGGCTGTCAAATCACAGCTGACTTATGGCAACCCCAGCCAGGAGCTTTCAAGGCAAGTGAGAAGCACAGGTGGTCTGCCGTTGCCTTCCTCGCAGAGCCCTTCTTGGTGGTCTCCCAAGTATTGATCCTGCTTATCTTCTGAGATCTGATGAAACTTGACTTTCCAAATTCCTTACAATGAGACTGGGCTAGAATGAAAGGAGAGAGCTGTGCATTATCGGTATATTGATAACATTTCATTCCAAATCAGGCATTTCCCAGCTTGCAGATGTTAAGTAGCATGGAGAACAAGGCAGAAACTTGTGGTATAGCATAGATCAGTGGCCAAGCAGCAGATGTCTCCCAGACCTTTGGTAATCTATCCTCTAAAAAGCAACAGAGCCAAAACAAATGAGCATAGTAGACTTTATCCTGTGAAAATCAACAGCTGAATTTATGAGACTAAGTTAATATAGTGTAACTGGTAATTTTCTGTTTAAATGAAGTAGTGAGACTTCAGTGACAACAGAATATTATGGGTTTTTCCCCCATTGTTTTTAGCATTTTCTGCTGGTGCAGTTTTGAGATCCCTAGGCAAGATGTTTGAAATGTAAAAGAACATACTTCTAACTAGCAGAGTTACAGAACAGATGGCATATACTTTCCAAATTGTGGTCAGTGATAATGACATTAATGTAAACCAGATGAATGATGACATTGTTCAGATTTCAAAGACTTCAGTGTATGCTGTTATTGTTTGACTGCTGTTCAGAGACTTCTATCTGTTGCACAGCTGTCAAAAGGACAGCCAGAATGGAATATAATGGAGATAAATAAAATTATTGTGAGGATTTATGAGCACTCAAACAGTTTCACTGTGGCAAAAAAAGAAGAGGAAGGAAATTTTATTAAGATTGTTTTATTCCAAGGAAAACAGTATTAGAACATTCTTTACATATCTGTGTGGGAAGACATAATCTTGAGTAGGTGAACATTATTATCCATTGAACCCAGTATCTTACTTCTTAGTTTCAAAACACTCTTGAGTGATCCTGTATTCATAAGCTGCATATGGTTAGATGGAAATCATAAAAGACGGCTGAGGAGACGGATAAACCATGACCATCTTGTCCCTCTTGCTCTCAGTTTTTTTCCAGACTAAATGCAGTCCCTACAAATGTGCTTAAGTATCAGATGAATCTCTCTGAGATGGACACCACAGTGTATGTGCCTACATTGGTGGAGACAAATTGGTGGCATTCTAACAATGCAAGCCTAAGAAAGTATACTCAAAAATAAACCCCATTCATGTAAATACCATAAAAACTGTAGATACCCACCAGTCATAGAGCCCAAACACACACCTTGTAGAAAGTACCAGTCATGAAAAAGCATAAATGCAGGTCTAATATTGATTAACACATTCTCCTTCTGTCCTTTCCTCCCCACACAATGTAGTCAGAGATTTGCAGGAAGAGACAACTCTTTATCATTCTGCTTTTTCATAGCCGAGCCCAGTATTTAGAAGACTGAATGCAACTGTAGGAAGCCCTGTCCTTAGGAGAGAGGCTGAAATCATTATTGATGTCTCTTTAAAGCTAATTGTGTTTCTACAATACACAGCTGATGTGTATGGAGATATGTAACAAAGAAATAAATGTTTTGCAACAAAAGAGCATGGTGACAAGAAAGCACATCAGCTACAAGGCAAATTAAGTCTGGTCCCAGGCTGGATCTATGTGGAAACAAGGAAGGCAATGGAAATAGAAAATGAAGGTATGAATCCCTCTCCTGGGAGATATAATCTTCCCCTCCAGTGATGTATCTCAGACAAAATGAAACTTGCCATATGAGTATTGTCCTCTAGAGGACAATTATTTTAAATGGGAACAGTCTGGTGCATCAAGAAAAGGTGGTCAAATCCTCAAGTACTGAGACTTGATCCATATCCCTTATTCCAGGGAGTACTAATTATTGTTATTGTCATATCGCAGTGTGTGTAGAATAGCCAGGAGATCCTAAGATTGTTTGGCAGCTAACAGTTCTAGTGTTTTTAGCATTATGCACCACTAGGTGGTAAGCTAACTTGTTTTTAAGGCAAAAGACACTCCACAGGTGGCTTTCCATTGCCTGCCACTGCAGTACGCCCCTAGTATTCCTTGGTGGTCGTTCATTTCAGAGAGTGATTCCATTACCATGACCCCCACACTTTCATACTGGAATCCTTGTCATTTCCTAGAGACTTTGACTGACACAGCATCATCCCTGGCTTCTATCTAAGATTCTTGCATGGGATCTAGGTACACTGGTCATAATACCTGCAACAGAAAAGTCATAGGTAATTCATAGCTCAGTGTTAGCATCCAGGGCTTTCATAGCAAGAAGTTCCAGTCTGGGTTATTATTTGTTTTATAAATCTAATACAGACTTTTAATCTGAGGTGGCACTCCCACACACAAAGCTCATGTTAGAGTAACAAGGTGCCACAAGACTCCAGTTTATTTTTACAAAATAGAATAATGTATTAACTCTACTATTTAACAGTCTCAAGTTAAATGGGTGCCTGCTAAACACAGGCAGATTGGCCATTTAACTTACAGGGAAATTTCCCAGGGGCCATTGTCCTAGAGGACCACTGGTTTGGCAGCTAACAGTTGTAGCACTTTTAGCATTATGCACCACTAAGCTGCAGAGTCTTGT
Organism: Heteronotia binoei; assembly: GCF_032191835.1. Taxonomy (NCBI): domain Eukaryota; kingdom Metazoa; phylum Chordata; class Lepidosauria; order Squamata; family Gekkonidae; genus Heteronotia; species Heteronotia binoei. Next base: position 53,829,503 of record NC_083225.1, read on the forward strand.
GAGCAAAAATTCTACTTTGTGAGGTACTGCATAAATTGGTGTATTCTGGGGTCATCCTTCCTGAGCTAAGACAAAAATGTGTGAGCTGGAGGCTAAAAGTCTGTGAGCTAGCTCACGCTAACTCAGCTTAGAGGGAACACTGATAGCCAGGTGTATGCACGGCCAACAACTCTGCCAGCTCCTTGAGGCTACATGGCTCAGATTATTAGTATCAACTGGTGTCAGGTTAGCTATTGTGTCCTGTACTGGATGAGCTAACGTCCATTACTGGAAGCCCAGGGCTTAGTGGCCACTGCAGCCCTGGTGTGCAGGACACAAGGGCTATTCAGTTTGGCTTGTTCAGGGGCATTTTAACTTCTCAGTCTACTCCCAGCTAAGCAGTCAGGTAGCCTTATGACTTCTCTCTGGAAGCTGATAGGAAGTCATTTGAAGTCTCCTAAGGTGCCATGGGAGATCAATCGCTGAGAGTGGACTCAGCATATTCGATCATATGGCAAGAACTTCAGCCAGACACAACCACAAATTTCCCATCTCCTGCCCCTCCCCCCCTTCCCCACGTGTTGATCTTGTGCACTCTCTGTTCGGTCAGTTCAGCAACAGAGATAGTCATGCACGCTAACTTAAAAGTGCTTTTCTCCATTCTGTTGCTATTTGTTTGCATGTGTGAATATTGTGAGAAATGCATTCTAGGTGATCTGAGTTTTACATTCAGGTAAATGTGTGCTACTTTTCTACAATTATTTACTTCGTTTCCCAAATCCACAGGTTGCAGAGTCTGAAAGCCACGTCTTCTCTAACCAGGAAGCACCACCCCCTTCTCAGCCTTAGGTACGGGGTGTGGCAGCAACGTGATTACCCGGTGACAACAGGGAAGCCTCGCATTCTGCACATGCTCAGAACTACTCTTACTTCTCTACAGCATAACATTGTTTTGCTTACCCACTTGGTTTCTTTCTCCCCGTGGCGAAATTCTAGCCAAGCCTGGCCGGGGCGAGGGAGTGGTGGTCCCTGTCACGCCCGCTTTCCTGCGCTGGAGCAGGGCGGGCCCGTGGACTGGGGCGAGAGTCCAGGCGGGCTGTGCAGAGACGAAGGGGGTTTCCTTTCCCCGTCTCTTCACACTCCCTCGCAGTGACTGAAGCAGGTTTCTTTTGCTCGCTGGCGGTCGGAGACGGAACTCCTGCGCCGAAGAGTCTGAAGTGGTTCCAGGGGAAGCCGCGGGGCCAGAGCGCCGGCCGCCTCCCCTCGTCGGCTGAGGAAATCTGAGCCGCTTCTCCAGAGCAGAAGGCTCGGCACGGCACGGCAGCTCCTCCCCTGGCGGCTGAGAGCGACCCGCTCTCTCGCCCTGCTGCTGGCTGGCTGGCTGGCTGACTACACTGGGTCCAGCGGCTACTGCGTTGAGCGACCTCTGGGCGATGTGAACCTGCCAGCGGGCTGGCGGGCGAGCCGGCGGCTCGGCGGGAAGATGTGGCTGAAGCCCGAGGAGGTGTTGCTGAAGAACGCCCTCAAACTGTGGGTCACCCAGAAGAGCAGCGGCTACTTCGTGCTCCAGCGCCGGCGGGGACACGGCGACAGCGGCGGCCGCTGCTTCACGGGTACCTGGACGACTGGGAGGGCGGGCGGAGGAGGAAAGGCCGCCGACTCTAAACGGGCGGGGTTGGGCTTGTAGGGGAGCAAGGAGGGCCCTGGTGGGGGAGCCGTGGCTGAGGGATGGGCATGGGAACCCAAGCAGCGCTTTTACCCTCCACTTGGGAGTGAGAGAGAGTGGATGGAGTGCGGCCTATAATTGGACCCGGAAAGACCCTTGCCCCGCTCGTCGCCCTTAAGGAAAAGACCCGCTATCTCCCCGCCTCCCCCGGTATCCCGGCTTCATGTTTGGGGCTGAGAAAGAGGCAGCCTCTTTCGGACGAGGGAAAACCTCTTGCCTTGCTTGTGGGGCGTGAGAGGCTGTTGTGCCCCGAGGTGGGGAAAAGAGATAGAAACAAGGCTCTTTGTCCGGCCTGAGGGTAGAGGAGGCCCCTGCACGAAGAGTAGGGAACTTGAATACTCCCCCCCCCCCTTTGGGTTTGGTTGTGAACCACAAATAGAAACTGTATATGTTGTGCTTTCCCTCCGGCTGAAAAGTGGAGTGAGGAGAAGGGGGGGTGGGAATAGTTGATATCTATGCCTTGCGTTAGAAGCTCACTCAAACCAATGGTTTCCCCCCCCTTCTAAATTCTTTCTGGCATCTGATAAAAGGTTCACATTTTGTAGAAACTCCATTATTCCAAGGCAGCCTGTTTTAAAATGTCTAGGACTTCTTGTTCTGGGGACTGAGGCAGCTGATAAGGAAACGGTTTTTTTGGAAGGAGAGAGAAAATAAATGAACAAAAAGATAGGAACAACACGATTCAAAAAGTGTTGAAAGTTAAATAGGTTCTTAATACATTATAAGAAGGTAGTGAGAGGCTATATTTAAGCCAGGCTATGAAGTGAAAAACAAAAAAGTGACATTTGTAACTAGCATTGCTTTTGGGAAACTTTATATAGAACTGCATGGCTGTGAACACATTGCAGAGAAAACACTTTCAGTAGCTGTAGGTTTATAGGAATACAGTATTTGAGGTTTATAACTTGTAACAGATACAAGTAAAATATCAATACATTATTAAATACTGTTCTCATTTTTCAAATTTTATGGTTTCCAAATCTAAAAGGTATGCTGTTAAACAAAAGCACTTCTAAGGTGTTTCTTTGGGGTGTGTGTGTCCCACGTGTGAGAGGGAACTGAGTGCCAAACCAATGGTGATCAGTGTTCGAGATTAATATTAAGGGTGTTGCTGTTTGACTTGTGATGGATTTGGGATTTATGGTGTAACTATCCAGGCTAGTAGCAGAACTAAATCAGCCCTTTTTTGATAATGTAGACTTTCCTTTTAACTTAAAGGTATTTTGAAAAATAATAGTTTAAATGGCTGTCTGCGCTGGTGAGACCGGTGTTGCTTTTCTTAAGATTTCCTTCTCTTTAAACTATTGAGCAACCACAGGTGCTCCTTTATAGCCTGTCAGTGATTGCACACATATTAAGCAAAAGTGGAAAAAATATTTCTATTTGTTATGTGTCAGGTTATTACACTGCTGGGTTTAAATCAACTGTGTAATAATTAATAGCCATATACATGTAGTAAGCATGGGCAGCTGGTGCCTCCAGAAATGAAAGTTAGGTATCCCATCCAAACTATCTTTTGGTTTGCCTCAGAATCTGTCCTTGGAAGGCCCTTCCCTCAGTCATTATAGCTTTAAAAAATCTTCATGTTCTAGATGCTGGTGACAGAGAAGGGTTGTTGCTATTATGCATTGCTTATAAGCTTTCCAGTGACAGTTGGCTAGCCATTTTTGGAAACAGTGTTGGGTTTTATGGAGATGTTACTTGCCAAGGATCACAAACTGAAGACAAGGCAGAAGGGGAGACTAATCTCCAACTGGAAATCCCCTCCCCTAATCATTTCCCCTTTCACAAATTACCCATTCTGACCCAAGATTTGCTGCAGTGCCATGGTCTTGATCTGAATGTCTCCTCCGTTTCTCAGCCCTTCTCAGTTTCTGCAAACATCAGAGGTCAAAAGGAAAAACAAATTCAGTTTCACTAACAAGTAATGCACAGTTGCTTCTTTGGATGATTTTACTTGATTTACTTATGGAATTCAGTCCTGCAAAGAACAATAGTACTACCTTTCATATACCTAAAAGAGATAAATTAATGGAATGTAGATCTATCAGCACTATTACTAATAAATAAATGGAACCTCCATGTTCAGAGGGCATTATACTTCTGAATACTAGATACTGTGGACAAACAGGGAAGGGCACCAGCAGTTTTCATATTTTATTTGGCCGAGATCCTCTTTTCTCCTTTAAAATTCACTTTTGCCTGCAGTCCAGTTCCCCATTTCAATTGCTCAGTTCTTGATTCTTCCGTCTTGATTCTTCTGGAGAGCCAGTATGGTGTAGTGGTTAAGTGTGCGGACTCTTATCTGGGAGAACCGGGTTTGATTCCCCACTCCTCCACTTGAACCTGCTGGAATGGCCTTGGGTCAACCATAGCTCTGGCAGAGGTTGTCCTTGAAAGGGCAGCTGCAGTGAGAGCCCTCTCCAGCCCCACCCACCTCACAGGGTGTCTGTTGTGGGGGAGGAAGGTAAAGGAGATTGTGAGCCACTCTGAGACTCTTTGGAGTGGAGGGCGGGATATAAATCCAATATCATCATCATCTTCTTCCAAAATAAACAAATCTTCATTTATTTGGAGTGATTTTAGAATCACTTGCCAGGTGGAGCTCTCATTCATTGTTCTCTCATGCAGACAGCCCAAAACCAAACACCTTTGTGTTTCCAGGTCTTGTGATGGATGGGAGAGCAAAGGCACAGAATTTAGAAGGAACAGTTGCTTACCAATATGCAACCATTTGCCAATGCATTCTAATCTTCCTGTCTCCACCACTGTTATGAAATAGATGTTGTTCAGACACAACTTTATGAGTTGATGTATGTTGTACTGCTTGCGTGGATCAAAGTACTCCATCAACATAGTTAATATTTTCTAACACTGGGTCACCAGAGCTTGATGTAAATTTATGGGTAGAACTTTTTCCATGTTGCTGTGCTAAGGGTATTATTGTCCTTAGTAGAACCGTCTACATTGGTGCACTGGAGACATCCCATTTAAGGGGTATGCAGCATGGACTGGTCTAGTTTATCAACCTGATATGGTTACATGTGTCTTCATAACTTTTGTGACAAGTTTTTAGCGTTCGCCTGTTGAAGTGAATGTGAAAAGATTACACAAAAATGCCACAGTTAGACTCTCAGGTGATTGCGAAGTGAATATTGTGTCCTGTATGATTTTATTAAGGGTTCATTGTTATGACAAGGAGCTTAGAAAGTTCAGCCACATATAAAGCTGTCATGTATTGAATCAGACCTTTGGTCTTTCAAGGTCAATATTGTCTATTCAGATTGGCAGTGGATGTCCAGGATGTCAGGTCAAGGTCTTTCATATCACTTACTACCTGATCCTTTTAAATTGATTGAACCTTGGACCTTCTGCATTTCAAGATGTTCTTCCACTGCCCTGTAGTCCCTCCCCAAACCAGATAACTATATGATGTAGTCCATACATTACTTGGTTCAAAATTTGTCCTGCAAATTAAAATTAATCTAAATTAAGCCAAAATATGAGGGAGGATAATTTGAGAAATTACAATGGAAAAAGCACAGTCAGATAGTAATCTTAAAGCTTTCTAAAGTTTGTGATGTTAAACAACAAATTGCATCAGGTCTTCTGAAGCCTTTATTTTTCTGTTGGAGTGAATGTGAAAAGATTATACAGAAATCATAGTTTAAAAGTTTGTTTTATATTCTTGCAGTAGTTACCTTTAACATATAAGCAATATTGAATACATTTGCTGTAGTTTATTTTTAATTTTCTGGTTAAGAAGCTGATTCTTGGGTACCTACACATGTTGATTTTATGGCTGTCCAGAGTTTTCTGCTGCACTAGTGTACCATGATTGTGGTAAAGTACTGTATTGCCTATTAAAATATTTGTGCTGAATTTGTACTTTTATCATGCCAGAGCATTAGAGCTGTACGCTCTGATAAAAAGGTAAGGTAGTCCCCTGTGTAGGCATCAGTCATTTCCGACTCTGGGGTGACGTCGCATCATGACGTTTTCATGGCAGACTTTTTATGGTGTGGTTTGCCATTGCCTTCCCCAGTCATTTACACTTCCCTCCCAGCAAGCTGGGTACTCATTTTACCGACTTTGGAAGGATGGAAGACTGAGTCAGCCTTGAGACGGCTACCTGAACCCAGCTTCTGATGGGATCGAACTCAGGTTGTGAGCAGAGCTTGGACTGCAATACTGCAGTTTACCACTCTGTGCCACGGGGCTGATAACTTTGTTTTATTTCAGTGGAGAAATAAAGTATGTACTTAATCCCTGCCATTTTATAAATGTTAATAATTTTAGTTGGATCATGCCCTTGGTTTTTACTTTTGGAACTTGGAACTCAGGCAGAAAAACATTCATGAGCAATTTGCATGGGATTATTGTTTCAATTAAAAAGGTGTTGCCTTCATACTTTAGGTCATTAGTGTATGCTGTGGTTTTGATATCATGTCACTTGATTTGCTATTGAACCAGTGAGACTGAAGAGATGCATGAACTAGATTCTGTACATTTAACTGTTCATATGTGCCAAAGCAGGTAAAGCTAAAAGATAGCAGAGTCAGAAACTTGTTGGGTTAATTTTGAGACCTAAAAATAGTTTGCTTCTACAGCTGCTAGAGTTGGTCTTGACCAATAGCATCTTATAGATGACGTTCCAAATTAAGACTGTAATGCTGAGCCCTTATGAAGTGTGCACTTGAAAAATGGTTTCTCTAGTGCTAAGAACACAGTGTCCTTTAAATACAGAAACTAAATAAAGGCTGAGTTAGGACAATACTCACAGGCTTTAGATGCCTCCCTTCATACTGCCTTGTTTTTATTTATTTGCAGTCTGATAGAAAACATAAACTAGTTAAATGCAAAACAATGGAATTTTTGTGACATTTGAATGAGCTTGTCCAACAAAATAAACTTTAAGTAATCTATGTAAGACTCTAAAAGCATAAGAGAAGCCATTCTGGATCAGACCAATGATCCATCTGGCCCAACACTCTTGTTTAACCCAGTGGCTAAAACGCAGGTGCCTTCCAGTAGAATTTATATCCAGGAATCACTGTAGCCAACTGATTATCCTCATCTCACCAAGTTTTTGAAATGCCCACAGTGTCTATGTTCTCCTCTGACACTAAGCGTCCAGCTCCCCCATTTTAGCTCAGAGATGTCTAGCATTTGTATTATATTGGAACTTTAGTTTGACTTCTAGCACTCAGCAGAAAACCATTCATAAGGAATTTTCATGGGATCATTGTTTCAATGAAAAATGTGTTGTCTTCACACTTTAGGTCTTTAGTGTATGCTTTGGTTTTGATACCATGGCACGGGGTTTACTACTGAACCAGTGAGGGTGGTCCGTACACATCTATAATTTCCCAGACATGTTAGGTCTGCAACCTTCCTCCTGTGGCCTTTACCTTGTTTGTCAGTCAGAATTGTTTGTCACCCTCTCAGTGGCCAGTCTTAATCCATTTCCCTCTAAAACGGTAACAGCTACCCTTTCGTCTCTTACAGATTAGCCATCCTGAACAAGAGACATTACATCTCCTGTTGGCTCCCCGCCCCCCAAATTTAGTTTAAAAACGAAAGAGTCTGATGTTCACACTGAAATGAGAAGCTTAATGCTGTGATTAAAGAATGTAGAACAGGGTTCCTAAATAATTAAGCCGTCAGACTGAAGAAAGAATTGAAACGTCATCAAAATCTAGAGAGACGTCTTTTTAAGAAAGCGGCTGTGTTGAAGCTACACTCCTCAGGAGCACCCACCTTGTGAATTTCAGTTGCACTGTTTCCAAGTTTGGATTTATATCTTTTCATCTGGTGTCAGGAAACTGAGAGACACCTAAGTGTTTGTGTACTCAATGTCTGTATGCTTATAAGTGTTTCAGGATTTGCACCAGCAGTGTGTCAAAGCTAATAGGCACTTAAGTAGTCACCGGTGGAGACGAACTGAATACACCTGTGAAGTCAGCCCCCAAGTGAATAGATTGTTTAGATCTAGCCTTGACAGGTTAGAATTTAGAGTCAAGGCTAGATGACAGCTTTTAAATTAGATCTTGTCAGCAATTGGCTGACCAGTCAGCCAGCCTAGATAAAATCAGGCCAGATGCCCACAAAAGGAGGAGGTTCTACTTTTCCATGCCAGAAGCCAGGAGTCTTCTCCAGGAGATCTAGGAGAAGGTAACAACACAACCAGGTGAATGAGGATGGGACTTTGGAAGATGTCTCTCTGGTGTTGTGGGCCCGACAGCAGAAAAGCGTCAGTATTAGACTGAGGAATTAGCCAACTACTACACAGTTCAGTGTAGGGAGATAGGCAAATTGCCTTGAGGTTTTGTTTAAGTGTTCCTTTGTGCACAGTATGTTTATTAGTTTTTATCATCCCATTTTGTGTTTCCCCTTCCATTTTATCTTGTTAATAAAGTTTATATATTTTTCCGTGTTTGCCTTTTACTTGGTGGACGTGGGACCTGGTAACACCCTGACCAAAAGGAACCTATGTAACATTTTATTAAGTTTATTATTATAAATCAGCAGCGGGGCATTTTAATAACAATAATAACAGCTGCTGTGAGAGGGTTCCCCCTCTTGTGTGTGTCTTGACATCTGGAGATGGGTTTTTTTGGCCCCTTGGGATTTTATGTTACTTTAAAAGGCTGTAGCACCGCTGGCCTCTATCATTGCATTTTTTATTATGTGTTGTACACAATCCTTATAATATATTTTTGCAAACTAAAATACGGTGTAATACTTGGTGGCTTTGATCAGTTGACTGTGATATGGGCAGCACTTCTGAGAAGGCTACCTTGGAGGTCCTGGCTTTGAGTTTCCCACCTAGCAGCCTAATTTTTCCTTCATACAGCTACATTTCCCTACTTTATTGGCGCCAACATGTACGACGACCACTGACTCCTCCCCAGCACTGGCTGACTCTGCCAGCCTATCTAGACCACGCATAATGTCTGCTAGCTTTGCATCACACAAGCAAGTCACCATGCAGGTTTAATCCCCTAATCTCCAGGAGTTTTTCAAGATGGATCTGTCCATCCTTACCCCCTGTTGGCCAGGGTGGGACTTGCCAACTCTAAGCTGGGCAGAAGATAAGCCAGCACAGAGAGGGGTACTTAGCCTTCCCCCCTTTCCTGTCCTTTGGTCCCCACCATTTACTCATATCGAGCAGCTGCCTATTATTGGAGAGAAATTTATAGACTTTATTTAATTTCCTGTAACCAGTACTTTGATAATTGATTAGAAAAGATGAAATGATTTTGATAAAGCAATATTTCCAGTATGTCATTATTCAGACAGCTTTACAAATCTGTAGCTGAATAGTGGCTAAGTTCTAATTAGGAGAAAGTGAAATTTACAAAAAATGGTGGTGGTAGGGAGGACAATAATGGTTTCTAACAGAAGTGCTCTGAGGAATGTGTATGCTGTATTGAAGTTAGTAGTTCAAATTGGTTTAAGTCCATGCTCTTGACTTTCTGTAGTAGACTGTCATAAAAGGAAAGGTAAGTGTGCTGGGCAGGAAAATTCTAATTTTCTCATGTATTCTTGTTTGAAATAATAGTGGCCAGGCCCTGCCACTTGAAGTAGCAGTAGAAGAAAAAAGAATTAGAAATGGCTGTTAGGCAGGGGACAGTGATGTCATTTACAGGGAAGACCCAGAAGTGATGTCAGTTCCTTCCAGGAATTTCCAGAAATGGCTGTTAGGCAGGTGGCAGTGATGTCATTTACAGGGAAGACACAGAAGTTATGTCAGTTCCTTCTAGGAATTTCCAGAAGCACTATGGTTTACCAGAAAGTTTCTACTGATTCCTGAAGAGGCTGTCACTTCCAGGTTTCCCCCAGAAGTGGCATCACTGCTGGCTGCCCCTTATGCCCCCTGTTTGTTCTCCCACTGGTTGCCTGGCAACTCTGTTTGTAATATTGGTTAAGTTGTGAATTAGTGATCCATCCAAGACCATCCAGTGAGCCACTAGGTCTGGAAAGGTTGAAGACCATTGCTGTGGAACACAGATAGCAACCTGTAGCACGCACAGTGTTCATATGCATGCATAGGCAGCAGGAGGTTGTGGCATATGTTTATTGGAGTGGAATGGCCTGCAACCTGATGGTGACATGGTGTTAGTCAGACTTTCTCTCTCACTTGTTTCTCCTGTACCAGGGGTGGCCAAACTTGCTTAGCATAGGAGCTACATAGAATAAACATCAGATGTTTGAGAGCCACAAGACAGGATGGAAGGAAGGAATGTGCATACTTTGGGGAGAGGTGGAAAGGAAGAACTTTAAATGCATTCTCCAAGCCGCTGGCTGGCTTGGCTTGTAGAAGTAATTTAGAGATAAATGCTTTCTCCAAGCCGGCTGACAGGGCAGTGAAGGCTTCAAGAGCCACAATATATGTGAAAGAGCCACATGTAGCTCCCGAGCCACAGTTTGGCCACCTCTGTCCTGTCCTGTATTGCACACAGGCTCAACAAAATGTTGACTCCCTGGGCGACTCAAGTTATTGAAGGCTCAGTAGAGCAATGTCCATTTTAACTATTGCTCACTCTGTTCTTTACCATTCTATATCCTGAAAAATGGGACTGGGAAGTCTTATTGCCTGATTCAGTGAATCAAAACTGATTTTCACTTGGGTGTTTGGTGAATTCTAGGATATTTGTGGGATCTCTTAGGTAGCATATATTATAGACTTCACTCTGTAATTTTCATTTTTCCCTCCTACGATGAGGCATCTGATACTGTATACTTAAAAAATAAAATTGCTTGATAGTATTTCAGTGCAAACAAAAAAAGGCAAAAGTGTGTTCAGTTCTACCATCAGATAAGAAGTTTCATTGCACTAGTGATAGGGAAGCCATGGTACAAGTTTTGTTGCTAAAAATGGACTGTTATATTCTCTGTTAGCAATGCAGTAGTACATAGTGTGTTGTCTAGGGTTTGAATTTCAGCTATGTGGGGTTCCACTGCAGTTTCCCCCAACAGAATGCATTTAGCACAATTGAGCAAGCAGTGGAAATAGTGGTTTGAACAGTTTGTCTCTTGCACGTAAGTCTTTAAGTGTTTTCTTGTATTAAATCGGATTTTAGAGGTGAGACTGTCTGCTTGTAATGTTTCAGCATGTCTAATAAATGGGATTTACTAAGATTTTTCCTAAACATTAGGGTTTTATTTTCAGTGCTTTAACTGTGCTCCCATGGCACTCTGTATTTATTTATTTTATTTAAAGCATTTATTATTATATCTTCCTGAAGGCAGCCTACAAACATATATAAACATCAAATAAAATATTAAAAATATAATCATAATCTTAAAAACTGCTTCTAAAGTTAATCCAACACAGTCCTAAATAAAGCTATCTTCAACTGCCTCCTAAAGATCAAAAGTGAGAGGGCCAGATACACCAGCCTGGGCAGGCTGCTCCTGGGAAAGCCACCACCAAAAAGGCCCTCTCTGGCATACCTACGAGTTGAGCTCTTTTGATTGATGGGACAGTCAGGAAGGCCTCCCCCTGTGACCTTAATCCCAAGGCTGGAAGAAAGGGAGAAGATGGTCCATCACGTACCCAGTTGCAAGCAATGTGGTACACATTATTATAGTGTTAGCAGCACTGAATGTTTTAGGATCCATGTTTCTGCCTCAAACTTTGTTGCAAGAGTAGCAATGGATGTTATTATAAAGCGGAGCATTTAAAAAAAAGCTAAAGTAAAGGTAGTCCCCTCTGCAAGCACTAGTCGTTTCTTACTCTGGGGTGATATCGCATCATGACGTTTTCATGGCAGACTTTTTACAGGCTGATTTGCCATTGCCTTCCCCAGTCGTCTACACTTTCCGCCCAGCAAGCTGGGTACTCATTTTACGAACCTCGGAAGGATGGAAGGCTGAGTCAACCTTGAGCCGGCTACTTGAACCCAGCTTCCATCGGGATTGAACTCAGGTCATGAGCAGAGCTTGGACTGCAATACTATAGTCTACCACTCTGTGCCATGGGGCTCCTGAGCATTTTTAAATATGGTTATTAAAAATGTGGCTGAGTGTTCAGTGTACACCTATGATGGCACTGTGAACAACTTATTTTGTACATTTTTATTTCATCCTTCATCCAGGGAGCTCACAGCAGCATACTTTGGCCTCACTTCTGTCATTCTACCCTCACAGCAACTCTATGAGGTAGTTTAGGCTGAGAGAGTGGCCGTCTCCAGTAGGGGTCAGTCACCAGAAGTTGCCATGACTTCCAGATGCGCGCGCACACATAATACAAAAATACAAACACCCCCCCCCCCCCCCCATGTTTGGCTGTGTATGTGTTCCCTTCCCATCCTCCCCCCCACTGGTATAACTTTCCAGTACTGCAGGTAAAACATAAACAGATCTAATCCAGGAATTATGTACCATATCAGGTTACACACGTATCCCTGTAAAGTCAAAGCAGCCTTTGGACTTATGAAACTGGAAAATAGTCCTCAGTCTCCTTCTGATTTTTGTTTGGAATGTTTTGAAAGCACACATTTTGAATTGGAAAGAAAGCAGCTATATTGCACCAATTTAATAGGTTTAAATTGGAGTTACTCTCTATAGAATTACTCTATTAGAGGGCTAGTCCTATTCAGACATCTTTCTATGCGACTGTAACATCTCAGTGTTTCTGATGGGATGCAGGGTCAATTTTTTTTAAAGGCCATATGTCAAAATAATGCCCCACATGTAAAACATGGCACATTCAAAACAAAGTACTGGGAGAAATGGCAAATATGCTGGGCTGGGTTCTATGTAGTGCCAGTATAAGAAGCTGCAGAAATGCTTTCCACTTCAAGAGCCAAACACTTCTGACTCTTGAAAAGGCAGTGGCAAGAAGACTTGCATAAATATGGCACACAACATATAAGTGGCTGGCTGCACTGAAGATGGAAATGTAAGCAAAATCATCTTTTTCCTACTCATCCGTCAGCAGACCTCATAAAGGGCACTTCCTGACAGCTTTTTATATTGTTGCTATATAATGCAGCACACTTAAATTTAGGTTTTTCTAAATCTTTTTTAAAGCTTCCTTTACACTCAGTTGCAGCTTCAAGTCTTATGTGTGTTAAGTGAATGTGATAGAAAAGTCCATCCAAAGTGGGGGGAAAATGAGGAACTGGATGATAACATCAGTCGTTTAGGAGAAGAGAGTAATTAAATATGAGAAGAAACAAAGAAGTGTACTTACGTGACATGGTTTGGTGGATTCACTTTTGATTTTTGTACGCAAGTCATAAGGTTATATAGGACAAGTTCCTCATTGATTGTACCCACACTGCATGTTGTTTGGCGGTGGCTATCTGGCACAATATCTAACATTATAGGATTGTATAATATGTTGAGAAGGAATAAAGAACACTTGTTTTGATTAGTGCTTTTGATACCTATTTTATCAGTAAATAGTTGGTTCGTTATATTATTTATATTATGTTCTTTTTTTTGAAGGATAGTATTCATCCTTCTGCCAGAGTGGATTTTACTTTTCCTCCCTAGGCTAGTACTAGGTATTTCATATTTGTATACCTTACACCTTTATCTTTGGCTAAAGTCTTCCAGGCACTTGCTTGGAAATAATTCCAGTTGAGACTAAAGTCTTCTCTAGTGCTGTTTCTTGAACGATATCACTGAACCAGAAGTAGCAGAATATGACACTGAAAGAGGTGCCCTGGTTCATGGAGTTCTGTGGAATGCTGTTTTTCAGCTATGTTGACATTGTGAAATTTTTTGCTGTATGAACATATGGCTTGAGTGGATGTGTTATTGCTGAATCATAGCAGAAATGTTGTTGTAAACACGCTACAATGCAGCTTACTCTTGAACATATAAAAAGAAAATTACAGCATTATCCTTTGTCATTAATTTGATGAATCTGCAATACTGTATTGACTGTTCTTTCTCAAGAGCCAGTCTTGATGAGAATTCAATGCCTTCAACAAGAGTAAAAATAGGAAACTGAGGTCTAAGGGTCCTGACTTCAGTACAACATGGATTTCAGATCTTTATCAAACTTTGACTAACACTGCAACCTGTCTAAAACAGGGGTGACCAAAATTGCATAATGTAAGAGCCACATAGAATAAATGTCAGATGTTTGAGAGCTGCAAGACACAAACATCAGATATTTGAGAGAGGGAGGGTGGAAAGAAAGCAAATGGCAGGAGGGGGAGGGAGAAAGGGAGGGAGATGTATAAAGAAAGCAAATTTAACTTTATATACATTCTCCAAGCTACTGGCTGGCTTGGTTTGGAAAAGTGATTTAAAGAGGTCAGTGCGTTCTCCAAGCCAGCCGATGGGGCAGTGGGGGCTTCAAGAGCCATACAATATGTGTGAAAGAGCAACATGTGGCTCCTGGGCTGCCGTTTGGCCACCCTTGGTCTAAAACAGAGGTTCCCAAACTTATTTGGCCTAACGCCACCTTTTCAGAAAAAAAATTACTCAGTGCCTCCCTGGAATTCGACTTTCAAGAATTGGACTAAAAGATGCAGTGACATATTTGTACATAGGATAAACAAGGATGTTGTAAACAAGACACTTTGAAGCTTGAAATTCTAAAATTCTTTTATAAAATCAACCACAGTAACATTTGCATACACAGAGATTTTTTGAAATTTCTTTATAATTATTATCCCACCCTCCTTGCAAGTGGGCTCAGAGCAAGTAACAACAAATGAAATACAGTATACAATGCATCACTTCCATCATACAGAACAATGCAACAAAACCAATGAAGATAAAATATGCATGTAGCAGTAACAAGGAAAAGCAACAGGCAGTCTGAGTTCAATTCACCAATTAGTTCTGGCTTGCAAACCGTTGTGGTCAGTTAAGTCCTATTTCTCAGTCTTGTGAATGCACTTCTCTTTCAAATAGATTCAGTTCCAACAAACTGGCAGCCCTGAAGTCTTCAACCTGAAAGATATTCACACAGAAAATTAAGATAAAGGATAATATTAAAATAAAAATAGGGTATAATGGAGAATTGATCCATGGGTATCTGGGACTCTGGGAGGGCTGTTTTTTGAGGTAGAGGCACCAAATGTTCAGCTTAGCATCCAGTGCCGCTACTCAAAACACCAAGTCTCAAAACAGTTGGACCAGGGGGTCCATTTCTATGAGGCCCCAAAGAAGGATCCCCTATCCTTCATTGTTTCAAATGGAAGGGAGGCGTTTAAACAATGTGCAGTCCCTTTAAATGTGATTGCCAGAACTCCCTTCAGTGTTCAATTGTGCTTGTCACAGCCTTGCTCCTGGCTCCACCCCAAGGTTTCCTGGCTCTACCCCCAAAATCTCCAGATATTTATTGAGTCAGACTTGGGAACTCTACCCCCACATGAATAGTTGGGGAAAAGCCACCTTTGCAATTTCTTTAATTTTGAAATCATTACTTATCATCAGCAGTACAGAGATTAGAGTAGTATTTGAAGCAGCAGCTGTTTATCTCAGTCAGCTCCGTGGGAAGTAAGGTCAGAGCATGGGAAACATGAAGTAATGCAGGGGTCCCCAACCCCCGGGCCGGGGACTGGTAACGGGCCACAGCCTATTTGAAACGGGCCATGCAGCCTCACCCCCCCCCCCGCAGCCTCACCACCGCTGCCCCCCCGCAGCACCTCCTCTTTCCCCCCATTTTCACCATTTTAAGGCTGGGAAGAGAAGGAGGCAAGATGTTTGATGGGGGGGGAGGTCAGCTGATCAGGGGGGGGTCAGCCTGGGAGGTCCTTCATGGCCCCTTCCCAGGCCTTAAAATGGTGAAAACGGGGGTGGGGAGAGGAGACGGTGGTGATACTGTGGAGGGGGCAGCAAAGGAGGCAAGAGGAAATGGGGGAGGAGGCAGTGAGGCTGCATGGGGGCGGCAAAAGAGGGAGAAGGAAACGGGGGGAGGAAAATAGGGGGGAGCAGGTGGCGAGGCTGCGGGGAAGTCGGAGGAGGAAACGGGAGGGGAGAAAAATGGGAGGAGGAGGCTACGAGACTGTGGGGGAGCTGTGAGGCTGCATGGGGAGCAAAGGAGGGAGGAGAAAACACCGTGTGGGGGTGGGGGAAACTGAATTGCAGGTCGGTCCTGGGGCTAGTCCCCAGGGCCAAAAAGGTTTGGGACCACTGAAGTAATGAAGCAGGCAGCCAGCAGTGGGCTCCTGGCTTCAGGCAATTCAGGAAGCACTTAACGGCTTCCAGAATGACATGAAAGAATAAGGCAATATCTTTGAAGAGGCTTTACTACTATGGAGATAGAGAAAGGCTTCTTTGATATAATGCCAGTTGGTCATTGCTTAGTTTTTTTATGACTGTGTCATAGCTACAGGATTGGGGTTGGGAGGGCAGACTAGACTGCCATGGTGCTCCATCCACAAGTCGCAGAAGCCTCCTGTCAAGAAATTGAGCGTTTCATCAAGTGTAAGTGTTTGTCTGCATCATTACCTGGAAAATGACACTACCCAAGTTCTAAGTGTTTGTGTGGGTTGCTATCAGCTTAAGTAAGCCTAGAGACCATGTCTTTAATGGCAAACACTTGTAAAATAGTAAACACCTGTGAACTGTCAATTCCAACTGACAGGAGGCCATCTAGTTTGACAGAAGAGCTAGATGGGCCCAGCTAAATTGGTTGTTCTGTACCAATGATTGGTTGCACAATTCTAGTACTTTGACAGCCAGTCAGGAATATAAGTGGATTAGTAAAATATCAAAACTCAAGAAGAGGAGCAGAAGATCAGTGCTGGCACTAAAGGTTCTGCTGCCCTAGGCATGTCTCCCCGTGTGCTCCTAAGGGGGGGGATATTTTTCATGCACCGGTGATGACATCATCGTGCCAGCCAGCAGGCAAGCCGAGAATCCCGGGCCTTACACACAAATGCTGCCGCACCACCACTTTTCTTCACAGGGCAAACATTGTCTGTGCTTCTCAGAGGCTTCAAAAGAA
Source organism: Heteronotia binoei (assembly GCF_032191835.1). Lineage (NCBI taxonomy): Eukaryota > Metazoa > Chordata > Lepidosauria > Squamata > Gekkonidae > Heteronotia > Heteronotia binoei. The sequence continues at coordinate 53,846,134 of NC_083225.1, forward strand.
GCCTCTGAGGAGCATTCCGCTTTACTGTTTAAAAGTGGTTGGGCTTGTGGCAGCTTTCCATTGCGCACATCAGCTCTGACTAGTGCAATGGGAAGGTGCTACCGCCCAGTCGCTTTCAACCCGAAAGCAGCAGGCAGCGGAAAAATGGTGATCTCTTTGGAGGCTTCCTTGGAAGCTTCTGACAAGTACAGGCAACGTTTGCCCTGCGAAGAAAAGCGGCAGCGCCACCCGGGGCTCTCAGTTTGCCTGATGGCTGGCGAGATTGTGCCTACCTTGCCTACTCCCATGTGCTGCCCCTGCAGAAGACACTCTTGTGTCTGGGGCATTGCAGTTGACTGAAGTCAACAAAAGCAACCAAATGGTAACCAAAGGACTGTAAGAAGCTTGATGCTCTGCAGAAAACCTTGTGAGGAGAAAGCTGCAGGTTGGAACTCTTCAGAGAAGTTTGTGCAATTGCCTCAGTGCTTCCACTGTCCTGATTTGAATTGTATTGTTGAGGGAGAAACTGCAAGCAACCCTGAGAAGCTGCTAGCTGTAGCAAGTATTGGCTAAGATAGGCTTGCAAAGTTTTTTGTTTCTATGGTTCTTGTTTGTACACCTCAATTTTTTTTCTGTCTTGTAAATAAACTGCATCCTTCTTATATTTTAAGTGGAAGGAGTTCTGGTCCACATTACTAGTCTAATTGGGTGAATTTGCACTAAGTAGCAGACAAAAAGGAACACTATCTTCGTTAATGGAAATTCTTCTCTACATTAGAAATTCTAGATACCTCCCAGAAACATGATGTTTTGACACCTACCACCCTCTCCTCTCCTTCCTTTATGCTTCCACCGCCCCCTTATTTTTATTCACCCCAATCGCACCCTAGTCTACTACCGCCCCCTGGATCATTCCAGCGCCCCTCAGGGGGCAATATCGCCCACTTTGGGAAACACTGATCTAAAAGGATGGTGCCCATCCTTTGTCTTATTGGTTCCCGTCATTTTCTGAGTACCTATTTCTGATGAGCAAGTCAGTTTTAGAGGACACTTGTGTAACCTGCTAAACCAAAAATTGCTATGAGAATTTATAGCCTTGTGTTTAAAAATATTTTTTCTTTATATTTGTTCAGGTCGTTTGGTAGGTGCTCTGGATACTGTGCTCGATTCTAATGCCCGTGTTGCTCCATTTCGAATTTTACTCCAAGTGCCAGGATCACCTGTTTATTCTGCCATAGCATGTGGTGAGTTATTGAATGGATCCGAAGTTTACTGGGCCTTAGCCATTGGTGAGTTGCATACCAGACAAGAATAATGTCTGAGCATGCTATGATCTGCATGTCAGAGAAGCTGAAGGTAACCTGAATTAATAACATTGCTTTGTGCTTAAGGGCTAATTTAACAACCAAAATGTAACTTGTAACTTTTCCAGATACAGGAAATTAGTTACATGCCATTAAAAGCACCTGGGAGTGCAGTCGTTTTCCTGCTTGATTGGAAGTTAGAACAATTGAACTTTATCAGTTGGCCCTCTGTACAAGCATGATCTTCATGGCACCCACTTTGGGGGAAGTGTATAATAGTGTTGTTGAAGGGCGCCCCTCTTTCCATTTTGCCCCATTTTGTGTTCCTGCTTCCTATAAAGCTGTGGTTCCCTGATGTTTTGCCTCCTGTCCTGACCAGCCTTTCTCTGCAATGGTGCTTAATAGTGAGGAATGTTTACTAGAAGAGGGCATTGTAAAATAAACTCCTCTAAACAACAGAAAGATAATTATCATCAGTGTTGCATTGAGCAGCAGTGTACAACCAAAGCACTTTGGTGTCTATATAAAGACAGGTTCAAAAATGGTGAAGAAACAGCATAAATTATTTAAATTTGTTTGCCAAAGAATGTTGTTATCAGCAGCACTGAAACCGTCTTACTAGGATTGATTGGAGTCAGGAAAAACAACAGGTGGGCTCTCTCTCTCTCTCTCTGATTTTTGCATACTACTTCTTTGACCTTCTTGCAGAAAAAGAAGGACTAAATTGCTAAGATTGTTCTTTCTGCTCACAGCAAGTAACTACAGACAGACATGAGCGGAGGAATGTGGTTGAGAATACACATTTAAGATTCCTACGTTTTTCTCTCTGGTATTGTCCTTAAAATACACATAAGTGGCCAGCTGGAAAGGTTATTCCTTTGCTCATATATTTGAGGCATTTCTACATAGGAATTTTCTGTGTATTTAAGATTGTGTGTTCTGGTGTTTGTATTAAAAAAGAATTATAATGGGCAACATAAAAATTGACTTATTAATAATGTTTAAGTGTCTGTTGCCTGTCATGTTCACCTGTGAGGCTTCTTCCACTTCCTTCATCTTCCTAGTGCTCTTCAGTGAACTTGTACTCATCTGTTCTGTCCCCTCCTTAATCTGCCTTGATTACTTTCTCTGTCCACGGCATTACTGTCACAAGGATACACAGGTGTTAATAAGGTGGTGTTTGATATGATTGTGTCAGATGGTGTTTGATATAATTGGCTAATAGTTTTGCATTTATACAGCATGAAAATGTTTAAAGCACTGAAATGCTCCAGAGTCATATTTGTTGTGGTTCCACAGTATCCCTGCTGTTCATTTCACTGTCTGGTTATGACATGGTCGAAGACTGTAATGTTAATTTCTAACTGTCAGTTTGCCTGGTATGTAATATCACTACATTAATAGGACTAATGCAGAAGGGTTGTTGAATGATAACGGTAATTGCACATGGAAATAAATTTAAAGAAAGCAGAATAAAAATCTAGTCAAGAGAAGTACGTAATTCAAATTGCATCTCATGAAAGAAGTGAGAAGAGAATTGACTGTAGCACAGGTAGTCTACTCTCTGGCATTATTTATAGACTGCATTTATAATATGTTTGTATGTATTTATAGAAGCTTGTGAATCAGGACAGTGCTTCTATCAGAGAGGACCAGACTGCTGCTGTTGGCCTCAGAATCATTAGTGCTGCATAAGAGGAACAAAAATCCAGACTACAAAATTATGGGGGTATCCTGCTTCATTTGCAAGCTCTTTATTTAATTTTAATTTCAACATACCTCCTGTCCCACAGAAAGCATAGTCCTAAAGCAAACCGTAAACTGAATTTTAAAACTCATAGTTATATGAAATATGTAGATGAAATATGCATGTTTTTTTCATGGCTGTTTAATTGTAATGATATGACTAACTCTCTCTTGGGCCTAAAGGCAGGGCGTCTCCTTCAGATTCACACATCCCCCTCACTCTTGAAGCCTTGTCATGTGTTTGCCCCACAGGGCGCTTTTTAAAAAGTCAGAGGACACCCTTTCCCATCCACTGTGGGGTTTGCTGCTTCTCAGAAACTTCCTCAGGTAGGGGCAAAATCTGGAGGCTCTGAAAGTGGCCAAGTCAAGGCAGCCAACCCCAAAACTTTGGAGTCCAGAAGGGACTGCACTTTGCGTGCAAGCAGGGGGGTTTCCTTCCACCTCCATCTCCTCCACCCTGGCACTTTGAAGCCAGCAGCTCCATCTGTTCCCCCCTCCTTGGCCCATTCCACATAGCTTCCTTCGCTTCCTTCTCCTGTACCTCCCTCCTCTTCACCTGCTTTTGGTAGCTCAATTATGGCAAAAAATTAAAAAGCAGTCTGTCTGTCCCCCCCAGAGGCTCAGGGGGCCCTGCCTGGAAGTTGGGACAGTGCCCCACAGACCCCCCTGTGGCTATGGGCTTGTTGCCCCACCATTGCTTTATAATTCAACTTACTTTCCTTATCCTTAACTCATCTCCTCTCCACTTGTTTTTCAAATTAAAAATATTCAGTATTCCTTAATCTGCAGCTCTGTCAGCACAAGTATAAGTATTGTAACAGTGTAAACTTGGTTCTTCCTTGTGGTCTCCTGTCTTTCTAGAGAGCACCTTCTCATGGGGCATCATACATAGCAGTTCTATTTTATGCTGTTATTTTGCCCTTTGTCTGTAAAAGCAGCTGTGGGCAGCTGTAGCTATACAACGTTTGGTAATTGTATGAAGTCTTCCATTTTATTAAAAAGCAAAGGTCGTTTTAATGTTGGTGTTTTCAGTGTGTACATGTATTTGAGCAAGAGTTACCTTGATGGATGGTGTTTATCAAGAGCCATCATTGTAAGGCCTTCCTGTTGAGGAAATTAAATCTTGGAAAGGTTCCCTGGCAAATGGCACTTTCTGTGGGAAACTTGACAGAGGAAAGTGGAAAATATTTAGCAATATTTATCATCTCTTTTTTTGAGACTCTATACAGTATCTTTAATGGTCACAGAGCACAGGTTAGATTCTGAGATTTTCTTGATCCCCTACTATTCTCATTTACAGATTTCATTTGCTGCTGGCTCTGTTTATAAGACTTGGAGAGTGCTTCTTACAGTGTTGTAGCCAGCCTTAGTTATTACCTTTTCTCACTATGATGACAAAAATAGTCATGTTTAAGAGCTTGAAGAGACAAGAATAAAAGTTATATCTTTCAGATCTTAGTAACAAAGCAGGGAGCCTGGTTTAGAATAATGAAACCAGGCGGAAGTTAAAAGGTTTTGAATAATGAAACCAGGTGGAAGTTATTAAGCCTCTTTTTCCTTCTTTTCGTGCCCCATAAGCATGAACCTGCAATTTGTGAAATATTCCCAGTATCCCAAACCCTGAAAGTCATGGGGCAAGATATTATGATGTCATATTTTCACAACTTGGGTGGGTTAGTTCTAATTAAGGTAATTTCTGGCCCATTGTGAATTGTGTGCTCTTGCATTTGATGTTAATACTTTTGCCTGTTTTCTGCACCAAATGCAAATTATGCTGCCATGTGGTCTTCCTGTAAAAAAAGAACCAAGCTTGTTTCTACTTCACAAAGCAGGGACATATATACTACTGTATATAGTTTGCTGTAAGTTGGCTCCTACCATGTAATTTTGTATTATTTAACTTGTCATGTTAACACTTATGCTTTGCTTCAGCTTTGTTTAGGGTTTTTTTTAGATTTGTGGTTGGTTTTGTAACCCAAATCCTATTTCATTGTTTATTGAATATCCCATCCTGTTGATTGTATCGATTCACTCTGTGTAATGCGCCTTGAGTTCCAATGAGAAAGGCAGACTATAAATAACATAAATAAAATGCCTTTTATTGTGTGTAAACAATGTATAAAAAAGGTAAATGTAGTCCCCTGTGCAAGCACTGGTCATTTTTGACTCTGGGGTAACATTTTCACAACGTTTTCCCAACAGACTTTTTACGGGATGGTTTGCCATTGCCTTCCCCAGTCATCTACACTTTCCCCCCAGCAAACAATGTATACAGTTGAATCAAGACAAACAGTATTCCTGCTGATAAGTAATATCACAATACAAAATGAATAAAAAATGTAATAAAGGTCTATATCATTACTTTCTTTGTATATATGTTTAGAAGACTTTATTGTTTTTGAACAAGGAGTATTAAAACATAAAAAATAGAAATGTGATTTGGGCTAAATACTGTGTATCTGTTTGAATTCTTTGTGCCATAACCTTGTTGCATCTTTCAAATTTGACAGCTTTCCCCACAATGGTACCTTATTCCATTTGTTTTCTGTTTCTTGTCCTAGGTGCAACAGATGAGGAAATAAATCAGCACTGGGAGTGGCTGGAACAAAACTTACTCCACACCTTGTCTGTTTTTGATAATAAAGAAGATATTGTTAGTTTTGTCAAAGGAAAAATAAAGGTATGAGAATGGCCTGTTTCCATCTCTTTCACAGACAAAATTGGTAAAGAAGGCTCTTATGGAATAATGTTTTTCTTTTCTCTTTAAGTATCTGTAGGAGCAAAAACATTCTAGCCAGGTTGATAATCACTTAAACTTTCTGTTCTTGCAGCTTGAGAGATTGTAGCTGTATACTTTTGAACTTGTTTCCATTTTTCTGTATTGATTTTTCTAAGACTTGAAGCTAGTTCATCATTCATAGGTGAGAAATTAGTGCCTTTGCCTTGTATTTGGAAATGAAGAGACTAGATTTCTGCTATCTCCAATTCTGCATTTAATATTTTTCTTTCTGACCTTTGTCTGGTCCCTGGGTTTAGCATGTATCTCTGCTTGGAAAATTCAGGAAGGATACATCTGTGTTCGGTAGTACCTGAAGCAATTTATCTTGCTTCAGGTCACCATGGCAGAGGAAAAATTCGAACTAGATACTTCCTGCTTCAAAGCTTAGTCTTGGAACCACTATTTACTTTGGCTGTCCTTGTCTTAATTTTTTTTGTCAGTAGTGAAGATGTGTATCATATTGTAGTATTTGCCTTCTGACCTTAGTTTATTTATTTAGTTAAGAGCTTGTTGCAAGTTCTAGCGCCTTACATAAATATATATAGGAAATGTTAGATTTATAACTTCTCATTTTACTGACCAACCGAAAAATATATGCCCAGGGGTCTAATACAGCCAGGGAAGGTGCCCAGCTGATTCAATATTAGGAAGGTTTACTACCTGAAGACACTATGGAAGTTGCTAATTACAGTGGCTTTAGTCAGATGGAGAGCCATTTAGCATTTATTTATTCCAAACCTTGATCTCATCAGTATGCCTTGAGGGAGCTTCCAGAGAACAGTTAACTGTACAAATGTATTTGCTTGAATATGTGCCTACAGAGATATGGCAGGTGGATTGTAGGTGATTGGGTCAGCCTGGCTTTTGCTTGAGCAGCTCTCCCTCTTTACCTCATCCAGCCCAATCAAAAGTGATGGCAGCCACAAGCAGTTGTGATGAAGAACGCAGCCAGAAGGGGATTATCCTCACCTGTTTGTGTTTTAGTCCTTCAAGCAGTTGCCACTGCTGTTTTTGATTTTTCTGCCAGTATGCAAGAAAGGAAAGAGCTTGAGAGCAGTAAAGCTGGTAACACTGTTTGCATAGCGGTGGCAATGGAGGTTTGTCTTTGGGATGAAAGGCTGCAAGAAGAGAAGCTTGTCAGTCAAGCCACTTAAAATGCATAACACTAAGGTACTTTTCAATAGGCTCCTTTGTGCATTTATTCTCCTTTTGCTCCTCATTCAATTATCCTTGATGAGTTTACTATATTATTAGTTAATTGCTATTGCCATTTCATGCTGGATATTTTATCTTTAAAATTGCAAGGAGAATAGAAACAAAATTTAATTTGCTGGTACATTCACTGGAATTAGAGAAACTGGATTATATAGAATTGTGAGCTAACAGTGGCTATGAGACTGAACTTTGAATCAGGAAGTACATAGTTTGAATCTTTCCTCTGCCATGGATTCACTAGGTGTCTTTAGGCAAGTCACTTGTCAGGCAACATCTGCAATATGGGGAGAATGCTGACCTGCCTTTCAGGATTGCTGTGAGGATTACAGGATCGCCTATGAAATAATTTGCTGTTTTATATATATGATGGTTTTGTTGTTGATAATGGGTACTTAACAGTAACATTTGTAAATGATATGATTGATATAATTGGTTAGTTGGATATGAACAGTTCATGTTTGGCTGTAACACGTTAATTTGTCATTGACTTAGGCATTAATTGCAGAAGAAACGAGCAGTAAACTAGCTGAGCAAGAGGAAAATCCTGAGAAGTTCAGAGACGCACTAGTGAAATTTGAGACCAGATTTAACTTTCCTGAAGCAGAGAAACTGATTACCTATTACTCATGTTGCTGTTGGAAGGGCAGAGTTCCTCGACAGGGATGGCTTTACCTGAGCATCAACCATCTCTGTTTTTATTCCTTCTTTCTGGGCAAAGAATGTAAGTATAAACAGATAGCTATAACTAGTCCTTGAATTTAGTTTTCATGCCACAGATTTCCCTCGATAAAGCACAAGAGAATTGTGTTTCTCCTGGTAAAACTCATCCTTTGGCTGAATCAGTATCTGATATGGCCAGCTTCACTTGTGTCAGGCTGGCACATTCCAGTAAGAGACCATGCAGCTTTTCCTGAGTACTTGTTTATTTGGATTTATAACTTTGTCCTGCAGGCTGATGATGTTTACCAAGCATGTTAAAGCAGTTATTGAAATGACTGTTGTAACTAAAGGAGTGTAAGAACCAGATCTAAAGATTCCGTTCTGCTAACAGTGTAGCCTTCATCCAATGCAAGGATACTTCTATTAGTGCAAGAGTTTGTTTCTCAGTGCAAATGGAATAATAGAATGGGTTGTTCATCCTATCCACATACAGAAGCAGGGCCAAATCTTCTTAAACCTTTTGGATTTTTTTTGCGGGGAGGGAGCAGTTCCCAGTTCCAGTTCTACATCTATTAGCTTGTCCATGCCTTCTGGCTTTTTCCTTAAGCACTCTGCATCTAGTAAACATTCTTAGGAGAATGAAGGCTCATGATGAATACCAGCATTCATTTTCCACTAGTGGAACATGCACCTCACACTGGTAGAAGACTTTCTATATAAAATGAAAGCGCCACAAAATAGAACTTTTGGATCCTACCCCAAATGCTTTTTTCATCAGTAGATATGCACGTGCATCTTGTCGCCATTGTAAATTATGCTGGGTTTCCTCCGCCTGTTTAACAACTGTTAAATTGACTTCTTATTTGATGGGGTGATAGCAGGTGACGAAATAAAATGTTATTCTGTTATTCAATATGGTTTGTTATCTATTCCAGAACTATTTTTGGGCTAATAATTGTGAGATTTTTGCTTAAACTATATCCTGTTCAATACAAAATCCATAATATCTTGACTGTACTACATGGGCACTTATTGAACAATATTAAGCAAGGTAAATTCTTATAACCAAAGGGGAGAACCTTTTATCCAGACAACTTTCCCATAACACATGAACTGGAAGCATAGTGTACAGGAGGGACTGTTATAGTATAGGAGAGCATGGACATGGTAAGAGATTTTTGAACAGCCTTGCTTTTAGATTAACAGACACATTTTTTGGTCAGGAGAAAGCAGTTGCTAGCTCTCTGCCCATATTCCAGAGTTCATATTAGTCTTCTCTCACTTGTTTGTGCACTTGCAAGAGGAATTTGACTGAATGAAACAGGGTGTCTTCTGGAACTAAAATAAACCCATCTTTTTCTCAACAGTGTTTTGTGGTTTAAAGTGAGCAGAGAGCCAGTTAGGGACTGTGTGTGTGTGCTGATCTGGACAGATGTCAGAAGATAAGCAGGGTTGGCCCTGGCTAGTATTTGGATGTGAAACCTCTAAGGAATAGCAGGGTCATGCTGCAGAGGCAGACAGGCAGTGGCTGAACACCTCTGTCCTTGAAAATCCCATGGGGTCCTCTCCTCATAAGTCAGCTGTGACTTGATGGCAAAACAAACAAAAGGAGTGTGTGTATTTTCTGCTTATTCACTTAAAATAAAAATGCAGATCTTTTGATTTCTGTTTTCTAACACAAGCCTCTGAATACAAAGAAACCTAAAAGTCCAAATAAATGAAGTTTGACTTCTTTTCATTGACTTAAAAGAAATACCTCTGAGAGCTCTTTAATTTCTGCTTTACACTGGTTAGATAAAAGATTTGAAAACTGAATAGGGAGTTGCCCTAGATTTTGTCCAGAGCCACTTTTGTCAAGTCTCTATAATTGTGCCTTCGGAGTTTTCAGTGCATATGAAACATTACTCGTTATGGTTTGAAAATGATGACTGTGATCCTTCTTTTATCTCATGACCATGTACAAACTGGCAACAAAGGATTCATTATACTTGCTTCTTACATTGAAGGATATTACTTAATATCATAGATCAAGCCTTGGGACTGCAGGAAATCATGTGATTGCACAGTTATTGTCATCTTGATTAAATCTGCTGGGAGGAACAAGTACATCTGAGGTTGCTTGCAGAAGGACAGCAGTTCTTTGTAGATGCTTTAGATTATTTAAAACTCTTAATAAACCCAGGTTGTTGGGGAAAAGGTCTTAACCATGCCTCGTTTATAATAGCTGTTATCAGACTTAGTCTGCTAGTTGCAGCATTGTGGGTGCCACCCTTCCCAGTGACAATTCCAAAATTGATCTGTGCCAAATTGTTAATTCAGTCCTCTCAAGCTGGTCACAAAGGACACTTTAGAACCCTTTTTTAGAACACTAAATGCTTTGAACAGTGCTGTGTGAACTGGCAAAACATGAAAGATTCATTCCATTTCAGGCTAAAAGCCTGGAGGGAGAAGTTTTTTCAGGAATGCATCCCAACACTTTGGATAATAGATTATAGAAACTGCTCTGTAGTTTGTAGAATTAAGTTAATTTGTGGCAGTTAATTGGCTATCTTTTCGCCTGCCTGAACAGCTGTTCCTCCATCTGCAGTGTTAGACTGCCTCAGAGCTCAAAGTGGGATGGGATGCCATCCATCTTCTAAGGGTGTATTAAACCACTCCAGATGAACCCACCCCCAACATGGAGCAGGCTCACACACCAATATTGCAAAAAGCCACTAAGGAATTGTTTCATACTTGTGCTGTATGGGCAAGGCTACCTGAAATAGGTTATGTTGAATTTAGAACTTAATTGCTGGATGGAGATGAAGCTGTCCCTTGACAATGCTGGATGAAAATAGCCTGGGCCTTAATTTAGGATTGTCCTGGACAGAACTTCTGATAGAACTGGGAGAGACAGGTGTTTCGAAAGGCAGTGTGCCTGCCTACCTCCACTCATGTAGCCTGGGGAAGACTATTGGAATAGACTTTGCTGGATTTGCACTGCTTCTGCAGAGGCTGAGGGTGTGTGCATTATGGCTCAGGGACAGAGCATCTGCTATGCATGCAGAAAGTCCCAGTTCAATCTGCAGCATCTCCAGCTAAAAGGATCAGGTGGTATAAATGTATTATGTGATTGGTCAAATGACTGTAATAAAGAATGACTGACTGACCAATCAGGTGGTAGGTGATACGAAAGACCTTAGACCCTGGAGAGCCACAGCTATTTTGAGTAGACAGTACTGACAGTGAAGGACCATGTTGTGCTCAAGTGCACAGCAACAACCTCTAAAAATGTTTTTTGAGGCAGGAGCTGGTTATTACCTTTAAAGCCCTATATGTCCTGGGACCTGCCTACCTGAAGGACCGTCTCTCCCCACATGTTCCCCAGAGAGCACTGAAGTCAGGAACACAAAATCTCCTCACTATCCCCGGGCCAAAAGAAGCCCGCCTGAAAGCCACCAGGGAAAGGGCTTTCTCCGTTATGGCCCCCGTATGGTGGAATCAGCTGCCGGAAGAGGTGAGGGCCCTGCGGGACTTAGCGCAGTTCCGCAGGGCCTGTAAGACGACCCTCTTCCGGCTAGCCTATACCTAGCCTACATTTAGCTAGGATAACAACCTGAGGAAACTGGCCAGCCATCTGTTCATAGGAAACTGAATTACTCTGTTTTAATGTTTTAACTGTTTAAATTATTTAATTGTTTTACATTTGAAATTGTTTATTTTTAAGTTTGATTAATTGTTGGAAGCCGCCCTGAGCCATCCGTGGGAAGGGCGGGATATAAATCCCAAATAAATAAATAAATAAATAAATAAATAAATAAAAATAAAAAAATAGTAGGTCACTATCTTTACAAGGTTTGACTTCATTTATAATAGCTCCATTCTTGGTAATGACTTATAATGGGTACAGTACCAATAGCTTACAGAGCGGTTGTATGTCCAGAGATTGTGAGTGGGCTAAATTAATTGTGTTCTAATTTGAAGGGAAATCATCTAGCTTCCTTTTTTCTTCTGCTCAGAACACTGGCCTACCCAAATCTATAACAGGTTATTCTGCTGTAGTTGAAACATCATTCATCAAAGCCCCAAAAGCATTTCCAATAGTAGTTAGCATTTTAAGCTCATAAAATGCAAGCTTGAACATTATGATGTATTTTTATTCTTGCAACCCCCACTCACACTAAGGCATTAATGGTAGCATACATGGCCCCCTCTACACCAACCCTTTGAAGTAGCTTAGGCAGAGAGAATGCCTAAGAGCATAAGGTCACAGACTGAGCTTCATAGCAGCACTAGCTGCATGTTCAGTCACCCATGAAAAACTTACATGGGGTGTGCTTGGAGTAACTTTGTTTTATTGATCCTTAGAATAAAGAGCAATTATCACAAAGTGCACTTTGGACTAATTTCACACACATGAAAAGCAGGAAGATTTCCCCCACATGAAAAGCAGGAAGCTTCTGGATTAAAGTGGACCATCTACATGGCATTTTTGAGCATCCTCACATTTTCCCTCAGGTTTTAAAAAGGAAAATGTGGGTGGTTCTTTTCTCTATGATTGTACTAAGACCCATCCATGGTCCAGTATCTTCTGTGCACAGCATGGTAGGGAAGGTGAGGGGAAAGGGGGGGTCCTATTCCCAGGCTAGAGAGCACCACTGTTGTACCTACACTACTGCATAGCCGTACTGGGAAGGGGGAAGAGCAGGTGACAGCAACAGCAGCAAGTGATATGGGAATGGGGTGATAGCAGATCTCATTCCTGCTGTTTTCTATGCTGTGTTTTTGTGTCTGTGACTGGAAGCAGCTTGTATGTACTTTTGCTTTCTGTATATCACTATGTATTCACTTATTTGGGAGTGTCCCACTGCATTCCGTAGGACTTACTTTCAGATAAGTATTCAGAGGAATCTGCGTGATATATTAGGGATTTTGATTTCTCTGTACTTGAACATATCCTTTTGTCTTTCTGTAATGACAGTAAAACTTATAATTCCCTGGGTTGATGTCCAGAAACTGGAAAGAACCGCCAACATCTTTATGACTGACATTATTCGCATCACCACTCAAAGTAAAGAACGTGATTTTTCCATGTTCCTTAATATTGATGAGGCATTCAGGATAATGGAACAGCTGGCAGATGTAACTCTCCGAAGACTACTGGATAATGAGATCTTTGAACTGGATCCAGGTCTGCAAGATCCTACTCAGATTACCAAGAGGTACATCATGAAATTGTATTTTTTGAAGGGCTGATAAGTAGCTCTTACAATTTTTATACAGTCCTCCCTTTGCCTCATTGCATTGACTAAATCTAAATAAAGAACAAATTTATCTGGGAAAGGGCAGTGAACAAAAAGCAAAAATAGCTCTTGAATGAGTTCTGTGACCTTTGTACTAATAAATTCAAAACAAATGTTTGATTTTTTTGTTCATGGTCCTTCAAAATGGTCTTTTCACAAGGTCTGTACTGCGTTATGTTGCACATCTGCATCTTTTATGTTCTTGAAGAAACAACATTTTTCTTGTTGTTGTTGATATCATGCCTTGCTGAAGGGGAAGTGAGTGAGAATTTTCCCTGCTTAGAACACAGCCAAATGCAAACTGTCTAATTGTGTGTGTTGTCTTTGGGTCTTAATGTTTTTGTATTGATTAAATATATGAAGTAGATTGCTTCTATTTTACTTGTGGCAAGTATGACTTGTCTTGCCTACCTCCCTTTATCAAGTGTATTGCTGAATGTGGTTTAAGTTTGGATCCAAGGCAGTTTTTCTGTATTTAGTTCTACAGAGTGCTGTTTAATTGGAACAATTGACTGTGCTTAATTCTCAAACTCATTAACATTAAAAAGTTTCTGCTATTACCTTTGACTTCGGCCTAATCCTGTTGAGGTGGGCTGTAGCATGGCAGACTTCAGGAGGCTCTTCCAGTAGAGAAAATCTTTAAAACTCCAGTTATTGGGTCTAAAGTAGACTACCAAGAAGCAGCCTCTTAGAGCCAAAACAGTTCTGTGCTGGGGTTCTTTGTTCCTTTAAAAAAACTCTTCTGGGGAATGGAGGTTTTATTTGGATTAGTACTGTGGCATGTAAGGTTGGGTTTTTGTAAAGCTTGTGACCAACCACACTGTTTTCTCAGCCTGAAATGGTCTTGGGGAACTGTTTTTTGCCCTGTTGGGCTAAATTTACAAATACCTGTATATTTAGCCATGTAGCAAGTGGATGCTCCGTAAGGTCTTTTCAGGTTGGGGGAAATGGTGCAGGGTGAGGCTTATGCCATGGTCCCAATCCAAATTGCCCCCCTCCCATGCCTGAAAGTGTAAGTTTAAAAAAGCACTGGGAATTTGGGATCTTTGAACATAATACTAGCTAAATAAAATAACCTCTACTTGAACTGAACTGGCGGAGAGATCTTGAGGTTGTGGTAGATAACTCACTGAAAAGGTGAGTTTTATTGCACAGGTGCAATAAAAAAAAGCCAACACCATGCTGGGAATTATTAGGAAGGGAATTGAAAACAAATTAGCCAGTATCATAATGCTCCTGTATAAATGAATAGTGCGGCCTCATTTGAAGTACTGTGTACAATTCTGGTCACTGCACCTCAAAAAAGATATTATACCATTGGAAAAAGTCCAGAAAAGGGCAACTAGAATGATTAAAGGGTTGGAACGCTTTCCCGATAAAAAAAGGTCAAAATGCTTGGGGCTCTCTAGCTTGGAGAAATGTCGACTGCGGGGTGACATGATAGAGGTTTACAAGATTATGCATGGGATAGAGAAAGTAGAGAAAGAAGTACTTTTCTCCCTTTCTCACAATACAAGAACTCATGGACATTCAATGAAATTGCTGAGCAGTCGGGTTAGAACTGATAAAAAGAAGTACTTTTTCACCCAAAGGGTGGTTAATACATGGAATTCACTGCCACAGGAAGTGGTGGCGGCTGCAAGCATAGACAGCTTCAAGAGGGGATTGGATAAACATATGGAGCAGAGGTCCATCAGTGGCTATTAGCCACAACTTATTGTTGGAACTCTGTGTCTGGGGTAGTGATGCTCTGTATTCTTGGTGCTTGGGCACAGTGGGAGGGCTTCTAGTGTCCTGACCCCACTGGTGGACCTCCTGATGGCACTTGATTTTTTTTGGCCACTATGTGGCACAGAGTGTTGGACTGGATGGTTCATTGGCCTGATCCAACATGGCTTCTCTTATGTTCTTATTGCAAATAGAACAGACAAGTGGTTGTTTCTGACATGTCTAGAATACCTGAGAACTAGCTATTAGTGGGGAATTGAAAGACACTGGGGGAAGTAATTACTGCCTTTCATCCTGGAGATTCCCCAAACAAAACAGTTGCTTTGTGTGGGTTCCTCATACACATCACAGTCATGGATTTGACTTAAAGTGAAACTTGGTTAGTACTCAGCAAAAGACTCCCAGTAACTTTTTTCTATAGTGAAACGAGTCCTTTAGGTAGCATAAATATACAAAGAAGAATTAAAATACTGTTGACTAATTCTCAAAAGTAGTGAGATGTTGACTCATTACGTATAAAAGCTTATGAAATGCTCCAACATGTTTTGTCCTACACTAGGATATAATACCACACAAACATATCAATGTTTGAAGATGTCCTGCTAGTAATGGATCTTGTGTGGTACTTTTAATCAGGATGTGGAAAGCATGAAACTTATGCAATGTATGGTTCTGGTTCCTGTTCCAGTTTGATACCACAGCTAGAAGAGGTTTTCTGCTTTGGTTGCAAGACTAAGTGGTTCTTAGTCATCATACTCTCTTGTGAATTTTCTTGCTGTTTGAAATTTCATGGAATTTTACATTTGTTGGTTTGCTCCAGACTTTTCAAGTGCTTTAGTGGGAAGAAAGGGCAGGTGAGAAAGAGACATTTCACAAGTAGATCATCACTCATGGACTTAGTTCTCAAGTTCCACTTAAGAAAAGAAAGTAATTTTGGCAGTTTTCCCCTTGTGTTGCTCCCAGGGGTGCCTTGGCCTCCAGGAGCATCAATGGAGAGGGACCATTATGGATTGCAGTGGAAGAGGAGAGGCAAGGGAAGTCCTGTGAAATCCTGCCATCAGCAGATATTTACCACAGGATCTAGTGATAAAGGGAATTTCACCAAATGTAGTGATATTGGAATAGAGCTGTGCATTTTATTTATTTGCTTATAATCAGAGCTTTTTTTTAGCAGGAGTGCACTGAAACCCAGTTCTGGCTGGCTTGGCATCAGGGGATGTGGCCTAATATGCAAATGAGTTCCTGCTGGGCTTTTCCTACCAAAAAAACTCTTCGTGAAACAATGATGACGTCAGGGGGTGTTCCTGCTTATTATAATCCTCCTTTCTTGCTGAAATTCAAGACAGATTAGACAACTAAAATATACACCCAAATAATGGATAGAAAACTAGATTAAAATATTATAGAACAAAGTACATGCAACAAGCAATCCATCATCATAATTGTTCAAGGCCATTGGCCTTCACAATTTAAACAAGTCTAAAACAAAATTACAAGCAACCAAAGTTAAAATTCTAAAACCTTAGCATACAATCAGTACAATAATAGTAAAACAATTCAGTTAGAAGTATTCTTAGAAACAAAGTTCTCTCCAGGTTTTTTTTTGGTAGAAAAAGCCCAGCAGGAACTCATTTGCATATTAGGCCTCACCCCCTGACACCAAGCCAGCCAGAACTGCGTTCCTGCTAAAAAAAAAACCCTGGTTCACTCTAATCGTCATAGCAACCAGGGCAAAAAGAGCTAATCTGTAGGAAACAGAGGGCTCTGCGTCTGAGAGAGTATAAACTAATTTTTCAGGATCTGAAAAGGCTGTAGGTTAGCTAAAATCATGGCCAGGAATTTATTCCTGGGTCCTAGATACAAAGGATAGGTCAGAACATAGTGTGGTAGATCTTCCGCCGAGCTTTTAAATGGACAGATTCTTTGATCAGTTGGAATTTTGGCATACCGGCCTGTTTGTAGCTTGGTTGGCAATGAAGCAGGATTACAGAAATTGGAAGACAAATAAAATAGTATAACAACATACAATAAACAATGCGATGGAAATTGCATACATTTTTCTCAAACATTAAAACTGCAATCCTGTTCCTTTTCTTCAAAGTATATGAACACATGAAACTTCCTTATATTGAATCAGACCACTGGTGTGTCATGGTCAATATCATCTACTCTAACAGTGGCACTCCAGGCCTTAGGTCAGGGTATTTTACATCACCTACTACTTGATCCTTTAAAATGAATTTTGCCAGGGATTGAACTTGGAACCTTCTATGTGCCAAGCAGATATTCAGCCACTGAGCCATGGCTTTTCCTCATAGCCAGTTAAAGTTTTTGAAAGAATGATCATTTTTTATATAATTAGAAGTTAAGCATTTAAATATGATAAAAGCATAAGGATTATACATTTATTTTTATGTATACATTTATTTTAATGTATAGAAAGGAAGGAAAATAACTTTCCGTTGGTTGATATCCCTAATTTTAAAGTATTCCTTTTCTCGTTGGTTATTTGCCCTGGGTTTGATCCCGTTAAGAAATGCCCCCCCCCTTCTCTCAGTATCATGCTACATTGTGCATCTCTGGGGGTTTTCCCATGACTTTTCTCTAATCTTCCAGAAACCTGCTTTGCTGCAGTGTTTTAGGAAAGAGCACAGCAAAGCTTGGATGGCAGCTATGCGAGTCGAGAAATTTGGATTTTCCCAGTCCACCCACATATGGCAGCCATTATCCTTTCTCCTGCCCCTGTGGTAACCATTTCCTTCCATCACCACTGGGGAATTTTTTTAGTTTTTGCTGTTAACAACAGAACAATTCCAGCTTGTACTTTTTTGAAATAGTAAATCTCTAACCCCTTTTGTTATGGAGATATGTGCCCTTGTCTTAAGATTTCAACAGTTAAAACGTTTTAGATATCTACTTTTTTTCCTTAAGTGAAAGCTTGATCGTTATAGAACCTGATAGTTATATTGTTATAAAACATTTTGTAACTGTTTTTTTAATGGAAAAGCCCTGAGGTGGCGGGGAGGGGAGGCCGCTGCTGGGGGATTGTAGCTGGGAAACTACAGAGAAACTTGCTTTGTGGAAGCCCTGCAGCTATACTGGCAACTGCAGCAGCAGGGAAACTACACAAGTCTGTCCTGATGTGGAAAACATCAGTGTTGAATAAATGCATTTTATTTGCACATGTGCAAATCAGAGGCAATGAATTATCTCTTTCTATTAATTTAGTGCCTTTCCATACCTATACATTTGAAGAGTTGCTTTGTAGATAGAACTGTTGATAATTTACCTTCCATTCATATACATCTTATTTTGGCTGAGGCTTCTGCAATACTGGTTGAAGATGCTGTTGCTCATTTTCATCTGTGTTGATGAGAATACAGAAAAATATTTTTGATATTGGATTTATATCCCGCCCTTCACTCCGAAGAGTCTCAGAGCGGCTCACAATCTCCTTTACCTTCCTCCCCCACAACAGACACCCTGTGAGGTGGGTGGGGCTGGAGAGGACTCTCACAGCAGCTGCCCTTTCAAGGACAACCTATGCCAGAGCTATGGCTGACCCAAGGCCATTCCAGCAGCTGTAAGTGGAGGAGTGGGGAATCAAACCCGGTTCTCCCAGATAAGAGTCTGCACACTTAAGCACTACACCAAACTGGCTTGTACTGAACCTTTTAAAAGGCATATCCTGACTCAGCTTAGTAATAATAGCTAATTATTGTCTGTGTTGTTAGTTATCTTCTGATATGAAATTGAATAACTAATAGAATGCATCTGTCTTTTCTGTTGTTTGTTTCAATTAAATTAAGACTTAGCTTTCAGTGCAAAACCTTGCTGAAAAGGTGGATTTGAACACATTAAGCTGCCTAAGTGAATCAGACTATTGGTCCATCAAAGTCAGTATTGCCTAGTTATACTACCAGCAACTCTCTAGGGCCCTCTGAAAGAGGTTTTTGTCTTTTGGGGGATTTTTTTTATTTGTGTGTGTGCACACACATAAGTGTGAGAGTGTTTATGCATCTGGAAGTCATGGCAACCTCTGGGGACTGACCCCTATAGGGGGCATGGAGGATATTCAGAGAGGTGGATGAATAAAACCTGCCTCTGCCCTCCCAGCCCTGGTCCAAGGAGGTCTCCCATCTAAGTACTTGCCAGAATCAACCCTGCTTAGCTTCTGAGATCTGACAAGATCAGGCTTTCCTGGGCTATCCAGGTCAGGGCCAATAGAGGCCCTTCTCATCTCCTACTACCTTTTTTAAAACTAGAGATGCTGAACCTGGGACCTTCTACGTGCTAAGCAGATGCTCTGTCCCTGAACTAGGGCCCCTTTTAGATTATTCAACCTATTTTATATTTTTAAACAACTATAAAATCTTCATTTCTGCTAAGCAGGATTTTACTAAGACTTGCAATATCAGTTGTTCATCATAGATTTTAAAAACTCTCTTAAAAGACTAGAGAAGTCTGTTCCATTTCTGTTTTCAAAGAAAGTATGTGTTGGAAGCCACTCCTTACATTCTTGATCTCATACTTTGAATTCTTCAGTGAAAGAGGGGGAAGCAGGTTGTCCTTAAAGTGAACAGAGTTTGAAGAAAGAAAAAAAAGCATATGAAGAAAATAATACTGGTGCGTTCCTAACTTAATAGTTTTAAGTTCTTATTTAAGTGGGTAAGAGGCCAGTGAGTCCTACAATCTCAGCTGCAGAGCCAGTTAGAATCTGTCAGAGGTGTGTAAAGTACATAACATTAGCCTGATAACATTGATATTCACTGCCAGAGATAAATAACTACAGATCAGAAAAACAGCTTTGTGATATTTCCTAAAGGGATAGAGAACATACAGCCACCTGTACTCTGTTATCTTCAGTTACCCAGTGTAAAAGCAACTTTACTCTGGGACAAAAATTTCTGGACTCAAGTGTTCCTTTCTGTTCTTCTACTGGTACATAATTATTTTAGTTTATTTTATCACAGAAGCCTACAGCATAAGAAACAAACATTAATCTGTTAGTACATAAAAGCAATAGGCTGGATTCCAGTGTTCCTTTGTGCTGGTAGAAGAGCACTGTCACCAGTGGAGGAGGGATTTGTTTATATTTTTATTTATTTATTTTGCTGATTCACTCCTGCTCCTTTTTTAGGCCCAGTGGTGTTTCTAGGAGGAGGTGCATCATTAAGGATGAGGCTGCAGAGCAAGGGAGAGTGTTCTGTCATTCATGTTGTATTAGGAATGCCAGCCTCCAGGTGGGGCTTGGGATCCTCCAGAATTACAGCTCATTTCCAGACTACATAGATCAGTTCCCCTGGAGAAAATGGATGCATTAGAGGGTAGATTCTATGACACTGCGCCCCACTGAGGTCCCTGGCCTTTCCAGGTTCTGCCCCCAAATCTCCAAACATTTCCCAAACTAGAGCTGGTGGCCCTACCATCTGCTAGTGGCCAGGGGGAGGCAGACTTGACAACCATAGTTCTGTTCCCAAAATGGATCCGGCCTAATTTTTAATATTCTCTGTATTGGTTGGGACAGATCATAGGGAACAATCTGGAGTAGAATGGGCATTTAGTGAAAACTGTTGAAGTCCTCCATAGAGTCAACAGAAAACTGTTGAAATCCTCCCTTTGTTCATTGGTATCCAAAGTGGTAGTAACGGCTAATAAGGGATTTGTATTTAAAGGTATTATTTTTACTGTTTTATGTATTTTACAAAATTTATATCCCATCTTTATGCCCTCATAAGGGCCACCAAGTTGGCTAACAAATTAAAACATACATAATAAAAAATCACATAAAACAGTTAAAGCTAACAAAAACACATCTTAAAACCATTAAAACCAGAATTAAAATACAATATTTAAAATTTTAAACATTGAGCAGGAAAGAGAGATAAATGAGGGCATGCCAAATGAAAGAATAAAGTATTTACCTACTGACAGAAGATGACAATGGAAGGGGAAATGGGAGTTTCTGTGGGTGGGTTGTTTTCAGACCGTTGTTGCTCCAACTGAGAAGGCCCTCTCTCTAGTTGTAACCCACCTAATTTCAGAAGGTGGGGGCACCTGCAGCAGGGTCTTGAAAGATGACCACAGCCATCTGTGAGTAGGTTATTGTGTCATCTTAAAAACCTTAACAAATGCTTAGTTATGCAGTTTTATTTTCAGCTGTTTTGGTGAAAAAGCTACAATCTTATGTCAGTTTTAGTCGTGAAACAAAACTACATTGACTCTGTTCTCTTTTTAAAGGGATCTTGAAGCCAGAGCGCAGAATGAGTACTTCAGAGCCTTTTTCAGGCTGCCAAAGAAGGAGAGGCTTCATGAATTTCTAGACTGTTCTCTCTGGACACCCTTTAGCCGCTGTCATACAGCTGGAAGGATGTACACCTCAGACAGCTATGTTTGTTTTGCTAGCAAAGAAGATGGATGCTGTAATGTTGTTATTCCACTATTAGAGGTTAGAGTCTTTTGTTTTGTACTTTACTGTTAAATGTTTGTTTTTAAAATCCATAATTTTTATGACAAATTACCTTGCTGATTAAAATACTGCTTTTGAAAGAAGGCTCTTAAGTAGAAGAGTGTCTGTTTATTGCAAGCCATTAACCAGCATTAACATGCTTCAGATAATGGTAAGCATTAATCCCTAGATCAGAATATGCATATTGGAGTGACTGGTGTGTCTTCACTGAAAGATAATAACCATAAGCATACTGTGTGATCTTCAAGCATTACCAGAAAAGTAATATAAAAATACTGCAGAAATACAATTGTCCCTGGGAGCCAGTGTGTTGTAGTGTTTAGTGTTGGACTAGGATCTAAAAGACCCAGATTGGAATCCCCACTCCACCATGGCAACTTGCTGGGTGACCTTGGGCAAGTCAAACACTATCAGCATAGACCTCCTCACAATGTTATTAGAATAAAATGGAGGAGAATTATATAAGCTGATTTGAGTCCCATTGGTAAATAAGTAAATAAATCAAGCTGCTTCAGCTGGTGTGCCCAGCTCACCAACTGTTCTTCCTGCTCTTCCTGTGGACTATTACTGAGGATGTGGAAATTGTAAAAAATGATTGCAAGCAAATAACTAGGTAATAACAGTGTTTCTTGATTAGTTACCAGCAAGTACAAGAATTCAACCTTGTGTACATAATGGTGGCTGTCATAAAGGGCTGTTGCTTAAGCAGCCTGTAGAGAAACAGATGTGTAAATGCTACTTCCTGCACATCTCACTCATTAACTGTGAATGTAGGTGTGTGTATGCTGCTTTTGATCAATCTGTTAACATTTCTATTTTACAATGCTGATTTACCAGAAAGTCTGTTTGAATGTAGTGATAAACACATTTTCTACATTTCATTTAAACAGGTGGTCACCATTGAGAAGATGGAGGATACCAGCCTGCTTCCAAATCCCATAATTATTAGCATAAAAAGCAAGACAGCATTTCAGTTCATTGAGCTGAAGGACAGGGATACCTTGGTAGCGAATCTACTTCTGAGATTGAAACAAGTAAAGGCTAGCAACCCAGCACTCCGTAACAGCAAAGACAAAGATATGGTATTAAACATTTATGTTTTAATTATACACTGAATATATTTAATTGCTTTAAAATGAAGCAATTTATTTTTATAGTTTGACTATACTGGCTTTTTGGAGAGGAAACCTGAAACCTCTGTTCCCAGATGTGAAATTCATGAAGAAAAGTAGGTGATAAGAGTTTTGAAATGCCACTGTGTTCCCAATATTCCTGTTAGCAAAAAGCTGAAAAGTTGGTCAATTTCCTTTGTCTATTTCTCACTAGAGCTAAGAACGTCATGTCCTCTAATGGCATCAGAAGATAATATTTTGTGGAACTATTTGTGGAATGTGTAGATTTGTTGACAATAGTGTTACGTTGGTCTAAAATTGCAGCAAGGAGAATACTCATATAATGGGAAAAGGCAGTTTGAGAAAATTGTTGTTAAAACTGAAGAATACCATGTACATACATTCTGAAAGATAGCAAGACAATGCTGTATTACAGGAATTCAATGCCTTTTACTTCCTAGTGGCAATATATATATTTGAGACAATTGTTGAGATATTTTGTGCTTTATAGTTTAATTTCCATAAACTGAAAAGCTAGGAAAGATGAGCTGTGTTAATAGTGCTCAGCTGCAGCTAGAGTTTACAGTTTATCTAGAGTTTACAGTTTACAAATTGGTTCTGAAAAATCTTTCTTTGCTTCTGTTACCAGAACTCTCATTCAGCATGTGCTGATTATCAGTTTGGGAGATTGGGAGTAGTACCTTCACAAAGCAATGGGGATGAAAATGATAAAAATGGCAGACCCCTTATGAATGCAGAGGCTCTGAGTTCAACATTTCATCATTGTGGAATGGATGGACTAGACTTTCGGATGGTATGTTGGAAAATTAAAATAAAAACAGATTTAAAAAAAACCCAGCTCCAAGTGTTGGGGAGAACATTCATAAGTGTATCTTAAAAGTACCTGAGAGTTCACAGATATACTTTGTGATATGCTGTTGATGTGAGGTTTGGACAGTAAAGGAATTACAATTTTGGTATCCTGGTGCGATGGCTATGGGTGGGGAGAGGAGACTGAGGCAACTGCCTTCTGCACTGAAGAATGTCTAGCCTTATTCTAGCCTTTCCCATAGATTCTTTGAACCCCAGCTGCTCACAGTCAAATAAAAAGGAGAACACAAGCTTTGATTGAAAGGGTGGTAAATGTGTAAGTTATATGCACCCTAAAGGTTGCTTATTTGGGAACCTGCTAAACCAAGACTGTAATTATTTATGAGATAAGTAAAATTGCTTTTTGATAGATATTTGAATGGAGAGACAAGGTACAAATGGAGATGAACGACAAAGGTTATTTAACAGAAAAAAAGTATTTAACAGGGCAAGAATCTTGTGTGGGAATGTTTCAGTATTTCAAAGTGAACTCTTCTCAGCTTTACCCTCACTAGGTCACAAGTTTCCCGCAATAAGAGTAGCCACTTTATAACTGAGCCTCACTTAATATAAATAAACCCTGATGGGAGATTTGATTTCCTTTCTCCTGACAGGTTACCTCAGCACATTCAAGGATTTTTTTTTTTACCATATAGAGTGCCTGACCACAGAACCCAGGCCTCATTTTGGGCGGTTTGGGCAAGAGCTCACAGGAGCAGAGCTCCAGAACCTATAAATTTTATTGTGCTCTTTATTTCTCTCCCCACTCCCAACCTTAAAAACTTGCTTCTGGGCTCCATTGTTCAACCTCCCTCAGTGATAATTTTGCTGAACTCTTAAGATTTGACAAACTTTCTAATATTTCCCCCCTGGTCTGTATTTGGATTGGAGACCACCAAGGAATACCAGGGGTCATAACATTGAGACAAGCAATGGCAAATCACCTCTGAACATCTCTTGTCTTGAAAACCCTAGCAGGGGTGTCAGATTCGTTCGTTACGAGGGCCAGATTTGACACAAATGGGACTTTGTCGGGCCAATCCGTGCGTATAATAAAATACAATACCTGGTAGCAGAGACATAAATTTATAAAGGATACAAGCAAACACAATTAAAAATATTATTTTAACTTAAATACAAACATGCTTAAAACTCTTGTGATATTTTGTTTAAAATGGAAAGGAAGGGGAATAGTGGAATTTGGCATGCAGTTTTTAAAATAAAACATCAATTAAAAGTACAAGGATCACAGCACAAACTAAAAATATAAAATGCTCTGAGTCTAGGAAAACATAAAATGGCTCGTCATTGCACCCCCCACCCCGGTCTACTCAGATTTACAATGGCTCTCCAGTGTAATATCACCCTTTGGCTGTGGATTCTCAGTTTAGAGTAGACACCCGTTCTCAGGTTCATTCAACAGAGTTATGCTGGCTCAAAGCATAAACCCTTTATTTGCAAGGAGCCATTAACATTGCAAAAGTAAAACTTCTTTAGCTCCACTTCATTGAAATACATTGCAGCACAGACAAAATTGCAAGGACCTACCTACCTGAGGGACCGTCTCTCCCCATATGAGCCCCAGAGAGCGCTGAGGTCAGCTGGAAAAAACCAGCTGAATGTCCCTGGGCCAAGGGAGGCCAGATTGAAGGCCACCCGGGATCGGGCCTTCTCTGTCGCAGCTCCACTGCTGTGGAATCAACTCCCTGAGGAGGTGCGGGCCCTACGATGCTTAGGGTCCGTAGGGTCTGTAAGACCCACCTTTTCAAGATGGCCTTCAACTAATGACAAAGCTAGGAAATGCTGCTGAAAATGCTTTCAGTTACTGAATTCCACTGAAGATCTAATGTTTATAACGCCACATTGTTAAATGTTAATTTTAATAATCTATAATTTTGTTTTAACCATGTTTTTATAAGTATAATTGATGTACAGTGTATTTTATGTTGTGAGCCGCCCTGAGCCTGCTTCGGCGGGGAGGGCGGGATAGAAATAAAAAATTATTATTATTATTATATTATTATTAAATGTAGATTGGATTTTCTATTTAGGTCTATCCCATTTATGGTCTCGTTTCAAGACTTAGTCAAATCACAAAAAGGCTTCTTATATAACATAACTGCTTTTGTTACAGTGGAACTGCTTAATATTGACCAAAGCAGAATTGCCCTCCATGGTTTTTGTTTGATTTTTTTTTTTTTAATCGATAATAGCTTTCTTTAATAAGAAAGATATTGCTTTACATTATAAATAATACAAAAGATAGCTTTAATATGCATATCTTAACTTTCAGTCCAGGGAGCAAATCAAAGAGAGACTATGGAATGACCATTTTTCTGAGTATGGCAGAACGGTCTGCATGTTTCGAACCGAGAAAATCAGGAAACTTGTTGCTATGGGGATCCCAGAATCATTAAGGGGCAAACTATGGCTTCTTTTCTCAGGTAAGAACTCTATAATTTTGCATTTCCTCATTAGAGTTAGCCAGTAATTTCATTATTGTAAGAAGTCAGTAGACTAGGTACGGTTCTTTGCTGACTTACACTTTGAAAGGAGAAAGGAAAATGAGGAAGACGTATAGTCCAGTTCCATGTTCTAGGAATGGAAAGGAATCTGCTTAAGTGATGCAAGGCATAAAAGGCAGGAAAACATTTGCTTCTGCTCAGTACTGCATTTAAGTAATACATTTTTCAATATAACTGTTCAAAGCAATGTAATAGTAATGCTTATTAGAGTGTATAAATATTTGTTACAGATGATTACTGTGTAATAAATTTAGATAATGTCTTGTAAGTTGAGAGCCAGTTTGATATAGTGATTAAGCGTGCAGACTCTAATCTGGGAGGAACTGGGTTTGATTCCCCACTCTTCCACATGCAGCTGTTGGTGTGACCTTGAGTCAGTCACAAGTTCTCTCAGAGAACTCTCTCAGCCCTACCTACCTCACAGGTTGTCTGTTATGGGGAAGGGAAAGGAGATAGTAAACTGCTCTGAGACTGAGTGAAGGGTGGGGTATAAATCCAATCTCTTCTTCTAAAGTGGCAGACATTATCTTGGCACAAAAACTGAAACGAGACGCTTTCGTATCACTACTTTTGTTGCAAGCACAAAGCAGGACTGCTAATATATCAAAGATAATTTATTTTGTTGTTAGAATTAAGATATTCAGCACTGAAGTTGTTAATTTCAGACCTGATCTTCTATTTTGCATTTCTTTCTTCTTTCAGATGCTATAACTGATTTGCATTCTAATCCTGGTTACTATGAAAACTTAGTAGAGGTGTCCATGGGCATGTGTTGTATAGCAACAGAGGAAATAGAACGTGACTTGCATCGCTCATTACCTGAGCACCCTGCCTTCCAGAATGAAACAGGCATAGCTGCACTTAGGAGAGTCTTGACAGCTTATGCACACAGAAACCCCAAAATTGGGTATTGCCAGGTAAAAACCTGTAAGGTTATCAAAAAGTAGATGGAACTCCCTTGGACCTCCTTTGGTTGTGAAGGGGGTGAGATCAGGGTGGATGGTGGATCTGTTCTCTCTGCCAAGAACATCAGTACATTAAGTGCCTTATACCTTTTGTTAATCTATCCCTGTAATATATATCCAGAGGAGTTAGCTGTGTTAGCTTGTTGTTGCAAAGTAGTAGACCGTCCAGTAGCACCTTTAAGACTAACAAATTTTATTATTGCATAAGTTTTTGAGAAACACAGCTCTCTTTGTGAGATGCATGGAGGGTATGTAGAAACTGGCCAGAGATGTATAGATTGTATGGGGAGGGGGAAGTGAATGTAGGAAGTAAGTGCCATGTAAATGTAAAGCAGTTCTGAAAGTCATGAAAAAGGTAGAATGCTCATTCCAGGCTGAGTGTGGCTATTTCCTTCTATTGATGAATTTGAATGGAATACTTAAAAGGGAAAGGCAGTTACTTCTGATAATGAGATAACCATCCAAAATCCCTATTCAGTCCATTTCTGACGGATTACATATTAATTCCAAGCTCAGCGGCTTGCAGAGAACCACATATACATCAACCAAAAGAGTCACATGATTGCTGTTTGCAGTGTGCACCATTCTGCCAAACAACTGTTAATATTAAACAAATGGGGGACCCTCAAGGACTTGTGAGGGCATCTCAGTTCCCCTCCTCCACTATTTCCTCTGTCACTTCTCAGAAATCCCCAACAGCCTCTCTCCTTTTCCTGCTTCTTCCTTTCCTTCTCACCCACCAGTCAGCCTACATTTAACTGTCTTTCATCTTCCACTTTCTCTCCTTCCCTCCCACTGGCAGCCTCTGACTGGGAAAACTATGGCCCAGTTGTGCCTACAAGGACTTGTGGGGTGTGTGGAGAAATGCCATTTTAAGCCTGTATTTAACTGGAGGCAGGCTTTGGGGCCTAGTCTCCTCCTCCTCCCCACTCCCCTCCTGTGTGGAAGCAGCAATTCTGAGGAGGCCTCCTAGAGGGACAGGAAGTCTTTCAGGTTGGTCTCCCAGAAGGCTGCAGGAGGATAAACCAGTTCCTGGGTGGGAACTGCAATTATATTAGAGATTTTGGATGGGAAGCCTTCAGTTTGAGTTCAGTCTTGGAGATCAGTTAGTTGAGAAGATGTGGTCAGGCTTGCAACAGGCCAAGTAAGGTGCCTGCCCTATAGGTCGTCTAGTGAGGGCAAGTAGTATAATGGGAGAGAAGGAGTATTTTTTCTTCCTACTATGATTTGTTGTTTCTGTTCACTTTTTTAAAAATAAATAACTTTTATTGAAACTTTATCATAGATTACAAACCAACAAAGTAAGAAAAACCAAATAAATAAATAAAAATCCTAAGCAGAACATAGTAGTCTTACATTCGAGGTAAACGGTATACAACATAGGCTGTTAACCAATATATCTATCAAAGTAAGTTAATATAATTCAAGTTCAGCATATTTGAGTGGAATTTTACAGCCTTTTGGACAAATAGAATTAACGTATTCAAAAAATACGAACCATTTTTCAACAAAATTATTATCCATCTCAGGATTTTCCATCAGTAATATCTGAGTAGCAAGCCTGTCTTTTATCACTAAGTCCCATACCTTTGAGAACCAAGTTTTAAAACTAGGTGTTTTATTAGATTTCCAAACCTGGGCCAGCACCATTTTCCCAGCAATAATAAATGTTCAGCTTGAAGAGGATGAATCGAATGATCTGGCCAATGATTCAATAAAATTGGAGCTGGAGTAAAAGGAATAATAATTCCTACGATCTCAGTAATTTTGGCAACAAGTGATGACCAAAAAATCTGGACATTAGGGCATTCCCACCAAAGATGAATAAAGGTTCCAATGTGTCCACAAGCCTTCCAACAATCTGGTTTTTGGAGTATTTTACGTTTAAAAAGTTTAGAGTGTGTTAAGTACCATCTAGCAAATAATTTAAAGTGCTGCATGCGAATGCATTGCCTATAAATAGTTGTATGTTGTAAATCGGGAATCCCCAACCCCTGGTCCATGGACTGGTACCGGTCCGTGGCCTGTTAGCGACTGGGCCACAAGTTGTATAATTATTTCATTATATATTACAATGTAGTAGTAATAATAAGACATTGAATTTATATCCTGGCCTCCACTATGAATCTCAGAGTCTCAGAACCACTCACAATCTCCTTTACCTTCCTCCCCCACAACAGACATCCTGTGAGATGGGTAAGGCTGAGAGAGCTCTCCTCATAAGTTGCCCTTTCAAGGACAACTCTATGAGAGCTATGGCTGACCCAAGGCCATTCCAGCATCTGTAAGTGGAGGAGTGGGAAATCAAACCCAGTTCTCCCAGATAAGAGTCCACACACTTAATCACCACACCAAACTAATAGGAATAAAGTGCACAGTTGGTCCGTGGAGACATTGTCTTCCACAAAACCAGTCCCTGGTACCAAAAAGGTTGGGGACCACTGTTGTAAATAAATGTTATGTTTGTTTAAAGTGGAGTCTCTCTGTACTACATAGTTTCCTCAACCGCCTTAGACCACGTTACTGTATGACGGGAGTCCAGGGAAGGGGGAAGGCATTCAGTTGGCAAGGGTGCCAATCCTCCAGGAGTCTCCCAAAGAAGGACTTTGGTTTTTGTGATAACCAGGTGCTGGGTTGGCAGAGGACCTTGAGGCCAGACCTCAGAACTGGCAAGGGGGATTGGGAGTCCTGTTCCTCTTAGTCAGAACCCCCTAAATTGAGCAGGTGGTGGCAGCGTGCCCCAGTGGCAGGGAAAAGATTAGCTTCCTCCAGGAGTTGGCAACCCTAAAGGGAGTTGACGGGACTGGGTCTGAAGGTTGAATCGGGCCAGTTCCATCACAGGGGCACTTCACTTTCACCTACATCCCCCTTCCATTTCCTCTTTCCTTGCTCCTAGTTCCTCACTTTTACCTGTTTCTTTCTCTCCTTCCCTCTCCTTTACCTGTTTCTTTCTCTCTTTCCCATCCACCAACCAACCTACATCTTCAGCTATATTTATAATACTTTGTTTATACCCACTTTTCTCTGCAGTGGAGACTTGAAGCATCTTAAGTCATTCTGCTCCCCTCCATTTTATCCTCACAGCAACTTGGTGAGATAGGTTAGGCTGAGTGAGACTGTGTAGAATTGGCTCAGTCTGATGTAGTGGTTTAGTCTAGGATCTGGGAGACCCAGGTTCAAATTCTCTTGGTTCTGTGGAAGTTCATGGTGACATGAGCAAGTTACACATTCTGCGCTATTGGACCATAGCAAGCAGGTGGTCGTGGAAGGCTTGCCATTTACCTTGCCTCCAGCATTTCAAGATGGGAAGCACCATTTATATAAGTTCAGAGGTAAAAACAAGTCCTCTTCACTGAGCACCTTGGGTTTTGATAGGATAAAAACAACAATTTGGAGTAGATTGTCTTGTCCTTAAATGTACTTGTTCAAATGGGAGAAATAAGTGAGCCCCACAAAATTACAGTTTGATCCTGACACTGTAAAAATGTAGTATTCAAATTTGCAAAAATTCGTATACAAATTGAGAGGAATTCTAGCTGGATGATAATTTGGGGAGAGGCTGTGGTTCATTGGAAGAGCATGTTCTTGGCATGCAGAAGGTCCCAAGTTCAGTTACCAACAGTTAAAGACTGTGTAGTAGGGAATGTGAACGACCTCTGCCTGAAACCCTGGAAAGCTGCTGCCAGTCTGAGTAGACAGTTCTGACCTTGATGGACTAGTGATCTGGTTGAGCAAAAGGCAGCTTCATGTGTTCAGGGGTCTGCAGTAGAATTAATTCAGTAGTTCTTTTAATTAAATATGTATGCACTTTTTAAGCTGCCCCTGGATCTGAGAATGCTGTAGTCTTTTTAAAAACCTTAGAAGTTTCTTTTGAGAGATGTTATTGCAACTAAGTCTTTCTTCTTTGACCTCTTAACAGTCCATGAATATATTAACTTCTGTTTTGTTGCTGTATGCCAAAGAGGAGGAAGCTTTTTGGCTCTTGGTTGCTGTATGCGAGAGGATGCTTCCAGATTATTTTAACCACAGGGTGATAGGTGAGAGTCCCCTCACCCTTCTTCTTCAGTCTTTGTTTTGTCTCTTCGTTCTGGGAAACATTTTCTTTGTTAAAAGCCTTTATATGGATGTCTGAATTCTTCATATTTGGATGATAAAAGAGTAGTTCCATTGCTTATTTTTCATTGTCAAGATGGGCTGGTGTATTATATGTTTGGTGCTTTATTTTTATTGCATAAATGTCGTTTCACTTTGTTTTGACAATTATTTCCAGTAGTACTTAATTTTCATGTGCTTTTTCATGAGTACAGACAATGGGATTTCTTAGTAATTCCTCAAAGGGTGCTGTGCTGTATTTTTTCCCTTTACAGAGTGCAAAAAGCACTGCCATGTAGACAACATTGTGAAATGACCATTAAGAAGGACTGAGGCTTGAATTGACAGACTAAACTATTGGTTGACATGGCAGGCTGCCCTTGTTTTTTGTGCTGTGAATTACATTTGTTTGTCTTATGAAAGCAAGTTATAATTACAACTTTGGCTAACCTGACCTGCTGTGGCTTACAGGTGCTCAGGTAGATCAATCTGTGTTTGAAGAGCTGATAAAAGAGCAGCTTCCAGAATTAGCTGAACATATGAAAGACCTCTCCACGTTGGCTTCTGTGTCCCTGTCATGGTTCCTCACTCTCTTTCTCAGTATCATGCCCTTGGAAAGTGCTGTTAATGTTGTAGACTGCTTCTTCTTTGATGGAATCAAAGCTATTTTCCAGTTTGGCTTGGCTATTTTGGAGGCCAACGCTGTGGAACTGTGTAACAGCAAGGATGATGGGCATGCCTTGATGATCCTTAGCAGGTATTATTCTGACTTTTGTTGCACTAGCTGAGCTACTGCCATACAGAAATAAGTTGGCTGCTTATTAAATAACGGTGATGATAATGTGAAACTAGATATGAATGTTGTACTCCTTAACATCAGCACGAAGTAGTTCAGTTTCCAAAGCCCTTATAAACAAGGGGTATCATATTTTCCTGTTAAAGAAAGTCTGTATCTGTATGCATTCCATCAGTGCTGCTGCTTCTTTTCTAAAGCATAGAGGGGTCATGCTCTTTTAGGAGCAATTTCTGTCTTAGTCTCTGAATGGAACAGGTTCCACAAGGTTCTTTTTAAAACCAAGATGTTATAATTAGCATTCTTTTAAGAAAGCCAGAACGCTTTGCCAGTGTTTTGTATTGCAGTGAATTGTCTTGTTTCCAATAACTGTTTTCTGCCTTTGGAAGGACACTTCTGCCTCTGAGATGATTCCCCCCAGTTTCCTCCTCCTGTTACCAATCCCTGCAATGTAACCAAGCATGTTCCTGAGTGAACCCCTGGGGCATTGTTTCAGGGAGTATGATGAGCCACAGCAGAAGGGAAAGGCTGTGAAATGTTGCTTTTGCAAGCTCTGTTCATTGTGTTGTTGGATTCAAGGTATTAGTTCTATATAAAATGCTCTTTTCAGGTTTTTAGACCATGTTAAGAATGAGGAAAGCCCCTTGCCTCTGATTGGAAATCAGCATGCCTTTTTCAGTGATGATCTGGAACCCTGTCCTGTAACTGAAATAATAGACCTAATTCGGGATTCTTATGAGGTAAATATTAAAGCAGCAAATGAGGTTTCTTTCAAATCTTTGGAGCAGCTTTCCTGTTTGAATTTAAGCACATAGAAATATATCCTGTATTTAAGTGTCTGCACTACAGCAAGAATACATCTTTCAGACTAAAGTAAAAAACTGTTCCTGAATTTTAGAAATTCGGAGATCATTCTGTGGAACAGATTGAGCACATGCGCTACAAACACAGGATTCGTGTTCTGCAGAATCATGAAGAAACCACCAAACAAAATGTGGTGAGAATTCTCAGAATCCAAAATTTCACTCTTGTAGACCATGCTAGAGCTCTGTATAAAGGCTGGCTTCTCTGTTGCTAGCAAATTTAAGTATAATGGCTTTGCTTAGGCTGCATGGAGTCGTGCTGCAACACAAGGGAACCTTTCTCTGGAGAAAGCATCTCAGCTTTCTGAGAGAAACTCAGCACTTCCCTTTTAAGGGCAGAAAGATGGTGTACAAATATCAAAAATAAAAACTAACAGTAAGGTACAGCCCAATGGGCTGCCAGTGCTTTTGCACAATCAGACTGGATCCAGTCTATAAAAATCTAAGCCAACAATTAACTTTTATGGAAAGAGAACAAAATAAGACAGCTGAAGTTTGTTTATTTAGGGATTTCTTTCCTTATTTTTACCTGTTGGGAACCCAGGCAGCTTACAAAATACAATGTAAATGAATAAACAGCAGACTACATCCTGGGTTAACCCTGGATCTACAGAGCCCAGGCTGTGAGCAGTGTGTTGCTTACACCTCCTGCCATACCAGCCTTAAAAGCTTTTACTAAGGGAAACAAAGCAGTTCAGGCCAGATCAAAGGGCAGAGATGTTCCCAAGAATTCCCCTCCTTTCGCTCAGAGCCTTTGGCCATGTTCAGGTCAGCCTATATTAAAATACAAAGCCACCAAGTAAAATGAATGACACAAGCCATAGTTCTCTATTTCTACCACTGTAGAGGGGGAAGTAGGAGGAGAGTTAAATCTCTTGAGATCTGTGACATGCATTTCGTCTTATGTTTCTCATAAAGCTTTACAAACAGAAAAGTTCTTAGCTGTTTGGCAAGTAGGGCACTGGAAAGAAATTTTTGACTGTAGGTGGAAGGACCAACTCTGCATGTAGCAGGCCAGCAGAGGAAATCTTTCTTTAAGATGCTAGGATATCTTAATGCTGGAGTGTAATACGAGAATGTAAATGTTTTGGCCAGGAGAAATGTCAGTTTTCTGCTGAGTTCACCCTGTTTCTCTTAAGCTCAGAGTGGTCATCCCAGATGTTTCTATTCTTCCAGAAGACTTGGAAGAGCTTTATGACTTATTTAAGGTATGCACATCTCTAATTAAATTTGGAAGGGAATCATGTGGTTTCTGAAGATAGATGTATTGGTATGCAATCAAAGGATGCTGCTTTGCAACTAGTGTTTAATCATGTTGTTCCTTTCTCGGCTCTGGTTAATTTTCACACTTAAAAAAATCATTGCAGGCTTGTTCCACTCCAAAGTCCTCTATCTGTCTAACAAGCATGGGATAAATTGCATGTTCTACTCTTGTAGAAATAATATGAATTCTTAGCCTTTTTGAATCTCACAGCTTGACCTCTGTATAGGCATTATGGAACCATATTCCACTATTTTATAATAAAAATTCTAAAGAGACATCAAGCTTGATATGTCCTCAGATGTGACAACAGAATCGAAAGAGAGTATTGCAGTAGCAAAGACAGCTGTGTAATAGTCATACAAAGGTGCCACCTAATCAAAACCTGAACCAAAGAACATCCCTTTATTATAGCTTATCTAAACCGTAAAATTAAAAATACGTGATAGTCTTCAGCTTGCTGCCCAGCTTAAATGTCAAGATTGTCAGAAGACGGGAGAACAGTGACGACAGAGTGACATAACAGATTAAAGTCAGACATGTTCATTGACCAAACAGCAGTTTTATGCAGTTACATGTTTTCCTCAAATAGTGTTTATACTAGTTGCTTGCAGGAGAGGGTTTTGGCTTTATTCCCTCAGATCTCCATAAACTTTTGTATGTGCATGTATGCCCCATATCTACAAAACACTAATCTATGCTTACTTTACAGTAACTATATTTATACTGTTAATCTTGCTTCATCACGGCCCATAGATGGAGCATATGGGAAGGCTGCAATTCTGTTGTGATGTAACATAGATGCAACACCATTTTTAAAAAATGTCACACTGATAATATTACCTCTCTTTCTTTCACCATTATCTTGAGTTTATCATAGATTACTTGTCATGGGTGAACTCACCTGGTTTATTTCAAGTGAGCTTCTTAAGCTAAAATTAGGTTTCAGGTTTGGGCCACAGACCTTGAATTAGATTTTCAATTAATAGGTGCCCAGGGGCAGAGATGCTGGGGAAGGGGAGACAAAGGGGTACCTCTCTATGGTGGCTTCCTTTTTTCAGACATACAAGGGAGAGATCACCATTGGCATAGGGAAGCATGGGAAATGCCATTCCCAGCTCCTCTTATTGGGAACTAACACAGGAACATACCAGCGGAGGAGAGGCTGAGGCTTGTGGTGAGGACCAGTGGTGGGAAGGGCTGATGCCAATTCAAGCCCGTTACACATTGGGTCTAAATCTTGGAATGGTCTGGACCCAATTCATAATTCCCTCCTTTAGAGTTCACCTTTTCCAGTGGATTTGAGTGGTTGCTATTGCTGATACTAACTGCAGTCACATGCTATAAATTATCCCATTCATCTAAATAGGAGATGGGTGTATCTGTTTTTCTGTGCCCAGTAAGTATTGAACAGTTTTAGCAGAATAACCACGCTGGCATAATTCTTTTAACAAGGGTAACGTTCTCCAGTGTATATGGAACTTTGAAGTTTCCCTTCTTCCTTGGTGATAACTTTTAAAAATCTGTTAAGATAAAACATGCTTTCTTTCCCTAATATGCGTATTGTTTTCTTTTTTAATTCTCCTTAGAGAGAACATTTAATCAGCTGCTACTGGGAATGGAACAGCGCAGTTGTGATTCAGCGCCATGACCCAAGCAGACCTTATGCTGAGCAGTACAGAATTGACTCTCAGCAGTTTACTAACCTTTTTAAACTTGTCTCACCGTGGACATGCGGAGAACATACTGAGGTTCTGGCGGAAAGGATGTTCCGGCTTCTGGATGCAAATATGGATAGTCTCATTGAATTCAAAGGGTTTGCTGGCTGTTTAGGTAATTCTTTGAAGATGCACTGTATGTTGAGCAGATCAGCATGTGCTGGAGCATGGATAGGATTTCAAATGTAGAGCAGAAAATAAGGCTGTATGTTTACCTTCTAGTCTGGCTCCTAGAATGTGCTCAGCCTCCAACTATAGCTTTTTAGGGTAAAAGAGCTTCCCTTTGCACAACCCAGGGATCCAGCCCTATGTAACTGTATCATGGAGCTTAATACAGCATGTAAAAAGAAATACTCAAAGGTTTGAGCCAGCTTTCTGACAAGCCTTACACAAGATAGCTTGATTGCCCTCCTCCCCCCACAAAAAAATCAGTGTTTCTCTGCCTGTGGGTCTCTGTATGTTCAGCCCTTCCTAGAGGCAAGGATAGCTGTTCAAAACCTGCAGTGTTGTTTTGTAGTGTGAAGTCTTTCTGCCCCATACCTTTTGTCTTGAGAACCATGAAGAAGGTTCAAAGTTTGGATGGAAATTTAACAGGCCACTCTGTCTTTCCAGTTGTGATACTAGTCTTGGACAATAGGAGTGCTGAATGAACAAATTCCTCTCCATCACCCATTCCTGTAAAGTCGATACTTTCAGAACTACCAACATTTTAAGCAAATGTTCAGGACATACTGAATCTACTGGTTACCCTAATCTTATACTCAGATACTTTAATTCACTGTTTCTTACATTAAAATTATCTTATGCTTGAAGTAGAATGTCAAGACTCTAGTACACTGTCTACTTCTTACAGATATTATGTACAATGGAGAAATGAATGAAAAGATAAAACTGCTATACAAGCTGCACATTCCACCTGGTAAGTGCCTTGGGAGATCTTTACTTTTTTCTTGCCTTTGTGCAGCTTTCATAATAAATATGTAACTTGCTTTCTTAAGAGTACATACATTCTACATTTCATTAACTTCTTTTGGGAAAACCAGCATGTAACTTGACAATTCTGTATGCAGATTATTTTTGATGTCTTGCAATCAACTCTCTTAGGCTGCTGCTCTTTCCTTGTGAACCAAATACATATCTTGTAGCAAGCGCATCTGCACTCCTTTCCTTGAGCAGAGGACCATGCCCTAGCACAACTAGGAAAACTGAGTACAATGAATCCTAAACAGCTAACAGCCTTCGCTTCTAAAATAGGACCACGTGATGGTATTTCTTCTTTTACAGCGCTCACAGAGAATGACAGAGACAGCCAGTCACCATTAAAGGCTCCTTTATTATCAACTTCCAGGCCACTAGTAATTGGAAAATCAAATGGTAGGTGAGCTGGGGTTGCAAATGTTATAACTAGTCTGATACACAGCTGCTTTGCTTCTTATTCAGATTCTTTCCCAAGTGACTTCAAACAAAACAAGAGGAGAGACAAAAAAGCATGGCATCCCTTGCTTGTTGGATTAAAGAGTGGATCAAGGTCTCTTTTCCTCTCAGACTCAATTAACCTGTACATGCAGTTGGGATTTTTTTGTCTCAATGTGCATCACCCTACCACTCATAATTACTAAACTTGATTTATCACAGTTGCCGACTCACCAAATTTGTGATCATCCTGGAGCTCTTCACAGTCAGCCTTCATTTTCACCATCCCATATAATTTTATCATCTGCAAACTTGGCCGCTACACTCCTCACTCCTACTTCCAAAGGCATTTGATACTAATCCTTGTGGGACCCGTTTATCTCCCTCCATTGTGAGGGCTGTCCATTTAATTCCTACCCTTTTATTGCTGTTTAACCAACTTTTAACCCATAAGAAGATCCATCCCCTTATCCCATCACTAAGCTTACTCAGGAGTCTTTGGTGAAGTACCTTGTCAAAAGCTGGTTGGTTAGATATACTGTATCAAAACTTTATTGCATCCTCCTAACCAGGTGACACCATAGATTATCAGAAGCAACTGAAGCAGATGCTTAAGGACATAGCCAAAGAGAAAGAAGCTAAGGCTGAAAAGGAACTACCAAAAATGAGCCAGGTAAGATATGAAAAGACTACAAAACTACAGCACTCTTTGCTTGAGTACCTGGCCTAACCCTGAATCTTTTGCCACCAGCTGCCACATTTGTGTTGTAAGGATTGAACTGCTTTCAACATTAGAAACTCTAAAAATAGCACTGTTAACAGCTGTAAGAAAGATTCTTATTTGGGCTTATATAATACTGAGCCCTGCAATAAAATCTCAATATCTGCAATACTGTACTGCTGAAGGTAAATTGGCAATACAGCAGATGTGACTTTAAACATATTCCAGGACTTGTCTGAATACTCAAGTCTTCGCAGTCTTCTTACAAGCAGTAAAATCCTTGCCTTCCTCATCTGAATCTGTATAAAAGCTTTCCAGTACTGAGAAATGCAAATGTGTGCTGACCTATTCTCCCAGCTGAACAGACCGTCTGTAGACTGGGATCAGCAACACAAATGTACTGAACCTTCCATGTTTTGCTTTCCAGCGTGAGTTCATTCAGTTCTGCAAAACCTTGTACAGCATGTTTCATGAGGATCCAGAGGAGAATGAGTTGTATCAGGCCATTGCCACAGTGACTACTCTGCTACTTCAGATTGGAGAAGTGGGTCAAAGAAGCAGCAGCTCTGGCTCAGATGAATTCACTGAAGATCTGCAGACAGAGCCGTCTACCTCAGATCAGGATGTGGTCTTTACTGACAATGGGAAGTCCCCCCAAAATCTCCAATCCTTACCAATAACTGAAGGGGATTGGATTGTTTCCTTTGAACATATCTTGGCTTCACTATTAACAGAACAGTCACTGGTCAACTTCTTTGAAAAACCCTTAGAGCTGAAACCAAAACTGGAGAATGCAAAGCTGGCTCAGTACAGCTTCAAAACAAATGGTGCAAGTCAACCATCACGAGGTGATCCTGAACATCTAAGTGCACAGTAGCAAATATCCAAGACAGTTAAGTCACTCTACACCAAAGCGTGTTATGTGCAACGTTAAGGCTTTTGTACTACTTTTTGACTTCGTCTGATTTTTCTGCCAGAAAGCTTTAAAGTCAAAACACTTAGGGAGTTTGGCACTGTTTCTCTTCTTGAGAATTTAAAAGAAAACAGATGTGTTAAGACCAGTTTCTGATGAACAATGCAGCTGAACTCTTGGCTTGACAGTTTTGTCTTAGCTACTGATTGCAGGTTTTATGTATGATTGCCTTTTTTGCACTAATACTGAAGACTTGTTTCAATGCTGGTAATTGAAACTATTAATATATTTGATTCAAAATTTGTATGTCTTGCTTAAATGTTCAATGTACATGGGCTTTTTATGTTGGTCCGTAAGCGTGCACTTTTCAATAAAAAGGCTTTTTGTAGTAAACCCACAGTAACTGCTGCTTTTCATCCAACACTGTGAAAATGAAACCCTTGGGCTGTCTGTTTGTAGCAGTACTCCTTTTCTACTCTCTGGCTCTGTGATGCATCTGAAGACTCAGTGACCTTATTAGAGGCCATTTGGAAATAACCTACCCTACCCCCATTTTCTTACATCAATAAACATTAAACTGCTAAGTAATTTATGAACATTAGGTACTGCTGCTTTTAATTAACAAACTTTTGAGCTCAATATTGTACATTTTTATAACTTTATTGTAATGAAAGATTAGTTTTCATCCACATTGACAGTCTGTAGACCTGTAGGGGAAGGAAAAAACCTACATAAGATCACAAATGGGATATACATTTAAAATTCACAGTGCATTTTCTGCACAATCTAAGAAACCTCCCCCCCACACACACACAACAGCAAATCTGAGTCCCTCCATCTACAGAAACGTAACTTACTTTTGAAAGTGGTAACTGGCACATAAGTAACCAGAGTGTACAATTTATTAGGTGAATCTTCATCTTCATTGCGTTTTCTGGATAAACGCACACGGATGCGGTAAGGAACATTCCTAAAAGACATTGTAAGTACAGTGGGTGTGCAATTAGAAGGATGTCCTGTTACTTCACAAGTTAGCAATTACAAAATATAGGATGTAAAACTACTAAAAAATAAAACACTGTAATTTTACAGGTCTGCACTACAGGCATAACCACAAGAATTTATATAAATAACATTTTAAAACTGACTTGCAACTGGTTGTTCTAAAGCTTAGATTTATATTCACACTAATGTTAACCTACAGAAATTGACTACCGTGATTTAGATGACCTTGTTTCATGTGCTAGGCATTCATAACAAGATAATTATCTAGCCTAATGTACCTGGTTATTAGACTAGGAGTAGCTGAAGCTAGAATTCTATGATTAATTTTGGTAGCGTAAAATGTCTGCCTGCTTACAGTGTTGCCTCTAAACCAGCAGTAGTCACTTCTTGGCTCACAAAGAACCACTGCTTTCCAAACCCCACCCCCCCCAATACACAAACACACACAATAAAACAAATGTTTATCTCCATGGAGGTAGGGGTTGTTTCTTCCCACCACTGCTAACCTTAGCCAGCCCTCATGTATCTGAAGTGAGAAGGCATTATCTCCTCATCATGCACCAGCCAAAGTGCCCAGAGGAGAACCAGCTGGCTGAGGAGAAAGGAGAGTAAAACTACTACTCATCCATACTATGGCCAGCCGGCTCTTCCTGTGAATGCCAGCCACTGTGGTTTAACACACTCTTCCCCTGGCAGATTCCCAGCTACCAGGGTGAGTGTGGAGAGGTCACTGGAGAGGATGGACCACAGCTCATGGCAGTTTACCAATCCCTCCAGCGATTTAATGGGCAAATGGCCTTTCCCACTTTGCTGGAGAACAGGAATGAGTGCCATGTTTGCAAACAGTACTCAGAAGAGCCACAGGTGGCTCCCAAGTCTCTTAAGTATAGCTGTCTAAACCGATCCTTTTAGCTGTCTTTTAATCAAGACCCTAGTATTATGTTCACAACCTATGTATTAAAATTTCACTGCCTCAGTGGATATTACCACAGCAAGTCATACAAATACATCTGATCCCAGAAGTGGAACACTGTATTGGTATAGCTCTGTTTATCACTCCATTCTAATCACAAATAACAGTGCAGCAAGTTTTGTTCATGTTAATTACAGCTCTTCTTTTCACTGGGCATGAAAGATGTCCCCAACCACCCCAAATGTACCTGATTCCTTTGGCCCAGACTGCCTTGTTCAAACGGGTATCAATGCGTACATCAGGCGTCCCCATCTCCTTCATTGCAAATTTACGGATTTCCTTGAGAGCCCGTGGAGCCCGCTTCTTGAAGCCCCTGAGAACAAAAAATGCAGTCATATCAATGCCAAGAGCTATCAGACTTGAAGAATAAGCCTCATGGTTTTAAGTTACCTGCTCAGCATTAAGGACTGCACACAACTGGCTATGAATGCTAATCAAGATTCCCTCATAGGTTAACGTGTGTAAATAACTTTCCCAGACAGAACCCTTGCTCTGCCCTCCTTTCCTTCCTCTTTAAGACATCCAGAAACGTGGAGGACACTTAAAATATATACCATATTTGATGAGCTACTAGACTTCACTAAAATTCTGGACTACCTTCTGGAATATGCATGCCATGTCAATAGAAATCGGCACCAAACCAACAGATAACAAAACACAGTGGGTACATTTCAGTTCTTCTGACGAAGCTATTTGTGTCACTTTCTGGGAGTCTAGAAGTAATTCAGCATTCAAACAGAAGGTTTACAGGACGTGTGAGTTAAGCACAGAAACCAAATAATAAAAACTCATTTACCTCCTAATTATCCAACTGTGGAGAGCTATGTGGTCTCTCTTATTAACTGTAAGGGTTAATTACTGTTGGCGTTAAAAGGGGATGGAAAAAAAGCAAACGGTTGTTGCCAGAACCAACCTTGGCCTCCAACATCCCCCCACAAGTGACTTCAAACATAAAACAAGAGGAGAGACAAAAAAGCATGGCAAAATCTGTACATGAATGCTGCAATCCTAAGCATACTTACTAGGCAGGAAGCCCAAATAAGCATAATGCTTAGGATCTGATACATCAGACTTTTAAAAACTTCTCTAGGGAGAACCACCATATCCTCTAAATGATAAGATGTCCAAAAAAAGAATTAAGTCACTGGTTTTCCTGTTTGACTTCATGACAAGAGTGTGAACTCCACATATTCATTCCTATTATAAACAGGAAAAACAAAAACCCTGCTCCATTGTATGTGAACAGCACACTAGAGAGACTATTTCCTCCCCTGCCCCCTCAGCTGAACTGCCAGACATTATAAAAGGCTGCAGATGAATCAGTGACCCCTGAATTAACTGTCTCAGTCTATCTAAACACAACACCAAGGCCTCACAGTGTGTTTCTGTGGTAAAAAAAATATTAGTATGCCGCATCCAAATTATTTATTTGCTTCACCCAGGTGTTTTTTTTTTTAAATGGCAATGATATACATAATTTGGAATATTATCCAGCACACAACTGGGAGGGGAAGAAGCTCTGTTTACTGGAAACCTCCCTTGATCACCACTTTTCTTAAAACCTGTAAAATGGTCCATGGTCTGTAACATTAGAAGCATCAGGTGACAGATCACAACTGCAATTCAATATGCAGTTTTGTGTGTATTTTTACAAATAAAAAGACAGGGCCTTAAACACAATTAAGCACCAACTACCATTTTTACCTAAAGAAATAAAAACTGTGGGACTATTGCGGTTGCATAATGTAGAATGATGTGATGGTTTCAGAGATCTGGGAGAAGTCCACCTTCTGTGTCCACACTGACCCAGTTTTGCACTAATATATATTGACAGAAAAAGAAAAATCACTCACACGCCATGAATCCTCTTATGAATGTTGATAGTATATTCCCGAGTAACTACCTCGTTGATGGCAGATCGCCCTTTCTTCTTTTCACCACCTTTCTTTGCAGGGGCCATCTGTAGACAAGACCAAGACTTTTCAAAGCCAGGCTCTGCACAATGCACATGCAACAGTTGCTTAAAATATAAAGAAGCATTGATGCTGCAAGTCCATAACTCCTCCCGTATCCCACAAGCATGCTCCACTGATTTGTTTAAGCTAAACTTAAAGCTTTATTTTCCATACTGGCCTGGAGGATAAAATTAACATTGTCTGAACAGCATTTCAAGAGAGCCTTTGGCGTCAGAGTGATGCATCTTGTACCACCTACAGTGCTATCTAAGCAGATACACATCCAATTAGTTTAGATGGTTGCAACTTTGTGTAGGGTGGAACAACTGTTGTGTTAATGGGCTGAGAACTTTCTGCCTCATTCAGCCAGGGGATGCATGAACTCAGCTCACTGTTGGGTTTGGAGAAATCCAAGAGTGAAACCAGCTCTGGCTGCCCATGATGTATAAATGGAAGCATGCAG
Organism: Heteronotia binoei; assembly: GCF_032191835.1. NCBI lineage: Eukaryota > Metazoa > Chordata > Lepidosauria > Squamata > Gekkonidae > Heteronotia > Heteronotia binoei. The sequence continues at coordinate 53,888,938 of NC_083225.1, forward strand.
GTTAACTGGAGTCAGTTTTTGCCCCACAATCCGTTTCTAAATTTTGATTAAGCCCTGGTTTGGAATCAGGGGGGTGGGTAGTTGAAGCAATGATGTCAAGAGCAGCTGCAATTCATTGCTCTTTTGATATTTTTCTGGACAAAAGGGCAGAGGAGAGTAAGAAAGGTAAAGAGGCAGAACTTGTGGATTCAGGGTAGGTGGTGGACGTCCACCATTCCATATGTACACTTTTAATACTTTGGGGAAAATCCAAATGACATCTGACACCTATGGCTTGTAATTCAGAATTCTCTACCCCTCAACTGTTTGGAGAGCTGACGTTGAAATCTATATGGCTGAATAAGACTGGCTGTAGGAAGGAATGGTTTTATCTTACAATGCAAATAACATAAAATGAACTGGCAGCATCCATCTTTATTTCAGTATTTGTTGCTGAGGTCCATCATATAGGCAACCATGTGACAGGTTTAAGGAAAGGAGTAAAATTAAAGTAAAATTATCATTAGAATGGAAGATATATAAAGGGCAAAATAGCAAAGTATAACAAATATTGATCCACTTTCCATATAAAGAGGAAAACTACAAGGGATGGTAAAAAAAAAAAGATACAGAGCACCCCATTTCACAAAAGGAATGGGAACAAGCTTGGGGAATATTTCTAAAAATGTCATCTGTGTGTATATATACAAAAAATGTTCAATAGTAAAGTTGTTTGGGGTTCAAATTCATACTGTAGTTGCAAATATGCTCGATTATGACATATCATTGGTACCTAAGGAGTTTTGTTAGGACTGCTGTGAGAAGTTTAGCCACTACTATCATGGCTAAACCCTGTACTGCAAAAGCACAGTACAATCCAGGCTTCAATATTAATAATGGGCTAATACAACAAAATATGAATTGGTCCTAACAACAAAAGCTTCTTGTAAAAAGGAAATGTTAAGACCTCTACGAATAGATTCATGAGGAACTGCATCTTGTCTGCAGCTACTGGGATATTTATTTACTTCATTTATACCTCACTTCTCTCCCCCATTGGAAGCCCAAACTAGTTTACAACATTCTCCTCTATTTTATCCTCATTGCAACCCTGTGAGGTAGGCCAGATTGAGTGCATGTGACTGGCCCAAAATCACCCAGCAAGCTTCTCAGACTCTGTACAACCAGACTTTGTCTTTTATATTAGAATAATAAAAAATGAGGGGGGGGGGGAACGCATGCACATAAGCACAGCAAGAAGCCAAGTTTGTACACATTCCAGTTTAATGTTTAGAAGTGACAACTCGATGCAACTTCCTCCACCAGTCCATCTGGATTTCTACCAGTCCATACACCGTCTGAGAGTCCAGTTACTAAAATTCATCCCGCCTACACAATTCCCTACTCCTAAAGAATAAGCAACTCATTTTCCTTAGGCAATCAATCAACTTGTTTTGGACACACTTAAAAAAACCCCACCAGACCACCAGCATAATATTCTGCAAGACAATCGCCTGCCTTAGATCTTGCATTGCATTGCAAGGTCTATCCCGAGGTCCTTTCTCCGATCGCTATCATACAGAGACCAATAGTTTTTGTTCAGAAGGAGTACTAAAACTATAACGTGGGAAAAGAATCACATCACAACCTTCTAAGCTCCTCCCTTCCGCTCCACCGGCTGCACACACTTTATTCTCAAACTGTTTATAACACTTAAATAATCCAAGGCCCTTTTTAATTCCAAACGCGCTTTTCTCTCGCTTTAGACAAAGAGAGTGACTCTTAAAATCTCCAGCGACCGCAATGCCCCCAAAGTCTCTATGGAGAAAGCTGTCTAGGCCCGGGGGAAGCCACCGGGTGCGAAGCTGGGGGCAGACGGAATCTCGGTTCCTCCTGGCACGATTTCCGCGCCAGCCACAGAAATATCCAGCCCCACAAAAGCGTCACCAACCCAGGCAGCCAAGCCCCACAGAAAATCGCCGACGTGGGTCGCGGAGAGACGGATGGATCCCGATAAGAATCGCCCTCTTTACCAATAACAACTTACCTCGCTCAGGACTAGACCAGAAAGGAAGACGCTAGGGATTCTGGGAGAAAACTAAGGAAGCCGAACTTAACCATAGAGAAGGGAAAAAGCGAGCAGAACACTCTTCCGGGTTGGGAGAGCCTGGAGGGAGTTCTGTTCTATCGCTGCCGGTATTCTGTTGAACTTTTTACCATTCTCAGATACCAAAACCGTGAGAAAAGAGCGAATTCACTCAGTCTGGGGAGGAGGGCTTAAAAAAGGAACGGCTAAGAACTATACCCCAATAGCACTTCTGTCATTAGCTATCCTAGGCTGTATTTCTCTAGACCTCCAGGGAAGCGTTTGCTGTCTCTATGGTCTCTAACGCCACCTCTGATTAAGGTGGGTAGCTGTGTTGGTCTGAAGCAACAGAACAAAGTTTTGAGTCCATTGATTAAGACCAATACTCTCTCTAAGCTGTGGAGTCTTGTTATCAAAAATTCTACTTTGTGAGCTACTGGCATTAAAATTGTGAGCTGCTTCATACATTAGTTTGCTCTGAGACCATTTTTTCCTGAGCCAAGACAAAAATGTGCGAGCTGGAGGCTAGCTCACACTAACACTGTCTAAGACCAACGAAGTTTAACTCTGGGCATAAGCTTTTATGTGCAGGTACACTTTATCAAATACACTGGACTCAAACCTAGTTCTTTGATCTGTTTGTTAACTCTTGTATTTGTATGTTCATTTGCTGCCATTCACAGGCTCTTAACCACTGCTTTAATCCAATCTCAGCTGTACTTATTGCTCAGTTACTTATGCATCTCATTTATTTATTTCATTAGATTTGTATCCCGCTCTCCCCTTAGGGACTCAGGGCAGCCTAACAACATTTTAAAATCAACAATACAGTTTAAAAACAAAACAATATAATAAAACAACAATATACAAACAACACATCACTGCTCAACATATTGCTGACATTATTACTGTGACCATGTTGGTGTTCAGATGTCGGTATCATGATGCAGGTCGGACTGTCAATGCTGTGGTGTCAGTATTATAATGTAGTGGTTGCCTCCCTCAGGTGTTAAATGCGAGCCGAAAGAGTTTGTTCTTGTAGGCCCTGCAGAATCGTAAAAGATCTTGCAGGGCTCTGATTTCTTCTGGGAGGGCATTCCACCATATGGGGGCCGCCACAGAAAAAGCCCTTAATTCTAGCTTGCAACTAACCCCTCCCCTACTTATATGTAATGGTTAGTGGTGACTTCAATTTACAGTATCCGAAGAAGTGTGCATGCACACAAAAGCTTATACCCAGAATTAAACTTTGTTGGGCTTAAAGGTGCCACTGGACTCAAATCTTTATGAGCTCACCTGAACCAAAATTCTGGATGTGCTCATGTGTCCTTTCTCACTGTTTGCTGTGGAGACATTGCTTATAGCAGAACCTTCAGACCCGCCCCTTGGAATCATACTGGGAAGAGCTCAGAGCACCATTGGGGGGTTGGGGATGCAGACTGCAAGTAGTCAGCCAGTAGTGGCAGCTTGCGATGCGTCTTGGAAGTTCTCCCTCTTGCAGGTGTAAGGGGGCTTTTCATTATTTCTTTTGAAGTACTGATCCCAGTGCCATGAGTCAACAGTATGATTCAGTGGCTAAAAAGGCAAATGCAATTTTGGGGTGTATTGACAGAAGCCCCATGGCACAGAGTGGTAAAGCTGCAGTACTGCAGTCCGAACTCTCTGCTTACGACCTGAGTTTGATCCTGGCAGAAGCTGGGTTCAAGTAGGTTGACTTAGCCTTCCATCCTTCCAAGGTCGGTAAAATGAGTACCCAGCTTGCTGGGGGGGGGGGGGGGAATGTAGATGACTGGGGAAGGCAATGGCAAACCACCACGTAAAAAAGTCTGCTGTGACAACGTTGTGATGTGACATCACCCCAGAGTCGAAAATGACTGGTGCTTGCACAAGGGACTACCTTTACCTTTTTAAACAGAAGTACAGTGTCCAGATCACGTGAAGTGACGGTATCGCTTTACTCTGCTCTGGTAATACCTCACCTGGAGTATTGTGTTCAGTTTTGGGCACCACATTTTAAGAAGGATATAGACAAGCTATATAGACAAGCTGGAATGGGTCCAGAGGAAGGCAACAAAGATGGTAAGGGGGTCTGAAGACAAAGTCCTATGAAGAAAGCAGAACAAAATAGGAGTCAAGTTTCACCTTTAAGACCAACTTAGTTTTATTCAGAATGTAAGCTTTTGTGTAATCTCTAAGCATACTTCATCAGACGAGGAATCCAGTGAGCAAAGCCACACGTAGCTGGTAGTCAGTGGCTTAGAATGCAAACTCACATTTTGACATATTACTGTTTTATTGCTTTTGCATGCTCATGCTACTCAGATCAAACGTTTACTCAATTTGTAAATTTTACTATTCTGTCATTGAATCTTAATTTTTTTTTACCATTTTGCATTCTAAGCCACTTCCTACCAGATAATTTTACTATACTGTCATTGGTTCTTAAATTTGTACCAGTTTGCATTCTGAGCCACTGACTACCAGCTACGTGTGGCTTTGCTCACTGTACCGGATTCCTCATCTGATGAAGTGTGCTTACGTTCTGAATAAAACTAAGTTGGTCTTAAAGGTGCCACTTGACTCCTGTTTTGTTCTACTACTTCAGACCAACACGGCTGACTTGATCTATCTACATCCTATGCAGAAAGGTTGAAGGAGCTGGGTATGTTTAGCCTGGAGAGGAGACAACTGAGAGGTGATATGATCACCATCTTCAAGTACTTGAAAGGCTGTCATAGAGGATGGTGTGGAATTGTTTTCTGTTGCCTCAGAAGATAAGACCAAAACCAATGGGCTTAAATTAAATCAGAAGAGTTTCTGGCTCACCATTAGGCAGAACTTCCTGACAGTTAGAGCAGTTCCTCAGTGGAACAGGCTTCCTTGGGAGGTGGTGGGTTCTCCTTCCTTGGAGGTTTTTAAACAGAGGCTAGATGGCCATCTGACAACAATGCTGATCCTGTGAATATAGTGGGAGGTATTTGTGAATTTTCTGCATTGTGCAGAGGGTTGGACAAGATTACCCTGGGGGTCCTTTCCAACTTTCTATGATGTAGAAAAGTAGTACAGCAGGCTTGCCTTTGGATCCATGTCACTTTGAGAATGGGCAAAAGTAGGAGCTAGTGTAGAGGGTTGGACTAGGGGCACTTGGCTTCAGATGTCTTCTTACATTGAACTAACTGGGTGACCTTGGTTCTGTCACTCTCTCTTAGGATAACCTACCTCGCAGGGTTAAGATATAGGGAGAGCAATGCTGTCCATTAATTTACATTTTTTATCCCAACCTTCCTTCAAGTGGCTATGATAATGTACATAGGATAAGAAGTGGGGGCAGAATATGTAAATTATCATAGCTACTTGAAGGAAGGGAAGGATAAAAATACACTAAATTAAAAGAAATGCACATTAATGGATGGCATTTCTCCCCCAATATCTCAGCTGCCAGTCAGAAACAAAAATTACAGTTTAGAAAAGTTGGTGTAGTCCTGTTGAGTACACAAGAGTGAAGTTGGTGCTTAGTTCTTTATTCAACATAGAACTATATGAGCAACCATAAATATAAACCTGACACCACAGAATTAAGCTTTGGGACACCCCAGCTCCCATGATCAATAGATTCTGCTCTCCAGAATGTTCTGCAGTTGGCACCAGCCAAAATCTTTATTTTTGGGGGACATGCAATATGCAGTGCTTGCTGGCCAGTATTACTACTGAGGGACAAAACCAAAATCAGGTTTATTTTTATTCCACAAATTTTATGTCATTGGGAGACTGTCCTGCATGAGTTGCCCCGTCTTCACATGGAACCAATATATATATGTTGCCAAGTCATTCTTCAGGGCATGCACAGCCCACAGGCTGCAACAAACTCTATCAGATGCTGACTGAGAATCAAGCTGCAGGGCTGTTGTTGAAAGCAACATGAGAGAGAAACTGCCTCTACCGAAATATTAGGAATTATTAATATATTCCAAAATATTCACTCCTTGCCCCCCCCAAAAAAAAAGCACAAGAGAAAACTTTAGACTTGTGAAATGAATTGGTAGGTCATATACAAAATAATCTCCACATAATCCCATATAATTTTATTTTATATAGAAATAGGTTGGGTTGGGGTTTTTTTTAACAACAGCTATATAATACACTAACCTTTTATAATTACATAAAATCTTTTTTAAGAAACATCAACATAAAACATACAAAAGTGCAACTCTTTGAATCCTAAAGATCATAATGAAACAGATATGTAATAGTTTGCAGCATTTTCCCATTTAAGGGGTTGTAACACAGTGCATATTTTTTCCAGATGCTTATTCTGTGAAAGGGGCTGTTCAGTTTGTAGGAAACCCTCTTTAAAGTGTATAAAGAGCAGGACAAGTATGCTGAAACAATAGCTGCATGATTGTGCTTAGACTTGCTGTTTATAAATTGTAATCCACTGCATAAACAGAAACTGTCCAGTGTAATTTCTTTAAAACATTAGAAATAATAAGAAGGTAACAGTTGAATACTTTCAGGTTATGGGTCAGAGGACTATATACTGCAGGGCATTGTTTTAATCAATGGCGTTATGTTCTAGGTCACTGGAAGTGCTTGTTTTGGCCACTAGAACAGACTTCTCTTTACTTGAAAGTGCTAGGTTACACTCTTTGTGCAGTTGTGCAAAATAATAAAGTTTACATTTAATAAAATAATCTCTTGTTCTTTCTTCAATAGATCTCTCTGAATGAGTGCTTTTCATATTCAGTCAAAATAGTGAAGGCCAAGTAATTTAGGTCGACTTTTTGGGGAATAGCCAGAGTACTTTCTGGTTAAAGTATTCAGAAGAAGACTCTTCCACTGAGACACACCAGTTTGTGCCCCAGTTTGCATGTGATTGTACAGACTAGTATTACTGTTCATAACACAGTCACAAAATAGTGCAAACATCTGCAAAGTGATTCCCGCTCATTTCTATTGCACTATCCACCACAGTCTGCACTTGACAGTCTCTTTTTATCACAAAGCTTTGAAAAGAACACATGTGCAAAAAGCCAGCATTCCCCCCCACCCCACCCCAGCCGCCATTAAATAAAGCTAACTGTGCACTGATAGTGCTGATGTGATTCTACTGTAGACGTTGTGGCACATTTGAAGATTCTGGCAAACTGATGGTCCTCCTGACTGCAGACTGCTGCAACTGCACCTGGTGGTAGGCAATGCTCCCTTGCTGTGGCGAGTAGGAAGGCAAGATCAGAGAATCTCCTTGCTCACTGTGCAAAGAGCCTACAGGCTGCACCTGCAAACAAAACAAAAATTGGATTCAATCAAAAAACGCAGGCTCTGCTTCCTTATCAGACATATATGGCAAAGGGTTGCTATGCTATTTAAACCTTGCTGACTAGAATCCACCTTTCTTAATAGAAAAGAGCAAGAATCCAGTAGCACCTTAAAGGCTAATAAAATCTGTGGTAGGGGATGAGCTTTTGTGAGTCACTTCTTCAGATACAGCTAGGATGACTTACTCTTTTCTACTGCTAGAGACAAATTAACATGGCTACCCATCTTGATCTATTTCCTCTGCATAGTTAACCCTGTGATGTCTACAGTTGATCCAAAAAGCTTCTGTTACCAGAAATGGTGAAATATTAGATCCTTTAAGCTACTCACAGTTCTAGTTTTCCACAAACTATTTATTCTCCCTAGCCATATCACTGAATAATCAGCTGTGCTGTTCTCTTGCTTCATTATCAATGGGTATCTTTTCCATTATCTCTTACAGCAGCTCCACTCTTCAGTCATATCTGCCCAGGGCATAGCATCATCATAGCAAGATTGTTTCAAGACTGCAACCTTAATCTCACTTGGACACACACAATTCTCCTTATTTCCTTGTCCTGAGCAAATTGAATACTTTTATTTGCTACGTAATTTATCCTGCTCTTCCTCTAAGGAGCTCAGGGCAGCATATCTCCCTCTCCTCCATTTTATGCTCACAACAACCCTCTCATGTAGGTTAGGCTGAGAGCATGACTGGCTCAAAGGCACCCAGAAATCTTAAGAACATAAGAGAAACCATGTTGGATCAGGCCAATGGCCCATCCAGTCCAACACTCTGTGTCACAGAACGGCCAAAAAACCCAAGTGCCATCAAGAGGTCCACCAGAGGGGCTAGAAGACCTGCCACTGTGCCCCCCCAAGCACAAGAATACAGAGCATCACTGCCCCAGACAGAGAGTTCCAACAATCTTCATGGTAGAGTGGGGTGGGGGAGGGGGCGTCCCAACATGGATCACCCAGATCCTAGTCCAACACTCTGCCGCCCCACCCCCAAGGTAGATATTATTTGCATATTAGCTTGTACAAGTTGACCCTTATTTCACATTTTATATTTCCTGTTTCAGTGGGAGCTTGAAGTGAGCTTTTAGGGAGTTTTTGTCTGGTAAAAGAAAAAAACAAAACAAATGAATGCTGAAGCTATCAGGATTAACAAAACAAAAGGAAATTCACAAAACATGAATCCCATTGTGGCATTTCCTGTATAATCAAGACAGTTTGCTCTAGATCTCAAATTGATGTTTGCATAACATGAACAAAATATGAACAAGTTTTTTAAAATCACATTTTTGCCCCATGCTTCCTCAGAGAAGCTTAAGAGAACATACCTGGCTCTTTTTTCTTCCAATTTGTCCTCATAACAACCCTGCGAGATAGGCTATACTGAGAGAATAACCAGCTCACATTGTGACCTTCATAGCTGAGTGGGGATTTGAGCCTAGCTTTCTTCTCATAGTTCAGCCCTCTAATCACTATATTATATCAGACTGGCTTTCTCTGGTTATTACTATAAACTATTTGAAACATAACATTTTCTGAAGAATCAGGGATCTAACAAGAACTGCAGGGCAAGAATGATAACACAAAGACACAAATGTGGCACTAGAACTATTTCAGGACAATGGATGCACTAGAAACAGTATAATCCTCAGCAGAGCTTAAAAGGCTATATATTTAGGAATGTACTGCTAGTGTTTCTTGAGAAATGTCTTAAGAAATTTTGAGATTAGGCAATTAATAAACAATGGCTTTATGTCTCGTAGTATTGCATTTTAATCTCTGTTACTAACATACAAGATGTTTCTTTAGAACAACATGACAAAATACTTTACATTATTGAAAAATGCTCTTCAAATGTTTGCACATGCGCGCCCAGACACAAATTTTTAATGTAGGCTTATCCAAGCATTTAGGTATCTACAGCTATGCCTATTAAAAAGTGGTAAACTCTTTAGCTCAGGTAAATAAGATCATGTGAAAATATGTCCCAAGCTGATGCCTATAAACTTGTAACCAAGCATTTTCTTCTAAAATGTAATTGTTTTTAAAAAGTCAGTGCTTTTAGAATAACAGCAAAATCACACATTAGATGACCTCAAATGGCAAAAAATGAATGTCATCACACAGCAATGTGTGCTCCCCTGCTGAATCTGAGTGTTGTATAGTCTGTGCATGTACTACATCCATATATTTGCCCATGAGCAGCCTATTCCAATAAACACAAAGGTTACAGACAGAGCTTGATCTTACTGTCTTCTTCCCAACACACCGTCATTCTATCTATACATTTACTTGTTTATACCCTGCTTTTCTTCCCAGTGGGGATTCCAAGGCAGCTTACCATTCTCCTGTCCTCCTTTTAATCATCACAACCCTGCAAGGTAGGTTAGGCTAAGAATGTGTGACTGGCTTAAGGTCACCCAGCAAGCTTTCAAGGCAGAGTGGAGTTTCAGACCTGGGTCTCCTACATCCTAGTCCTACAATCCAGCCGCTGTATCACAATTCTATTCCCCTCTCCTTAGAAATACTGGAAAAGGCTTCTGTCATGTATGTTACAGCCCACCTGAAGGTAGCATTGCTGTTGATGCGGTTGATGCTCCAGTTGCATAGGTGGCAGAGATGACGCCTGAGAAGGCTGCGCTGCAGAGAACCCAGGATGTAATACTGCTTGTTCCATCAGCACTATGGGCGCGCTGTTGCCAGAAGCTTCCACTTCCAAACTTTGGAACGCTTGTAGGCTTTGAGAATACCTATCACAGGGGGAAGAAAGTCCAGCAGCACAATTACTATAGGCATATGGAAGGAACAGCAGGTGCTGTTTAAGGAGACTCATCTGTTACTGAGCACATGATGTTAGGCAGTCAAATACATTATTTATGCACAGTATCCCTCTGTTCAGTTGTTCACATTGAAAGCCATTTTAAAAGTGCTTACAAGTACTGGAGGAGCTGGATTGGGGCAAGGCAGAAAAGTACCCAGCTAACTGGGATTAACAAGAAGAAAATGCAGGGATGCACCAAATGGAGCAAAGAGATGAAGAAAAAACAATGGTGCAGTGGGAAGACTATTTTATTCCAATATGTTAATAAACCCTATGCGTGTTTCGCATTAAGCTTCCTTAGGTGGATCTGTGAAACAAAAGAAGCAATGTTCCCACTAAATCAGTTTTCATGGTTTAAACAAGCTGGTTTAGTGGGAGCATTGCTTCTTTCATATTTCACAGATCCCCCTAAGGAAGTTCAGTGCGGAACGTTTTATAAGGTTTATTAACGTACTGAAAGAAAATTGTGTTTCCACTGCACCATTGTTCGTTTCTTAGCTGATGGGGGTTGCAACAGCATAGCCTTTTCTGCTTTTGGGGTTAAGATGTCCTTGCTGTTTTGAGTGATCCAGGTAACTGGGAATATAAACAGAAAGAAACTATGGTCTGAGTTAGGTAAATTGGGTATTTAATGGCACCGTGGCTTCTGTCCATTTTGCATCATTAACTAGACTACTTTTCAAGTAGCCATCCTCAAGTTTCAATACATGCACCCTTTCTTCTAACTGCTATTACATCCCATTAGCACCCTGGTTCTTAGAAAGGTAACAGTCAGGAGGTACAAGAGGAGCTGCATACATGATAAGTGGAAGAGGGAAGTATTCAGCAACTGGGATGTAGGAAACCTCAATCTAAGGGGAGCTTGGCTAGACATATAAACTGTGTGAAGTAGGTACAAAATCTGGTCAGAGAGTGGAGGCATTCCGCCTTTGACATAGTTTGATTAGCCGAAGTACCTCACTGGATGAGTAGTAGTGTCATGATCTCACTCACTTTAAAGGTATTTCAAAACTTATGTTTCCCCCCAATAAATATTACATACTTAGTTTGATGTGAAGCCACATCAATGTCTGATGACTGCCTTGCATGACAGGGACCAGGCATCATTGGCTGAATAGGCTGACTGAGTAAAAGTCTAAGAAACAGAAAATTAAAGAATATTAATTCAATGCCAGTGAAGAACAAGTGAGTTGCATACAAGGGAGAAGGAGAATGGATTGTTCTGCAAAGGCTAGTTAGTTAGTGTATTTGGCAGCCGGGAGACTTGAACGGGCACTGGGTTCAGAGACAGACTTCCATTCATTCTGGAATAAAAAGGAATTTCAGGCCTTATTACCAGTCATGCACACTGCCTGCCACTTCTCTTATAAAATAATGTCATCTTTCACTGGGAGATATCTACACATTGCAATTGCCATGGGACTGTTGCAAAACAGAAATCCTACCACAAATTCTCCACACCACCACCACCACCACCACCACCACCATGTGCAGTATTTACATACCTTTACCACCCAATGTAATCATGTTGTGAATGTTAATAGGACAGGGATACTTCTAAGTTACTACTTGAGCCCACATTCTAGTGGCATCTACTGAGTGTGGGTCACTGGATTTTTTTCACCATCCTCCTATTTGAAAGAGGTATAATGCCCTTCTGATAAAGTGGTACCTAACTTGGAGCAGAGAAGCTTCCTAGTTTACATTCTTTTTTTTCTGCAGAGAAACACTTTTCACTGCAAACTGTTATCTTGCCTATGCTTTCATTAAAGGCCCAAATCTGTGTTCTTCAAAAACTTCCTGATAATCTAGTACCTCTCTCCTTCCTCCAAGATGATAACATGAACATTTGTCTTACTGTTCAAGTTCTTTAGATGATTACTGTATGACAGATAAATGGGCAACAACATCCCTTTTTAAGACAAAAGAAAGAACTCAGCAGTTTGTTATACAATGATTTTACCTCAGCTGTCGGTCGTGGCTGTAGTCTGGAGTACTAAGCCGGTGGCTGCTATCCTGTACAAGCTCAGCAGGTGGAGCTAGACTCACAGTTTGTGAGAGCACAGAAGAGTTGCTAAATTGTGGAGTTAAACTGCGAGAAGAATGGCAGTTCTCTTGCATCCCTTGTGTGGTTCTCACTGATTTCTGATCCTGGAACAGTTAAGAACAGTAATCAAAAGCTTTGAGGGGGATGCAAGGCTTCACTGTGTACATGGAAGGGCACTCACACAAGCAGGAGGGATTTCTGTTGAGATCCCTTCTGCAGTATCTCCAGTGCTGGATTAAACCCTGTGGAGGCTCCTAGGCAGTCAAAATCTCCGTGGGCCCCTTTCAAATAATCTCAAAATTGGAGCGCCCACCCTGCCGCCCATGGCCCCTGCTGCAGCCTGTAAGCACCTTCTTGAAAGCCGCTTTGACAAAGCTGCAGGGAAGAGGCAGAGAGAAACAAATTTGGCAACAACACCAGCAGCAACCGCACCAGGCAAGTTGGGTAAAGAGTGGCTTGGTTGCTGGCTGTGCGTGCAGGCTGGAAGGGCTGCAAGTGGGAAAAACTGGGGGAGAAAGCCAACCCAGCCCCCCTAAAGGTGTGGGGACCCACAGGTCAGTGCCTACTTGGTCTAATTGTTAATCTGGCCCTGAGCCTCTCACACTGCATCATATGCAGATTTCAAGGTTGCCCTGTCCCCCAGAAGCGGATTTTTTTGCTGTGCATTGGTAGGGGAGGTTTTTTTTAATAAATGCATAAAACCAAAGTAAAATGATTATCACAAAATCGTTCGTCCTAATCTCTCATACAGGAGCCTTATGTGATGCATTCTTGTAAGATTTTTAGGACAGCAAAGGGATATTTTGTAAAAATCCACACCCAGAGCAAACTAAATGAGAACTAGAAGAAGGCTTTAACATCATGCCACTTCACTGCTCTAAATGCATATGGCAAGTTTCCCTAATTTTTTTCTCTGTAGGACAGCTGAAGGGTACTGTATATTTACCTGGTTTGATAGGATATTTTCTTCTCTTAATATTTCCTGGTCTGCTGTTTGAGAACTTGCAGCCTGTCCTTGAAGATGAGGCCTTGGAATAACTTGCTGCTGCTGAGAGACCCCCTCCAACTTCCCCTGAGGATCTGGCTGTTGTAGACTGGCAAAATTCAGCGATGCTGTAGACTGCTGTAAAAACATCTGGAAAATGATTTTTTTTTAATGTCAGACAAATTAAATCAAGGAATATAACAATTTCAAAGTTGCAACTTCATGAATAATGTTTATGATGGATTTATTGGAAAAGTCATTTTTATCTAGGACTCTGTTGCAAAAAACAGGTTGAACGTGTTATTGCATTTCCACAGGTGCAGAAACTTCTACCTGCAGAGCATGACTTTCATGGATCCATCCTCTTATAGCAGCCCCAAATGCCCCCCAATCATGTTCCTGGGGATTTGGGGCAACTGTAGGAGGAGGAGGAATGATGAAAATCATGACCAGTGGGTGGATGTTGCTGCACAGGATCCAGGCCGCTGTGTTGACTGACAGGAGTTTTCCCTAGAAGAAGGCAAGAAGGTATAGGGCTGGTTTCATATGATCTGGTACACTAATTAAAGTTCCACCCAGCAGTGGAGGAAACCCTCTACTGACTCATGAAGTCATCTGACCAGTAGAAGACACCCTTTCTGTCAAAGGAAAGCTCCTCTATTAGCTCAATACATCCACAGGTTCCAACCCATAGGTTATATGAACAGGACAAACACAGCTCTCTAACCACGGCCATCTTTGTCACTTCTGGGAATAATGCAAGAACTTAAATGTATGTTGGATGGCATGAGCCCAGGATGACACTTCTCAGTTTTCACATTAAGAACTGGATAATAAGAAACCTGAATAAGAAGTGTTGGAGAATTTATGGCTTGGATCCACCAGAGATTTCTGCAGATGGAATGAATTGTCATCCATGGATCAGGACTACTCAACCTCCTTCTCCTGCTGGAGTCCAAATATACATTCCCCCAACGCAGCTCCTGGGACAAAGGGGACCCCCAGGAAGAAGCATGGGAGGCAGTATGAAGTCTGTAGCAGGAGGAGGAAGTTCAGGAAAAAAATCTCTTTCCTGAAGATGCTTCTTGCTAGAGGATGCAGGGTTTAAATGAATATTTTGGTGTACATATAGCTTAATAATGGCCCCTGTACTTTCTCTGAGCAGACACATTTCCTTTCCCAGCTGAGAAAACACACTGGATTATGTCTCCTTCTAGAAATCATCAGCATCAGTTAGGTCAAGAAAGTAATATAAGGTATATTTTAATTATCTAGCATATACAAATTTAGTTATCTAGAATACACAAATAAAAAGAAGACGCAAATGTGCCTTTAAGTGTTGGTGAAACTGCAATTTGATACCATTTGTTTAAATATTAAAAGCTAAAAAAACTCCCCATAAATGGTCAGTTAAATTGTTCCTAAAATGTAGCCAAACAGGATATATTTCATCCATAATAGCTACATCTGGGTGTGATAAATATAAGGGGTGTGAAAGCGGATTGGGAAGTGGTAGGAATGATGTCAACAAACATCTGTTTCTACCTCATTCAAGGCTGCACCTGTCTCCGCCCCTCCACTTCTCACCCTTTTCCCCATTGTACCTGCACAAAAGTAGACACAGGAGCAATTCTGAGTGCTTTTGTTCCCCACAGCCTATAATCTGGACTCCTGTGGGGTTTCCCCCTTGCGCATGTGGGGGAAAAAATCCCTATGTGGAAGCAGCACAAGTTTCTTTTTACCATGTGGTTAACCTGATAGAGTAATAAGCAGCTGCAGATCCCACTCAACAAAAAATGTTTTTCCCCTTGCTGCATGCAAATCTAAGTAGATAAACCAGAAAGATCACACTTGTGCCATCAACTAATCTTCGGACTCTTCCTGCAGTTTGTCAAGACATGAGAAGCATATTACTAATCTCTCCTAATTGGAACCTCATTAATATTCTCGTGAAAGAAGCAGTGACAGCACTTCTCTCATATCTGGAAACAGACACTATCATATTAGAAAAGCAATTGGAGAAAGCTGTTCCATACATGCTTTTTGGAAAACAGACATTTTAACCATCTGTGCTGATCAAATCAGGAAAATCTTAGCAAGAGCAATTATTTTTTTAAAAAGATGTCAGGAGGGAAGATATCACGCTCAAGTTATAGTTAAGGAACATTTTCTTTCAAGAGAGAGCATGAATTGTAAAGCACTGTTTTACAGATATTGTCTCACTCATGCCCTGGTGTGCATTCTTCCTCAATCTGAAGTAGATTAAAAAGACATTAGGAATATAAGAGAGAAAGGGAGAGCACTCCAAGCAAAGCACATCAAATATAAAAAGAAACAAATACATTCTCTACAATAGAATATCAAAGCCACATTTTCTTTTCCCTTTTTCACAGTTGAGAACAACTCATGAGCAAAGGCAAATATAAAAGTACAGGGGGGGGGTTAGAATCAAAGATTCAAAACATTCAAAATAAACATTCAAAATAAAGCATGCCAATACAAATAGAAGATATTTGATAGCTTGAAAACAAATTTAACCAAGAGCACCTCCTATGGACACCAGACACCCCCCCCCCAGTGGGCGTAGGGGCTTCCATTGCCAGACCCCACCCCCTCCGCCATGCATCAGTTAGCTGGGAGGGCAGAGTTTCTCCAAATACAAGGAACACCCAACATTTCAGCCATATGCCAACATGACTTCAGTGTAACCTGGAAGTGACATAGACATGTTGGGGCAATACTCTGGTTTTGGAGCAAGAACTTTATGTAAACCTAATTCTACTATAGAGTTTTTGCCCAAAAATCAGATCATTGTTCTGACATCCCCAACATGCCTACGTCACTTCTGGCTCACATTGGAAGTCATGTCGGTCCATTACTGAAATGTGCAAAGAAACTCCCAGCTCCCAGTAAGCTCACCCCCCCCATCCCCTACTGGTTGCCTGGAGAGACCTGGCATCCCCTAGCACCTCCATGTATTTTCAAAAAGAGCATCCAACTCAGTTAGAAATCTGCCACACCATATTCATTTCTACCAACCTTACCTACATAAGTGCCATCAAGCTGCAACCAACTATGGCCACCCCAGCAAGGGGTGAGAAAGAGAGGTGGTTTGTCTTTGCCTTTCTCTCCAGAGCCTTCCTTGGTGGTCTCCATCCTTCCCTCCTACCAACCTTAACACAGTATATACCCCATTAAAATACCTCATATATTCCCCCACTGATATGCAAATGCATTACTAGATGGACCCATTGTCCAGGGAACAGGGAAAATGTCACCATGCTCACCTGTATGTTGGACTCCTGTACCATGCAAAGCTGTTGCTGGATTTTCTGCAGCTCCTCCTGCTGCCACTGAATATTTGCTTGCAGGGTACGAGTCCGTTGTTCAAGCTGGTCCTTAATGGTTTGGAACATATTAAACTGGGCTGAGATCTTAAGGGGAAAAAATAAACATTTATGTTGTGTAAACTGTCCTAGTTGTATAAAAAATATCAAGAACTACGCTTTTACATTCTTTTTCTTTTCCTTGGGGCACAAAGAAATCTATTTTCTTTTAAAAAAAAATGCTGCATCCTCTCTAGTGTCTTGTGTTTTAAAGGTGTTACTGCCATTTCATAATCAGTTATCAGAATGGTTTAAACTGAAACTGCATTTTACTTCTTACAGTGGTAAACCAATCAATTATAAGTATAATGCTCTAAAGTATATCTGGGGTCAGCTGTTTCATTTCTAAGAGATTATAGTAGCACAATAATTCATTATAATTAGGAAGTCTCTACTAACTTCATGCTTAGATTTGCAGAAATCAGAAATCATCCATCTTGTACTGAAAGATTTATAATATCTGCAGCAAAAATAAAGCATGATGAACTAAGGAGAAGAAAAATAACAGACCTGGAGTACAAACAGCAGTGGGTGGTACAATATCTAGTTTGATCTTCATACTGGATTTTCCTAAGTGAGCCCCTCCCTCCCTCTAACTATCTATATCTATACAGCATTCAAACATCTCAAGAACTGGATTCAGCCCTGCACAACACTGTAAAGTCACAGCTGGGTCCAGCAACAATGTTGTCCATTCCATAGCAGTCAAAAAGCAAAAATATAGGAAATATAACTGAACAAGGATTTGTAGGATGCATCTCATTTCCCCTCCTTCAATATTTCTTCTTTCCTTTCCTGAAACCCCCTATAGCATCTCCCCTTTTCCTGTTCCTTCTCTCTTTTCCACCCAACAGCCAATTTACATTTATCTGCCCCTCTGTCTTTGGCTTCCTTCTCCCCTCCAGCAGTCCCTCTGTAGGAAAACTGTGGCCCAATTTTGTGATGTTGGTCACTCAGTATCAGGCCCACTTACATGGTAGGGAATCCTCAAGGACTAGTGAGTTGGCACCTCACTTTCCCCTGCATCTCTCACATCACACTATTTCTTCTTGACTTCTTCCTGGCAACCTTTCCTCTTTTCTCCTTCATTCTCTCCTTCTGGGCCATTCACCAACCAATCTTTTATCTGCCTCCCATCTTCAGCTATATTTATTATTTATTTGCTTCATTTATACCCTACCTTTCTCCACACCGCGGACCAAAGCATCTTACATTATTTTCTTCTCTCTTTTTTTTATCCTCACAATAAACCCTGTGAGGTAGGTTAGGCTGAAAGTATGGCCCTTTTCACACTTACCAGTGGAAACCGGAAGAGAGTCGGTATTGTGCCGCTTGCAGTAATCCGAGACAGGGATGGGAGTTTTCAGACACATGTTTTTTTTTCCGATAGGGTTCCGTGATTGAAGCGAGCCATTTCACACTGTTCCGCTCTTATGTCGCTTCCACCAGCGCCAGCCGTTTTTGCCTGCCGGCTCGCGATCTCCAGCTTTTTTTTTTTTTTTGGAACGTCGGGCTAAGATTGCTATAGCGCTATAGCGCTATAGCGACGTATCACACAGCAACACCATAGAGATGGCTAGGCTCTATTGACATAAGTTACCAGGTTTCAGCGGTGGCGATATCTGGCATCTTAATGGAGCCCAGGCATCCCTATGGTGATGCTATTGTGATACATCGCTATAGCGCTATAGTGATCTTAGCCCGACGTTCCCCCCCCCCCAAAAGCCGGAGATCCCGGGCGCCGGCGGGCGAAAAAAGGCGCGAAAACTGCTCCCGGGTTAGATACTGGACATTTCACACAGCACCCCATAGCGATTTCAACCCGGAAGGAGGGGTTGAAAAGTGGAAGAAGCTGCTCTTTGTTTGTAACGACTCAGGCACGCCTCACTACCGGGACAGCCGCGGGAGTGTGTGAAAAGGTGAGAGTATTCCGGTAGCAGCCAGTTACTGAATCGGGTCTGTCTGAAATGCCAGCAGAAACCCGTTACTGTTCAGTAACTGACCAGCTTCCATACCGGAATACATAGACTGTGTGAAAAAGCCCTATATGACTGGCCCAAAATCACCCTTCCATGGCAAGACTGGGGATTCAAACCTGGGTCTCTGAGACCCTGCTCGAAGCTCTAACTGGTTTTCCACCATGGCTTTCATAGGGTGGCTGCTGTTGAACAGCAGCGAGCAGCCATACCTAGTTAAGTCATGTGAGTCTGGTGGTACCAAGTCATTCAGTGGTTGCTGTTAGGCCCAGACCTGGCCCCACTGAGTTCTTCCTCAAAACAGCCCTAGAAAGGACGCTGCCCCCTCCCCCACCTTATACACGCAGGAAACAAGCTCTGAAATGCAGTGGTTACCTAGCAACTGCCATTAAAGGCTTCCATTTTTTTCAAAGCAACAGGCATTCCTTTTATCATTTTGGTTTTTTTTTTAAACTCTGCAGTGTATTTTTTGTTAAGTTTCAAATTTTTCTGTAAACCTGGGGCATTTTTCAGGTTTGTAGAAAGATCTGTCTTGCCTGTTAAGAGCTTTAGTCAGTGAATTTAAGTATCCTCAGATTTGGCTGATAAGGCTATTTGAATATATAAGTAGGGATACTCACAGGGGGAATCCCTTCCCCCTTGTACTTTAATGGCTTTTCCTCCTTCCACAGGGCCCACCAAGGCCTCCCCACTGCCACCACAGATTACCAGCCTTATGTGGCTTCTGGTACTGAGCCCCCCAAGGCTTGTTCTTCCCTATTGACTGACACTGGTTTCTATCCCTCAGCAACCAACATTAAGCAAGGTCTACACAGGTCCTGGCTTCTGTTGCCATGTCCACCAAGATTTCTCCTACTCTCATCATCAATGGGCCTGTTTCCACCCATCCCCCTGACATCCTGGCCTGGCCTCTGTCACCAAGTACTAACGCCTCTCCTCTCCAACAACAATATTGGCAAGCTTGTTCCCACCCCACTGCAGGTGAATCCCACGCAGTTATTGTCCTCTGCAGCTGGACCTGTTGTGGCCTCCTGCCACTGCAGTGCCAACTGATGGAGGAGGAGGAGGAAAAGGAGGTAGGAACATTGCCTGCTCATTTGCTTGGAGGAGGATTTAAACCCCCCAGGATATTTTTAAACTTGTTCAGGTTTTTCTGCAAACCTGCAGAATCCCCCAAGTTTGCCGAACGATCTGTTTTTAGTAAGTGTGGGCCAAATGGATTCAGGTATCCACAGATGAGCCCAGACATGACTATTAGAATATAAGATGATGCCCTAGCATCATGACAAGACTTTATCTTCTGGGTATAGCAAAAGAAAATGGAAAGTAAGGTCTTTCTTTTTTTTTTTTTAAAAAGAGCAAGATTAATGACTGATGGAGTTTAATACTTGAATTTAAAATATGGCTACATGATGGAATTCCTGTTGTTGCTTCTGTTTACTTCAGTGAACATTTTGAAACTTTACCTGAACAGTCGCAGGTTGGCTGGATCGCTGTACTAAGTCCTGGGGCGCCCTGGGGGTTCTTTGTAAGGAAGGAGCCTCTGTGAGGGCCTTTGTAGTAGTGGCTGTAGGAGAATAATCATTTTGATAAAATCTGCTTACTAAGTTATCACTATGACAACTGTTATAGCTGTTATTAATTAATACAAAAAACGACCAGATCCCTGCGACATCCAAATAAGAAGGAAGTCAGCTATAGAATTAACACAGCAATCACTGATACAGGGAACTAGATGAAAGAACTACATCTTAAAATCTCAGGTCTGAGTCACAAGCTTCTTTTCTATTCCTGTTCATGCCTGCAGCATTTTGGCTTTCTTGTGGAACAAACGCATTATTGAAGTTGTCACAGGATTCTTTCATGCTACACTGTACTCGCTTTTTAAAAGTAGACTTCACTACTGAACCAGGAGCAACAGCTACTCCTTTACAAGTATCCTCTCATTTTCTAAGCTCTTCTAGAATTAAAAAGGAAAAAGAACATACACAATCAAGGAAGAACTGCATGCGCAAACACAGCTTCCCCTTCTGTTTTCATCATAGTAGCTCTCCACCACATAAGAGGTGAGCCACTTTTAAAACTGAAAAGTACCTCTGTCACAGCACAAACATGCAAAGCTCTGTCTACATGCAGTCTTTTTCATATGCTCTTGGAGAGGGCAGCTGCAAGATGGCTGAAAGGATACTATTTATGTGTTACTAGGGCACTATAACAATCCATTGCCAACTGATCTATTTCAAATTTTAACAGAACTGAGGCGAAACTAAAGCAAATGTGAATAAAAGAACCAAAAGGGGGGGGGGGGAGGGTTGTCCCAGGAAGTTGCACAGCGGCTGTGATGTTTATGCCCTTGAGAGCCAATGCTGAGTCAGTGCAAAGAATATGTAGAAAGGGAAGTCAGACAAAAAAAAAAAAAACCAGAGGAAAGTGCACAGAAAATTCCCATATGTGAAGACTGCATTGCTAACGTACATGCTTCTGCATTCACAATGCACAGAATTTTCACTACACAGAAGCAACCTAGCAGTAGTTTTCCATAGTCCTAGGCAGAGGTCTTTAATATCACTTTCTACCTGATTCTTGTAATTGGAGATGTGTTTGGGATTGAACCTGGAACTTTCTGCATGCAAAACGGATACTCTATCACTGATCTAGACTAAAGAACACATTCCTCATTAAATCCTCGAAGAACATCATCAGTATTTTCCAGTACTTATCAAGAGGCTTTTCATTCTTTCCAGTGAAAGATGTATAAGCACCAAAGTAATGGTAAAAAAGCAAAGATTAGAATGCGTTTTGTTTTCATTTTGGGGTTCTGGCAAAGGAGTGTGAGGATTACTTAGTCTGAAGCCCAAAAGAATTTAGTGCCCTTAAAAAATCTTTTAAAAAAGTAAAAATTCGATATTGTTATTTAGTATTACCCGATACTGGGCTTTATAACATTATTGTATCATGCACCATAATTTTAAACTACTCTGCCAGATACCTCCTAAACCAGTCAACATATCCAGTTTAAAATCTGTCAGATTGTATGTTCTGCATGTTCTGCAAGCTTCAATAATTTTAGTAGTTTTCACTGCATAACTGTTGTAGCATAGTTGCTGAAAGTATAAACACTGTGCCAGAAAGTTTAAGCAGCTATTTTTAAAGCCCCATTCTACCCATATGTAATTAAAAGAATAATAATACCAATCTACCTTAAGAGGCCATCAGAAGGATGACTTTTAGGAATGCTAATTTTTACACTGGTCCTTCTAGCTGTCCCACAACAATTATGCCATGAAAAGTTTCACTGCCCATTTCCTTGTATTAAGCTTATATTAAAGAGATAAGACGTATTTTTCCTGGCCAATAAGCAAACAGTTACTTTTAACATGAAATACTACAAACACTGAGAGAAAAGGGGCTACATAAATACAAAGTATTATTTAATTTCTAACGTTTAAGTATTATTTAATTTCTAACGTTTATATGAATCAGAATGAATTTCTCATTCTTCTTTATGAAAGGAAAATACTATTTATGATTCTTTTTTGTTGTAGAAGGAAATAGGAAGCTGATGATTGCTTAGTGCTTTCAGTCCACGCTCGGAGCTGCTGGGTTTTAGTAATGTTGATACTAACTAGCTATCTTACTGTCTTTTTTTTCTTAAAACTACTAAATCCCACTTACTGCACCTTTGCATTGTGGAACTGAAATTCTTGTATCATATTGCAGCTGAATCTATCGTTCAGTTTTTTTCTTTTTGATCTTCCTGAATGTTAGCCACCAATCATAAATCTGGATGCTATCTGCATTTTTCCTTCTGTTGGTGATTCTCTTTGTGTGTATACATATTTTCTTTATATATCCTCTCTGTGCATATGTAATATATACATTTTTCTACAAGATAACCTTTGCACTTTTGGTACATTATGATTTATACTGCAATATGTTACAGTGAACATTTTAGAATCAGTATTTGTATAAGAACCACAACTTACATGCTATGTCAGCTAAGGATGTTGTCAAAGATTTGTGTGAACTTTCAGAAGATGCAGAAAGTGTCCGACTGGCGTTGAGAACTGGTACACCTAACTCAAGTGTATTAAAGTGCTGTTGAGGATCCAAGTCTGAACCACTGTCCTTAAAAACAAAGTAAATATTGTATTATATCTGATATTATTTTTGACAGTTTCAAACCTGAGCTTGAGAGTAGTCATAAATCTTCAGTTAGCATATTCATTTAAAATTTGTTCTTTTAAATATTCACTCTTCTGTGGTTATTGGTACACCAATTTTTATAGTCTTCAGCACATAACTTGGCCATTGAAACTGACCTTGATTTTTCTTTCTCAGTGGAGTATTCCCATGGCAGACCAAAAAAGACATAAAGCCAGATTCAGATTTCAGCAACACCTACTGAGAATACAAATATTTGCCCAAGCATCATGACATGACTTGGAATTTCAGTCATTTCTCCACCTGCCCCATGGTAGGTTTGTGTACCAACTAAAATTAATCTCTAGTATTGTTAATACAGTGACTGCCATCTTTTTTCTCTGCTGCCAGCCTTGGATCTGTATTTCTTAACTGGTGCTAGCAAGACACCAGTTAAGAAATACAGATCCAAGGCTGGCAGCAGAGAAAGAAGATGGCAGTCACTGTATTAACAATACTAGAGATTAATTTTAGTTGGTACACAAACCTACCATGGGGCAGGTGGAGAAATGACTGAAATTCCAAGTCATGTCATGATTCTTGGGCAAATATTTGTATTCTCAGTAGGTGTTGCTGAAATCTGAATCTGGCTTTATGTCTATAGCAAGACCTGGTGGTGAAATGTCTATAGCAAGACATTTCACCACCAGGTGGTTTTTGTATTTTTAATAGGGTGCTTTGATCCTTTTTTGGTCAGAAACCTACCAAGAGTGACAGTACAACCTGACACTAGCACCTTTAAAATCTGCATACTTGCTCAGCATTTCATACAAGATAAAGGCACCTTAAGATCATGGTCTGCCACATCCCTTTCTCTCTCTACTCCCACTTTTTAAAAAAATCCAGCCTGAAAAAAACCTTTGGAGAATTCAGAAGAGTGCACACATGGTTTTGCATCATCTTGGTGCTCTTAATAAAATTTAATCTAGTTCCCCTTGTAGCAATTACTGTTCTTTGCTGCTGGGAGGACACCATGAAAGCAGAAACCTTTATATGCCCCTAACTGGTAGACAGGTTTGTGCACGAGAATGCTGCTAAGCCAATATTTCTTGTTCATTATGAAATGCAGGTGATTATTTGAAGCCAAGCCAAGCTTACTGTATAGGAGAGCTGACAGGAAGGAAAGGGAAAGAATCAAAGCAGAAAAGTGGAGTCAAAGGGATGAAAGGTGATGGAATACTTTCAATGTCACAAATGACTAAAGGCTTATCAACTTTAGGGAGTCTGATGAAGGAGTTCTGACTCTCAAAAATCTTAATCCTGAAACTCTTGTTGGTCTTGAAGGTGCTACTGGACTCGAATCCTTTTCCTCATTAATGGTGTTTAAATTAAATTTCCAGGCAACCAAAATTTTAAATTGCTTTGCAAAATATTTATAAGAGATATTAACTACACTAAGCTCTGAAAATATAAATCACTGGAACTCACTGCTTTATATGTTATGTGCTACTGTATAATCTATTTGAAGGGCCTGATGTAGCAAGGAGTGAGCTAAAGCCACTCCCATGAGAATGTCAAACAGTGAGTGAGGATACTGACAGTTCATGAATGGAATTCCCAGCATATTTTTTCTTTAAATGGCAAGTGAATGACAGCCCTCTCTGGACTACAGTGCAAAGGGGATGGGTGCTGCCTATATGATTTTCCTGAACAGATATAGTCCTGCAGAACTGCTATTTATCTTTCTGGGGTAAACATATGGGGTACTTGTATCAGTGCTTAGCTTACAGTGAACTTGCTTTTCATTGCCTGATTGTTCCTAATCTCTGGTCTCTAAAGCATGTGCTCTTTCAAATTTCTGTTCAAGCATAGTAACCAAAAATCTCAATGTGTGGAGGGCTTTGCTGGTCTGTCCCTCACCTTTAAGCAGCCCTTTAAAAATCATTTACAAGAATTATTCATTTGCACAATTGCAGCAGCACAATGACTATACTTCCTGTCATTCCTTTCCAGATGGGAAACAGACTGGCCTGGGTTTAATAATCGTTTATACTAAAATTGGAGTGGATAAAGGCACAGCAACAATGGTGTGGAACAGGAGACAGAAGGCTATTCTTGGCCTCACATGTATCACATACTTTTATTTGTGTGGATATTGATAAGGTTGTTAACTGTCTTTAGTTCTTTATTTTAAAGTTATTCCCGTTAAAATGATATAAATAGTCCTCATTTCAGGTATCATAGCTTTATCATGTCCATTTTAGAAATTCTGTTCCAGAGAACTGAATTCCCAGTCTCTACCATGTCTTGTTCAAATCCTGGGATGCCCCCAAAGTACACTGAACTCACTTGAAAATACCATGAAAACAAATAATTCTAAATCACTAAAATAACTATTCTAGCTTTTGTTGATTTCTGGAATATAAACTGCATAAATCAGAAAATAGTACAAACACACAGAAAGTAGCAACTGGAACATACCTTCAGTACAGAAGAGATGATCTCTGAAGAACCGTCTTTCAAGATCAAATCTTGTTTCCTTTCCACTTGAACATCTGAATAACTGATTTAAAACTATATATTTATGTGAAGAAGTATATTCCACTCAACAATTCAGACAGCTGCTGACTACAGTTTTATTACTGATAAACTCTGCAATTAGAACCCACAGCTCACTTAATCCAGATGAATATAGTAATACTGGCTTGTATCCTACCTATCAAAAAAGTTTGCTTAAAATGCAAACTTTGAAGCTTTCCTCCAGCCTATGGAGCCTCCTTGCAGCTTTTCTGCAGAAGAAAGAGTCACTTAAGGTAGAGGGGGTCTCCTTAGGCTGGGGGGAAGCTTCAGCCTGTGCTGAGTAGATTGGCAGGATACAGACCATCATATTTGGCTTCTGATCATTTTTATTATACATGCAAAAGAACAGAGAGCCTTAGCTGTACTCTTATATATGCTTATTTCAGAGTAAGACCTACAGAAATTCCTGGAGCCTGAGGCAGCTTTCATATTTTACATTCAAGTAAAATCTAATCTATGCACACAACGAATGCTCATTTCAACATTTCATGTTATACAGGTACATATGACAAGCAGCTAAGATAGACTGTAATTCTGCAACATGTGTACTCATAATGACAAACACATCTTTGCTCTTGCACAATCTGTGAAGGAGCACTTGCTGCAAATACATAGGTGTGGGATTGAAACCTTAATTTCAATTGTATTATCTCTAGAGACTAAATAAACATGTTTACACATGCCTTAATCTATCCAGCTTCATATAACTCTAGTACAAAATACATTCTACATATAGTTAAACCTATTAATATCAATAAGGACATCTGTATACTCTTTTAACCTTTGACAGACTTGGATCCTGCTGAAAATAGACTTCTCACCTCCCTGCACAGCTGCAAATGTCCTAAAAAGCTGCTCTTGTGGTACAGGAAATCCTCATGAATAGCACAAAGAGTGAATTGGTGTCTGCCATGAAAGGTGGGAATCAGCAAAAATTGCCCCCTCCTCCCTTTCCGTCAATGGAAATTATCCATAGGATCCAGCCCACAGTTAAATATAATTTTCTTTAGGTCTCAGAGTGTACACTTGCAATACATTTTACAACAGTTGCATATAACGCAACTTCACTGAGATCGCTCCATGTAGTAAGTCATTGTTGTGGAGCAGCTTGCTATGTGGATCTGGCAATGTTCTCTACGCCACAGCAAACTTACAGGACTGCAGTAGCATGGTATAATTGGCAGAAACACACAGTAAACCGTTTGCCATAAGGGGAGTGCCTTATAAGTCGCTGATGCTTTGGGGCATGAGCTGGGATTTAAGCTCACTGATTTACTCTTCCACCATTTTTTAAAAGTCCCCAAAGCTTAGAATACCCGCGTTTCCCTTGACACCAAAGTGGGGAACAGTGGTCATTGTCTTCTATTGCTGTAATGAACAAACTTTTCTGAACCATGTTAAATGTTAGGACTGCAAACAGCAGACCAGCTGGAGGCTGTTTTAAGATCTGTATGGTTGAAGAGAGAAGATAATGAAGTGCAAGAAGATCTAGGTTTACAGAATATCATGCTTTATTAATACAACTCTATTATGTTCTGTTGTTCTATTCTGAGGACCCTAGTATTAGGGACGATAGCAATGTCACTACGTTTCCCCATACCTCACTACTGTGTGTGTGCATACAATGAATTCTGGTTTGGAGTTCCACTGATGGTAGGTAATGTAGTAATGTGTTTGCAGCCAGATCCACTGCTGTCCTTTGGTCAGAAACCGATAGCAGCAAGACTTCCCTTTTCCAAACTGCATCACTATTTGTGGAAAGAGAGAAAATGCACAACTGTTATCACAGATTTCAGAATATGAAAAATATATTTTAAAAAGAATTCTATGAGATTCTCAATGGGTTTCTTGGTAAAAAAAATTTTTCCCAATGGTAGTAACTTTCTCAGTGGCATCTATTCATATAAATGGCATAAATAGAAAAAGAAAACTGCAGATTTATAACCCCCCCCCCTTCTCAGAAACTCAGAGCGGCTTACAATCTCCTATATCTTTCCCCCCCACAACAGACACCCTGTGAGGTGGGTGGGGCTGAGAGGGCTCTCACAGCAGCTGACCTTTCAAGGACAACTCCTGCGATAACTATGGCTAACCCAAGGCCATTCCAGCAGGTGCAGAGGAGTGGGGAATCAAATCCAGTTCTCCCAGATAAGAGTTCGCACACTTAACCACTACACCAAACTGGCAATAACACATGATTATCTGAGTTTGTTTGTTTTATATAGGAGTAATGGCCTTTGTGGTAGTTGGGCATATCAGTCTATATCAGGTACATCCAACAAGTTCAAATATGCATCATGAGGTCATCTACACATGCAGCTGCATCAGCAGCATCCATGGATATTCTCTGTTATGGCATCATTTATTATTGAATAAACCCATGCATTAGCAAACTATGGCTTCCATCTGCTAAGGCACAAAGAACTTTGTTAATTTCTGAATAAAAGCACCTTAGTCCTCCAAACACAAATTCCAGTGAGAAAACTGAAATCACCAAAAGAAGATAGCTGAACAAACATAATTCCATAAGGGGATTTGTCAAGATTTCTCCCTTCCCCACAACTGTCCATTTCTGAAATTACCACTGTAGTTAATTTCATTACAAATTGAAGATTTTATGAGTATCCTACATGAACTGAAATTTTCCTTGATTGGATGCACAGTTTATATATGTATTAGTGCTGGAACGCAGTTCCATCTCTTGAGGAAGCTACAGTGAAACGAAGTCTGATATTAGCTAGCTTACCAATTGGCTGGGACTACATCACCAGAGACCATTGTTTGAACACTTCATTTTTCTGTATCAAGACATGTCTGGAAGAACTTTTTGATGAAATGACTTGATGTAAGATTGGTTTCTCTTTAGAGTCTTTTTCACTGGTTTTTGTTTTGTTAAGATGTACAGTAAATATATAATTGATATTCTCTGATATGGTTCTAATTGCTCATGGTTAAATCTTTTCCATCAATATAAATTATATATACTACTGATTTCTTTGGCTCCAAGCTAGTAACAGCTGAGATCCATCTGTATTAGGGCCAGGGTCGGCTTGCCCACTAGGCAAACTAGGTGGTTGCCTAGGGTGCCGAGAGGCAAGGGGCGCCAAATTGGGTTCCCCCCCTCTGATGCCCAAGGCAACTGGCTAGTTTGCCTCCCACTCCCCCCTGCAGCTGCTGCCGCCAGCCTCCTCCAGCTCACCACTGCCACGCTCTGCTCGCTTGCCCCCCTGCTGCTGCTGCGCTCCGCTCGCTTGCCCCCCTGCTCACCACGACTACAGCCCTACTGGCTTCTAGCAGCCTGTGCATTTGGTTAAACACCAGGAGAAGCCACAGCCCCAACAGCAGCCATACATCTCCCCTTTTTCCTGCCAGAGTTAAATAACTCTACAACTGATCACAGGAGCAGATGAAGAAGATGAAGAAGATATTGGATTTATATCCCGCTCTCCACTCCGAAGAGTCTCAGAGCAGCTCACAATCTCCTTTACCTTCCTCCCCCACAACAGACACCCTGTGAGGTGGGTGGGGCTGAAAGGGCTCTCACAGCAGCTGCCCTTTCAAGGACAACCTCTGCCAGAGCTATGGCTGATCCAAGGCCATTCCAGCAGGTGCAAGTGGAGGAGTGGGGAATCAAACCCGGTTCTCCCAGATAAGAGTCCGCACACTTAACCACTACACCAAACTGGCTCAGCTGAAGGGCCCTTTAAATCTGACAGGAGAGGGAGAGGGGCAGAGACTGACCGCACACCTGAACTCCAAGAGGTGATTTGCTGCTTGAAATAAAGTCAAGTGGGGCCCGCCTTGTGTGCCTCAGTTCCAAGCAAGAGTTGCCACTTCAATTTCAGGTGCACAAACCATGGCCCCACTCACAAAAGCCCTTAAAAGGACCACTCTTTAAGTGCTTTTTGCAAAAGGGGTTTCTCATGCCTGAAGTCCAAGCTGCTATGCTGCTTGGATTTCAGACATATGAGCCCCAGCCCCACTCGCAAAAAGCACCTAAAACAGAGGTGGGGAACGTCCATTCTGAGGGCCGTAAACAGCCCTTGAGATCACTTGGTCTGGCCCTTAGGGACTGCTGGGCCAAGTCAAGCCACATGGTGGCCTTCCTGGGGCCTGGCTGGCCAGCAAGGATTGTGGGACGCAGCTGCACTGTGCAGTGGCCTCCCCAGGGCCAGGCTGGCCAGCAGCGATCATGGGGCCCAGCCGCGCTGCATGGCAGCCTCCCTGGGGCCGGACCGGCCAGCCAGGATCACCGTGGGGCCTGGTAAAGCCTGCCACAGTTCAGGTAAGTTTCCCCCTCATTTCTTTATTTCCCTTTCTTTCTATTTCTTCCCCCCATTTCTTTGTTTCCCTTAATTCCCCTTTCTTAATTCCCCTTTCTTCCCCCCATTTCTTCTGTTTATTTCCTGTTCTCCTCCCCATTTCTTTATTTTCCTTTATTACCTTTTCTTCCTTCCATTTCATTTCCCTTTTTTCCCCCCATTTCTTTCTTTCCCTTTCTCCCTTCTTTCCTTAAGCCCTGGACCTAGGCATTTGTCTAGGGCAGTGGGGTGGACTGTGTGCATGCCAAATTAGGCTCTCCCCACATGACTTGAAATAGAAAAACCATTATTTACATTAATTTTGCTGGCCTGAATTGTTCTCCCTCGGCGGAGCACTGTTTTTAAAGTTGATAATTTTGTACGGCCCGCGAATGATGTTATAAATATCCATATGGCCCTTGGCACAAAAAGGGTTCTCCACCCCTGCCATAGGGTATAAGGGAGCTGAAAAAATTCAGGATTTCCAAAAAACCCTTGAATCTGAATTCAAGTTTTTTCGGGAATTCCAAACCTTTTTTAGTGGGGGGGGGCAACATATTTTTAAAAATCCCCTCCCCCCCCAATTTGTGCATACCTTTAATTATTAGTCATTTGAGTTGTATGAATCAAAATTAAGTCTTATTTTGGGGTATAGAGCACAAAGGTAACTGTCAGGCTGAGGCCCAGTTCAAACGTGACACTAGTCTATGGGATCATTACAGTCAATGAGGAAACAATCTGGGGGTATCCAGGGGTTGGAAGGGGGTTGCTTTGGGGGTAGAGGCACAATTCCAGTGCAGTTTCTGATGCCTATCCTCAAAAGCCTCCCCAGTTTAAAAAAGATTGGACCAGGGGTGCTAGTCTGTGGTCCCTTTAAAAGAGCTTGTGAAACTGCAGCTTCACCAGGAACAACATTTAAAGGGTCCGCACTCTCTTTAAATGATGTTTAACTGCAGCTATCATGTTTTCCAAGATAATGCTGAATTTCCCATATAACCCTGAATTTCCTGGATATTTTTAATGTTTATTAGCCAAAAAAATAAGCAAGCTCTATATCTGGTTGAAAGAATAGCTGGACAAATACCCATATTTTCCAGCTATTTCTTCAGTATGGATAGAGCTGCACTCCCCTACTAACAATTAAACAACAGGACAGAAATAATAGCAATATTTCATTGCACTTGTTTAATTTTGTTTATTCACCTTATGCAAAGCATTAAAATATTCTGTTTCAGCTCTTGTAATTAGGGATAATTAGTGATTCCTGAGTACTGTTGGCAATCTGCATGATTGTGACAGTGTCAACTCTAATTTCAGGTCTGTTAAATAGCTAGGTAATTCAGCAATATGATGAATAAAATATGGCTAAAATTAGCTTATGTGACACAATTAGAACAAATGATGATTTTTAATAACACTCTTTGAACTCTATGATGTGGTCATGAAGGTGATCGGTAAAACAAAATTAAATTCACTGACTAAGTATAGTCAGTCTTTGCTACTCCACAGAGACCAGCATTTCTCTGAATTCCTGTGTGTGCTGCTGATGAAATACTCACGGTGTTCATGGCACCGAGCCAAGAGGTGTAGGTCATCTACATGATAGTAATCATAACCAGAAGTACCCAGCACTTCAAAAGGCAAGTATCCTATGATTGGTGGTGCTCTGTATTAGGAAAAAATACAAATATTTCATTAGTTCACTGAAATAACAACAGCCACACTTTACACCACTCCCTCAACCTTCTCCCTAATAGATGGGCATGCAACCCACAAGTACACAAGAGCATGTTTCATTCTATGGCGTGCAACCAAAGGTGAGAAGGGGGGAAAAACTATTTTGGGTGCTCCAATGTCCAACTCCCCAACTTGTTGTTTTAGAGAAAATAAGGAAAATAGAAGGAAAAACAACAGCAAGGATGTCAAATTTACACCAGGTTAACAAAAAGAACCATCCTCTCATAGTCTTTACCAAGTCTCAGGCAGGAAGAAGGAACATATAAAATAGTACAATATTATAGTACAATAATAACTGTAGATAGTAGTGCTACAGAAGCCTGATAATATTTTTGGTGCACTTTGAAAGCAAGCGTCTCTAACATGAGGTAGTTTAGTTTCTTGATTTCTCTGGCTGTTACACACTATGATCTCAATGAAGTTAGATCTGTTAAGAATGTTTTGTTTGGATGATCCTACTGTTTCATTTTGTAAGGACAAGAGTTGTGCTAGGACGCAGAGAACACCAGGAGCCTCACAAGAACAAATCATGACTTCTGCAAAGAATAGTCCTGCTTCACCAAGTTTTTGAAGTTCTTTGAGAAGGTGAACAAACATATAGACAATGGTGACCCAGTAGACATTACATACGTCAACTTTCAAAAGGCTTTGACAAGGTACCTCACCAAAGACTGATGAGTAAACTCAGGAGTCATGGGATAACAGGATAGGTTCTCTTATGGATTAAAAACTAGTTAATGAACCAAAGAGTAGGAATAAATGGAGAGCTCTCACAGTGGAGGGAAGTAAGCATTTGAGTCCTACAAGGATTGGTATTGGAGCCAGTGCTATTTAATTTGTTCATAAATATTCCAGAATTAAGGGGGGATAATACACAAGTTTGCAAATGATTATTAAAATTATTCAACATATACAATTATTTTAAAAGTACAAACTTATTCAAGATGGTAACAACCAAGGCTGACTGTGAAGAGCTCCAGAAGGATCTCCACAAGTTGGGTGAGTGGGCAACAATGTGGTAGATGAAGGTCAGTGCTTGTAAGTGCAAGGTGATGTGGAACAAAAAATCCCAACTTCAAGTAAGGCTAATGGGGTTTGAACTTGCTGAGAATGAGAGGAGGAAAGATCTTGGGGTTGGAGTGGATAGCTCAGTGAAAGTGTCACTGCAGGGGTGAAAAAAAGACAAACTCTGTGTTGGGAGTTATTAGGAAAGGGATTGAAAACATAACAGCCGATATTTTAATGCCTCAGTATGGCTCTATCGAGTAGTTTCATTTGTTACTATATCTCAAAAAGGATATCACAGAGCTGGAAAAAATATAGAGCAAACAAGATGATTAGGGGGTTGGAGCACCTTCCCCATAAGGAAGAGTTAGAAAAGAGACTAAGGTTTAGAAAATTATGCACAGGGTGGAGATAGTTGAAAAAAAGGAACTTTTTCTCTCTTTCCCAAAATATGAGAACTCAAGAGCATTCGATTAAGCTGATAGGCAGAAGATTCAGGATGGATAAAAGGAAATACTTCTTTACACAGCAAGTGATTAAAATGCGGAATTAGCTGCCAGAGAATGTAGTGATGGCCGCAGGCAAAGAAAGCTTAAAAAGAGGTTAGAAAGATTAATGGAGGACATTATGACTATGGTTAGTGACTAAAACGAACCTTCATGTTCAGAGGTAGTAAGCCTCTAAATTCCAGAGCCAGGAGGCAACATCATGGAAAGGTCTTGGCCTCTATGCCCTGTTTAGGACCGCCAGAGGAACTGGTTGGCCACTGTGAGATGGGATACTGAACTAGATGGATCATTAGTCTGATCCAGCAAGACTCTTCTTATGTCCACATGTTATGTTCTTAACTTACAGTTTGTGGCAACTGATTCCAGTGGAAGACTGAGCTCCCAGCCTGTGTTTGCCTTGTAATATTTACAAGAAAAAATTAGTAGGCAGAAGGAGAGGTGCTTAATCCTTCCTTCACACCTTGATTCCCCAGTTGGTTCTTTCTAACATCCCCCCTCCATCCAGGCTCTGAGACCAGAAATACTACCATTTCGGGGCATTTTCTACTAATGTACACTGCCCTGAAAATGCCTCCCTGTGCTTTAGTAAGCACAGTACTGCTGACACATACTTGACAAGACAATATATACTTCTAAATGAAATTTCCAGGTTATTTTTGTTCTAATACAAACTAATTTAACAGCTGAATTACACGTATGTGGTTTTTCTAGCTGCTCAGTTGCTAGACAGATACATTAGCATAAAAGTTCTCGTATGAGTAGTAGCTATCGTAGTGAGTGACCTTTTGCCAACATAAATCATCTCGCCATCAGACAGAGCAAAACTTTGCAAGTGTTGGCTCATAAGAGCATACAAAAAGTATCACGTACAGTAGCACTATTTGTACTAACCTGTGATCCAGAAATAAAAATTTCCACTCCAAACTGTGTCTCGAAGTAAATTCTTCTAAAGGTTCTTCAGCTACACACATTTCCTGTATTGGAATTAAATTATGTTATTGAGGTCAGAGCTCTGCTTTTTGCTAAATGTCAATGAACTTCAGGTGAGAGGAATACAACAGAAGGTTTAAAAGAAGCACCCATCTATTAGACAGCACTTTATAAGCTCTATATGTAGTTCTGTGGGTCTCATCTGATGCTGAACATTACTGTGGTTGATCAAAATAGAATTTGTAACCTTAAATGCTATTCTGTAGACTGTATTCAGGATGTAATTGTTTTAAAAAAAATACAGCTATTGTACAACATTTGTAAACACAAATGCCCATTTTAAATTTCTGGAGAAATGCCACTGAAAATTGCTTCACTGAGGCCGATTCCAGGTGTCATGTTTGTAAGTGCTACCTAATACATGGATCACCATTGTCTGTACCTCCAACAGATGTCCCGGGAATTTTCTGTCTGACTCAATGGGTTGGATCCAACAAGTAAAATCAAGTAAAGAGCTCTGCATGGACAAAAGCCACATAGGACAGGGGCTGTAGCAAAGTTAGGTTCAGCAAAGCTGGCTGGCTCCAACCCACCGTAACAATGGCAATTTCTGTGATAGTAAACATTATGCTTGAAGGGAGGGAAGGTCACACAACACAGAGGAAGCTCTTTTAAGAAGCTTTAGTGTATTGGTCCATTGTATCCCATTAAAATTCTTAGGGTGCTTTTGCAGGTAAGAGATGCAGTCTGATCACTGCAAGTTATTCTTTTGTCTGTAAAAATGTGCAATTATTTTTGGATATATGACAAATCCACCAATACTATAAGAACTGGCTACCCCCCAAAATAGAGTTCTGCAATGCTCTCTAACACTGATCATGCTTTACAGAGTTCTGAGGGAGCCCATATAACAATATCCTTTTAAATACACTTGTTAGGGTGTCTTTAGACAGTTGCAAGAAAATATTTGCATTATCTCACGGATCTTCCTGCTGAATATTGCTATTTTCTTCTCCACAAATACTTAGTATTTGCCTCTTCCACAAATTCTTAAAATCTTATATGGTCATTACATCATCTCATACCTTATGAAGGATAGCACAATCACTAAATTTATTCTCTTCCCTTCGTACAGGTCCATAAATGGGAAGAAAATGACTGAAAGAACTAGTATTACTGCAGAGACTTAACGTATTCCAAGACACACACATACACACTTGCCTTTAAAAACTGAGGTGTTGCCAGCCGGACAGTAGCAACAAAGCAGACTTGTTTTCCTGCTGGAGTTCTGTAACCTCTTGGAATGGCACCCTCAAAGCCATTACAGGTGGATATAGGCACTGGATGAGAAAATTACATGGCAAAGAGTTGCACCTCTTAGCTTATTTGATGCTACGGATTATTTTACACACTTTAAAAATAGATATTGTTCAAAAATATGTCTTAACTTGCTTTTAAAGTTCCAAAAATCAATCTGGGAAGGAGCATCTATTTTAGATGTATATTAGCTGCATCAGAAAATATATTTTGTTACCTATGCCACAACTTGGTGACATGGGTCTGCACCCATGTCTTCAAATATAGGCTTCAACTTTAAATAGATGGAAAAGAGAAGAAGCACAATATGCAGCAAGTGGGATGAGGTACTGAATATCACAGGTAGTGCCCCGCCCTCAGCTAGGCTTATTTCATCGAAGGTTCCTAAGTAAATTTAGCAGTCATTGGGATAAAAGGACAACTCCACAAACAGGAAACAAATAGTTTTCACAGTGGAAGGTGGTAAGCAGTGGGGTACTGCAGGGCTCAGTACTAGTTCCAATGTGTTTTAACTTATTAATTAATTATTTGGAATTGGGAGTAAGTAGTGAAGTGGCTAAGTTTACAGATGACATTCAGTTGTTCAGGGCAGTGAACACCAGG
Source organism: Heteronotia binoei (assembly GCF_032191835.1). Classification (NCBI taxonomy): domain Eukaryota; kingdom Metazoa; phylum Chordata; class Lepidosauria; order Squamata; family Gekkonidae; genus Heteronotia; species Heteronotia binoei. The sequence goes on from NC_083225.1 coordinate 53,924,656, forward strand.
GAGGATTGTGAGGCACTTTAGAGGGATCTGTCAAGGCTGGACAAGTGGGTGTCAGTGTGGCAAATGAGGTTCAACGTGGATGAGTGCTAAGTGATGCATATTGGGCCAAAAATCCCAACTATAAATAAACATTTATGTGATGCAAACTGCTGGCAACTGACCAGGAGAGAATCAGAAATCTTGGAGTCACGGTGGATAATTCAATGAAAATGTTGACTCAGTGTGCAACTGTGATTTTTAAAAAGAAAAATGCTATGCTGGAGATTATTAGGAAGGGAACTGAAAACAAATCAGCCAGTATCTAATGCCCTTGTATAAATCTATGAGGCTGCTTCATTCGGAATACTGTGTACAGTTCTGATCCCCACACCTCAAAAAAGATATAGCAGTGGAAAAGATGCAAAAAAGGACAACTAAAATGATTAAGGGGATGGAACACTTTCCCTATGAAGAAAGGTTAAAGAGCTTAGGGCTCTTCATCTTGGAGAAATGATGACTGAGGGTGACATGACAGAGGTTTACAAAATTATGCATGGGATAGAGAAGGCAGAGAAAGAAGTATTTTTCTCCCTTTCTCACAATACAAGAACTCATGGGCACTCAATGAAATTGATGAGCAGTAGGTTTACTCATAAAAGGAAGTACTTCTTCAGCAGAGAGTAATTAACATGAGGAATTCACTGCCATAGAAAGTGGTGGCAGGTTACAAGCATATACAGCTTCAAGAGGGGATTAGATAAACATAGAGCAGAGATCCATCAGTAGTTATTTAGCTGCAAGGTGGATGCTCTGTATTCTTGCTACATGGGGAGCAACAGTGGGAGGGCTTCTAAAGTTTTGGCCTCACTGGTAGACGACCTGATGATACCTGGTTTTTGGCCACTGTGTGACACAGAGTGTTGGACTGGATGGGCCAGTGGCCTGATCCAGCAAGGCTCCTCTTATGTTCTTATTTCATGTTTTAGGGCCCAGTTGTGAGAAAAATGGCTCTGTAGAGGAATCTGGAGTGGAGAGTGAACCAAACAGAGAGCAGTCTCCTTCTCCCACCCGCTCCTTTTCTGATTGAAAATCCTCCACACTTTATAGCTACTCAGCATGACCTGCATTTGAAGAAAACTGTCATGTTTTATTTGGCCCTCACAGAAAAAGGAATTAGCATTGGTTTGGGGGGGGGGGTATGACTGCACCTTAAGCTGGCCCCTACAAGCTTCTTAAGGCTACCTTTCTTTTGTTGTTTACCAATAACTGAAAGCTGTGTTAATAAGAATACTGCCTTGTTTTTATAAAACCAAGCTACAGCACCAATGACAAGTGACAGCTATTATTCCCAAGCTTATGATTTATTTATTTTTCCCAGGAGCAGAATTTTTAAAAGAGAGAGAGCTATTCTGTTATGAAAAATCAGCTGCTTCTCCTAAAGTGTGTGTGTGTGTGTGTACAGTATCTATAGTGTGAAACTGGGGAAAAAACAACAGTACAAAATTCTGCTGCGTGACCAGCTACTAGACTTATACTGAAAGAGAAATTGAGGAGGGGGACTTCTACAGAATTTTTTAAAGAAACCTCTCCATGTCAAAATTATACTACATTTTCTTGCTCATTGAAATCAGTATCTGTTTTAGCAAGTTTATTCCGTTATGTCATTTGAATATGTAGCTTGTTTTCAAGAAAGTAGACTTAATTCAGAGAAAAATATATCCACAAGAGATCTACTCTGATTCAGATAACAATTTGCATCTGTAATAAGATGAAGATGCATATTTGGCCTGGGAAAGCTCATTTCCATATGCGCATCACCGAACTATTTCGTACGTGCAAACTTTGTTCAGTGTTCAGAGGGTCTCTGGACCAGGGTATTTAAAGGGAATAAAAAGGCAGCCTACGTCAATAAATTTAGTGTTGGAGAAATCAACAAAAGACATTTATTTTTGCCATGATTTATGGCCTTTTATGTTTCAGTCATACAGTTTGAGATCAACAAGTTATGTGAGGTCAGTGAAGATTCGCATGCTGTGGAATTGGAACAGGCAGAGAGGAGGGGTTTGTTTGTTTTTTAATGCTGAGCATGACCTATTTGGGCCAACACCAGCAACTTTTGAAGCACTGCTCCCTGGAGTGAATTCCAGAAAACAGCTAAAAGAAAATTCAAGCAATAATAAAGTGGAAGCAATAAAGGAGTGATTTCTTTTTTTCAATATTGCTGCATAGCAACCTTTTTATTAGAATACATTGTTAAAAAGTTGAAATAAAATACCAAAATGTAATTCTCAAATAGCTTAAAAGAGCAAGGGTAAAAATACAGCACTTAGAATAATGGTAGCACTTGTGTGGCTGTTGATTTTCTCAGCTAGAAGTTAGAAAGATAAAGGAGTAACTGAACATTAAGCTACTCTCCAAAGCTCTAGCAGATATTCTGACCTTGATTCCAAGATAATACAGATTTAAAAGGAATATTCCAGGGGTGGCCAACGGTAGCTCTCCAGAAGTTTTTTGCCTACAACTCCCATCAGCCCCAGCCATTGGCCATGCTGGCTGGGGCTGATGGGAGTTGTAGGCAAAAAAACTTCTGGAGAGCTACCGTTGGCCAACCATGGAATATTCCATTCCCTGCATCACTTCAACTGAAGAGAAGTGCAGCTAGCTAGAAAGAATCAATTTTGCAGGGTTACATCTTTCTAGATTCATCCTTCATCTAAATCAAGTTTTCTTGCATATTACTCATACTTCTCTATATTGCAATCTTTTTCAGACCATGCTCAGGAGAATCTTCACAGTAAGATTATATCTGTCGTGATTGACACTAGTTTAGTTTAGCTTATTTGAATTATATCCCACCCTCCCCACCAAAGATGGCTTGTACTCATTTTATCTTGCCCTGTAAAGCCAGAGAAAAGCATCCAGGGATCTCAAACTGCATTTTTATTTCCTGGACAAAGTCCTATATAAGATAGGCAGGTGTCTTATTTTGTTTTAGAACATTCTGCAGAATATTCTACATTGGCATTAAGGTTTTGTGTCAGAATGCATAGGTTCTTTGACAGATAAGTCCATGAAGAAAGGAATCTCAGCGGGAGAATTAAAAAAAAAGCCTTATGCACACTGCAGCCATAAAATACCACAAACCCAAGAGCATGCCTACATTGAATGGACTTGGCATCATGAGCTGGTTCTGTTTTTCACTAACTTATAACAGATCTACCTGAATCTTTTTTTGGGCCAAACTTTATGATACATTTTGGGTCAAGTCAGGTCCAGTTCCTTGGGCCAGACTCACTTTCTCTGAAGCCACACAGCAGCTGTGGGGAATGTAATTTTTAAAATTGACAGGAGCCCAGTTCAGCTCTAAATTCGGCTAACCAACATCTACTGGCTGTCCCTGGCCCCAAAGACTTCTGCTTAGCCTCAACCAGGGCCAGGGCATTCTCTGCCCTGGTCTCAGCCTGATGAAACATGTTCTGCTTGAGATGAGGGTCCTGCTGGACCTTCTACTGTTCCACAGGGCCTGTAAAATGGAGCTGTTCCACCAGGCCTTTGGATGAAGTGATAGAAGTCCAATCAAGTTGGCCAACCTTGCTGTAGATCTCCTTCCTATTCTGTCTAGTTTAAGAAGATCTTTAATGGCACAGTGACTTCAGCTTGAGTTCATATTTTTAATCGATGGCTGTCTGCTTTTTATCTGTGTTTCAACTGTTTTAATCTATTGAATTATTGTGCTCAATTTATTGTATCTTGCTTGTAATCTACCCTGAGCCCGCTTGTGGGGAGGGCAGAATAAAATAGGAAGGAGGGAGGGAGGGAGGGAAGGAAGGAAGGAAGGAAGGAAGGAAGGAAGGAAGGAAGGAAGGAAGGAAGGAAGGAAGGAAGGAAGGAAGGAAGGAAGGAAGGAAGGAAGGAAGGAAGGAAATGTTATTTTTTCTAAATATATTAACTCAGAAAAAGCTTCACTAGTGGTTTTAAAGGAACTTCTAATGATTGTTCTGCAGATCAATCATCTTTCATCTTCGCCTTTGTATCATTAAACTCTTTTCAACAACAATATAGAATAGCAGAAGAGAGTACTGGAACAGTGGAATAGTAATAGTTCAAGGGAAGCCTTGCTGTGAGAGGGATTAAAGGCCTTCCAAAGAATGTGATTTTAAAAACCTAAACAGAAGGTTAATAAAATGGCAGATCATTGCTGTAGATGATCCGCTTTGCTGCTTTTGGATGTTAGAAAAAGAAACAACCGATTAAGTACTCTACACAGCAGTTGCAGAATGTGAGAGCGTCCAAGAAATTTTTAAAAATCAAAAACAACAAATGGTGCAAGATGAACAAACTGTGTGTTCATCACTAATTATAATACATGAAATTGCACAAATGTCACAGGCATATTACTGGCTATCTTTCTATAATCACAGTATAAAGTTAAAAGGCGAAGTTTTGTACTTTCCCTAGTACAAAATGTAGATGAGTACTAGAAAAATGCAACCTACCTGCAGTATAAGCCTAGGTTTTAGGGGAAATGGTGACGGAATACAATCAGCAAATACTAACTTTTATTATATATATATAAAATGGAAGAAATGGCCTAAACTTGCAGTCCTAAGTAGAGTTACACTCTTTTATGCCTAGGGACTTTAATGGACATACAATGGTGTAACTCTGCTTAAGATGGTACCATAAGGGGCAAAATACATATAATATCTACCCCATGATCAATGTGGGGATGCAGTTATATGGCAGATTTGAGTTCCCTGTGGGAACACAAATTCAGAAGATCCCACAGGGACCAGATTCAGATAGGGACCACAGAGTGTGAGGAGTGGCTCCTGCTTCCCCCCAATACAATTTTTCTGTCCCAAAAAGCCTGTGCAACCCCCAACAAGGCAAATAATGTCCCAGGGCTATTTGTGGTCAGTAACACAATGCAGGGGAGAGGCAGGAGCCCTTCCCCCTCCTTCTATAGTCCCAATCTGAATTGGGCCCATGTGTACCTTCTAAATTTAGTTCCCATGGGGAATTCACAGATCTAATACAAATTCCAGTGGTGATCACATGGTATTAGTGAAGTTCCTGCATTGTGCTCTGGACTAGATGAACCTGGAGGTTCCTTCCAACTCTGTGATTCAATGATTCGATGATTCTATGGTAGATATAACATGTAGTTTGAAACTTACTAAGCTTAAAATTACATGCAGCATTACAGTCCAATCACAACCATGTTACCTCAGACATAAGTACCTGGGATGAGAGTGAGCGACCTAGCAACCCAGGCAGTGGTGCTACCACAGCTGGAGAGGGCAAACCTGCACCCAGACTTACCCAATCTCCGGGATAGGAAAGGGGCCAAGAAGGTAGGCAGAGCTGCAGACAGACTCTATACCCAGACTTCCTGGGACCCCACCTCTGCCGGGTCTGAAGCAGAAACCAGAGAGATAGCCACCAAGGGTGCCAGTGGGGCTAGGTGTCATTGGGGAGCAGCAACATCCAGAGGAGATGGGACAAGCAGGCGGTAGAAAACTGGACTGCAACACCACACCTGGCAGCACTGCAGCAGGCCAAGGCAGAGCCCAGCTCTGGGAACAAGATAGCAGCAGAAGCAGAGGAGGCAGCCCCAGCAGCAGGGAGCAGATGGGAGCAGGAAGGCCAAGAAGCTGAAGATGGGGTGAGCATGGAAGATATCCAGGGGTGGGTGGAGCCCAGGACTGAGCCAGCAAGTCCCAACCAACCCCAACAGCACCAGGGGGAAGGACAAGAGAAGTGGCCATATACTGGGGGAAGAGGGCAGGGTCAACAGGTGGAGGGTAGGAAATAAAATGGGTCTCCAGCTGACTGATTAGGGAGGAAGACAGCCATTGTGTCCAGGTCATAGAGGGGACTTAGTGGAGAAGGGACAGGGTGAAATAGAACCCCCTCCCCTCTCTTTCTGAGGGTCAAGTAGAAGGTAGGCCACTGCCTGAGGGGACAGGCAGGGTATAACAATAAGTCAAGCCAAACTAAATGAGACTTCCAGTTGTATACTCAGGATTGCCCTTTAGTTTTATCCCATGGAAATGTTTCCTTTTTAAAATAACTACATTTTGCATAGATTTAGTCATTGATTATATTAAAACTGGTTATATTAATAAAGCATCTGGAGCTTACCATGACTGTAAGACAGAAAGTTCCCTACACATTTTATGTATTCATATGTTGGAAATTCCTTTGGGTTCAGACTTCCTCTTAGAAAATGACAGTAAAATTCTAAATCATTGTCAGCTATAATTTTAAAGGAAAAAAAATAAAATATTATTCACAAATTAACCAAGTTGGGAATCATATAGTCAATCAAAGAGAAGTACAGGGTTCAGTCGATGGCCTCAGAGGTCCACAATTTGCTAGAGGTAAGTTGATCGGCTGTTCACATAGATATTTCTCATGCACCTTTTGAAGCTGACAGTTTGTCTCTGACACGCTCTCTTAATAGAGTAGGCTGGGCTTCACAGAACAGAACATTCCCACTTTCCCTCACTGCTGCAACCCATTGAATCATCTCAAATTTCATTCCTGGTGGCCAAAGGACCCTTGGGAACAGCACAGGGGGAAAAGTGGGGGTCTGCAGTGAAAGGGAAAAATCAACATAAATCATTGCCCCATCTTCCAAAGTGATCTTAAGTCTTCAAAAAAATGGGTATAAGTCAATGACTGGTTTCAACTAATACTTCTCCATGAGATAAATCATATTAGTTTATCATAACCAAAAGTAATGCAATACTAAAACCCCACAGTTTGCAGCTTTTAATCAATTTTGCTTTTCAAGCATTTAAAATTATTTATACATTTTTAAAATTTATATTTAAAATTTATATATCATTGATTAGAACATGGCAGCTATCAATAAAATGGATTATGCATCCTATTATTGTGAATTCTTGATTTCACTTTTTTAATAGTAAATAATGTGATTTTAGAAAATAATTAAATATTCCACAAATTATTTTCCCATCCAAATATGTATAGTACACAGCTACAGTTTCCCAAATTGTCCCTAAAGATTCCCCAATGTAACTGTAATGTCAATGCAAAATCAACATAACTGCAAATAGTATTTTTAAAAGTAAAATAAATGTAATTTTAAAATTGTGCAGAAGAATCATTTGTAGTAGACCAGTTTTGCCTAAACATGAAAATGAATATATGAGAAATATGTTTTTAGGCAAAATATACTCAAAGACACCCTGAGCAAGTATTTACAAAAGGAAAAAACCCTCTTAGAACTCTTTGATTTTAACACTCACATTTTAAGTAATTTGATGAGGCAGAATCCACCATAAGCATATGAGAAGATAATATTTTACAAATGTCTGAATGCTGTTGTTCTGGAAGGAAATTTAATAAATTCTTATCCACTACATCAGACTGTAAGAAACAAAAAATACAAATATTACAAAAAAATACAAATATTACAAAAATATCAAAAATTGCCATTCACATTCTGCAGCTATGCTTAGATGAGTAAAACAACTCTAAAAACAACGCCTAATTCTCAAAAAGTATATTAGAAATGTGCATGCAGTTCTATTATTCTAATTGGACTGGAAATTTTGTTGCCAGGATCTAGAGAGAGCTAAGGTGTTGCCTCACATGCATAGATGGGTTGCCAATTTTATTTTCTGGCTGAGAGTCCTCATGCCATATTAAATTCCAGTCAGGTGTGTCCACCCCCCTGCAGGATCAACTTTTAGGGAACATAAGGATTACAGAGTTAAAAGGTAGCCTGTAAAATATTTTTGGACATGTGGAATACCACAAGTAGCACTTCAGTTCCTATCCAGGATTACTAAACAGAAAGCGAATTTTTTTCAGGTGGGTAGTCATGTTAGCCTATAGTAGAAGAACTAAAAAGGATAGCAGGTATGGGGGCCAAGTGGAAACATTCGCCTCTGTCCCTGGTAATGTGCAATGCCAGGTCCATAAATAATAAAACCTCAGTCCTGCAGGATTTTTTTTATCAGGCAGGACATGGACCTGGCTTGCGTGACGGAGACCTGGGTGCGGGATGGGGAGATGGTTGCTCTCTCCCAAGTAGCCCCGCCTGGGTTCTCCATTCTTCACCAGGCTCAGATTAGCGAGCGGGGGGGGGGGGGGGGAGGGGTGGCCGTTTTCATACGGGAGGATTGCTCCTTCAGGGCACTTCCGTCACCAAAGATCATGGGCATAGAGTGTGCTGGCCTGATGTGGGATGTTGGGGAGAGTTTGGAAATCTGGCTGGTGTACCGTCCACCTAACGCCTTACCAACCCTGACGGAGGCTGTAGCAGGCTGGGCATTGGAGCATCCTTGGCTTATAGCCCTTCAATGTCCATGCCGAAGATGCGGCTTCCACTCAGGTGATGGACCTAGTGTTTTCCATGGCAGCACTGGGACTCTCCCAATATATAACAGTGCCCACGCATCGGGTTGGATACACATTAGACCTGATCTTTGCGGCGGGAGTAGTAGATCAGATTTCTGCTGAGGCAGTGCCATGGTCTGACCACTATGCCCTGAGGGCCCGTGTGGATGTTCCACCCCTACCCTGTTTAGGCAGTGAGCAAGTTTTAGCTTGCCCGCGAAACCAGATGGACCCTCTGCGGCTTCAAATGGCTTTACCACCTGTCCCTCTGGTGACTCGTTGGATGAACTGGTGGAGATCTGGAATAACCAGCTCTCTACAGCCTTCGACGAGATCACTCCCCGACGTCCTCTTCATCCTCGTTCACAATCCGCTCTGTGGTATACCACGGAGCTGCGATCGATGAAACGGCGATTAAGACGACTAGAGAGACAATGGCGATGAACTCGCGACGAAGCTACGAGAACATCTTATAAGTCATTTATGCAGACCTATGAGATGGCAGTCCAGGCCACAAAGAAGACTTACTTTGCGTCCCGGATTGCGTCTGCGACCTTGTGCCCAGCACAATGGTTTAGTATAATTCAGTCACTAACAACTTTACTGCAAGGTAAACCAAACATTAGAGAATTGGAAACTGTCTGTGAGGGTTTTGCGAGTTTTTTCGCAGATAAGGTCTCGTCGCTCCAACGAACCTTCCCGCCATAATTGATAAAGTGAAAGAACGTGGAGCACCAAGCACGTCTTCTGGTCCAATTCTACATTCCTTCAATCCACTCAGCCTGGAGGAAGTCAACAGGATCCTTCTCGCTGTATGCCCTACGACCTGTAGGTTGAACCTGTGCCCATACTGGCTTATAAAAGCTAGCCAGGCGTTGCTACGTGAGCCACTGCAAGGTATTGTCAACAGATCCCTGGTAGAAGGGATCTTTCCCACACCTCTTAAAGAGGCTGCGGTCCGTCCCCTCTTGAAAAAAACATCTGCAGATCCGGCCATATTGGTGAACTATCAGCCAGTATCAAACCTTCCCTTTTTGGGTAAAGTTATAGAGCAGGTGGTGGCAATTCAGCTACAGGGATTCCTGGATGACACTCCCATCCAGGTCACGGGATGGAGATGGTTAAGGTCGCCCTCGTAGACGACCTCATGAGACATCTGGATCAGGGCGGCTCAGCGGTGCTGTTATTATTAGATCTGTCAGCCACATTTGAAACGGTTGACCATCAGCTACTAACTAGCTGCCTTGCCGACGTGGAGATTCAGGGGTCCACCTTACAGTGGTTGGCCTCCTTTCTCCAAGATCGGGGACAAAGGGCGGTGATGGAGGAATCATCCCAAAGGCACCCACTTATATGTGGTCTGCCACAGGGTGCGATTCTGTCCCCGATGTTATTTAACATTTTATGCGCTCCCTTGCCCAGATTGTCAGGAGGTATGGGCTGGGATGTCACCAATATGCAGATGACACCCAGCTCTATCTATTTATAGGTGGCCAGTCCGACTGTACTCCGGAAAATCTAGACCTGGCTCTTCAAGCCATAGCATCTTGGCTCAGGCTGAGTTGGCTGAAGTTGAATCCGACGAAGATTCAGTCCGGGGGTGGGGGGAGATCCATATGCCAGCTCTTGATGGGGTGTCACTAATACTGCCTCCTAAGGTCAAGAGCTTGGGTGTGTTTCTTGAGACCTCTCTTACAATGGAGGCCCAGGTAGCAATCACTACTAGATCCACCTTTTTTCATCTTCGGCGGGTGCGGCAGTTGGCCCCTTTCCTGGAGCATGACGACTTAGCAATGGTGATCCATGCTACGGTCACCTCAAGAATAGATCACTGTAATGCTCTCTACATGGTATAAACTTTAATAAGTCAAAGCTCACTTCATCAGTTACACAATTTCTGTAAACAAGGTATGATGATTTCAAGGCCATTTTAAATATTTCTGATCACTGTAATGCTCTCTTGATGCTGACTCAGAAACTACAGCTAGCGCAGAATGCTGCAGCACAGCAGTTAATGGGGCTCCCCTGATGGGAGCACATTCGGCCAGTGCTGAAAGAGCTGCACTGGCTACCTATTGTGTTCTGAGTTCATTTCAAGATGTTGGTATTGACCTTTAAAGCCCTTTATGGTCAGGGGCCTATCTGCAGGACCGCCTTTCTCCGCATGTTCCCCAGAGAGCACTGCTTCAGGGACAACAAATCTATTGTCCATCCCGGGACCAAAGGAGGCTAGGTTGCGTTCGACACGAGCTAGGGCCTTCTCAGTGGCAGCATCAGAATTGTGGAATGTTCTCCCGGAAGCCGTAAGGGTCCTGCAGGATCTTTCCACTTTCCGCAGTGCCTGTAAGACCGAACTGTTCTGACAGGCCTTTGATATCTAGCCGGGAGAGAACTGTCACCTGACATCCTATAGAGTACTAAGTGATCACCATCAGAAAAGAACTCACCTATATTGTAGTGATACAGCACCACGAAATGTTATTAAAATCCTAAATTGTAATTACGTTTTATTGTTTTTTACTGGTTTTAACTTGCGAATATGAATGTTGTCAGCCACCCTGAGTCCACTTGCGGAGAGGGCGGGATAGAAATTTAAAGTAATAAATAAATAAATAGTCCAGTGGCATGCTAAACACCAACAAAATTTCCCACGGTATAAACTTTAATAAGTCAAAGCTCACTTCATCAGTTACACAATTTCTGTAAACAAGGTATGATGATTTCAAGGCCATTTTAAATATTTCTGTCATCCTCTATGACATCATCATCCTTTTTTTGCTATATCAGATATAACATGAAATACAAAAATAAAAACCAAATTATTAGTAAAATAACCAACAGTGATTGCAAACACTGCTGTCATGCAAATATAGTAGTAAAAAATGTCAGCCAATAAAAACATGTTGCCAAGCCTACACACTGTAGCTTACTACAGTACTCAGTGTGCAGCCAATTCTAGCTCCCTCTAGCACTATATAAACCCCAGCCAGGATACCTCTATATCATATGACAGATGTGTGGTATGGGGCTACATCTCTCTGAACTCTTGCTATACGCATTTAGAATAAACATGGAGGAGGTTCAAGACAGGAACCCAAGAGAAAAGACTTTGCACAAACAGCCAAGAAGAAGAACAAGCATTGTTATAGCATACTGCTAACAACAGCATGTATGCAGGCATACAACTTTGGTTGATCTCATGCCACTATAGCCTCACAGCAGATGAGGGTGGGAACAAGGCAATGTCAGGTAGATGTGCCAGCATTGCAATGCTTTGGTAGATTGCTTCCATATATGCAAGGCATGGGAGTGTTGTTGGTGTGCTCTTCTATAACTTGTGGGTCTATAACTTGGCTGTGTTACTGCCAGCACAGGTAGTGATAATGATGCTGGACTGTAATTTGGGAGGCCAAGGTTCAATTCCCTGTTCTACCATGATGCTTGCTGAGTAAGCTTGGTACAGTAACTCTCATTCTGCACAACCTCCCTCACAGGGTTTTTTTTTTTTTTTTTTTGTAAAAATGCAACAGAAGAGGGGGGAATGGTGAATATCAACCACCTTGAGTTTCTTGGAAGAAAGACAGGATTATAACATACTAAATAGACAAACAGATAGATAGGCAGGCCAGTTCCACATGGGTTATGTACCCTGAGTTCAGTGCTGTTGGGAAGAAGCCCCCCCTCCCCAATTCAGCACAACATGACCCCAGTTTTTCTCCTATATTTGTCAAGCCTCACTTTGCTACACAGTTTTGAGAAAGATTGCAGTAAAACCTGTATGGCTGCTGAGTGGGTGGGAAGGTTTGGTTTTTCCCACCCTAAAAGCAGCTTTCATAAACCCCAATGAGGCATACTCATATGAGGTAGAGCCAGATGAGCTGGAGGAAGATACAGGAACACTGTCTAAGACAAATCAGGAAACTCCAGCTCCACAAGCCTTCCCTCAAGCCCAGAACCCCTGGCTTCCAAGGCCATTCCCCAAGAGCCTTTGCCACTGGGAGATCTGGAGCCTCAGGTTCCTGAGGCTGTGCACCAAATTAAGACCTTGCCACTGGGAGACCCAGTAGCAATCCAGTGACAGCTCTCTATTGATTGGTCTGAACTAGGTTCAAGACCACCAGCCCTCCAGGCTCTGCCCTGCAGGATCAGCAGAGACAACAGACCTGTACAGAAGCAGCCCAATGGAGACAAAGCTCATGCTGCAGCTCTTAAGCCAGATCACTGCTCCAACTGACTTAATCCTAGGATTCTGGACCCAATCAAGCTCTGGAAAGATGACTCCCAGGTGCTGTATTCTGAGTGGACTGGGCTATTTACCTTTCAGTCTATTTAAGTCTTAAGCTGGAAGGGGAATGTTTATTGATCAACTAGTTTGCAAAGGTCCAACTCCTGTGCTCTGGCTCCAGTCCCTGAGCTCCAGAGTAGACAGACAGTGATTCCACTGTAGTTTCACTCCCAAATCAATAGGAATTAAGTTAGTTCTCTTTCCATGTGAGGGACTGCCTGATAGCCTATGGTCTGATTCAGAGATATATGGACAGCAAACACACAGTGCATCTAGGCTGAAAACAGTATACTCACTGGCAGATGTCCAAGAAGAGCTGTGATACTGTCAGAAACATACATGATGATTCCATCTGTTGTAACACCAATAACAAACCCATCTAATGCCTAATGATTGAAGGAAAGAAGAATACAGGCATAAATGGCTATAAACTGGTTATTCTCAAATTTCATATATGTATATTTCCAATTCTTGGAAAATCTTTCAAAGAACCACAGCGGTTTAAAAACCAAATACAGATATTTTGTTATTTATTATTTATATTATATTTAAACTGTGCAGTTCCACTAAAACCCATTGAGATAATTTTTCCCTTCCCTTAATAGTTTGGGTTTAATTATCTTCTCTTGTAATGTCGAACTTTCCCATCACTATAATATTTTTGGAGGTCTGGAGCTAAAGCTTTTTGGAGAAACTTATTGGGTGGCGTTTACACTCTTACACACAATGTACACATTATTACTACTAGCTTCTTTTTACACACCTATAAGCTTCAGGTTCGAATCTCCATTTTGCCATGGAAGCTTGCTGGGCCTGTTACACCGTCTCAACCTAACGTACTTCACAAGGTTATTGAGGACAAAACAGAGGCAAGGAGAATTATGCAAGGTGCTTTGAGTCCTAGGGATGTCAGCCCCTATGTCTGGGCGGGGGAAACTCCACCCCCGAACAATGACATCTCCATTTTATGTTGCCAATACAAAGATGCCACATGAAAGTGTTGTAATCACGTCAGGGACCTCGTTGCATCAGTGACTTTCACATGACACAACTGCATCAGTGATGTTGCTGTTTGGGGCAACATCCTTCCAGGAGACTTCCTCCCTTCCCCCTGCTCCCCTTCCAGGAGACTTCCTCCCTTCCCCCACTCACAAGAGGTAAGGACCTATTGAGTTCCCACTGGGAGAAAGGTGGGATATAAATGAAATAAAATAATAAAACAAAATCAACCTGAACAACTTGCCTCCTTGCTTTTAAGACGCTAAGAATTAAAATTAGACATTAGGAGATATGGCACATTTGGACTTTGAACACATTTCACTATTGCAGCTCTGAGCTCAAAGCAGAAATAATCCCCCAGAGGCAGCTAAATTGAGTTTGCTGCCATGGAGATTTTGCTTAAGTAAATAACTTATTTTGAATTCATTATATATTTTGCAGATGGACTGGCATCAATATTTTATAGAAGAATCAAATCAATGTATTCAAACATCATTCTAATTTTTGTATTTCTGTTTGCAAACAGTTTTTATAACATGAAGGTGGCACATTTCTCTGCATTAATTACTCATCAAAACAGACATGGATGCTAGTAACAGGTACAAGACAAGCAGAAATTCACCAGGAGAAGCCCTCCCTGTGCTGTGGATACAATACTGAGGGGGAGAAACTTCACCTGCTAAACTTTTACTTGTTATACAGCTGTCAGGAGAAAGTTCGCAAATCATCATCATTGTGTGTGTATGTGGGGGGGGGGACCATTAAGAAGATATGCCATGAATAATATCTCTTTCTACAGATTCCTATTATAACATCAAAAGGTACCTAAATAGTGTGTATGAGCGGGGGGACTAATCTATACATACACACATAGTGCTAGTGTTCGAAATATCATATATAATTTACATTCAAAAGTGCTAAATATCATTTAAAAACCACAGTTCAATGGTTCTGCATATGAGTACCTAATCCTAATGTAGAGACAAATGTTCAATCATATAACTAAGGGTTAAAATTATATAAAAAGATAAAGGTAGTCCCTTGTGCAAGCACCAGTTGTTTCCAACTCTGGGGTAACATTGCTTTCACAACGTTTTCATGACAGACTTTTTACGGGGTGGTTTGCCATTGCCCTCCCTAGTCATGCACACTTTCCCCCCAGCAAGCTGGGTACTCATTTTATCGACCTTGGAAGGATGGAAGGCTGAGTCCACCTTGAGCCGGTTACCTGAAACCCAGCTTCCGCCAGGATCAAACTCAGGTCCTGAGCAGAGCTTAGGACTGTAGTATAGCAGCTTTACCACTCTGTGCCACGGGGCTCTTTTAAAATTATATAAAATCATATAAATACAGACACAAATAATATCGATATACTAAACCCAATATTGAACCCATTTAGGAAAAAAGCCTTCCTCAGTGGTAAAATTCAAACTGAGTATTCCATAAATTTAACAAGAATATACATAAAACTCATCATACACAGAATGGACAAAAATGAAAGGGGGGAATATGGGCAATTCATCAAGATGTACAATATTGAGGAAAATGTGATGCAACAGAGGAAAGAGAGAGAAATGATGACACCAGGGCCTTTTTTGTGGTAGGAACTCCTTTGCATATTAGGCCACACACCCTCATGCAGCCAATCTCATGGAGTTTACAGAAGGCCCTGTACTAAGAGCCCTGTAAGCTCTTGGAGGATTGGCTACATCAGGGGTGTGCAGCCTAATATGCAAAGGAGTTCCTTCTACAAAGAAGCCCCTGGATGACTCAGGGGTAATCAGCAGCACCTGGGACAGCAGCACCTGTGTTGTCACATTTTCCCCACTTCTACCATTTCCATATATTTAAGGGAGGTGTTGATTCTTTTCTATTTGTACTTGAGTACTCCATTGGAGCTTTGAACATTGCAGATTGGGCCTAAGTAGGTAAATATTGCACAATTTAGTTTTTTCTCTCCCAGTTAGCTACATACCTTTTGTCTAAAATGTAGGAGACCTTTTAATTTGCAATTGTTTAGTCATATGCTTTATGTGTATTTTAGATCCATGGGCAAATGAAATATTATACATCTTGATGAGTTGCCATGTTGCATCTTGAAAGTATTTATCACCACTTACTCCACAGGTGAACAGTGTAAGACAGTGATCCCAGTTTCATATATTTAAAAATATTTAAATTTTCATTTTTTTGTTGCTTAACAGACATATAGATAACTATTTTTCTCCTTTCCCCTCTCTAACATTTTAGGTCCATTCTGTGTATGATACATTTTATGTACATCTTTGTTAAATTTATAAAGTGTTCTGTTGGAATTTTACCATTGAGGAAGGCTTTTAGCTAAAATGTGGTTGGTATTGGGTTTTGCACACGAATATAATTTGTACCTTTTAACCTGTATTTATATGATTGGACATTTGTCTTTATATTAGGATTATGCAGAACAATAGGACTGTGGTTTTTAAATGATATTTTAGCATTTTTGAATATATAATTAACTGTACATTAGCACTATGTGCATACCTATATTTAGGTTTCTTTTGTATCAATCTTTTTGGTTACCTTTCTCTTGTAGAGTTGTGTTTTTCTCCCCATTTGGGTCACATTTAACTAAATAGCAAGAACAGACATTTTCATGTAGAGTATTCAACAAATGGAGTTTAGCCATTTAAAATGTCAAAGCACTCCTGGTTATTGCTATAATAATTATAAATTATTATAATTTGCTGATCTAATATGGTGGCATTTTGGGAACTAATGGTTGCTACACTGTGTATGTTGTGTTTGTTAGCTTCCAAAGCAACCTTGTATCAAACTATTAAGTGCATTATAGTTTAATTAGTCTGATGCAAATTTTTCAAAGTCTGGATTTTTAGCATTGATACTAACTTATAGTGCTTTGATAAGAAAAGACAAAAAAGAGAACAGGTGCTATAATTTTCTTCATGCTATTATAGAGCACCTGCATTATGATTAGCAGGAATGCTACCTGTTGAATTAAAATTAGTTTTTAAAAATACATTTTGCTGCCTAGCTCACTTAAGTTTATTTACTTATTTATCTTCACAGTCTATTTCTGGAAACAGGCATACATGGATACACAATGATCTCTTGCAAAGAAGCAGGTGTTTCCAGTCTTTATTCTGTACCATTCACTCCACCCCTAAAGTTGCCAACTAAAATTATTCTGCTTACAGAACTATAGCCACCATTACTCTGGAAGAATTCATAAGTTTGTCAGAATTGTTTTACTTCACCTCTAACATCAGCTGGGTGAATTCTTCATTACTGAGAAAGGAGGGCTTCCACTCCTGCTGAGCTTCACAGATCTCTGCCTGTGATGAGAATTCTAAACAAATAAAATATCGAGTCACCTATATGCAAAGCAATATACAATGCAGATTAGCGCCACCACTAAACAAGCCCCTCCACAGATTCACATTTTAAGTGGAAGATTTTACATTGGCAAGCAGAACCTGACTTTTACATGGTTGACTTTAACACTGCAATTCATTGGGAAAAATAAAAGCAAAATCCATCTTCTCTTTCAAAGCAAAGCACTGTCACAACTAGTGTTAGGTTAACAGATATGTGAAGCCTATAATGCTTCATGTTGTTGAATTGATATGCTGTTCTTCACCACTGCCTTCACTCCGTATCTACTTACTGAATTTTTATTCTACCCTCCATCTAAAAAGCTCAAGATGGCTAGATAAAAATTTAATACAGAAAAAGTCATGCAGACAGATTATTGACCACTTTGATGAGTCCCACATCTGAAACTTGCTAAAATGGAATGACTCTTCAGCTTATCACACTCACCAGAGTCCTGGTATTTTAAATTTCCTCTCATTCATAATATGACTGCCACTTCTTCTGGTGTGTGATAAGGACACAGGTGCCAGGTTTTAATCTTTAAGGAATTTAAGGAAGCCCCTGTTTTATTTTATTACCATTGTGTTTCTGGAGAAAGCTGATGACTTTTTCAAGCACAGTCGTTTTGTCCATTTTGCGGGTACTTCCTGGAAGCATTGAGCTGAGTTCCTTGATGAGAACATTGAACTGGTCGCGCCTCTTTTTTTCAGATTTGTTGCGTGAAGCCCTGTGAAAAGGAGGAAAGTGGACACAGACGCACAAAATGGAGTCATCAATAATTCTCTTTCATATGGTTTACTAACAAAAGTAGGGTTTTTTACATTAAAATCCAAGGACTAAAATTTGGAATCAGATCAAAATTTCAAAATGTCGTTCTTTTCCCCCTCACCCACTCTAATTTCTTCACTCAGGAATTACAAAGAAAACATCACACAGGGAAAAGAGATTTAAGTTAGGAAATAACAGCACGGGATTCACTGCTTAATGAGTTTAATATTATTTCCATAGTGATTTGGCCACCATGTTGTTATCCTTTTGTTTATTTTCTAGTAAAGCATGTTTTTGGCTGCAATCCAGAGGTGTGCACACACACACACACACACACAAATATTTGGAGAGTTTTTCTCTCAGCAGTTGTCCTCACAAACCTTACCCTTTCCCCAAACTCATGTGAGTTGAAAAAACATCCCACTGTTTCCATTCCATTATTTCAGCTGAGAAAAATATCCTTTTACCAGAGGGTGGGAGAATCTGTTAGATGCCTGAAAGAAAACAGTTCCTAGTTCAATTTTCCTTTCAATGGCCCTTATAACCCAACTCTAATACTGTTGTTCTGTTAGGTAAGATAATATAGAAGCAGCTGCAAGAAGGGTTTTTTTTTCATGTGTGCAAACTATTGGGTCTGTCTCTATAAGTCCCTTTTTATAGAAAAATAACGAACCTTGTATTTTAAGTAAAATTTCTGCTAGTTTGCATGAATACACACACACAAATATGGGAGGGTGAGTGTTTCCACATGAACATTCCACAAGCACATTCCACACATGCTTCTTAGCTTATCTATGAGTCAGAGTTCAAATCTGTTGGCATTCCCTCCAAGTTCTACAAAATGGATGAAGGGGAGGGGATGACAAACGAGTCCTATGTAGGTTAAGTAGAAGGTGATGGATACTGAACCAAAAATCCAAGCTTTAAATACATGCTGCCGCAATCTGAATTGGCAAAGACTGGGAACGAAAGAGATCTGAGGTTGTTGCTGGGAAATCGAAGAATGGAATTGGAACAACTTTCCCAAATGGAAAGAATAGGCCTGCTCCATCTAGAAATGACTAAGGGAGGACATGACACAGTTTTAATCAAATTATGCATGGGTTACAGAAAGTGGATAGAGAACTTTTTTCTCTCTCTCTCTTATAATACTAAAACTTGGGGTCACCCAATGGAGCTGATGGTCACTAGATTTGGGACAGACAAATAACTATTTCTTTATGCAACAAGTAATTACATTGTGGAATTCACTGCCAGGGGATGTAGTCCAGATGGTCCCTCCAACAAACTGGCTGGCCATTGTATGGAACAGGATTATGGTTCAGACACAGGCTGGTTTGATCCAACAGGGCACCTCTTATATTATGTTTTTATGCTTGGTCCTGATGGTCTTGTCTTTGGCTTGCTTGTGAGGACATGGGGTTAATTTTTTTAGCTATCCCATGTCCAGCAGGAGCTGATGCTTGTGCTTTAAATCCCTCTGTCCCTATGTTAAATACATCATCACCATACAGAAAGCATACAAGATATTGGGGTGGGGCAGCTTTTATTCTTCATGATACTATGAGTTATACATAGTAAGGCAGAAAGAGGGCTTGTATTTTTGCCTATGGCCTTGACAAGTGTATTATATGGTTAAGACACCAATAAACATCATCAGTTTATTGCATTAATAAACATGCAGCAGTTGCACAAAGTGAATATTTTTATGATGTCAATTTCACTTTCAAGTCTGTGAAAGCTGTGGGAAAATAAAATTTGCCCTGACTGGTAAGCACCAGGCCTTGGTATGCAGGGACACATATATGAGATAAAGAACATGTGAAAATCATCTTCATTCCATGGTGATTTCACCAGCCAGTGCTTGCAAAGCATACATGCTCCACTACATGCACTGGGGAAGGCTCCGGGTCAACATTTAACATAGTGCCTGAATATAAGAATTTTCAACATATGCTTGTTGCATTTAATTGCATCACTCATGTCCAAAACTCCTCACAAACCGTAAAGAAATGCACATTTTTAATTCTGTATTGCAGACATGCACTTCATTATCTATTATATTACTAGTGAAAAATATTAACCATTTACGCCAGCAGCAATATGCAGGTGAGTAGCTGAGGGGTAAATTGCTACCCTTTTTTAAAAAAATAAGAGAGTGGATTTCTGCATCTTGATAAAGCAAACATTAGAAAAAAGACTGCGAAACTTGGTAACAGAGTAACATGACCTATATTAGTAAAGAAAAGCTGCAGGGAATGAAGAAACAGGAAAAGAGATAAGACTGCATCAAATAGCAATGCTTAGACTAGAAATTCTTAGAAGAAAAATGAAGAAACCAAACCAGATGCAATCTAAAGCTCTGTATAAACCAATTAATCTGCTGACTTCACAAAACTGATAAAATAATCAGGAAGGGGGGGGGATACCAACAGCAAACAGTTGCTGTGAAACTCCAGATGTCAACCAGGTCTGACAGTTATTATAGCCTTTTATTGCACCTGACATTTTTCTACTTTCTACCCCAATGTGAAATGATAGCAATCTCTTTTGTGTGCCTTTTCCAGATTTATTGTATGAGTACATAATACTTGGGTGTTTGTGCCAGGCATTAAATGAAATATGTAATGTTTCCTTGATATAGAGAGAGTTTGTGTTGTTGGAAACATTTCATTTCTCCTTACATTACGCCTTTGACAGTAAGTGGGGCAGAAGGATAGTACACTTGATAGTTCCAAGTGTATATTCTGGTTCCATAACTTGCCTTGTTTTCCTGACCAAAATAGCAGTTATTTTCCCTTGTAGCATTCCATTCCAAATACCACTTCTTGCTTTAGAGAAGAACTTGTCTAAAGCATTTTCCTTTCAGAGATATAGCATCACTTGTACAATGCTTTGAAAGCTTTGAGGGTTGAGCAGCCTCCATTCTACATCTACACCACTATTCCAAGACCAGGAACTTACAGCAGCTATAGTCCTGCACCTGGAATTCAATTAGGACTAAAGCTGCTACTCATCATGATTGGTGGATTGGTGAAGTCCACCAGGAAGCTGGTCCTTATCAGGTATGACAGTGTTAAAGTATCCAAAACTTTGTTTGCAGCTGAAGTTCCTCATAGTGTAGGAAGTAAGGAGCAGATACTTCCCTATCCAACCTTCCTTGCAGAATGCTGTGACATATGTAAAGTATGGAGGATTAGACACACTAAACCAAAACAGAAAAACCCAACACAAAGAAACAACGAAGTTGGGTACCCAAAGGCTGGATGAAAGAAAATTATGAGAAATAAACAAAATATATGTATCTATTAAAAGTGCACTAAAACACTAGTTGAAAAACATAGGCACATTCCACTCTTGAAGCAGCGAATATTTGAACTTAGAAGTCATGAATCTATGTAACATGATACAATTCAATATCTCTAGGACGGTTAAGAGCCATCAACCAATAAAACAGGACCAACAATTCAGTATCTCTAGGTTCTGGTTTAAGATTATCAACCTAGAGATATTGAATTGTTGGTCCTGTTTTATTGGTTCAAGGCTTCAAGCCTAGAGGTATTGAATTGTATCATGTTATACAGATTCAGGACTTCTAAGTTCAAATATTCACTACTTCAAGGGTGGAATGTGCCTATGTTTTTAAAGCAGAGTTTTAGTGCACTTTGGATTAGCCACACTAGTCTTATTTATCCAACAACAGCAAACATCACTTTGACCAATGGGAAAATGCAATTTCCCCAAGACTTAGGTGTTAGCTATAAGCAAGATGTCTACATCCACTCAGACCCAGGTGCCCAAAACCACGATGGGATTATGATGATCGCAGAGATCTGATGATTTCCTTAGGGAGGCAATTTTTACAACTTCTTGATGGGGGTTACACAGATTCCCAAGAGGCCTTTGGGGCCCCAAGGGCCATTTATTATTACACCTTACAAGGAATGAACATTTGCCACCAACCTGCCCTGTGAGTTTCTAGGTGTCATAAAGCATTACTCATTGTGGGACTAATTTATCTCTGGGAATATTTTTATTCATATGAAATATCCTCTTCCATATGTTAAAATCCACAGGCATGAAGCTCAGACTTCACTTCCTATCTATTAAGACTGTTAAGCTGAGGAGAATGTTGGCTAAAAACCTCCCTCATTGTGGCACCTCTCTTCTAGAACCAACTTCCAAATGAGACCCCTCTAAGCCAGTGTTTCCCATTTTCAGGGTCGTGACCCGGTACCAGGTCACAGAAGCCTCACTACCGGGTCACAAGAAAAGCCAAAGCTAGTCCCGCCCCCAGCAAAGCATGACCTCTGCTCTGCTTCCTTCCTTCCCCATCTCTCTGTTGTGCAGAGAAAAGCTAGCCTTGAAGACTGACACAGGCTGCAAAGCCTGTGCTCTGTTTGGCTTCCTTCCTTCGCTCATCTCTCTGTTATGCTACCTTTCACAGCAATTCCCCAGGGTTTCAGCCAAAGAAAAGTATGAAAAATAGCTGTCGAAAGGTTTTTTTGAAACCAAGCAAGCTTGGTTATAGCTTGAGTCAGGGTTCTAGTAGTAGCAGCTGAAGGAATGGCCTACTAAATGTTTCAGCATATTTTGAGGTAGAGTAGCTGCCAGGGCCTAGTGTGGGTGATACACAGTGCTGTCATTCCTGATGGCAATGGCAACAGCACTCTCAACTGTATACACTGCCAGTGCTGTTGAGGAAGGGGTGTGTAGGTGGTGCAGGCAATTGAACATGGGCATTAGGAGTGCTTGCAGGCTGGAGAAGAACACACAAACAGATAGGTGCATGCAGGTGTGGGAGTGGAAAGAGAGGACCGCCACTTTCCACCCCCATTTTGGCTCAGCATGAGTTTCAGAGAGATTTTTCTGAAAATGAAGTTACTTTAGAAGAAGAGGCAGGTTTGGGGTAGTGCCCTGGAAATGACATCTCAGGAAAAGGTGGAGTTTTGGTTCCGTGTGCCCCGGAAGTGACATCACTTGGCAACACCACAGGAAATGACATAATTCCTGGCTTCTGGCTCCACCCTCAAAGTCTCTTGGCTCCATCCCAAAATTTTAGTGGGCCACGAAGGAGAAGTGTAAAAATAACTGGGCCACAGGAAATAAGATAGAAGAAGAAGATATTGGATTTATATCCCGCCCTCCACTCCGAAGAGTCTCAGAGCGGCTCACAATCTCCTTTACCTTCTTCCCCTACAACAGACACCCTGTGAGGTGGGAGGGGCTGGAGAGGGCTCTCACAGCAGCTGCCCTTTCAAGGACAACCTTTGCCAGAGCTATGGCTGACCCAAGGCCATGCTAGCAGGTGCAAGTGGAGGAGTGGGGAATCAAACCCGGTTCTCCCAGATAAGAGTCCGCACACTTAACCACTACACCAAACTGGAAAAAAAGTTTGGGAAACCCTGCTCTAAGCTAAACACTGTCTGTCTTTAGAAACAGGTGACATATTTCCTTTTTACTCTTACATGTGGATTGCAGGTTGCTCTTTAGTTTTAATTTTACCATGCTTCATTTGTTATATATATTTCATTACATCAGTGCGTTGGAAAAACGCCAGCTGGAAACCATGTGTATGAATCTGCTAAGCTATGCTGTTTTAACCGTTTTTAACTATTTATAATTCATTTGATGTTTTAAATCTTGTAATTGGCCCTGAGCCCACCTGAAGGGAGGGCAGCGTATAAATTGAAATAATATATAAATAAAACAGTTGGTCCATCTAAATATAAGTAAATGATTCACTGTCCCACACTTCTGATCTGATAACCAGTTTGGTGTAGTGGGTAAGTGTGCGGACTCTTATCTGGGAGAACCAGGTTTGATTCCCCACTCCCCCACATGCAACTGCTGGAATGACCTTGAGTCAGTCATAACTCCCTCAGAGCTGTTCTGCTCAAGAGCAGTTCTTGAAGAGCTCTCTCAGCCCCACCTACCCCACAGGGTGTTGTGGGGAGGGGAAGGGAAAGGAGATTGTAAACTGTTCTGAGATTCCTTCAGGTAGAGAAGGGCTGGGTATAAATCCAGTCTCTTCTCTTCTTCTTCATATATTAGATGAGCTTTGTCCAGCCCACAAAGTATCCTAAACATCTTCCACGTGTCTACATTTTTCTCATAACAGAAACTGATCTAATACCCATTGTACCTTTATGATTTTTCTGTTACTTTGTTGATTTCTATAAAAGAAAGAAAGGCATTTCAAATACTACAGAAATATGGGATTTATGGGAACAAAGGTAGTGTGTTTATGTATGTGCATGCCACACTGACTTTATTCACAGGATTGAATTATGATGGCTTTTTATTTTGGAAGAATGGCAAACAATAAGTGCTTTGTGATTCACTAGTCTTTCAAGCTGTTATTATTTTATAGCTTTCTGTCTTCTCTTATTGATTTGTTAAATGAGCAAAGAATCTTCAGCAAGCAAACAATTAGGTATCCCACAAAGTTGACAGTTTTACACAAGAAAAGAAAGAAGGATGGAGGAGCACTTACCTTTTCGCCCTGTCTTTTTCATCCTCATCCATTAGATTGTTTAAGCAGCTTTTTCTGTTGAAAGAATTCAAGATATAAAACATTGTTTTACTAGCTTTTAGTGATTACTAGATTTCAGACAGAATTATTGTTGCTTTGCCTATTATGGCACCTAAATGTCTTTTGTTGCTCTACAAATAATTGCTAGGTTCTGCTTATTTGCTTATGTTGGCCAGATGACAGCCACATTTACGCTGCAATTCTGATCCCTCTGTATACAGTGAGTAGGGTACAGAGGGGATCATGGGCATATTGATCAGTCCAACAACTGTGTTTTCCCATGATTCCTCCAGTATTGAAGCCTGATTAGGTCCAACTGGTTTTTCCACTCATAAAAAGGGAGGGTTCCCTTTGACCATCAAAAGGCCTGTGCTGGGAATCAATGTATGAAAGGCATATAGGATTCGGACTGTAACAAAGAGGGGAATGAGGTGTGATTGAGTGAAAAGGCTGGCTGGATCCAGCCTCCTGTTCGCAACAGAGCAGAGTTGGAAGGAACAGAGCGCTGAATGTTCAAGGTGAAATACAAGAACACATAATCTTGCAATAAACGACGTCCATTGCAATGTGTCAATTAGTAATGCATGGGAAGCACTGTGGTGGACTTAAGAATTATAGTGAGGAGTAGGATTGTATCCCAAGTCTTGAACAGCTTTTAAATCATACATTTATTGTTTTCAAATGCAGCCTCTACAGGGGATCACCAGCTTCCTTAATTAAGGGAAAACTGCTTCAACCTCATCAAATACAACTAAGGCAAAACAGAAAAATGAAACTATTATTTTTCATTCTTAGCAAACATGAAGTATTCAGATGTACATCAGTGATACTGATTTAATAAATAATATTCAAAAAAATTAGTAAATTTTAATCAAGTACAAGATGAATAATAGGAAAGATAAGAGTGTGTTCATTAGATATATCATTCAGAAAACTGGAAAAGGCCCAAAACAGCATCTTGTAGACCTCTAATGATTTTGATTGACTAAAATCGCTGCCCATGGAGGGAGGCAGAATTCTAACCCATATTTTGTAAAGAGAAATTCACTGGAGATAGGAGAAAGTTACATATCTGAACTTAATATTAGTAAATATGTTCATCAGTGGGTGCGTTTAAACACACTAAATAACACAGCTGGATTTGCAACTGGATTTTAACTGTGTAAGAATGGAAAAATCCACTTGCAAGCAGTCACTGTGTGAAAGACCCAGTGACTGTTTGCATATCTATTAAATATATATGATCTTTAAAACACAGTAGAATATCGCATGTCAATTGCTTAGGGCAAACGACTCCAAACTTTGGTTTCAAACAATTTTTATTAGTAACATATGGCAATATATTCAATTTCTTATATCATTAATAACTACTTTTTTTTTAATCCCATATATTACTTTCTACCTACCCCTCCCCCCTTTACTTGACCCCCGCCGGTGTCTAAATTTAAAACATCATTTTAAAAGGTACCCCTAATTAATAAGAACCAAAATTCATATCTTCCCCCCATTTATACTTAATCATTATCAAAGATTGTCCAATGTCCTTTTATTTTCCATTCTTTTTCTACGTATCTTCTGAACTTCTTCCACTCCATCTTAAATACTTCTAAATCATAGTCTCTTAAAGTTCTTGTTAACTTATCCATTTCACTCCATGTCATAACTTTAACAATCCAATCCCATTTCTCTGGTATTTTTTCTTGCTTCCACAACTGCGCATGAAGGCAAACAACTCCAAACTGTAAGTACTATGCACAATATGAACTGGACTCATTTAGAGGGGAAATTAAAAGAAACGTAGCCCTTCATCCAAATACATCTGAGAATGTTCATGAAAGCAGAGGTGCCAACTGACTAACAATTCTGTAACTTGAGACATAATACAGTTATAGCATTCTGAAATGGTTGAAGAGGCAAGATTTGTTTTATTATATTCTCAGTCAACCCAATAACAGTTTGAGCATTGTCCACTAACACTAGAAAAACAGTAACAGAGTAAGCAACCTTCTAGGCACAAGTGCCAAAAAATCAAATCAACCAGTGTCTGTGGGCCAAACTGGACATAACTTTTTTTCCCTAGATTGGCTGATCCAGAAATCCAGAGCGCTTATGCCTGTGGGGCAATGGTAGAATAGTACTGGACTTAAGTAGAATTCCCACAGATTCTCCCCAAAATAATAAAGTGTCAATCAGCAGAAGGATACTCCTCTGTGGCAAGGAAATGTCCCAAAGTTCCTAAAAGAAAGTTGAGAGCCCCTGAGCAATCAAAAGACAACAGCCCCCTTGACTTGAGTCTCATTCTTCTCAATCAGATGTCAGCTTCTAGGACCTAATTTCCTAAGTGTCATAGGGTTCAAATTCAGATTGGGGCCATGGCACAGGCAGAGAAAGGGCCTTCGCATTCTCCAACCCCGCCCCCTAGCCACACAGGGGAAAGATAAGGGTTATACTAGACCTGGGGGAGAATTGAGCTCCAGTGGCACTGCCAGTATCTCAGGGGCATACAGTTTTTCATTATCCTTGATAAGGGTTTCCTATACCTCAGCTAACACTATTTACTGTTAGCCACAGTCTCAAAAGTTGTATTTGCATTTGCTCACATTCCTTCTTTGCTCCTTTCTTCCATTCTTTTCTTTCACTTTGTTGTCTCTCCACCTGTACTAGGCACTGATAGAGGAATAATTATATAGTAAAAGCATCGTTATCTGACACCCATTGAGAATGGGGGCTGTTATTTAAAAAAGCTGAATTTTTCTAGGTCTACCGAAACATTATTAAAACAGTGTATCCACCATTTGTGAAAAGTAAGATACTCAACAGACCAGCCTTATCTTACTTTACTCCCCAATATCATGTGAGGGAAGCAGCCCCTGCAAGATGTTGTCAGGAAAGGATGCAGCTATTTTGCATGACAAGCTGCACTCACAGCACTCCTGGGACTGGCTCAGCTGACACACAGCCAGTTTTGCCACACTCTTTGGGGGTGCTGGGTTCACAACCACCCTTGTCATAAACTGCACCACAGACAAAAGCTTATTACTTACCTTGGGAGGAAGTGGATAGGCAGCAGTGAGCAGGCCTTCCTTCTCCACGCAGGGACTAGTAAGTGCAGGAATGGGCAGGGCCTAGGGATACCAGCCTCCAGGTAGGACCAAGGGATCCCCTGGAATTATAGCTCATCCCCAGACATATTGCTAGTCAAGAGTTTACAAACTTTACTTCCATAAGTGCCAGAAATGGGTGCCAAATTGGTATCAGAATTTTTCTGGTTAACTGAAGGAGGATTTGTATTGCCATCTATGACAAATGCCAGTTAACAAGCTGTCCACATAACAAACTGTTGCATAGCACAATTTTTACTGTGTTACAGGATAATCTGCCTGTTAACCTGTTTTGCAAAGGAAAATTTTCCTTCATTTTAGTACAACTTATATTTGACCTTATTTAAACTCAAATTACAACCAATTTCAGTTTAAAAAAAAATTGAGGTGGTGCAAAAGCACCTTAGAAATTGCAAAAATCAATGTGTGTATTTTCTGAATAGCCAAATTGTAAAGGCAATTAATTTTGAGAAGAAGCAGATGTTCAGGGTAACTGGCATAAGGACTAATTTCTTTTTTTCTTTTTTACTAAGGATTTGGCTTGTTGGTGTGAAAAGAATAATGTATTGTCAATTTCTAGTAAGCATCATTTCCCCCACCAGCACCAATAATGCTACAGCCAGGAAAAACTATTTTCTGGATGCATCTTTGTAAGACAACCAGATCATCTGGATATCTTTTACTGTAATAAGAATTCCAACGTTAAATATTTATCCCAGCATATCTGTCTGTTATAATGCTGAATTCAGAAAAATCCAAAAGCAATACAGCCCAAAATCATAGAACCAAAACATAATGAATTTTTAAAGAAAAGAAGTAGCATTAGATGCCTGGCCTAAGGATACCAGCCTCCAGGTGGGACCTGGGGATCCCCTGGAATTTTAGCTCATCTCTAGACTACAGAGATCAGTTGCCCTGGAGAAAATGGATACCCCTGAGGTCTCTGTCTACTCCTGACTCCACCCCCAAAACTCCAGGAAATTTCCAACTTGGAGCTAGCAACCCTACCCCTCCACACCCCACCAGTGGCCAGGGAGGACCTGGCAACCCTATGACTCTCCAAATAAATCCAGACACAAAGGAGTCAGCTCTAGCACTGGGTAAATAACCTTTGAAAAACCTTTGCGATTTCTCAAGAATATAAATGTACGAAGCAGACAATGCTGGTGAAGCAAGAAACTGAAGTCTGGAAAGAGAGAAAAGACAATCATTCAAAGTTGAACTATAATGCATGAAGAGAATGAAAGAATGACTAAGACCAAATCACAGAACTGGATCTTCAAGACGGCTGAAATTCTACCATTGTTATTACAAATTAGGGTACATAATGAGGAGACATTTGTCAGTCTCTTATGATAGCAGAACCTAAATAGCAGTTATTAAATAATATTCATACATTAGACTCCACTGTTGTGCCAATGTTCTATTTGTAAGATGCCCTAAGTATTTATTCAGTCAAAAGTAATCTGAGGGTTCTATACACAGCACTTACAGATCATGGAGTCATTGCTCCTTTTTAAACACAAAAAACAGCCTTACAGTGCAATGCATGTATACTCGGAAGTAAGTCCTATCATATTCAATGGGCCTTGCTCCTATTATGTTTTTTTAGGACTACATTCCAGTCATTATATTTTCAGCACTGGTGTTCTCTTGTATCTGTGGCTATACCAGGCCAAACATACTGCTTACCAGTTCTAGACAGACCAGTTTAGACGGACTACAATCCTAAAATCACTTGTCTTAGAGTAAGCCCCATTGAATAGACCTGCCTAGAATTGCTCCCCAAGTCTAGAAGTCATGTCTTACTGTAACATGCTTTTTACAGTGCTGCACTTGAGAAATGTTTGGGAAGCTTCAACTAGCACAGAAGCAGCTCACCTTCTTACTGGACAGTCAGTAAGAAATAGGTCACTAAGAACAGGTATCCTATTGCTCAAGACTCTTCACTCTCCCACCTCCATCCCTGGACTTGTTTACTCAATTCAAGCTGCAAGTTTCTTTACCTACACAGAATCAACAGTGCAATCCTAAGTGGAGTTACACCCTTTTAAGGCTCAGACTAGACATTGCTACTTTTTATAGGTCATGTTCCCCCCACAGTCACACAAACACTGGGGGAGAGTTGCCCTTTTAAAATGGCACAGGGACCTAATTCTACATGTGCTGCTCCAGAATGGGGCAAGCAGGGCTTTTTTGGTAGAAAAAGCCCAGCAGGAACTCATTTCCATATTAAGCCACACCCCTGACATCACCATTGTTTCACATAGAACTTTTTGTAGGAAAAGCCCAGCAGGGATTTATTTGCACATTAGGCAACACCCTCTGACACCAAGCCAGCCGGAACAGCATTCCTGTGCATTCCTGCTCAAAAAAAAAAAGCCCTGGGGGTAAGTAACACCCGCCCTGGCTCAGGAAAACAGTGTAATCCCCTCTTCCCTCCTTGACATAGTCCTGAGCAGAATTGGCTCCTGTGCTCTTTTAAAGGCAATTCTCCACAGTTTGTGTGTGACTGCATGGAACATGAGTTAGGTCTGGAGAACTGAGACTGAACTCACTAAACGTCATAACAGGCTTAACCCACTGATGACAATGGACTTAAGAGGGGTGTTACTCTTTTATGATTTCACCATGAATGACTTGAGTTACTTGCATGCCATTGAGAACTCTTTCTCCATGATGTTCTGCTGTGATCTTTGAGGTCATCCTAGAGTATCCTCTTATTATTTTGTCATCCATGCCACTAATGTGTGAAAAGCAATATCACATCTACCCCTCTACTTTGTTCTCTTGGTTCACACAGAGGATTGAACCTGTGCATTTTACAGAAGCAATGGAAAACATTTTTATTTGAGACAGATTTAAAAGGCAAAGCTAAACAAATACAGAGTAGTTTTGACTCATGTAGAGTATTTTAGAATTTGGATGGGCTAAACGCTTATTTTAGTTCATAATTTTATTAAAGTTTTTTATAATGGATTAGGTACAGTGAGCTAGAATTGGAACAAATAAATGAATACGTCTGTCCCTCTCCAGTATCAGCACCACTGAAGCATTTTTCACTCTTCCGGCTGTGTCCTCTATTGTTATAATTACTATTGTCGGTTTTTAATAGCTACTGTATTATTTTTCAATAGTGAATCAAGCCATGAAGCCAACACTAATGTTGTACGCTAATGTTGCACGCACAACAAGAACAGTTTTAGATCATTTGGCTTCTTTTGTTTGCTTGCACTTAATAGCTTTGGGTCTAGCTCTGGGATTAAAGTTGCAGTGCAAATATGTATGAACAGACACTTCTTATGAATATTGCCACTAATCTGCCCTTTGCAAAAATAGGCTGTCTCTGCTGCCTGAGTTCAAACTGACATCCTGGTCACACTTCACAGACAAGAGAAGAACAAATGATTTGAACAAACGATTTAAACAAACATTCATCAGCGAAGACTCTGCCATCTGCACAACTCAGAACACTCTTTGGTGTGCCTGTTCCCTCCCAGCAATGCTAAACAGGATTAGCCTTCCGAACGCAAAAGCAGGAAAAGTAGGTCACTTCAGCAACACTGTTCCATGTGATGAACTGACAGTGGGTTTGTAATGGTCTGCTCACAGCCATCTCTTTCTCGGCTGACTGCTGCAAGTAAGCAATGGAACACCTATGCAACCTATCAAATGAGGCATTTCTAAGGGCTGTTATGTGTTCCACATGTGGTAT
This sequence comes from Heteronotia binoei, assembly GCF_032191835.1. NCBI lineage: Eukaryota > Metazoa > Chordata > Lepidosauria > Squamata > Gekkonidae > Heteronotia > Heteronotia binoei. The sequence goes on from NC_083225.1 coordinate 53,955,789, forward strand.
CAGTGCAATATCCAGCATCTAGCATTTGGCATGCCAAAAAACTTAAAACAAGTTTGCTGAAAAACATAATCAATGAATGTCTGCACTAAGCCCCATCCCTGCATGTAGGTACCTCCTTGTGATCAGGACGATGTTCAGTCTGAAAAATGCTTTTTGCAGCATTCCTGTTCATGTGTACAAAATATCCTGCACATGCTCAGAACCTTTCTGCAGTAATCTGCTGAATGTACAGATATCTGGCAGTAGGACCAATGCTCCCTCCAAGCTGTGGAGTCTTGTGAACAAAAATTCTACTTTGCGAGCTACTGGTATTAAAGCTGTAAGCTACAGCATAAATTAGTTTGCTCTGGGGCCAATGTTCCTGAGCTGAGACAAAAATATGTGAGCCAGAGACTAAAAAACTTTGAGCTAGCTCACACTAACTCAGGTTAGAGGAATACTGTGCAGGACTAGCTTCTCTCTCCCTTGCTAGACTTATTCATTTCAGTGAAGATGTCAAGAAACATCTAAAGACAGCTCAAACTCAGTGAAGTATCTGGAATTAAATAAGGGCTTTCATTGTTCAGGAGACACAGCATCAGTTTGTTCATCTCCCCCTCATATTTTTCTGTGAATTCCATGGAATATGGCACAAATACAATTCCAACCATATTCCTTTAATGGATCCCATATGATGTAAATTCTTGAGATGCAATCCATCATCCTCTATGATAGTAGCACATTTTGTATGGGATTAAATAAACACCACGTTCAAGAAAATAAGCATTTGACAGCCATTTTTGTTTTTGAAAACATCACTCTCCATTGCTCATTTAAATGTAGGGGACCCTGAAGTGGTCCTTCACCAATGACCAGCCCAGGCTGAAAATCTAAGCAAGAGCATCTGGACCATTAAAAATAGTATGCACTAAAAATCTGAAGTATAAAAGCACTCCAGTTCAATCCACAGTATACAGCTGGATCCATACACTACCAAGTTTACATTGCTTGACACCAATCATGGCCTGCCACACCCGGCTACCACTTGTTTTTGTTTGCTACAGGGAGGAAGACTAGCCCAGTCCAGCAGCCAGATCCATAGCATTGCCAATCCCCAGGTGGGGGCAGGGGATCCCCTAGTTTGGAGGCTCTCCCCCCACTTCAGGGTCATAAGAAAGCGGGGGCAGGGGAATGTCTGCTGGGCACTTCATTATTCCCTATGAAGACTGATTCCCATAGGATATAATAAAGAACTGGTCGTGGGTATCTGGGGCTCTGGGAGGGCTGTTTTTTGAGATAGAGTAACCAAATTTGCAGCAGAGCATCCAATACCTCTCCACAAAACACCCTCCAAGTTTCAAAAGGATTGGACCAGGGAGTCGAAGTCTATGAGCCCCAAAAGAAGGTGTTCCTATTCTTCATTGTTTCCAATGGAAGGAAGGCATTTAAAAGGTGTCCGGAGCCTCTAAATGTGATGGCCAGAACTCCCTTTGGAGTTCAATCATGCATGTCACAACCTTGCTCCTGGCTTCACCACCAATGTCTACTGGCTTCTCCCCCAGATATTTCTTGAATTGGACTTGGCAACCCTACCAAGACAGTATTTCTGTTTTTACACTCATTCCCCCCCCCTCTCTCGGCTTGGCTTCGCGAACGAAGATTTAAGAAGGGTGCAATAGTCCACGTTTGCTGCAGGCTCGCTGGTGGCTGACAAGACCAATGTGGGACAGGCAGGTCCGGCCACAGCGGCTGCAGGGAAAAGTCTGATTTAGGGTTGGTCCTGTAGCAGTGCGATTCTTCCTCAATCTCCTTTTGTCCTCAAGACCAGCTATGCGTGCGTTCTCAAAGGAAGAGACAGCCTGGTGGATGGTGTGCCTCCATGCTTTGCGATCTGAGGCTAGGTCAGACCACTGGTGATGGTTGATGTGACAGGTGCTAAGGGATTTCTTCAAGGAGTCCTTGTACCTCTTCTTTGGTGCCCCTCTATTTCGATGGCCGGTGGAGAGTTCGCCATACAGAGCAATCTTGGGAAGGCGGTGGTTTTCCATCCTAGAAATATGCCCTGCCCAGCGCAGCTGCGTTTTCAACAGCAGTGCCTCGATGCTGGTAATCTCTGCCCGCTTGAGGACTTCAGTGTTGGTCACAAAGTCACTCCAGTGGATGTTGAGGATGGTGCGAAGGCAGCGCTGATGAAAGCGCTCAAGGAGTCGTAGGTGATGACGGTATAAAACCCACGATTTGGAGCCATAGATGAGGGTTGTCATCACAACCGCTTTGTAAACATTGATCTTTGTGCCTTTTTTCAGATGCTTGTTGCTCCACACTCTTTTGTGCAGTCGGCCAAATGCACGGTTTGCCTTTGCCAGCCTGTTGTCAATCTCCTTGTCGATCTTGGCATCTGAGGAGATGATGCACCCCAGGTAGCTGAACTGCTGGACTGTCTTCAGAACTGATTCACCCACAGTGATGCAGGGAGGGTGATAATCTTCCTGGGGTGCAGGCTGGTGGAGAACTTCTGTCTTCTTCAGACTAACTTCTAGGCCGAATAGCTTGGCAGCCTCTGCAAAGCAGGACGTCATATGCTGCAGAGCTGATACCGAGTGGGAGACGAGTGCAGCATCATCAGCAAACAGTAGCTCTCGGATGAGTTTTTCCATTGTCTTGGAGTGTGCCTTTAGTCGCCTCAGGTTGAACAGGCTGCCATCGGTGCGATAGCGGATGTAGACACCATCGTCCTCATCTAGATCTACTGCGGCTCTTTGAAGCATCATGCTAAAGAAGATCGTAAAGAGAGTTGGCGCGAGAACGCAGCCTTGCTTTACACCTGTGCCTATTGGGAAGGGCTCCGAGAGGTCGTTGCAGTGTCTGACTTGGCCTCGCTGGTCTTCGTGTAGCTGGATGATCATGCTGAGGAACCTTGGGGGACATCCTAAACGTTCCAAGATTTGCCACAGGCCTTTCCTGCTAACGGTATCGAAAGCTTTGGTAAGGTCGACAAAAGTCACATACAGAGCCTTGTTCTGTTCCCTGCATTTCTCTTGGAGCTGCCTGAGAACAAATACCATGTCGGTGGTGCTCCTGTTAGCTCTGAAGCCGCACTGGCTCTCTGGGAGGAGTTCTTCTGCAATGGTGGGCACCAGTCTGTTCAGGATTATTCTGGCAAGGATTTTGCCTGCGATGGAGAGCAGGGTTATCCCCCGGTAGTTGGAGCAGTCTGACTTTTCCCCTTTGTTTTCCCCTGACTCATTCCCACTCTGCCACCAAATCCCACTCAAACCTCAAAACCATTTCATTAATGACAGGAAAGTCAATTGGTTTGGAGACCAACACTTTGCCCTGACCTGGATGGCCCAGGGTGGCCAAATTTTATCAGATCTTGGAAGCTAAGGCTGGTTGGCCCTGGTTTGTACTGAGATGAGACACCATTAAGGAAGTATTGGGTCGCTACACAGAGGAGGGCAATGGCAACCGTTCTGAATGTCTCTTGCCTGGAAAACCTCATATGATTGCCATAAGTCAGCTGTGAGTTGATAGCACTTTCCACCACGTAGCTCCTCCTAAGAAACAGCGCTCTTTTTTTTTTTTTTTGGAGCTCCAGAACAGCAGTAAGCTTTTTGATGCACTACAAACTTAAGCAATCATACTCTGCCCATGATTCAGTCAACCCGTGATACAGTGATATGGTTTTCATCTATTAGGGTAAAAATGCCTATTAGAGTAAAATTCCCTCAGCCTAGCAGGATTGTTGTGAGGATAAAATGGAGGACTTGAGAATGATGCTGCTGCTTTGGGTCCCTATTAGGGAGAAAGGTGGGGTACAAATGAATTAAATAAATAAAATTAAGAAGCTGATTTAGAAGCAGCTGCACTATTTTTAGTCCAAATGATACCTTTATTTTCCAGGGCTGACCTTAGAGAAAACAGGTTCTACAAGATTGCACCAGAGGCTGCCTATGCATAAGCACCAACAGCTTGATTAGTAAGATATAAACAATATATCTTGTTTTTAAAGTTCCCAATAGGAATATGAATAGATTGCAGATATGCAGGGCTTTTTTGTAGCAGGAACTCCTTTGCATATTAGGCTGCACCCCTCTTATGTAGTCAATCCTCCAAGAGCTTACAGGGCTCTTCTTACAGGGTCTACTGGAGGATTGGCTACATCAGGGGTGTGTGGCCTAATATGCAAAGGAGTTCCTGCTACAAAAAAAGCCCTGAAGTTATGAATGAACTAGTCATGCAGAGGTTTACAAAATAATTTTAGCAGACAGTTCAACTGAAGGAGGGAGGGACAAAACTGAACTCTGAAAAAGCATTACATTTGCTGTTGTGTATGTCGGTGAAGGAAGCCAGGAATACACACTGGCTAAGGGACCTACTATGTTTTTAAAAATATATATATTACATTCATATTCTCCCTGTTTTAAATCTACTGAATGAATGACTCATGCACTTTGTAAAACTCCATTAAAATTGTTATGATAAATTTGAAGCAAATATCATGAATAAAGATCAAAAACTGGTGCTTGAAATCCTCTAAAATTCTATGAGTAAGAATACAAAAGGCTATAATTAAGTGCTTTAATTAATTCTAAAATATAAACTGTGCAGAAGAAGTTAACAGTGGATTTTGCACTTATATTCATGCCTGTTGCTAGGTTAATAAAATTATAATATGGCACATACAAAGGGCACCCTTCTTAAAATAACTGCTTGAAGCTGAGTGCAAATGACATAAGATGAAGAACTCCTACAACTGCCCTGTAGGTTTTTATACACTTTCTCTGAATCATCAGTGATGACGACATGTAGCCATCAGATATTAGGCCAGTCGGTGACAAGTCTTGCAGTTTGTGCATTTGAGATAAGCAATACGGTATGAATTCTAAACCAAAGTTGCAACAGAAACTAATATTAATCTTAGATTATGAATGGGGAAGAACAAAGAGATAAGTAATTGACACTAGTGACAGCACACAGAGACAGTGTCATACTCTTATCTGATGATGGTACAAAGTTATGCTTGCCTCCAGTGACCCAGATTGCAACTGGCTCTGTTGATTCCCAGACTGGCACAAAACTAGCGTTCCCTTGCATTTTATGGACAGCACCCTGACCCTGGCCGATCTGAGACACAAATAGTTTCCTCTCAGACATACTAGTCTGATTTCAATTTCCTGAGGAATCCTAGTAGTACTTTCCTGGATCCTAGAACCATTTGAATTACACAGGACAACATACAAAGACCACAGTTACTCTGGAACATTCCAATATTTGTTGACCAATATCTCACTCAATGCCTGCCCAACAAAAGGCTTTTGGGTTAAATCCAAAGGTCACTTTCTGTCACTTCAACAAGCAGAAGAGAAAGACAATTGCTCCATTTCCCCCCCTCTTGGTACAGCCTGTCATGTTTCCCAAAAGGTGCTCCTAGAAAGTGACTCTTAAGGATAGCATGTGGAGGCAGAGGTGATATCTGCAGCGAGAGAGGGCAGCTAGCAAAAATGACCCCCCCTCCCACCCACTGGCTTTGACTTCAAGTGAATTGCAGCAAAGAGTTTATTGCAGATAGGATAGAAAATCTGAAAAGACAGAAATAAAATAATCAAACAGTAAAATAAAACTCCAACATAATATTTGCAATAAGAAGATGTCTAATTACTAGATATCTAAACTAATGCTCCGAAGAAGAAGAAGAAGAAGAAGAAGAAGAAGAAGAAGAAGAAGAAGAAGAAGAAGAAGAAGAAGAAGAAGAAGACTGCAGATGTATACCCCACCCTTCTCTCTTAATCAGTCTGTGGCTCACAATGTTCTTTATCTTCTTCCCCCACAACAGACACCCTGCAAGGTAGGTGGGGCTGAGAAAGCTCTTACAGCAGCTGCCCTTTCAAGGACAACTCAGTGGGAGCTATGGCTAACCCAAGACCATTCCAGCAGCTGCAAGTGGAGGAGTGGGGAATCAAACCTGGTTCTCCCAAATAAGTGTCCGCACACTTAACCACTTCACCAAAGTAAGGGATATGTTCAAGTGGTAACTAGATCACATTATGCACAAGCTTAAATAAGTTTCTATGATTTTAAAATCTTGCTATCAACATGTTATAGAGGCAAGCAAGGGCAAACTACCTCTGTTTGTCTCTTGCCTTGGAAATCCTATGGGGCCGCCATAAGTCGGCTGCGACTTGATATCACTCTACACACATACACACACATCAATGTATCATAATGCAAATTGAATAAAGAGATAAGAACAGTCAACTACAAAGGTTCACTCTGGTCAAAAGGAATGTATAGAAATAATATCTGATCCGTTACCTCTCCCACCAACAATATAATGTATTATCCTATGTCCAGAGCTACTTTTCCTTTCAATGACATATGCAAATACTTAGCTGGAGGCTTATCAATAAATTTAATACGGACTTAGGTGAAATGGAAAATGCATGGCAATGATTTCTAATAATGCAATGTTTACTTTTTTGTAGCAAAGTAAAGACAGACAGGATCTGAATACCACCTAATTTTATATGCAAGCAAAGACAGACAATGATCGAAGAACACAAACACAGGCATCTTAGTAAAGGCAAACAAAAGCAATAATAATGCACACAGTAATTGTTACATGACTATTAAATTCTAAAGTAATTTTTTTAAAAATAAGATCTTTTACACAGGGCAGTGGTAAGCTTCCTTATTACAGTAAATTGAGCTTCCTAATACGCATATTTTAATGCTGAAAAAATTAGTCTGTGTCTGAATGATTAATGACGATAAATCCACCATGGACAGCAGCTGGATGATGAATGCCCCAAGATAAGGTATATCTTTTCAAGTAAGACTGTTGTATACAATGGCCCTTTGCCTTCACACTTCTGACACAGCTGCAGACATCAGTACCAACCTGTACTGTAAGTTTTATGGGTTAACTGCTTAAAGTTAAACTGGTTAAACTTAAATGGTTAAACTGCTTACATTCAATGGATATCTGCTAGTGGATCAGCATTATTACATTCATGGTGCTAGGCTCACACTGAAGGACATTATCAATGGCAAGGCAAACTAAATAACACAGTATGTTCCTCTTGAAGAATATTTCCTTTCTACGTCCCCAGTTTGCACATACTAAAGTGCCCCCATCCAAACATGTCAATTGCAAATAGGCATCATGAAGTGTTGTAATAAAACTCCAATCAACCATAAACCTAGTTCTTATGCTGTGCTTACATGTGTCTCTCTCTGTTCCTATCTCCTGTTGCACACAACACTTTAACTCTTTTTGGTCTGATGAACTTCAGTTTGCCTTGATGTCTGATTTAGCAAAAAAATAGACTTCACTTTCATAAGGAGTTCTTTACATAGCCTTTGTAGACCTTAAGGGAGCATTTAATGGCATTTCCAGATCAAAACTTTGAAGCAAATTGAGGACACCTACTATGGATAGACAGATCATGGTAAGTCTTCATATTGGCCAGAGTGCTCAAATCCATTGTAGTGTAGAAGGAGGTCTGTCTAAAAGCTTTTCCAGCAGGGGTGCTTGTTAGCTCCATTCTTATTTAATTTGTACTTAAATGATTTATCCAGTTCCCTTGACAAAAACTTGGCCACTCTCCCTGTCTAGCTGGCCTAGAGATCCCACTTTGCTGTCCTGTTCTTGCATTGGACTCTAGAGACTATTGAACAAATTTGCCATTACTATCATTCTGAAGATCTAGAAATTAATTATGGTAAATGCAAAGTACTCCTCTTTTAGAAGAAAAGGAACCCTTCCTTGTACTGATGGTCCACTAATAATATCAGAATTCAACTAGTGAAGGAATTTACATAGCTGGGAATAGTTTTCACATATAATTTAGTTTGTTCTTTCATCAAAAAGCCATGCTGAAGAAGGCAGGACTTAAGGCAACTCAAGTTTTCAATAAGAAAATTATCCCTATTCTGCTTTTTGGGGGCAGCAATCTGGATCTAATCAGTCAAAGAATCTTTAGATCTCCCTTCATGTTACTTCCTTTGTAAATTGACCAACACACCAAAATGCATAGATTTAGTGTCCCTATGAACAGAATTCAGTCTATCTTCTTTGGAGACTCAAGTTTGGCAACTGGTCGCCAATTTGTACCTTGAAGTGCTCTATAGTAACTCTGGATACCTAACTTTATTAAAAGCAGATTTCCATAAATCCTCTTGGGGCAAGATTCTTGACACAAAACTATTATCTTATTGGAATATGCCCTGAAATCATTCAGGGCCTGGAACCTGCAGCTGTTAAGTTTTATATCAAGAAGAATACTCAAGAAAGGGATTACTTGAGCACATGGTCTTGTGCCCACAGAGTTTGTTCTGTATTTTTTGGTATTCCTCCACCAAAATAATTATCTTCCTATATATTTTATCTAACTTTGCCAAATTATTTTAGAGCTTTCTTATTAACTCAGTTGAATGCACAGCCAACTCCCATTATGAAGGGAAGGTTAAGAAAGATTCCTTACTCAGACCCCTTTTGGATTGTCCTCAGGGGAATATTGGTACTTTAATACATATTTTGTTGGAGTGTCCTCTTTATACCAGCCTTAGAAACAGATTTTTAACATCTCACCTAGATAATTTTCCATCTTTGTCTCACTATAAGCTAGTTTTACTCTTTTTATCTGGTTTCCAAACCTTACCCTTGCTGTTATGAGATGTTTACATTGGTTTAATATCGCATCTAACCACCTGAGTTCAATCCCAGCAAAAGCTGGGTTCAGGTAGCTGATTCAGCCTTCCATCCTTCCAAGGTTGGTAAAATCAGTACCCAGCTTGCTGGGGGTAAAGTGTAGCTGATTGGGGAAGGCAATGGCAAACTACCCATAAAAGTCTGCCATGAAAACATCATAATGTGATGTCACCCATGGGTTGGTAATAACTCAGTGCTTGCACAGGGGACTACCTTTACCTTTTACCTTTTCTTAGTGTTGCATCTAGATGATGTTACTTAACAGATGGGTTTTTTTTTGACTGCTCAAGACTTTTAGTCAAGAAGCTTTAATCAGATTAAAGGAAAAGAAAAGAAAGGATTGTAGGCAGTTCAGCAAATTGTAGTTTGCTTCCTCCACCCACTGGAATTCTAAGTCTCAGCTAAATCTCAATTTAGAAGCCTGATTTGTGTGGAGTAAATGAACTCTAATACTCATAGGCATTTGGGTATTATGGTGCACTGCAGCCGAGTCAAACCAGGAAGTGTTCGAACAAGCACCATGCATTAGAGAAGAATTGAGATGGAACAATCAAGGCTGCAGACAAGCCCAGCAACAACTGTATTACTGTGTTTATGCCAAAAAGGAGTTTAATGGCAACACTAACATCTGAATCTCAGCCAACATGAGACATCGGTTGGAGAAAGGTGAGTTAAAATGCCCTAAACAAACAACTTCATTAAAGAACATCCTGGTAGCCCTTCCCTTCTCATGACACCCAAATTCCTCTCTTTTGTAATTTCCTTACTGCAATGTACTCAGCTAGGAGATGGGCACATTTCTGTAAATTTATGCTGCCACCATAGGCACTGTACATTTCAGAAACATGCTGAATTCCATCACAGCAGTCACTTCTTCAAGGTGGTTTATGCAAATATGAGCTTTAGACAGCAGTTCTTTACAGAGTCCTTTTTACAGAAGGGGGAAAGGGGTGGGGAGGCACAAGGAGCAGCAGAGAACTGGTTGGTTTTTCATAATGGAAATACCCAGTACGGAACCTGGTATGGAAAATGAAGTCTCTCTTAAACCACTTCTAAATTCATCTTAATATACTTTGGCATTAGTTCCAGCATGTTTAAACTTAGAAAATAACATCGATTTCCTTCAGAAAACAATAATTCAATAATTTTTCCACAGCTGCCAAATGGTGTAAATTGAAATGCCAGTCTACACATGCAAATGCCAGTTAGTTGCTCTGAAGTCCTGGTAATTTTTTTTTTAAAGGAAAGCTGTGCATTCAAAGAGGCATCTTAAATGATACTGCAATGACATATATCATCTTCTGCATGCCATGTGAAGCAATGTAATTTTTCATGCCCCAGTAGGTTTGCATTGGCCCAAAGTAACCGGGAGTGCGAATGTGCAGTGACCTGCTTTAGAGAAATCACATTAACTGCCAAGATTAAGTGGGAAGATGAGACTCTTAAGTACAGCATGTTTATTCCTTTTCTTCCTCTGTAAACTACAGCAGAAAATAGACTTGTAAGATCAAGCCTGTTGAACTTGCAGTGTCTCCTAATTCTTTCTTCCTCCCCCCCCCCCAAAAAAAAACCCCTCTATTATTTTAGTTTAAGGAAGGATTTGAAGTGCATCTGTGGTTCTTGCAGTAACTCTTCCTTTTGCATGGTTTCCCTACTATGATTCCTTTGAACTGATATTAGCCCCAGAAAGGAAAAAATATATGCATCTGAGTGTATTTGTGTGTGATTTCTATTGGGGAAATGGTACAGTGGGACGATTAAACCTTCCATTGCCAGTACAGCAGTCAAATTGGGGATCTCATGGCTGCTTTTTAACATTAAACATTGGGACATCTGATAACAGATTTCCCACATACCCGCAGAGTTACCAAACAGCTATTTAAAAAAAAAAAAAAACACCCCATGTTTTCTGTATCCAGGGGTTGCTTTGTAGAAAAATAGGTGGTGGAGCTCATCCAGGGATTGTTATGCAGCTGCACCTACTATTCAATGGACAAGGTTCAGGAGCTGTGCTCCTGTGAGCTCCTGCTGAATTCAAGGCCTGTCTGTATCTAACACATTGTTAAGACAGAGTCAGTGATTGTAATATATAGGGGGACATCAAATCTGCAAATAGTAACCCTGTAGGGTTTTCAAGGAAAGAGATGGTTTGCCATTGCCTGCCCCTGCAATAGTAACCCTGATCTTCCTTGATGGTCTCCCACCATGGCCAACCCTGCTTAGCTTCAGAGATCTGACAAAATAAGGCTAGACTAGGGCAGGTCCTGGGGTACAGCCCTGTGGTGCAGAGTGGTAAAACTGCAGTACTGCAGTCTGAACTCTCTGCTCATGACCTGAGTTTGATCCCAGTGGAAGCTGGTTTCAGGTAGCTGGCTCAGGTTGACTCAGCCTTCCATCCTTCCGAGGTTGGTAAAATGAGTACCCAGCTTGCTGGGGGAAAAGCATCGATGACTGGGGAAGGCAATGGCAAACCACCTCGTAAAAAGACTGCCATGAAAACGTTGTGAAAGCAACATCACCCCAGAGTCAGAAATGACTGGTGCTTGCACAGGGGACTGCCTTTACCTTTAAGGCAGGTTTGGGCAGTATATGTAGTACTGGGGTATATATCCAAAGTTTTCAGTTCCATAATTCTGCAATGGCAGAGAGCAGAAGAATACCACTAGGATACACTGCATCTAAAATCAGAAATATTGTGTGACCTGCAGCTGTCACTGCTCCAAATGCCATACAGATGTTGGCACAGTTATTTGTTTCAGTTTATAGTGCAGATACTACAGCTCGCTTGACACATATTTGACATCCTCCCAACCAGCCATGTGGCCCAGATTGCATAGGCTGTTGAAGATACAGATCAACATCAGTTCTGTTTGGCGATCTGGGACCATGCAGATAGATGCATTTAGCTCTTCTAAAGATGCAGTGACCTCATATTCACCCTCTCATAATCGAAAATCGAATAAAATAAATAATGAGCACAAGATCAATACTGACCTCATGTGTTTTGCAAAGAGTATTATATTATTCAAAACAGCAAATGATAAATCTGTGTTGCTGAGCTTCCAGTCTTGCTGCCCATCCTCCTCCATCAAATTCAAATAGAAGATTATCAGGAAGAGATGCAGTTGTAACAAGTTTGTACAAGTTTAGAATTCTAGAATTTGTAGCAAATACTCCAACATACTCATCACCATTTTAGCTAAGACTTCTTCAGCCCTGCCCTGCCCTGCCCTGCCCTACCCTGTACAGGGTATAAGAGAGTTTGCTGTACTATATTATACTGGCTGTTAAACTATTGTTGTTTTTTTCTTTATTATTCCATAAATAAAATCCAATATTGATCAATCTCAGGCTGGATGCCTGAAAATGTATCTTAGTTCATTTTCTGTGCTGAATATCTTTTGAAGCAAAACACAATTAATTGTGTGTTTCCAAAAACACAACAGGAAGAAGTTTCTATACACTGCCTTTCTCTACCCTAAGAAGTCTCAAAGCAGCTTATGATCACCTTCCCTTCCTGTGAGGTAGGTGGGGCTGAGAGAGTATTAAAAGAACTGTGATGGGCCCAAGGTCACCCAGCAGGCCTCATGTGAAGGAGTGGGGAATCAAACCCAGTTTTCCAGATTAGAGTCTAACACTCTTAACCACCACACCACACCACACCAGTGTATTTTAAAATGTTTTTACAATAAAAACAGAGTTTAATATGAACAACACAATCCTGGCTGGGTGCGGGGAATGGGCAGCTATTCTGCCAGTATATCTCTGAGATACGCTGGCATATCACCCCATCACCACTGTCATGGTGCACAGTACTGGAAAGGCACCTGTGGCCCACCGCTGGAGAACCACCAGCACAGCTCCCTGTGCTGGAGGAAGAAGAGGAGGGTCCATTGGCATTGAAGAAATTAACTTCCTAAGTTGTTCCAGCCAAAGAATACCCCCCAGGCAACAGTGAAGAGGGAACCCTGAATAATTAATGAATACCTCAATAATAATAATAATAATAATGGAAAATATGGTTGCGCCTTCAAAAGAGAATGTCTGATGCAACATTCAGAATGACTGTTAAGAGGCCCCTCACAGGAGCTTCTGCTAAACTGTTAAAACCAGACAGGCTAAGGGTGTGAATCCAAGATAACAGGGGCCCCGCAGAGAAGGAGCTTCTTGCTGATAACACAGAGGGACAGAGCAGGGGAAAACTACAAGAAATTACTGGAAGGAAAGCAGGAGGTGGAGCATTTGAATTAGATAAGAGGGGGCTTGTCTGCTTGTTTTGGGGATGAATAAAAATGGTCAGACGGCTGATGATTTTAACTTAGTCATTTTGAGCTTATGCTGACAAGTTCTACTTTGATGTCAAAGTAAAATACCTCGCTTCAAACCAAGCAATGTGTGGGGTTTCGTTATTTACCTGCTACATAAAATGGTTGCTATTTGCCGGAGAATGACAAGGTAAGGATTTTTCCTTCCCTTGGATGACTGCATAACCGTCTGCCCTCTACCCTCATGGCAGAAAGAACAGACTAGGTGCCAAGGTCACATTTTTGACTGATTCCAGCTCTCTCTGCCTTGGTGGGGGGAGGGTGCCCAGTCAGTCAATCAAGAACCCGAGCCTGGTTGAACCTACGTGTGTAGGGAATTGGAAGATCTTCAGGATTGTGAGTATGAATTGTTTGGGAAATCGGATTACCTCTCCTTAGGAGGAAAGAAGGGCTTGATCATCCCTTAAGCCTTGTTCAGTAGGCTCCATTCTGGCGCTGAAGCACAAAGGCTAGAAACTGGGAGGATTTCTGTGGTGTGTGTGAATGAGAGACGAAGCCTCTAAGTGAGAGGGATTTTCTCTTGTGTAGTTCCCAGTAGGAAGATCTTGCTGGATCACAAGAGAAAGGGAGTGTAAACCCTCAGGGCTCCCTGGCTGCCCGACCCCTTACTGGCAGCTCCTGATTTCTGTTTGAGAGCCAGTTTGGTGTAGTGATTAAGTGTGCAGACTCTTATCCGGGAGAACCGGGTTTCATTCCCCACTCCTCCACTTGCACCTGCTGGAATGGCCATGGGTCAGTTAAAGTTATCACAGAGCTTGTCCTTGAAAGGGCAGCTTCTGGGAGAGACCTCTCAGCCCCACCCACCTCACAGGGTGTTTATTGTGAGTGGGGGGGGGAGAGATAAAGGAGATTATGAGCCGCTCTGAGACTCTTGAGTGGAGGGTGGAATATAAATCCAATGTCTTTTTCTTCTTCTTCTGTTTTCCCTAGAAGTGTCTTGTCTAAATGTTTGGTGCCACGGGGAACTTAAAAGCCAGAATTCTGGGAAATGTCAGAGAATGGTAGTTCCACATGGGCAGGCAAGGCTCCTTTGTCTCTAAACCTCCCCCTTCAAGAAAAATCTAACTTTTGGATTTGAATGTCTTTTAGAATTGAGAGACCTGGCTTTGTAAGGTAGCAAGGACCTCTCTCCCCTTAATAAAAAAAAAGAACAGAAGAGCAATGATTTGGATTAAAATTAGATGAGACCAGTTCTCAGGGGGAGGCCTGGAGATCTCCTGGAATCACAGCACAAAGTTCCAAGCTGCAGACTTAGTTTTCTCTGCAGGGTAATGGAAGATTGGTGTGAGTGAGAGCCTGGTTCCCTTGGGATTTCATCTTTCTTTAGACTTCCATTTTAGATCTCAAGCAATCTGTCCTGTCTGGATATGGCAACCCCATTCAGGAAATAAAACTAACTGTAGAGAATGTGGCCTTGCCCAAAAGATCAGGTCTCTGTTAGTGTGACAAAGTCTGCCACCTGTCTGGCCAAGGTGGGTCAGCAGACTTGCTAACTGATAGTCCAACACAGGTCCAAAGTCTGGTATTTCCCCCAGAAACACCAGGAAGGTAGGTTGCCACAAGACTGGATAAATCCTTTAGCACAGAGGCCCTAGTCAAGCCTCTGCCTATTAGGAAAACTCTAGAGAAAACCAAGCCACACCACTGCAGCAAGGGGTTCCCCAAGTCAGTTTTCACAAATTGATAGTAGGTATTTCCAAAGGCTAGTGGATAAGTTTGGCTCAGATTGTGGTGGCCTGAAAGCAACTAACCACACAAATAAACTTAAAGAAAGTTTATTTTATCAAATAGGCATGAAAGCATTGGTTTTAGTGAGTGTTCAATAAAATTAGTTAACTGGGTATAAATTCAGAGAGCTAGATAATATCATACAGAGTTCAAATGTCCAGATGGAATCCAAGGGTTTCCCCGAATGGAATTATGTCAGGAGGCTGTTTAGCAAAATAGACTCTAGTCTAGGTTAGGCTAGGCAAAGAAATGTACTTATGTTATTTTTATGCCTCCCAGACCCTTGTGGTGTATCCAGTTAAGGCTATTCAGCTACCTCAGTATTAAAATTCAGTGGTGCGTGGCTACTGCATTACAGTTAGCCCAAAAGAACTTAGGTTCAGCTCCATTAAAATGCAGCCAGGATGCAAATTAAATAAATACAATTTATTGCCATGATTGAGAAAGAGATTTAGAGAGTTGTACCTTTATTTTCACCTTTAAAATGCCAGAACCAAATACCTCTGAGAAAGAGAGATTAAACTAGTTTTGTTAAATATATACTGCTTTAGTTCTATAAATTTCAGGCTCAAGGAAAGGCCTCTGAGTATGTACAGAGAGTGCCTAAATCAGCCCCAAATTGGAGCCTGGCATAGGGAAGTTAAAGATTGCAAATTTGAAGTCTTCCTGCCCTCCCCCCACAAGAACACCATGGCACAGAGTGTTAGAGCTGCAGTACTGCAGTCCTAAGCTCTGCTCACGACCTGAGTTTGATCTCCAGTGGAAGCAGGGTTTTCAGGTAGTCGGCTCCAGGTTGACTCAGCTTTTCATCCTTCTGAGGTTGGTAAAATGAATACCCAGCTTGCTGGGGAAAGTGTAGATGACTGGGGAAAGTGTACATGACTGGGGAAGACAGTGGCAAACTACCCCGTAAAAAGTCTGCCATGAAAATGTGAACTTGTGAAAGCAATGTCACCCCAGAGTCGGAAACGACTGGTGCTTGCACAGGGGACTTTTCCCTTTCTGCCCCTTCCCCCACCAGGAAGGAATGCTAATCCTCTTCTCTTTACTCAATCTGAAATCTTTAACAGAACCAGAAAAGAGAAGTAAATTTGCCAGCATCTTTGCAAAGAGTCAAAGTTTTCTCTTTTGCAAGGAATTTATGTCCTAGCAACTTTCACTGGATTTTGGCTAGGAAAACTTTGCAGACAATCTTTAGCTGTTTTAGGAAAGAGAAGACACTTAGCCAAATTAAGTCTTAATTGTAGAAATAATAAGTGTAAAACCTGAACCCCCACCAGGCAGATATCTCATCACCTTCCCCATCTCGTGTTTATATTGCAAATTTGAAGTCTTCCTGCCCTCCCCCCACAAGAACACCATGGCACAGAGTGTTAGAGCTGCAGTACTGCAGTCCTAAACTCTGCTCACGACCTGAGTTTGATCTCCAGTGGAAGCAGGGTTCAAAGGGGGGGAGGCACAATTGAGATATTTTTCTGAATTCTCATATTCTCCTGGTTTTGGGTCTAAGGATACAAATTCAAACTTTTGAAATTCTGCAAGAATGTCTCCACAAATAACATGAGTAGTTTTAGATGCCTGGAAGGAAGATGTGCATATTTTAAAATAAGCAAGTCAGTTTGGAAGCTCCTTGGCTTGCTCAAAACACTACTGTTTTGCAAGGGTGCCAGTCTCCAGGTAGAACCTGGAGATCACTCCCAAAAATATAATGTAATGCCCAGAACATTAAGGCCACTGCCACTTCCAAGTTGTGCTTACAGGAAAAGGAATTCCTTTTGGCTGCAATAGAAACAGATTTTCCTGTGAAAAGATTGTCATGCATAGAGCACTTAAACTCTCCATGAACTCAAGAAAGAAGACTTTTTGTTAGACTAAGGGAGGAGGGGAATAAGGAATTAGTCAGGAAATGGTTTTTGTATTGTAATAATGTGGCCAATGTGGACTGCCCACAACTGGCAATGTTTCCAAGTATGTCTGAATGTGTGTATCTTAATCACCTAGGCTACAATAAGGTGTTTGCCATAAAGGCACATGAGTTGATTCAGTTTATAGCATGTCATTTGCATATGTCTCTTGTGTGTTTTAGAAATGAGATGAGTTCTTGCATCATAACTAATAATGTTTTATTGATAAAGAAATAAGTTCTCTAGGATCCTTCCAAGATCTATGTTCACAGATTTAGACTGGACATGTGTAATTATTCAATGCACATACCATGAATGGATTATTTTATATTTTTTAACTCAGGCAAAGCCTGTTTTTGGTAATTGACATTCCTAAAACCCTTTCCCTTTGTCCCAACTGTGTCTCAACCCATTGTCTGATCAGCAATGCACCATGAAATGTGACACACACCCTGCAAGGACTGGACAGTGCCAAAGAGGAGGAATTGATACCAGAGTGCTGCCAAATAAAGAGGGTAGCCTTAAAAGACAAGGGGGAGCCCTCTCAAGCTAGTCTGTGTGCCCAGAAAGGCCCCATAATGGAGACCAGGAAAACTCCATATTGGAAGGCTGGGCTGCATAGCCAAGGCATGCCTCTGAGTGACCTTCTTCCCCCCACACACACCTTCTCAAGATGGAAAATACTGGGATGTGCCAGTGTGAATGGATAATCCCATCACTGTTTCTCCTCCCATGATTCATCTATACCCCATCTCTGTTAATACACTATTACATTACCCCATTGTAGTGTCATTTCAGTCTTTCTTGGGAATGTTGAAAACCAAATTGTCACTTAGCTGCCCTTCTTGAGTGGGCATACAGAATTGATTTGTTTAATAATGATGATGGTCAGTCTCCTTCAGATTTTAAAAAGTAATAATTAAAAACTTTCAGACACTGAAAGGGGGGACTGAAGAGGGACCCCCGAATAATTAATGAATACCTCAATAATAATAATAATAATGGAAAATATGGTTGTGCCTTCAAAAGAGAATGTCTGATGCAACATTTAGAGTGACTGTTAAGAGGCCCCTCAGAAGAGCTTCTGCTAAACTGTTAAAACCAGACAGGCTAAGGGTGTGAATCCAAGAAACAGGGGCCCCGCAGAGAAGGGAGAAATGCCCCTGGTCACATGGACTCCCTCACCATTGAGGGCATGCTGTGGCACCCCCTAGGTGATTCAACACCTTGCTCATGTCCTCCATGTCCACGGGCCAGCTGCCAAGCAGCCGACTTATGATGGCCACCAGCAGGCCTCACAGGTAGCAATCCATGCTATGCTAGAGTCGCTACATGCCCTCCACTACCCTCTCCAGGCACTGCAGGATGGTTACCACTTGATCCAGATGGACCTCATGTCTTGTTGGACCACCAGTAGGGACATCAGCAATGTCTGGACAACTTGCCAAAGGCCAACAGCTTTTAGTGTGTCTACAGTATAGGGAAGGTTTGAACCAAGGGCCTCCTAGGTTACAAATCATTCTCCAGGAGCATTTGCTTATATCTAATACAGAATCCAGATTTGACTGTTGCTTTTTGTTAAGTGTACCATTTGGTGGCAAACTCATACCCACGGACACATGAAGCTCCCTTATATCAGGTTAGACAGCTGTCAGACCATTGCTATATCTAGGTCAGTATTATGTGCTCTGGCTGGCATTAAGTCTCCAGGCACAGGGTCTTTCAAATCACCTCCTACCTGGCATGACCCTTTAAAGTGGACATGCTGGGGATTTGAACTTGGGATGCAGAGCAGATGCTCCACCACTGAGCTACAGCCGGTGTACCAAACTCATAGTTGCCCTGCAAAATGCATGCAATGCCCTAAAGATACTGCCAGAATTGCTTGTTCCACTGAATGAAATCACTGTCAGTGGCAGAAATATCAGGAATAGGTTTCCTTACTAGCAACTGATAATGCTGTTAGCAGCAGCAAGATTATTTTTATTACTAAGAGATCATCTGTTAAGGAAATGGTAGAAAGTAATTAATGTTCCCTAAAAGTCACATTGGGAATTCATGTAGTATAACGTTAATAATATACATTTTCCCAGTAATTAATGCTCATGTTTCTCTCCTTTGGGATGCTTCCCACTATCCTCAGAATTAACATTATTTTAAGAGCTAATGTTGTGTGTAGTAATTCCCACACACGGAAAATGTTTATATTAAAATGCAGTAAAGTATTTGGCAGGTTGTGCTGCAAGTGTAGGAAACATCTCTGAGATGGATTTGGTAACACCTCACTCTCTTGTTTGAGGATCCTTTCCGCAAATCTAGATGGACTTTGCATTGTGATCTAACTCTACACACAGCTACTGTAATCCTGTAAGAATTTTTAAAAAACTACATCAGGTTACTGCTAATAATCAGTCATTGCTGCAGTTCTAGGCATCAAATAATAATGGCCTGGATCTCTGAGCTGTTAGATAATTTCATCAGGGAACAGAAGTTGAATTATTAAGCATTTTCTCAGGTAAAGTGAACTACATTCTAATTTAAAATGTAATAAAAATACACTGCAACTACAGTTTATCTAGTTTCATGTTCTGCAATTGCAACTACAATACTGAAATTCTGCAAAAGCAATGAGAATTTCTTAGTTTAAAAATGAATTTTGGAGCTGGATTTTTCCAAAAAGTAAGAAGAACATTTCTCTTTAGGTTTTTTCCCCCCTTAAGGATGTCACAAAACAAGGAAGGCACAAAGTAAAGATCACTGGTTCCAGGGCTTTTTTGGTAGAAAAAGGGCAGCAGGAACTTATTTGTATATTAGGCCACACCCCCTGAAATCACCATTGTTTCACACAGGACTTTTTTGTAGAAAAAGCCTAGCATGGACTCATTTGCATATTAGACCACACCTCCTGATGGCGAGCCAGCTGGAACTGTGTTCCTGTGCGTTTCTGCTCTAAAAAAGCCGACTGGTTCTATCAAGGTCTTTGCTACAATGAACCCTGCCATACCAGACACCATAATCATGACAGCAGGCATCCCAATAGGCATGCTCTGAGAGAAGCCACTATGATTTAGTGGATGGAGTGCTGGATTACAACTAAGAGGCTGGCCTTTAATTCCATTCAGTCACAAGGCTACTTGTGTGACTTGTGTCAGTCAACATCTGTGTATGTCTAGCTACCTCACAGGATTGTTATAAGTGGGAAATGAGGGAGGGGATAACTGTGCACACCACTTTCAGCTCCTTATAAGAAGGCTGGAATAAAAACTGATGGACAGATTCCCTTCCTTCCTCCCCCACCCCCGCCTGCCAGGACAGAAAATGTTGTGATGCTATGCATAATTTTCAGGGCTTTTTTTGTAGAAAAAGTCCATCAGGAACTATATTAGCATATTAGGCCACACACCCTGATACCAAGCCAGCCAGAACTGCATTCCTACGTGTTCCTGTTCAAAAAGCCCCTGATAATCACACAGGTAAACTCCACTGAACTCTGTAGAAGTTCTAACCTAAATAAACAGTCATATGATCCCTTGTAATTTACTAAACAGAAAATTCGCTGCAGGCCTCTTAGTTGCATTCAGTATCCAGCAGGAAACTTCTAGGAAGTAGATGTGATTTAGTTATGTTAATTCTTTAGCGAAGTAGCTTATTGACCTATCGCAGGCAAATCTGTATTTTTCAAATATATTCAGGTCTCCAGATGGTACCTAGGATTTTCCAGGATACCAGCAAATGAGTCCCAAAAAATCCTGAAAATACTTGGGATTATCTGGAAATATCAGGAGCCAGCATTTGAAGGTCCCTAAGACCCCAAACTACTTTAAAGAGCTCTCTCTATGGAAAAACTGCAACAATTAAAATGGCAAAAAAGATCTTCTCAGAATCCTACTTAGGCCTATTCAATGGGGCTTACTCCCAGGTTACAATGTCTTTATTTTTTCATTTTTATATAATTAGCCTAACATTTATAAGGAACACTGTCTCACAAATGTTAGTGGAAGAGGTATCACTGTGGTTTGTCCATTCACTACACATTACAAATGACTATCTGAAGAATGATCCAGGTGGGCAGCCATGTTGGTCTGAAGCAAAAGAACAAAGTAGGAGTCCAGCAGTATTTTTAAGACCAACAAAATTTTATTCAGAATATAAGCTTTAGTGTGCATGCACACTTCTTCAGTTGAGGCATGAGGTACAGTGATCAGAGCTACATATAGCTGGTGGGCAGTGGTTTAGAATGCAAAGAGGTCCAAAGTTAAAATCCAAAGGCAGAAAAGTAAAATTAACAAATTGAGAAAACCTTTGATCTGGGTAGCATTAGCGTGGGAAACCAATAAATCAGTAACCTGTTAGAATGTGAGAATGTCTGTTAATTATTCTATTGTTAGTAAGCCTGGACCAAATTTTTACTTTTCTGCCACTGGATTTTAACTTTGGACCTCTTTGCATTCGTGCTACTGGACTCCTACTTTGGTCTTAAAGGTGCTACTTTGTTCTGTCTGAAGAATGACATCATGATTTTCTTTAAACAAGTATTTCTATTTTTATTTCAACTGCTATCAATTGAAAAATAGTGTAAAACTTCTACTGTATTGTACTGGTATCCAAGCAATACCAGGTTGGGCTCAGAGGACATCTCCTACTGTTGTACTTCCAGCACTCAATGCACTCTCAAAATCAGCAGATGCATTAAACCTTTGGAAAAGGCATTGAGTCAAGGGGAGAGAATCTTGATTGACTACAAGTGATGCCACTACCTGTTGAATACCAGATTGGGCCTCAAAGGACATCTCCTACTTATGTTTGCCAGTGAAAGAGATTCCCCTTTCTCATTGCAGACTCAGTTTATTCCCCTTTCTCATTGCAGACTCCTCCATACACTTACACTGTTCCAGCCTCCACACTCACTTTGTGGGCCAGAACTGGTTGCTTCCTGTCTTGTAGCCACTCTGAGCATGGACTGGCACTGCAAGCCTGGTTTGGGCCAAACAGCCACATCAGCACCAACACTGCCATGCTGGAACAGCCCAGTCTCACCCAGCCCAGGAGAGGCTTGTCTGCCCTAGATGTCAGCTTAGGGGACTTTACCCTCCTCAGGCCCAGTGAGTCCAGGAGAGCAGGCCTATGAGAGGTTTGGGGAAGGGAAGTGAAGTGAAGGGAGGGTGGCCATTGGGAGGAGCTGTGACAGCCTGGCTCAGAAGGCATTGGAGGAGGCTGAGGTAAGCCTACCCCCAGGAAGCCCTTTTTTAGGTTAGCCAAGGTCAGGGAGGAGAAGCCAGGCCTCTCCTATGCTGCCATGGAAGAGGAGGATGGCAGGAGAGAGAGCAACCTAGGGTGCCCCTTCCTCTATATATTCTGAGACCTGTGTTAAGACCCACTGAAGAAAGGGGTCCTGGAGGGCACAGCAGCCCAAGACCCGAGTCTGGGAGATGAACTGGACAGTAACATTCTTGAGCAAGGTGACTAAACTAGTGGTAGCTGGGCAACTTCAAGGATTCCTGAAAGAAGAGAATTTATTCCAATCTGGTTTCAGGCCTGGTCATTGGTCTGAAACAGCCCTGGTCACCCTGGTAGATGACCTGTGCCAGAAGACGGCCATGGGGAGTGTGACCCTGTTAATTCTCCTGAACCTCTCAGCAGCTTTTGATACTATCACTCATTATGTTCTTCTGGAGCATCTTTCAGGGTTGGAACTGGAAGGCACTATTCTGTGATGGTTTTGGTCCTACCTTGAAAGTAGGTTTCAAAGTGTGGTACTGGGAGACTTGTGTTCTGCCCTTGGCCTCTGAGATCCCACAAGGTTCTATCTGGTGTAGTGGTTAAGTGTGCAGACTCTTATCTGAGAGAACTGGGTTTGATTCCCCACTCCTCCACCTGCACCTGCTGGAATGGCCTTGGGTTAGCCATAGCTCTTGTAGGAGTTGTCCTTGAAAGGGCAGCTTCTGTGAGAGCCCTCTCAGCCCCACCCACCTCACAGGGTGTCTGTTGTGGGGGGAGAAGATATAGGAGATTGTAAGCCACTCTGAGACTCTGATTCAGAGAGAAGGGTGGGGTATAAATCTGCAATTCTTCTTCTTCTATCTTTTCCACCCCCCACCCCCACACTATTCAACATCTACTTGAAGTTGTTGGGGAAGGCCATCCAAAGATTTGGGCTGAGTTGCCACCAATTTACACTCAGTTCTACCTTGAGTTTCTAGCAGATCCCAAGGAGACTGTGGAAAATTAGAACAGATGCTTGGAAGCGGTTTTGAGATGATTGAGGGTTAACAAACTGAAACTTAATCCCAACCAAATAGACTTGCTACTGGTGATGGGAAGGTCTTTCCAAAGAAGTGGGGTATCTCCTGTTCTGGACTGGGTTAGACTTCCCCTAAAGAAGCACTTTCACAGCATGGGGGAGAGGGTTTCCTGGATGGCCACAGTGGCCAGAGGTGCCTTTCAGCACTTTCAACAGGTAAGCCAGCTGCAGCTCTTCCTGGGAGGGAAAGACTTTACCACTGTGCCGTACACTCTGGTAACATCAACATTAGATTACTGCAATGTACTGTACATGGGACTGCTCCGGAATCTACAGTTGGTACAAAATGCTGCAGCCAGAAGGCTGACCAGTGTGTGTCATAGGGATCACATCACTCTAGTCTCCAAACTTGTTTATCGGTTCAATGCAAGGTACTGATGTTGACCTTTAAAGCCTTATATGGCTTGAGGTCAGCACACCTGAAGGGCCACTTTCTCCCAAATGAACCTACCTGCCCACTGCAGTCATCTTCAGAGGCCCTGCTTTAGATGCCCCTGCCATCTGAGGCTAGATGGGCAGCAACTTCAAAAAGGGCCTTCAGGGTCATGAAATCAAAAAGCTTGAAACTCCATCCTCAAGGAGACTCATCTGTTTCCCTCTATCACTGTCTTCTGTCAGGGAGCTAAGACTTTTTCATATTGTTTGGCATACCCTATCCAACTGTTATTGGATCTCCTCCATGGGTTTGTTAAAATGCCAAAGATGCCACTGTCCTCATGCAGATTTTCTCTCTGTGTTTTGTACTTGTGCATTAATAGTCAAAGAAAGGAATATTAGAAGTAACTTTTCAAATGATAAGTTATTGCTTGCCACATATTACAAATATATTGCAAAAACACAGTTTTTAAGAAAGATCTAGAATTAATATCATATCTACTGATGTGTATATTCTCTGCAAGAAAAACTCAGTTCCACCAGTGGTTTAAACTACCTGGCATGGTAAAACTATAATTAGTTTGTTGAAAAATATTTCTTATCCATAGGGTTGCTAAGTCCAATCCCAGAAATATCTGGGGACTTTGGGGGTGGAGCCAGGAGACTTTGGGGGTGGAGCCAGGAGACACTGGGGTGGAGCTAGGGGGAGGGGGAAAACGGCGCCGGGGAGCGTGGCGAGCTGCCCCGTCTTGGAGCGGGTGACGCCGCTGCACGGCTGCCGCCTCTTCTCCGCTCGCTGTGGCTGCTCCTCCGAGATGGGCTCAGGCTGAGCCCATCTCAGAGAAGCAGCTGCGGTGGGGCGGGGGGGGGGAGGCGGCAGCAGCGCGGCGGCCTCGCCCGCTCCGGCTCTGGGGTGGAATCGGAGGGGGGGGTGGAGGCGGGCCGGGTCCGTGGCGAGCCGCGAGTCTGGGTCCTAGAAGGGCCCGGATTTGCGGCTCGCCATGCTCCTGGCCTGCCTCGCTCTCCCCTTCTCTGGTTTTGCCTTGCTGGTTTTGCCTGCACTGCTGCCGCCTCTTGGCTGCTCCTCCGAGATGGGCTCAGACTGGGCAAAACCCTGGGAGGAGCAGCTGCAGTGGGCGGGGAGGGGGCGGCAGCAGCGTGGCGCGGCGGCCTCGCCCGCTCCAGGATCGAGCGGCTCGCCATGCTCCCCGGCGCCGTTTCCCCCCCTCTCCCCGCTTCCGTTTTTTTGGGGAGCGGGGGAAGAGGGTGGAAATCCTGGGGTCCCCCGCCAGGGCGGGAGGGTTGGGAAGCCTACTTATCCATTGCACAGTGGAACAGCTGTTTCAGAATACTGTTCAACCTTATGCTTTATTTTCACTAGGATAAATAATTAATAAGGAAAGTATTATTTTAAATATTTGTATTATATTAAATAAGATTTTTAAAATTGGTAAGACAAGGAACAACTGCCCTAAAGCCGGATGAGCTCACTGGAGCAGGGAAATCCATGAATGACACCAAGTCACTCTTATGACTGTGCACTGATATAAAAACCAAGGCTAACACAGGAGCAGGCATGTCTGTTTTATGCTCAGTTGAGCCATGCAAACCAATGCAGTCATTTGGAGCTGCTGCCAGCTTGCATAAACCAAAGTAACCTTCAAATTATGCTGATTTACTCTAACATACATTTGATTAGAATTTAAAATCTGATGTTCAGATTGGCTAAGTGGAACATATGGCAGATTTTCTGGAAGAGACACAAAGACTTGTAGAAAAACACCAAGAGACCACTGCAGATATAATTGCTGATACCACATCACCACTAAAGAAAAAGCCACCTCCTTCAAA
The DNA here is from genome assembly GCF_032191835.1 of Heteronotia binoei. Taxonomy (NCBI): domain Eukaryota; kingdom Metazoa; phylum Chordata; class Lepidosauria; order Squamata; family Gekkonidae; genus Heteronotia; species Heteronotia binoei. The sequence continues at coordinate 53,980,965 of NC_083225.1, forward strand.
GGCCCTCTTTGCACCAAAAAAGTTGCAGAACTTCACTACTCTGCTCATAGGCTGGAAGGAGGGCCTTCTTTTTCAGCAGTTTTCCATAAAGAACTTTGCAAAGCGTTTTTTTTCTTCCCACTCCTCAGTGTGAGAGTGACAGATTTGGCATCATATCAATGCCAAGATGCCAGCCATATCTTCAAAGCTAAGCAACAATAAGGGGAATGGAGTGTCCTTTTAAAAATGCTACAGTTAAGTGAGTGTCACAAGTTAGACTAGAATTCAGAACTGGCTTCAAATCCTTTCAGACCCAAGAAAGTCTTTGTCAGCCTAACCTCATAGACTTGAGGATAAAATGAAGAGAAAACTATAACATGCTCTCTTCCTGACTTTCTTGGAGGAATGGTGGGATAATAGTGTGATAGAAAAAAAGGTGTTGAGCAGCAGGGGGGACCAGAGTTACTGCTACTATCATAAAGACACAACAGGCAGGAAAAATGTGCAAAAAGAGGATCTTCCAGTCTCAAAGTCACCCTTTAAAATTCAGTACATTTGCTTTAAATGTACTACCCCTACTAGAACCCACTCCCTGCATTTTCCAAATAAAATTAAAGCATCCAAACAAACACAAACTTTGTACTATCTTTTTTTAAAAAACAGCCTCAGGAGAAAGCTACATATATCTAAGTGTTTCCTGTAGTTTTAATCTTAATTTACATAATTTCCCATGGTACAATTTGCCCAAATATATGCGGATTTTTTAACAGTTTCAAATTAAAATCCCAAGTGTGTTTCAAGAAAGATACAACATCAGTCTAAATATTTGTCTGCTCTATTTTACATTGATGCAGCCTTCCTTTTTATAAAGCACAGGAACACTTTTTCCCCCTTCAGATTTTGACCAATCTATTACCATGACAACAATGAACTGACTACAGTTGTAGCTGCTGGACTTCAAAAAATACTAAATGGTCTCCTTGTAAGTCTATAGCGGATATTTTAGCTTCTGCACCGTAAGTAAAAAGCAACTTCTCTAGACTGAATCTGTGAACAAGCAATTTATTATCACTTCCAAATATTTCCTGCTGTTTATTACCAAACTGTAACTATTCTAATGTTGTTTTAAATGTAATTAAGGCTTTAATGAAAGAGGAAACCCCTGGAGCTAAGCTACTCGGTAATTACCACAGGAAGCATACACATAAAACATGTTTACCACATTATTCTCAGTTTGGTGCTCTTGTCTCTACTTTATTTTTCAAGAAGTATTACTGTATTTGTAACCTGCCTTTCAACCCCAAGGCTTTCACTGAGACAGCAACAGAACAAAGTTTGAGTCCAGTGGCATCTTTAAGACTAATAAAGTTGAAGTTTTATTCAAAGTACAAGCTTTCACGTGCACAAGCACAGCTTCAAATACAATGAAATGGAAATTACCAGTCCATACATATAGGTAGAGAGCAGTAAATTAGCATACAACACTGTGAAGATGTTTAAGAGATTCAAGGACCAAACAGAAATCATAAGCTTAGTTTATATGGTTACCATTTGTTTGAGTTTAATTCCAAGGGATTTAATGAAGGAAATAAACAATGTCAAAATTGAAGACTTATGGGCAGATATAATTGCGGAATGTTGAGAATAATTAACCCAAACAAATGGTAACTACATAAACTAAACTTGTTATTCCTGTTTGGCCCTTGAATCTGTTAAACATCTTCATTATGTGGTATGCTAATTTACTGCTCATCCTCTACCTATATGTATGGACTGGTAATTTCTATTTAATTTTATTTGAGGAAGCGTGCATGTACACAAAAGCTTATACTCAGAATAATACTTTGTAGGTCTTTAAAATGCCACGGGACTCAAACTTAGTTCTGCTGCTTCAGGCCAACACAGTTATGCACCTGAATCTAACAGCCAGCACCAGACAGACACACACACACACACATGCACAATGATGGAATTCAGTAAGGGAAAACAAGGCTTCAACTTTCCCCTTCAATCACAGAGTACTCCTTGGTCCAGTTATTTTTTTTTTCAGCCTGATCTAAGACAGCCACAATTAGAGCACTGGACTAGAACTGTGGAGACCTATTCAAGGTTGAAGATCATTGGGTGGCAGCAAGGCCAGTTATACTCTCTCAACATAAAATCTAATTCGTAGGTTTATGAAAGGGGTAAAAGGTCAGTCCACACTTGACTATTAGAATGTAAGATTGGATAGTCCCAAATGTATGTCACTCAAAGCTTCTTGCATACAGTGGGATATGAATATGAAGGTAGGCGAAGACATCACATTTGATCTACACTGACCGCACTGTGCAAAGACAACTGAAATAAACCTATAGAAACCAGCTGCTTTCAAGATATTCATCATGTTCCATGAAGTTATGTCACTAGTATGTGAACATCTGTCATTTTCTGTTTTTATTTCTTCTGTTTTAAAAAAACAGCAACAACAAAAAAGGGAATATTCCGAATCCAGCAACAGGAAGGAAGACAATAATATAACAACAGTGGTGACAGATAGACAGATATACACATAAGTTTTCTATTAAAAGTTTCTAAATACCTAAAAATGTCCATTAAAAACTGCCATCTATATGCCATCTTTGATAGAGTTCTAAGGTTCTCAATCCGTTGATTTATCAGAAGAGGGCATTTATCTTCCCAGTGTTGTAATACAAGCTGTATTTTAGCTGAAATAAGGACATGGAGGATCCAGTTTTGTTGACCACTGGTTAACCTCCAGTAGATTGGCAGGTAGTATAAAAGAACATAAGCATTCTCAAAAATCCATGAACATTTGAATACAAAATTGATATGAGTAATAATTTCCTCCCAGAAAAAATGAATTACCAGGCATGTCCAAAGCATATGTTTAAGGGATGTGATCTGTGAGTTATCATGCCAACACATAGACACTATAACTCAAGCCTTTGCTAAAGAGTCCATGTGGTGTCCAGTATATTCCTAAATTTAATTTTTTGCTGAATAAGTCTCAGTTTAAGATTGATGGAGAGTACAAGTATAAGCTTCAAGGCCGTTGCTTTGGCGAAATAGGGCACTCTAGATCCTTATTCCATTACTCCTGAGACCCTGCATATTATATTTATTAATCAACATAAACTATTGTAGGTTTCACTTTCTGCATCGATTCAATTAGAGTTTCTGGGAGCAAAGGGTAATCTGAGACATTTAATGCCACAGGGCTGTATTAGAGAGCCAGCATGGTGTACTGGTTAAGAGCAGCAGACTCTATGAGAACCAGGTTTGATTCCCTGCTCCTCCCCATAAAGCCTGCTGGGTGACCTAAGCCAGTCACAGTTGAGAATTTTCTCATCCCCACCTACCTCTGCCTGTTGTGGGGAGAAGTAGAGAAGGTGAGACTCCTTTCAGTAGAGAAAAGCAGAGGATAAAGCCTACTCTTCTTATTCTAGATACCAACAGATGTTGTAATTGTAAATTTTGCCATTCAACAGAAGTTGACAAGTCATATCCACACCTCAGCTGAGAAAATGACAACTTATTATAATAGTCTATCAATTTGTCCAATACAAAAAAAACACAAAACCCTACCAACTCTTATCAATCCAAGCTAGGCTTCCCAATCCCCAGGTCCCAGAAGGGCATCCCCAGGTTTTACAGGCTTCCCCCCACCCCCAGCCAGTTAGCTGGGGAAGCCCCACCCCCACAGCCACCAGGCAGCTCTAGATCTCCGGCAGGTTTAGAAACCTGCAAACAGGTACATTTCAAAATGTGTGTGTGTGTGTGTGTGCCTTTAAAGTTGAGCAGGAAGTACTTCATGAGAAGGATCAGCAACACAGTCCCTCGGTTTGTTTTGCTTTCGTTTCAGAGCAACTAAATGTGTGTGTGAGAGAGAGAAAGGGAGAGCAGCGTAGCCCCTGTTGTTGTGGAGGAACCAGACCCAGTAAGTGTGTATGTGAGAGAGAGAGAGAGAGAGAGAGAGAGATGGTTGCCAATCCCCAGGTTTGGGTCATCAGAAAGCGGTGTGTGGGGGGGGGAGGGAAATGTCTACTGGGTGGGCAAGCCTTGCATTAAAAAATATTTTTTCCCAATTTTTAGGCCTGGATCGGCACATAATGTTCATTTACCACATGAAAATGGATCAAACTGATATTGTTATAATTATACACCATTGTTCTGAAGATGCAGAAACTGAAGGAGGAATGGGATCCACTCTAGCATAAGTAAACCCTAATACATGCCACTTAGAGAGGGGCAACAGACAAGAAGCCTCCAAAAAAGTCCAAGGTGGACAGTCCAGCTGCAGGGAGCAATCTCAGTAATTAATATAAGGCAATACGTATGCCTGATGATATAAACTAAGGTCACTGAAGGGAAGCTGCATTCTCTTTAAAGAATTCAAGGCAATAAGGAATCCCCACATGAATTTCCAAAAAAAAGTATTAGTTTTATCAATATATCTGTAAGTATATGGAAAGGAGCTGCATGTAAAATATAAATAATCCTAGGCATAATCTTCATTTTGAGCCTATTTACCAGGGATCCCCAACCTTTTCCAATCTGAGGGCACATCTGGAATGTTGACAGAGGGTGCTGGATGCAACCACAGAATGCTTCCACAAGAGGCAGAGCCAACCACAAAGTGGTTGTCATGGGAGGTGGAGCCAACTGTTTCTGACCCCCCCACTGCTGGCCAAAAGGGAAGGGAGGATAATGGTCAAGATGTTGGGCAGCTTTCATGCAGAAGTGAAGATCTGTGTGCTATGGCTATCTGCCATGACCAATGAAGCAATTTTTTTTCTGTCTGCAGAGCCAATCAGAAATTTCCTCAGCAATCTGAAGCCTTGCTAGGCACAAGCTACTCCTGCTCCCACCCACTTCCAGAACATGTTCAATGGTCATCAGAAAAGGGACCTCTGGTTTAAAGTTGCTGATCTGTCCAAATTCAAAGATACATCAACATTAGCTTGTTAAAAATTAGCATAATCACACACACATGATCTCTAGGAATCAGTATTTCAAAATAAGCAAGCCTGAGCACCACTGAAAATGTCCATAGAAAAATACACTCCATGATATAATGTCTCCCAGTGGTATCAACTCAGATTTTGCCTAATTAATCTAATATCCAGACAAGTCTCCAAAGGTATTAATCATATTCATTAATGCAGGAATAGAAGACTAAGGTTCCAAAATAAACAATAAAAGATCATCTGTATAAAGTATCATTTTAAATTCTAAAGAGTTATGTACAAATCCACCACCACCACCATCATCATCATCATCATCATCTTGTTTAATGGCAGAAGCCAAAGTTTTAAAATAAGAGGAGAAAGAGGGCAATCCTATCTAATACCCTCTCAAAAGGAAATGCCACAGAAAATATGGCATTAGTCAGCACCCTGGATCTGAGAGATGAATAGAGAATTCTAAGCCACTTAAAAATGTATGAGGAAAACCGAAGTTAATTAATGTAGCAAAGAAAAATTTCCAGAATATTCTGTCAACAAATTTCAGCATCAAGTGAATGGCAACCTGATCAGATCTCTTACTATTTAAAGCAATCCTATCAGCCTATGACTCTCAGAGCCTTGCCTGACTCGTATAAATCCTACCTGGCCTATGTGTACCCAAGTTATAACAACTTTTGAAATGTGTTAGTAAGAACAGCAGTTAATATCTTTGCATCTACATTCATCAAAGAAATAAGTCAAACATTTGCACGCTGAGTATGGTCTTTGCCATGTTTTGGAATCACTGTGATATAAGTATCATATAATTTAAAAATCTGAAAAGATTTTATATCATTCAGTAGGCAACCCATCTGGTCCTGGAGATCTGCCATAATTCATATTCATCATCATTGCCTTTATTTCATCCATATGCAAAAGTTCAGCAAGAATTTGTTGCTGAATAATATCTTAACATAGGAGATCCAGGTGAGAAAAAAATGCTTCCAAATTGTTTTCTGAAAATTCTTGCTGAACTTTTGCATATGGATGAAATAAAGGCAATGATAATGACAATGAATGATGGTGCTTGGGAGGGGCAACAGTGTGAGGGGTTCTAGTGTGCTGCCCCACTGATGGACCTCCTGATGGCACCTGGGGTTTTTCTGGCGACTGTGTGACACAGAGTGTTGGACTGGATGGGCCTTTGGCCTGATCCAACATAGCTTCTCTTATGTTCTTATGTTCTTTGCCTCTACTGTACAATTTAGAATAAAATTTATAAAACTAAGAATTTATTTCAGTACAGGCAGTGTGTATTCTTATAGTATCTATCTATCTATCTATCTATCTATCTATCTATCTATCTATCTATCTATCTATCTATCTATCTATCTATCTATCTACCTACCTACCTACCTACCTACCTACCTACCATCTATCTTTGAAATATATAGGTTGTTGTCATATACAAGATGCTAAAATTTTACCTGGTCTCCCACCACTTTCTCAATACGACTGGTGCAGACAAGTTAAAGTATATTCTGCTTTCATTTATAGTATATTATTTAGTCCATATTAACCTTTTACAGTTTCCAATAAAAGATCTGGTGTGGGAGATACAGCAGACTTACTTAGCAGATATTTATTTATGTCTCGAAATCACTTCTTTCATTTCTATAAGCTTCTTATGAGGAGCATATACAATGCTTCTCCCTCTAACAGAAGCTTTGAATAAATAAAAATGATAGCTAATAAATAAATAATAAATGAACAGATAATATTTAAAACAGGGGTGTGGAACTCATTTGTTAGGAGGGCCAGATCTGATACAAATGGGACTCTGTGGGGCCGGGCCATGTGTGTCATAAAATGTAATGTGAGGTAGTGGAGATACAAACTTTATAAAGGACACAGACAAACACAAATAACATGTTTTAACTGGACCTTTTTTTTGTAGCAGGAACTCCTTTGCATATTAGGTTACACCCCCCCTGATGTAGCCAGTCCTTCAAGAGCTTGCAATAGGCTCTGTAAGAACCCTGTAAACTCTTGGAGGATTGGCTACATCGGGGTGTGTAGCCTAATATTCAAAGGAGTTCCTGCTACAATAAAAGCCCTGGTTTTAACTTAAAATCCAAACATGCTTAAACCTCTTGCGATGTTTTGTTTAAAATGGAATGGTGGGGGAACAGTGGGATGTGGCAAAGCAGTTTTTAAAATGCCTTCCCTCCATTTGAAAATCATGATGGATGGGGCACCATCTTTTGGGGCTCATAGAATTGGACTCCCCTGGTTCAATCTTTTTGAAACTTTGAGGAGGGTCACCAGATGCTATGCTGAAAATTTGGTGCTTCTACCTAAACTAACAGTCCCCCAAGAGCCCCAGATACCCACAGATCAATTCTCCATTATAACCTATGGGAATCAGTCTCTACAGGGTATAATGGAGTGCCCAGCAGACATTTCCTGCCCCTGATTTCTGACAACTCTGAAGCAAGCCGATGGCCTCCAAACTAGGGGATCCCCTGCCCCCAACTAGGGATTTAATATAAAGCCACAAAAAACTGTGGAAAAATAACAAAAAAGACTGAAAATTACGTATTTTTCGGACGATTAGACGCACCGGAGGCTAAGACGCACCTTCCTCCTGGGGGGCGATCCGCTGCCTCTTCCTCTGATCCGGCGCTTCCCCCGCGCCTGCTTGCCTGGCTCCATCTTCTTCAGGCAAGCGTGGGATCGCTCCACGTGGCCCCAGCGCTTCGCAAGCGCCGGCCACGGAGGAGGCAGCGTGCTTCCTACTTCCCTGTGTGCCTGCCTTCAGCTGTGATGTCTAAAGCAAGCGCTGGGATCGCTCCCTCCCCCCTCTGATCCCAGTGCTTGCTTTAGACATCACAGCTGAAGGCAGGCACACAGGGAAGTAGGAAGCACGCTGCCTCCTCCGTGGCCGGCGCTTGCGAAGCGCTGGGGCCACGTGGAGCGATCCCACGCTTGCCTGAGGAAGATGGAGCCAGGCAAGCAGGCACGGGGGAAGCGCCGGATCAAAGGAAGAGGCAGCAGATCGCCCCCCCGCCCCCCGAAGGTACGTACCTTCGGACCATAAGACGCACACACTTTTCCCTCCACTTTTTTTGGGGGGGAAAGTGCGTCTTATGGTCCAAAAAATACGGTATTTCAAAAATATATGTGATTACTCAAATGCCTCTTAAACAATATAATCATTAATATCACTATAAATTCAAAAAAAGGCAAATGTGCAAGAGAACAAGTTTACACCGTCCTTTCAGTTAATCATGTCAGTTTCAGTTCATCATGTCGGTTCAGACTTCAAGTGCTCAATGACTATTCACCTGGCTCCGGAGGAAGAATAAAGTGCCAGTGCTGACCAGATTTTAAGTGCAGATGAGTTTAGTTTTTCAAAGATGTTTCTTCTGTTGCAGGTGTTCTATTAAAACTTCCATCTTTTTAAAGTAATTTTAAATTCAGTGGGTTTTCACAGCCTCTAACAGTAAAGCTGCCTGTAATACTGTTTCACTTTCCTTTATCTAAGAGACGTTTCCCACTCATCGACACACAAAGAAAGCACTTCTCATAGCGCTAGCTCTGGAGAAAACTCTCCAGAACAACCACAAAGTATTGATCAAACGTGTCTGTTGAGACCATATTTGAACCATATACATTAATCATAACAATATTAGAAACAGAACTTTTTATTACCAAAATAATAAAACAACCATTTGGATTGTAATCATTTGCTGAACCTGAAAAGAAACATGCTTGTTTTTCTATATCTCAACAAACCAAACCTTACACAAGCAATTCTTATTCTTTGCCATTATATAAGTTTCTTGCAAAAAAGCCATACCAGCTTTAATGTCTTTCAACCAGGAAATAACCTTTTTACCAGGACTTTTTTGCAGAAAAACCCAGCAGGTTTTTCATATTAGGCCACACCCCCTGACATCACCATTGTTTTCTGCAACAAACCAGCAGAGACTCATTTGCATATTAGGCCACACCCCTGATACCAAGCCAGCTGGAACTGGGTTCCTGTGCATTCCTGCTTTTTGCTTTTTTTTGTAAAGCCAAGCTTTTTACTCTTCTTGAAACCGTCAGGCCGTTAACCTTCCAGATACCACACTGAGCATGATGCTTGAAAATAATATATCCAATCCATAAGGCCCAATATTCCAGTCACAAAAGAGTCACAAAGTATCATATTGAGAACATTTATCAAAAAAAAGTTTTAAAATACAGATAAAATAAAAGTTACCGAGATAAGCAAAAAAAGCAGGAAAATGTTTTCTAAAGTAGCCACCAACTATGCAACAAAACTATTCCCCTCCAAAAAGAAAAAGAAAAAATGAAAACTCCCCAAAAAATAAACATAAGCAAACTAATCAACAACAAAAATTTTCTTCCAGGTAAGATTCCAGAGTTCTCTACAGTGTTGATCATTCCCATCCATTTTATTATCTAGGTATACGTGGACCTCACTTATTCCATCAGTGACAGAATAGAGGGGGGGAGGTCCATGGAGACCTCTGATTAAAGCCTGAGAAGGATATCAGAACAGAAAAAAGAGACAAAGAGAGAGAAGAGAAATATGGCAACAAGCCTAGACTGTTATCTATAAACTGGCTGTAAGCCCAGACAAGTTAAAACTTAATACTGGAGACAAAGAAAACAAAAATTAGCTCTACTCTAAACCAAGCTGATTAATATAGAAGTGGACAATCTAATATTCTTTAAATGATTATGACTAGCAGTTTTCTTCAAAAGACCACAACAGACTGCGAATTTCTCTGCAGGAGAGTCTTAAGGGTCTGGAGCAGCAGGGCGTAGATTGCAGTCCAGCAAGAAACAATTTTGCAGCCATTGAAATCTGAAACTTTTTTATCTAGCCTCGATAGCACATGCAGAGAACAGAAGGACATTTAATATCATATTGCCAATTCACATACCTTACAAGACATTATGCTTTTGTAAATTAGTGCCAACAGAGAGTTGACTGATTTGATACATGGTGTTGGAGGAAAAATTTATGAATACCATGAACTGCCAAAAAGACAAGTGGATTCTAGATCAAATCAAGTCTAAACTCTCCCTAGAAGCTAAAATAAGCAAACTGAGGCTCTCGTGCTTTGATCATATCATGAGAAGACAATCACTGGAAAAAATAATAATGCTAGGAGAGGTTGAAGGCAGCAAGAAAAGAGGAAGACACAACATGAGATGGATGATTAATTCAAGGAAGCCACACACGTCAGCATGCAAGACCTGAGCAAGCCTGCTAATGATAGAACATTTCTCAGGTCATTAATTCATAGGGTCACCATACCTCAGAAGTGACTTGAGAGCACTTAAAACAAATTGGTGCCATTGCATTGATACTTCTCTGGTAAAATGTGGATAGAGCATGATCCTATTTTTATCAGAATCCCAACAAAGATCCTGTTTCAGTCTTGCAAGGTGGAGGAGGTGATTTCTTACACTCACTCACAAAAGCTGCACAATCACTGGAGATGGCTTATTTGTGTTGCTAGGTACAGAAGAGATCTGATAAACTCCTTCAACTTGCAAATGAAAATCTGATGGAAGCTGCAAAAGCTCATGAAACAACTTTTTCATAAATTCCACCAGCTTTTACTGGCCAACCATGAGGCTCTTCTGAAAGATGAAGAACACAAAGGTTAAATTGACTTGTGCCACTTGAGCCAGGATATCCAGCCGGACAAGACATGTTGAGACTGCTGTTTCATGAGCTGCGGTTTCAACTTCAAGAGCAGCTGTTTTGGACTCCATCTGTTGAACTTGTGCACCAGTAGACTCAATCAATCTCCAAAGCTATTGAATTGAATTGCTGCTTGTCTTATCATTAGCAGAAAGTTGTTGTACTTCTATAAAATGCTGTTTCAGTCCTTTGGACTCCTGTTTTAGTTCTTCAGATTGTTTTTTCCAGATAGGAATCATTGTTTTCAGCCAGAGAATGACCTCTTCTTGACCCTCAGTGGCAGAATGTTTGGCAGCTAAGTTTCTTTTCCTTTACAACTCACAGTTTTGAAATTACAAGCCACTTTATCAGAAGAAAAGAAACAAAAGTAGCATAATATAGTGAGAGTGAATAGCTGCAGTTATCAAATAAGATTCAAATCAAAGCATGATATGCAGAAGCAGCACTGGAGCTTCTCCTGATTAGTCTGCCATCTTAACTGGGAGTTCCACCATTTGTAATTTTCAAGTGAGCAGAGCTTAGGAAATATGGCTCAGAAATAAAGACAAATATTCCAGGTTGTAGGTGGTAATGCTTATCACAGACGGCTTTGTAACTGAAACAAACAGTTGAAATTATACCTCTCTCTCTCTCTGCCTTTCTTTTTTCTTACCTTCTTTCTTTCTTTCTGGAGTTAGGGAAATAGTGCCCTGACAGAAATTTGCTGCCAGAAGCAACTGCCCCATCCTGGAACAGCCAGCCCTGCTAGGTCGATGCATTGTAGTACACAGTTGTGGTAACACAAAACACATTCTCTTTAAAATAAAAATATACAGGGATTAAAGGACTATAACAAGGAAGTATGTACCCAGATTGGATACTAACAGTATATAAAATATTTCAAAGAATATTGATTCTATGTGATGTGCAACAGAAGTTTGGAGACTCACAGATTTTTTTCCCTATAAAATCTGTGCTTGATATCAACCTGAGAACAAAACCAACAGTTACAAGTATTATACAAAATGGGTGATAACGGACCGGCAATTAGGAGCAACTCAGATGCTTCAGAAACTCACCCAAAAATCCTTGCAAACCCAAACATCTGCCACCTGGCCCCATCCCATACTCATCCCATCCTCTGGAGGCCTCAGAGCAGCTCAAAAAGCTACCACTCTCAAAGTAGTAGCAATTTTTTGAGCCACACGCCAGTCACCACTTCAGCATCTGATGAGGAAGTGCGCAAGCAAGGCACCTTGACAATGTGAAAATGTCAAGGTGCCCTAAGCCGTTTCCGGCTTTTTTGTGTGTAAAACCTACCCAGAGCACTTGAGTGCATGAGTGCTTGACTCTTTGGGGGAGAAAAAGAGCAGTCCAGCCTCTGAGACCCGCCTCCAGTCTGATTGCGCCAAACTGCCTCACAGACGGAATGGGGCCACCTCACCGGGGAGTATGTGGAGGGTTCAGGATGGCTTTTTTTGAGCTGGTCCGATTTGAGCCTCCAATCCGCCCCTAAATACCCATCTGTTATCACCCTATATGTGTTGAAAACACACTTATTTCCAACCTGTTGTATTCATTAGCAATTAAGTGGAATCAGTTTGTAGCTAGTTCCTCAAACACATTTAGTGTATACTTCTCTACATGCTTAAAAAGATGAATTCACTACCAAACACATCTCATTTCTTAACAAGAGGCAAAAAGATCATTCCAGAACCTAAATCAATTTGCAGTCTAAATTCATGCTATTTTCTGTTCCTTGCAACAAAATTGCATATTTCAAGAACAAAAAGAAAGAAAATGAATAGAAAAGAAAGATACCGCCATTAACACATGTAGCTGGTGAAGTTGGTGCCATTTTTTCTGGCCTGTTGCCAGTCAGATACACTGCATGCCCACTTGCATCTCATATCCACCCCTGTACATTTATAAAAAGATGAAAGACTTGTGAGCCTTTGCCACTGAACCAATAAGAAGATACAGGAGTAGAAAATAACAGAAAAAAACAAAAAGAGACAAGAGAATGAAGTAAAAATGACGCAGAAATGTGGGGATACAGATGTGTGGCAGTACAGAGAGAAAGAGACAGAACAAGATAGAGGAAAGACCTGGGTGGACTGGAGAGGCAGAAAACAGAGTGTTGTGCACTGTAGAGAGAAAAAGAAGAAGTTGCCATAATGAGAGAAGCATACAGAGATACCTATAGTGCTGCTATGGAGACAGAGTCTGTGCTATGGGGGTACAGAGAGAAAGAGAGAGCACACTGTGAACAGAAACAAGGGTGAACAAAGAGAGGGATTCAGAAAGACCTGCAGAGGTCTTAAGAGAAGCACAACAACAAAATAACAGACAGCAATAGGAAACATTGATTTAAGTGTTATTAAATGGTACTTCATGGTTAAGTAGCTTTCTAGAACTAAGAAAAATCCAAAAGTGCCCTTCAAAATGATTTAACTTGTACAGTTCAGTGTTAACACAACAACATTAAAAAACAACATAATAGTCTCATAAACACCTAACCAATTGAGAAGAATAAAAATAGCTGCAGGGAAGTCGACAGTCATTTGCTTGTTGAGGTCACAAATGATCAACAAAAGTATTCATAGGCAGGATAGCAAGTTTAAAAAACCCTGTGGACTGATTAACTTGAGGTCTTCCTTGAAACTCTACAAGGTAATTAGTATCAACATTAAAGGTAGTGTGATTTTCTAAACTGCTGAGCTGAATTCACATTGGTTACTAACAAGGGCACCCTTTGAAAGAACTGCAAATGAACTTCAAAGGTTGGATCAAAAAGTTGCTGTTCTGCTGGTGTAACAATACTTACTAGGGGAATGGTACTTCCACTGGCAAAGAAAAAGGAAGAGAATTTTTGATGATTCACCCTCCCACATGACATACCTCCACTTTCTCTTCACTCTGTTTGGAAGAGTACCCCAAGTCCCCAGAATTTAAGGGAGGCTCAGAGCCAAGCTACACAAAACACCCAACATGTGCCAGGTCACTTGTGTGCAACTCAGTCTGATGTACATCAGGGGAATTCACCTTTAAAATACTGCAAGAGAGCCCCATAAGGTGGGAGAAGGAGATTCCACATTTCCTCCTGCACTGCTTTTGAGGTGAGGAAAAAGCAGGAGGACTTTTCAGCCTTTCTCTCTGGCTCCAGATGTCCTTCCTAGGGCACAGAAAAGGGGTGAAATCCCCGCCATCAGCCTTTTGGTTGTGCATAAGTGACCCAGCTCATGTCAGGTGTATCATGTAGCTATGCCCTCAGTGGAAGGGAACTGGATGGGTGTGGCAGGAAAGTCCCATTCCATGAGCTTTGAATTGTTCACAGTATTTTGAATCCAACCTCAACAATGCAGGTCTAAGTAGAGTTACACCCTTCTATGTCTACTGAAGTCAATTGGCTTAGGAGAGTTTGGTTTGCTTTGGATTGCACTGTTAGATCTAGAAATATATGAAGTTGGCTTATATTCATTCAGGTCCATCAAGTATTGTACATTTCAACCAGCAATGATTCTCCAAGGTTCCGTAACAACAATTTCCCAAGCTATGCTACTTTGGATGCTTAAAAAACAAAAAACCCTATAGATTCTGGGCTTCGTCCTGATATCTACTGTATGTTCTTTATTAGCTACAGTCTACTTTCTCTGGGGATTTTTGCCAATCACTGTAAAAGTAGTTATCTGTGGTAAATGAATTGCAGATTGTAACCTAAACTCCTACACTGATGCCATTATGACATACTACCATACAAAACATATAACCATATTCCTTATCAAACTCTTCTTGTCATTGATTTTAAAACCTTAACAGGCCAGTTCACAATTTTAAAAAATCAAAATTGCACCCCTCTTTGTACTGATTTAATGATTTTAAAATACCTGGAATCAACAGAAATATTTCTATGGATTTAAGAACGGGGGAGGAATGTGGAGTTTAGGCGTCCTGGGTAATTTGATTCTGAAACTTAAAAACATAGAGGCCTTGAAAAAAAAACTCTATTAAAAGTAGGCCTCGGATTCAGTGGGAGCTCACAGGAGCACAGCTCCTGAACCTTTCTGAGAGTTCTACCTCCTCCTGCCTACCTTGACCACTGAATAGTAGGTGCAGCTGCATAACAATCTCTGGATGAGCTCTACCACCTATTTTCTACAAAATGGCCCCTGATTAAAAGAAGAGCAAAACCAACATAACTAAAACATCCGAATGCAAATTATTAATACTGGAGGAAGGAAAATAAAATACATTGTAACAAATACACAGCCATTTAACTATTACCTATTTTTTACTAATGCAGTATTATACTAATGTATATTTTTATAATAATACTATTATTATAGTATTAAAAGGGTTTTCCCTGTTATATTATAAAAAGATACCCTCTGCAATACTGGAAAAATAACAGAATTTGTATAGCACATTCAAGTGTTCCAAATATTTTACATATACTCGTTCATACCACTTCTCTTTACATCTTTGATTATATCCGTGTAAACAAATTGTCAGTGCTATGAAAGTGGAAGAATGTATTACATGTACACTGAAGGTAGATTTATCCAACCATCAAACCATGGCAACTGAAAGCATCCTGTGGACTATTATGTCCTCCCCTCCTGTGAGTTTTCTCTTTCCTTTCCTGGGTTGCTGTATTATAGTGATACCCAAATCAAGCAAACTAAGGATAGTACTAAACAGAATTGTCCCTAAACTCCAGTTTCAAGTTATGATTTCAAGAGGCAATTTCTTCTTAGTATAATTTGCCAAGTCTGGATGGCGCAGGAAAACTACAGTTAAAGCTAAGCAGGAAAGAAGAGAGGCAGTATACATGAGAGAGACCTGGAAGATTAGAACACAACTAACCTGGCATCGGTTTCAGTCCTGCAAATATCATTCCTTTACTCTTACAACACAAACAAGTTGTTGCTGATGATCTTAGTGGAAATGGTCTTTTTTCTAGTTTTCAATGAGGATGGCAAAAATCAGGGCACATAAACCCTGGTCATTATACATCCTTATAAAAATAAAAGCAGTGCATAAGAGGAAGTGTCAATTTGTTTAGAACGATGAGCTCATGAAGTGATGAGAACATCAATGTTTCACATGTTTACTGTTCATGAATAAGCCAAGTGGCTTAGAAGCTGAAGCAACCTGCAGAAGTAGCTAATATGCAGAAATATTTTCTGAGATAAACTGAATTCTTGAACTGACAGATTATGAAAATAGAGCTTTTCCTTGGTAGGAGAAGGTAGTGAAATCTAAAGTTATCTGTTGCAACCAAGGTTGCCAGCCTCCAGATGGGGCCTGGAGATCTCCTGCTTTTACAACTGATCTTCCCCTAGCAGAGATCAGCTCCCCTGGAGAAAATGGATGCTTTGAAGGGCATTGTACCATGGTACAATGCCATTGTACTCTATGGCATTGTACCATGTTGAGGCCCCTCCCCTTCTCAAACCCTGCCCTCTACCAGATCCACACCCAAAGTTTCCAGGTATTTTCCAACACCAACCTGGCAACCCTGATTGCAAATGTCACACCACAATCAGATCCAGAGCTGCAGGGTGTGTATATTTGCTACAAAAATTCTCCTTAAATAAAATAAAAGTCTAAAGAGAATTTCTCAGTAAGTACTTGCAGTAGAATTCTTAATATCCAATATGTGTCCATCTGCATTTTCCTAATGTCACTCTCAGGTGAATGTCAACACCATACAAAATAAGAACTTCCTAGTGGTCCCTGGCCTGAGAGATATCCAGCTGTCCTCAGCTAGGACCAGGGCTTTTTCTGCCCTGGCCCTTACCTGGTGGAATTCTCTGCCAAATAACATCTCTGTCCTGCAGGACTTGTTGCCATTCCGCAGGGTGTGTAAGGCAGTCTTAGAAGCGATTGGATTTATACCCCACTCTTCACTCAGAGCAGCCGCTCTCCATCCACTTTGCCTCCCCACAACAGACACCCTGTGAGGTAGTTTGGGCTGAGAGAGCTCTGACAGAACTGCTCTTGAGGGAACAGCTCTTTCAAGAACTGTGACTAACCCAAGGTCACACCAGCAAATGCATGCAGAGGTATGGGAAATCAAACCTTGCGCTCCAAGATCAGAGTACACACTTCTAACCACTACACCAAACTGGCTTTCAAAGATGTTACACCAGGCATTTGGCCTAGGACAGCAGTGATCCTTCATCTCGTTTGGCACTCCTCTTCCTTCTTCCCTGCCTCCCTCCTCTATAAGGCAGTAACACGTCCAGGAATTATCACCATCGGACTGGCTTAGTTTGCTGTGAAATATATTTTATGTATTATTTTAATTCAAACTTTTGTTAAAATTTGTAATTTTTATCACTGTTGTATGCCACCCTGAGCCCTATTTTTCAAGCGAGAGCGGTCTAAAAGTCTAATTTAATAAATAAATGTTTCTTTCTTATCTCAGCTATGAACAGATAAACCTCTAAGCTATGAACAGATACACTTACAGTATGATAATTTCAGAAAGAAATTTGTGCTACTTCTGAGCTTGTTTATCAAACAGTCAAACAACTGGAACAAACAAAGATGCAACACCATTGCTGTGTGGCAGGAATGTTTTGTACATCCCTCTGAAGTCCATTATATCGAATCCAGAAGCCTCAAAGACTATGGCAGATATTATTTAGTTGGCATCAGCTTTGCAGAAAATCACAGTCCACAGTCAAACCATAGTCCTCAGTTTGCCATACCAACCAGTTGCAAAGATTGGAATAATGTACAAAAACAATAGCAATTGTAATATTTTTGTCTGCCTAATTAAAATGTATAAATTTACCTTTTGTTTTGGATTTTTTTCTCTTCATGTAGAGCTCCGTATAGTTTTGAAATAATGTTCCATATACATTACACATTCTCCACATGCAAGGGCTGTTGTGCAAATGTTTATATAACATTGCAATGTGATTTTATGGAAGCTCACCACACTTGCAAAACTTAAGCCTCCATGTCTCAGACCACTTCACTTGCTGCACTCAAAACTAGCACTTTTTTCAGCCTGTACCATGCTATTTTTGTGCTCACATAAATATTACTCATAAGTTTGTTTGTTTGGAAATCCTATGTTTAAAATGCGGTTTCGTGTTCTGGGTAATGAAGACAGTACATCTGAATTACCAGCATGAAAAATGCCAGAGCAAATCAAGAGTGGTGGTGAGGAGAATGGCCTCATTCAGAATAGGCATCCCTCTGCATTTCTGCATGCACACATGACTCAACCATCCATCTTCCAATGTACCTGCAGAAATCTTCAGTCTCCATCCTGAGAGATTGGGGGGGGGGGGGATAGTAGCTTCTGTTTTGGAAGCCTGTGTCTAGGGGCAGGGGGTTGCCATGCCACCGGATCCAAGTGCGCCACCTGCGTACGCCTGAGAACACGCGAGGGCGCCCCCTAACGTTCACCGTGGGAGAAGCAAGCCGCCTGCTGCTGTTTATCTGTGTCACTGTGTCAGGCGTCGCCTGCGCCTCTTACCTGAGATGCCGGTGCTTGGGGAGGGGGGCGCGCGCGGCCAGGACGCGCCAGATGCTGCTGCTGTCCGCGGTGGCCACCTGGGTGTGCGGACGGCTCTCGCTGCCGCCGCCGCCGCCGCTTTCGTGCTTGATTCGGCCACTTTCCTTGGCGCTGCGGTCGCTCTTCCAGTCGTAGCCAAGGCCGGGCAAAGTCACCCTCTCTCCCGCGGCTTCTCCTCTCCTGGGGCTCCTAGTGCCGTGGGTGCTGCACCGCCGGCTGTCTCTCATGGTGTGAGGGGACGCCGCATGCCGGGCTGGTATTCCCCTCAGCGCCAGCACTGCCCCGAGACTGGCGGGGAAAGCGGCTCCGCGGAGAGCCAGAAGCAGCCGGGAGCTTCCCGGGGAGGAAGATGGAGACGGAGGAGGGCTGCGGGACGGCGGCAGACGCGAGCTGCTCGTGGAGCATTAAGTTGCAAGCGCTCCGGCTCCAGCAGGGGCTTCTCGGCCGGAAAGTTGCTGCCCCGAGGGCGAGAGGGGGGCATTCTCCCAGGCAGGGCCTCATCTGCTCCCACCCCCGAGTCCGGAGGGAGACTCGTGGGGCGCAGCCCGCCGCCTTCCAGCTCCCCTCAGACCATCGGGGGAGCCTGGCGCGCGCCCGCTCGCTCTCTCTCTCTCTCTCTCGCCTGTGCCTCCAGCGGGAATAGGAAGTGTGTGGCTCCTGCTTGAGGAGGACGGGGGAGGCTGGAGCAGGGGAGGTTCCTCTGGCGGGGGCGGCTGCTGCTGCTGCTTGCGAGAAGCGAGCCGGGGATTCTCTGGCGCAGAGGAGCCGCTGGAGTCCGCCGGGGCGCGCGAGAGGTTGCGAAGTGGGTCAGGGATGAAAAGGGACTCCCGGGTCGCCGCCTCCTCTGGGTTCCCCTCCCCCTGGCAAAGAGGTTGGGCTCCGCGTTTAGGGAGGACGAGAGGCAAGCTGCGGCGGGGAAAAGGGAGTGCTCCCTCCCCTGGCTTTTGCACAAGTGCAGGAAATGTTCCACTGACCTACATATTGTTCCCAAACATGCGTGACCTTTCCTCCTCCACCTTCTCTCTCTCTCTCTCTCTGTAGGAGGAGGTGTCAAAGAGTCTGAAAAGAAAAGGAGAATTCGAGCATGAGTTTGAAACCCGAGAGAAGAAGGTGACTTAGCAGAACCAAAAAAAATTTTTGAGGAAAAGTTTGTGTTAACTTTTTTAAAGCGAAAGTGAGAGTCCAAAAGGTACATTAAGGAGCCTTTGGTGCACACAGTCTAGAGTTCTGCATCTAGGGCCACAACTTCTGGCATACAGTCGTTGGAAGCCCATAAGCCATATCGTTTGACACATTTTTCAGTCTGCTAAAACAAATAAAAATAAAAATTCTTGCTCAAGTTCATAAATTCCAAATACCATGCGGAAATATCTGTTTTTTTAAACAATACATATAAATACCCCACAACTTTCACATATTTTAATGTTACATTTTTAAAGCTTTTATTGAGCCTTTATCTGCTGGCTCAATAATTCTGATGGGAAATCTCAACCCCTTCTTCCTCTCACTTTTCTGGCTCATACTAAATTTCTGGAAGGCAGCAAAATATTCCAGTATTGTGTGCATGTAATATTCTGACTTTTAAAAAAAATTGGGGAGAAGATACACTACCGCTCTCCCACTACATAATTTTGTAACTACTTCTGTGTCTAGACTCTATGTACTGAAAAAATGGCTAGGCTTGCCAACCTCCAGGTGGGGCCTGGAGATCTCCTGCTTTTACAACTGATATCCAGCTGGCAGAGATCAGCTCACCTGAAGAAAATGGCTGTTTCAAAGGGTGGACTCTCTGCCATTTTTACCATGTTGAGCTCAGGCCCCTCCCCTCCTCAAACCCCCCCCCCCTCTCTCCTGGATCCACCCCCCAAGTCTACAGGTATTTTCCAACACTGACCTGACAACCCTAAACAGGGTGGGAGGGTGCTCAAATATTTTGAATTTTTAAAAATCACCAAATTTGAATTTGTTTTATACTCTGCCTCTTTTTTAAAAAATTAAATGGTTTAAAAACATATGCAAGAGGATGGTGCAAGCATATACTTGGTACTAAAGCGATGGTAACATGGTACTAAAGCGATGGTACCATGCTGCAAGAAGTGTAAACAACAGACTGTTGCTAACATAACTAGAACCCACTCTGCCACTACCAATTGCACCTCACAGAAACTCCAAGCATTTTGCAAATGAATCTGAAAACAGTTTATATTTCCCACATCTGTCAACACAAGGACAGTGTATCTCCTATTAAAGTTACACTTTTCTTTTTAAATAATAATAATATAGATTCAGAAATGATGCATTCAAGAATAAAGGTGTTCTTAGCGTCACTTCTGACAATGACTGAGAGAAAGACAGTACATTACGACATAAACTTAGAGACTGCTTGGTTTGCCTTGTGACCTAAACACCTGCACAACTTTCTTCATAAGACACATCTATATATGCATAGGAAGAATCATCCCACACTGTTGTTGTCCGGCATGAGCACTGTTTCCTTATGAAGTTTTATACATAGAGCCACAGAGTTTCCAAGACACAGTTTGGTCCCCATGGCTATACATACAAAAATGGAAATGATTCACTCCAAATCTTCCTTACCTGGGTAGAAGAGACCAGGTGTTGTTTCTGCATTCCAGCAGAAATTGAAACAGAATGGAAAGCACCAAAGTTTTCCACTCCTGAAGGCATAAGTAGTAACTCCTTATTTGGTTATGCAATGCCACACGGTCAATTAGAGCAAAACCTTTTCACAGAGCTCTTTTGGAAAAATAGGTCAGTCTCTTTATTTCCCACTTGCATTATTTTTGTCTAATACTCTCTCTAAACACTAGCCAATGTGAGGTACAAGGAAGTAAATTCGATCTTAAGAAGCTGCTTAATTTTTTACTTGCAGTCCAAATTAAATAGGGTTTGGGAGTTTTGGTTTGGTTTTTTTTACAGTTTATGGTGCATTTGCAATGTCATGCTTTAATTATTTCTGCCCCCAGTTCCAAAGTATAAGGCTTTGTTGTTGTTCTTTGCTGTTAAGCACTCATTGCCTCTGCTTTAAAACAGAATGATTAGAATGGTGCACTCACAATCACAATCAGATTCAATCCAGTGTTTATAAATGAAACAAATCTCTGTTACTTTGTATTTCAGCCTTTCCCCTCTTTTTGGAAATTGCAAATAGAGGTTAAATGGCCTAGTGTTAGACTAAATTGCCTGAGGGACTGAAGTACAACAAAGTGGAGTAAAAGATTTGTGTGGTTTTACCTTCAAGGGAATGTATTTAGGATTCTGGTGTACATCTAGGAACATCAGAGAACTGATCACATTTGATGAGTACTGAAAGTAGTATTTATTAGTGTGAGCTTTTAAACCTTAATCCGATGAATTTTCTGATCCCAGTTTCATGCTTGAAGATTCTGTTCATTATAACAGGAATTTCTTTGGGGTCCTCTTTGTCTGCCTGTTTTCTCTGATCATCCAGGATAAAACAAAAACAAAATAAAAATTCTTTCTCAGTATGTGCCTGCCCTAAATTCAAAAAAACAATCTCACGGGCAAGTTACTATAAAACAAATGAGAATCTGAATGCGTAGTAATATTTTGTTAGAAAACTAGATTCTGTCAAGCTGGGATAGAGATAGATACATTCTAACCATTATTTTTAGGAAGCAAGTGTTTCCTGCCTCCTGTAGAAGAATGATTAAGAAAAACAAATGCTATAGAAAATCTTCTGTAATTCACTAAATGGCATAGTGTAACGTTGGTAAACATATCTTGATTTGCCTAATATAAATGAAAGAGGTGGGTTAATGATGTTCAAGTATGCAACATCAGTTTTTCAAAACATTTTTAATAGCTTGATGGCAATTATCAAAGCAGCTACTTAAAAGCAAATGACTACTGTAATTGTGCAGCAAGGAATAATTTTAAAACTTCATGTCTGAAAATAAATTATTTTGAGATGCTGAAGAATAACAATTCTAAAAAATCCTAACTATAAATATGTGTGCCATCTGCGCCTGGTGATTTGTCAGTTTTTATCTTTTGTTGCAAAGCACAAAAAACTTGGGATGCAAGTATCAGTCAAGAGAGCCAGCATGGTATAGTGATTAAGAGTGGCAGACTCTAATCTGGAGAATCAGATGTGATTCCCCACTGCTTTGAGACTCTTTAGGGTAGAGAAAAGTGGAGTATAAAAAGCTACTCTTCTCTGTCTTCTTCAATCTGCATGACTGTTATCAAATCTGTTATCAAACCCAGGAGGGTTTTTTTGTTGAAAAAGCCCAGTGGGAACTCATTTGCATATTAGGCCACACCCCCTACCGACAATCTAGCCAGAACTGTATTCCTGCTCAAAAAAAGCCCTGAAACCTGGTAAATGCACACTGAAAATTGACTGTTTTTTCACCTGTCAGGAGCTTGTGATATACACAATTTTAGAACTTACTTTTTTGTCTATACTTGCACAAAAGGATAGTAGGAGAAGGGCTGAATGTATTTTAGCTGGCAAATAGCAGCCATAAAAATGGCTAACAGGCCATTTTTAACTTGGCCTGTCAAAATATAGGAAAGGAAGTAGTCTTTTTATGTGTTACGTCACTCTGTAAAGTACCCCATACTTTGATGGTGCCATAATGAGACCAACAAAGTCTTTTTGCATGCTTGTGAGGAAATGCAACGAAAGGTAATGCTACTTGAAGACATTATGAGATTTTTCTTTTAAGTAGTACATAATAGCATTAGAAGTAAGTCCCATTATATAGATCCCAATGTGTGCAGCTTCTCACTTCAATCCACTTTCAGCAATGCTGGTTGAGGAACAGAGAATTCATGGGCAGCAATTCACAGTCTGAGACCGTGTTACCATGGTATGATTTCATATCTTTGTACCTTCACAAATAAGATTCCTAAGCCTTTTTGGCTATATAGTTCTTTTCTTCTTTTGTTCCTCAACCTTCTCTTTAAGGTATTGTTACGGGTGCTAAATAATCACCCTTTGTCAAACATAAACAAAAAAAAATCTTGCAGCATCTTTAAAAATAAGCACGACAGAGAAAGTTGTAAATAGTAGGGCGAGAAGATATATATTGTGACCTTTCCAGGATGCCCAAATTATACCAGATAAACACAGGGAACTTTCAGCAATAGGTAGCACAATGTTCACAGATGTGCTAAGCCAATTAAACGCCTTCAGTGTAAGAGAAAACCATTGCTGCAATCAAGATTGGATAGGACAGAATTTCCTGATAAATTCTAATATAGCAATTTTATGTTCAGTGAAAGGAATGTGGAGTCTAAGGAGGCTAAGGATAGCTGTCCAAAATGGCAGGACCTAGTTGTTGAGCAGGGCAAGGTAGGTCAGGAGTAGAGGAAGCCTCCCTGATTTCTGTAGGAAGGACTGACAGTGACACAGAACATGATAAGGAGTGTCTTTGGAGGAGCTGTAATGACCACCAAGGAGAGAAGGCAGAGCAAAGCAGAATGTCCTGGACTCAGTGTCACAAGACTGCAGAGTCTTGCCGGTTTCAGGTGCTCCCAGCAACGTAGTATCAAAGGATACTACTACTGTTGGCTGGATAAGCAGATGACTGAGCAAGTCAGGGAGGAGTCAGAGAGTGGCGGAACAAGGATGGAAGGAGATAGCTGGGGCAGGATAAAAACATAGAATAAGGAAGAGAGGTAAATTTAGCACAAAGGAAAAGCTAAATGAGAAGGAGAGCCAAATGAACTTGGAGGAAGAAAGAGTGAAGGAGACCCTGTAGGGTAGACTTTTCTATGCTGTAATAGACCAGTCCCAAACCTAGAAAGGTTCCACCCTTTAAACAGGAGCCCACTAGACAGAAACTAGGAGTGGATGTAATCTCAGTTTCTATCCATATCACATGCACATTGTTGGGATCAGCAACAATAGAGGACTTTAAGGTTGCCCCATCCACTATATTAGAATCTTTCTAATGAGATGATGTCCTGATTGCCAGGAATCACTCTGCATCTACATTAGAGTTTGAAAGATGATAGCTAGTGTCTTGGATCCTAACAGATATTCCATTCATCCAAGAGGGAGAATGGGAAGTGCTGCACAATGGTCCTCACTGAAGCTCCATCACATTGGGACTTTTTTTTTGTCCTTGCCCAATTTCCAGCTTTTCAGGGGTCAGATCCTATTGCACAAGCAAAGAAACTGGTAAGATCCTGTGGGAAGGATACAAAAAAGAAGGAAGAGATTGGATTTATACCCCGCCCTTCACTCAGAGTCTTGAAGCCACTTACAATCTCTTTTCCCTTTCCCTCTGCACAACAGACACCCTGTGAGGAAAGTGAGACAGCTTTTTCAATAACTGGTTTTGAGAGAACAGGAGAGAACTTGTGACTGACTCAAGGTCACAACAGCAGCTGCATGTGGAGCAGTGAGGAATCAAACCCGGTTCTCCCAGATTAGAGTCCATGCTCCTAACCACTACACCAAACTGGCTATTAATTTGCAATTTGACTAGAAAGGATAATCAATTAAAGAGCTTTTGATTAACTGTCCTTTCTAGTCAAATTGCAGAACTGTTTCCAAATTGTTTCTCCAATTCTCTATTCAAGCCGCCAGAGAGAACTAGAGCAGTGTGAACTGGCTCATTGTAAAAAACTGAGGTGCAGAGGCTCTCGCTGGGGCTGTGGTGCAGAGGCTCTCACTGGGGCTGTGGTCAGAGAACAGACTTAAAGTGATCTGGCCCCAACTCAAATTCAGGTGTGTGTGTGTTTTTGTAATGGAGAGTTTTGATCAGACACCCCACCATAAACTGTTTCAGCGCATGCTCACTCTGTGGTTGATTGCTCAGATTACTGATGAGTGGCAACCATGGAGTAGATGGTCAGGCAGCTTTTTTAGTGTTTGCCCTCTGAGCATGTGCATAAGTGCTTATGGGAAGCAGCACTTCAAGCTCCTGGCAGGATAGTGGCAGCTGATGGCCAATGTGATTGCTGGAGGAGGCTGCTGGTATATGTAGTTCAGCATGGAGAAAATATTTTTGAAACTGTGCCTTGAAGATTTTCTTTAAAAAACCCCACAGTCTCAAGAAGCTCCCATGAGAGACAGAAAGAGAGATAGATGTCTGTAAACTGTAAATAATGCACAAGTGGTGATTGATGACCTAGGGGCAATTATGCACTTACATGTATATCCCTACCTGATAAAAAAGGGAGGGGAAATGGACAGAAAAGTTCACACTTTCCCACTGTCTTCAGTTCACTACAGGGGAGTTCAGTCAATTAGAAATGTGGGATGAAAGCACTGACATCTGTGAGGACCAGATTTCTTCAGTGCCTAATAACTCCACTTCGAAAGTGGGTCAGAATTGGGTGCTACCAACTGGGGAGGCAGATGTCATTGTCTGATTGTGCACTTTAAATCTGGAAGGGAACAGCAATGACTTTGGATCAAAGTGTTTCTCTGAATTAAAAGACTTAGCATGTGCAGTGGCAATGCCTAGAAAGAAACATTTACAGGGCAATACTTTTGCCTGCTCTACAATGCTCTGACTGTTGTGTTAGCTAAGAGAGCAACTGAAGTGTGTGCTTTGTGTATTACTGATGTAGGAAGCAAAAAAAAATGCAGATGCGTTTGTCTTGTAAATTCCTTGTCAGGTTGACACTGGTGCGTATCCAGTCATCCTTGGACTCTGCAGAGTGGAACTTTTCCCTCTTCTGCTGTGACCTACTGAGCCCTCCAAAATATTGTTCTCGGGGACAGGAGAAGTTCAGGAGCACTATGGGGAGCAAGGTGGGTAACTGCAATGGGAGTGGGGAATTGGCAGAAATCACCACTCTCTTCTGTAGACTTAAGTGCTATTAAGTATTTGGAACTTGGATATATGCCAGTCTCTCAGTTTTGTGCTTATTTAACAAGAGGTTATCCTAGCAAAGCACCTGTTCACTTGAGTTACCTTTTGCCCATCTGTGGTACACACCTATGTCATCTCTGAGGTATTTCAATAGTAAATAGAAAAGGAACTGGTTGTACTGGTTCAGCATACATCACAGTGCCAAAGAGATCCAGTTGCGTTTTATACCACCCTTTTGCACAAAGATGTATGTTTCTTTATGAATATGGCTAAACACTAGGTGAAAGGATTTTTAGACTCAGGAAAAAAAAACAACTCACAGTGTTATGAGTCTTTGGAAACATGGCCCTTTTTCAATGGAAGATTTGTCATACATCTTAATTAACCTTGTGAGTACATAAATGGCTAAATAAGCCTTGGCCATGCCCAAAATGTTCCACTACAAGTTGGATCCTAGCCAGAGGAAGTACTGGAAATGCAGGCTGTTCTGGAAGAGAGCTTTGCTGCTGGCCCTTAGGCAGAGTTACACCAGAGTAATTCCAACACATTTGATGGTATTCCTCCACAACTTTGATCTCGTACCTGTTGTTCCAAGATCCAATACTCTACAGCTTAATAACTGGTTTAAGACATTATCAATGAGATAATTTAGAAACAACAAACTACAACTTGAATATATCTCCTTATATACAGCTTTTGCGAATGTGTACTGAAAGCATAGAAACCCTGGGATCTCCAGCAGATTTCTTTTCTAGGCTGGTATCCTTTGAATGGAGTTGCCAGGGGTCTTCTAAGCTGTGGACCCCTTCCATGCCATATGTTTATGAGGATGTTCTACTTGTATTTGGGGCTGTTGCAATCATTTTCTTTATAATGATTACTATGTTGCAAATTTAGAAGAAAAACACTGTGATGCAGCTATTTAGTTCTGGTGATTCATTGCTTAAGCTTTTGCAGAAAGAAGCTATTAACAGCTGTGTTGTCTCAAAAGCAAAATCCCAGACCAAGAACACAATGTATGTAATACTTGGTATTAGGACCGATCAAAATAACAGTGTGTGCAGGCTTTTGAGTTCACTAGAAATCTTCCTCAGGCTGGATGTTACAAAAAATAAAAAGGAATGGCAAGATAAAAGGTAAAGCACAGAGTCATAACTGACCCATGGGGTGACATCACATCATGACATTTTCTTGGCAGGCTTTTTACGGGGTGGTTTGCCATTGCCTTCCCCAGTCATCTACACTTTACCTCCAGCAAGCTGGGTACTCATTTTACCAACCTCAGAAGGATGGAAGGCTGAGTCAACCTTGAGCCGGCTACCTGAACCCAGCTTGGGATCGAACTCAGGTCATGAGCAGAGCTTGGACTGCAGTGCTGCAGCTTACCACTGTGCCACAGAGATACAGATACTATTAATACTCTGTCTTTAATGCTGAGAAAGTTTGCAGATTTAAAATAGTGCTGGTCTTGCATTGCACCCCTGCCTTTCTGGGAGCAGAGGTAACAAATGGTTTCTCCCTACTGTAAGGAACAAAGACCAGCAATACCATCTCTCTATCTTTCCGAGTCTTTGCACAGAGGCAAAAGTGGTGCTGCTTACATAAAAATTAGAGAACTGCATGTGTTATTTTAATTCATTATGTTACAGTGGAAACTATACCATGCCATAGAGACACCTACTCATAATTCCACACAAGAAGCCTAAAATATCTTTATCATGCCAATATAAACAGCATGGTTCTAAAAAGAGCCAGCTAAATACTTTTAAAATATAACATCATCCATTTTTCTCTGCAAGAGACACAAACAAGCAAACAAAAAGATAAACAATAATTATAATTTACTAAGGCGTGGGAGGGGGGAAGCTCATCAGCTATAGGAAGTATTTATGCTTACAATAATAATTTAGAATGTTGCAGAAACTGTTCATTAGCAGCAACTTCCCCCTTAAAAGGAGGCATTCAAGCCATGGTTTATTAAGTGAACCATAGGAATAAGACCAGTGGTCCATTCCCCTTTACAACTAGAGTCACCAGATTCCAACTTGGATGCAACCAGGGCTTTCTTCTTCTTCTTCTTCTTCTTCTTCTTCTTCTTCTTCTTCTTCTTCTTCTTCTTCTTCTTCTTCTTCTTCTTCTTCTTCTTCTTCTTCTTCTTCTTCTTCTTCTTCTTCTTCTTCTTCTTCTTCTTCTTCTTCTTCTTCTTCTTCTTCTCCTCCTCCTCCTCCTCCTCCTCCTCCTCCTCTTTCTTCTTCTTCTTCTTCTTCTTCTTCTTCTTCTTCTTCTTCTTCTTCTTCTTCTTCTTCTTCTTCTTCTTCTTCTTCTTCTCCTTCTCCTTCTCCTTCTCCTTCTCCTTCTCCTCCTCCTCCTCCTCCTCCTCTTTTTTTGAGCAGGAACACCATTCTGGCTGGCTTGACATCATATGCACATTAGTTCCTGTTGAGCTTTTTCTACAAAAAAAAAGCGCCCTGGATACCACAGCTTTGGTTTGAGGGGTAGTTCTCAGGGTTGTCAATTAGCCCACACATTTGCAAGCTTCCTTTAAAGACTTGTACTTGCAAAAGCTACTGTTCCTGTAAAGCAGAGGTAGAAGGAAATAATCTGACACTAACTAAATGTCACTAATATGGCATTTAACACACAGTTAATCTCAATTGTTATTTTTTTTTTTTTAAACGTGCTGTGAGTAGTCCATCTCTTGTAACAAACCCACACTGGGTCTGTGTGTTCTTACATGTGTGTTTGCCTGCACGTAAATAATGTTTGTCTTCAGTGCCACCACCCCAAGCTATAAAACCCAGCCTATCATGAAGCCAGCAACTTTGGGAATCCTGATAATTATTATTATGATAAGGCTGCCACTGAGTAAGTATAAAGGGTAGAGCTTCCCCCCCACCCCCGCCCACATGCATGCATCTCCTTTGCATGTAAGAGCAGTCTTCAGCATGTGAGTAGGATTTGAACCACAGTCTACTTTCTTAACCGGGAAAGAAGCTTTATCACTCAATATTAAACTAGGTCACATACACAAAAAATAGCTGCCCAGCCTATCAGATACAGATCTAAGGAAAGAAAAATTAAATGTAAGTCTAGCAAAGTTACAATATAAGACAGTTAGTTGCCTTAGATGGAGCAAACACATCCCCAACCTCTTTGCTGTCCCCTTGAGGAGAGATTGGATCATAGCATCTAGGCAAAGTATTTGAACCCAAGAACAAAGGAAGGTTCCGCTTTTTTATCCCTTTGACCTGCTTAAGTGAACCTGTGTCTGGAGTCAGGAATCCTATCCCTTCTGGGAGATACTCCAAGCTCTCTCAAGTGGGCCATTTGGCAGGTAGCCCTCCACTAAGGGTCTTTATGACCAACGTCCATCTCTTCCATTTGGCATTTAATCCAAATGGGCTATCTCCAGTACAACCCAATTCCTGTCACTTGACTCTTCCTAGCACATTCAGTAACACCTTCTCATGTGAACATAAACAATTGCCATGGCTTCAGGGTCCCCAGTCATAACACTGATTACACACATTCACAGATACCATAGAGTATGACTCTGCATGTCCTACAGGTGTGTGGAAATACCAATTTGATGGCATCATTGATTGTTCTTGGAAACTTGAGGGAGGGAGCCTTTCTGCTGGAGATGGACTGAGGCAGGATGGAGAGGCTTTTGGTGGTTGCCTACCTTCCCTCTGATGGTCCCATTGATGATAGTTCAAAGCAAAGAAGGAAGGCCACTCTCAGAGAAAGGTGGATCCAAACATGGTACAGGGGAGTCTGGCTGCTTCCTGCCCCTCTCATGATGCTTATTGATGGCTGTTGGAAATGAGAGGCAGTGAATCCTCAATGGTACCTCAGCTCAAGCTGGCTGCTTCCTTTTCTTACTCTGTGAACGCATGCAGAGTTCAGAATGTAAAGTTCAGTGATCAATGGAGGAAAAGGAGGAGGAAAGAATTCAAGGATAAGTAGGGAGACTAAAGGCTGCAAACCTATGAGCTCTTAACTAGAGCTTTAGTTCCATGGATGTTAGTGGGTTTAACTCTGGGTAGTTGTGGCTTAGCATGTAGCCTGTGAATTATACCCTGAGAAAACAGGAACTATGCTCAGTGCAGAACCTGCTCAGAGCCCATATATGTCAGCAATGTTCCCTTTAAGCTGAGTTAGTATGAGCTAGCTCACAGGTTTTTTTGCCTCTGGCTCACACATTTTTGTATCTGCTCAGAAAGGGTGGCCCCAGAGCAAACAAATTTATGCTGTAGCTCACAACTTTAATGCCAGTAGCTCACAAAGTATAATTTTTGCTCACAAGACTCCACAGCTTAGAGGGAACATTGCATTCTGCACTGAGAGTGTAGTTCCTGTTTTCTCAGGGTATAATTCACAGGCTACATGCTAAGCCACAACTACCCAGAGTTAAACCCACTGACATCCACGGAACTAAAGCTCTAGTTAAGAGCTCGTAGGTTTGCATGTCAGTAGGGCATAAATTAGAAGGACATCAGTCAGTATGCGTGGAAGAGGAGCCATTTTAGATGGTTCACACTGGCAAGCTTTCCAAGTGGGAGATATTCCAGGGCCGGCCCTGCCACCTGGCAAACTAGGTGATTGTCTAGGGGTGCTGAATTGAGTGCCCCCCATGTGACTTGGTGACATTATCAGTGCAGGGGGGCGGGGAGAACTTAGCCTTGCCTAGGGTGCCAGACAGTCTAGGGCCAGCCCTGGATATATCTCAGCAAAGTTTGAAGACCAATGGAAGGTTTGAACATTTAAATGGTCCAGGTACCAAGCCAAGCTGAGCATCCCCTTTTGACGTTAGGAGCCAGCATGTGAATAACTACTCAGCTCACTTGGCCAGCAACATAAATGATAGGCAGCAGTTGCCTTCTGCACCACCAACATTTGGATGGAAGGGGTGAGTCGATGCCAATCATAGTTGCTGCTGATGGGCCAGACTCCTGCAGCACTGGTGGAGCTTCTGTGGCTTGGCTCTGTTTGATGGGAAAAGCTTCACCTGACAGTTCTGTCATGTACTTCTAATGGCTTCTAAAAGGTCTTGACAAAAATGTTGACAATTCTGCCTGGGAGTCTTCAGTCTGCACATGAATGTCTCCGCCATGGATAGGATCATTCTATGGCCAGTGTGGTGATGTAGTCTGTGTATGCATTTCCTGTCACTGGTGCCTCAGGGGGAATGCTGGCTTCCATTTGTTTACTATAATGCCAAAATTAGAATGCAGGAATGATCAGTGTAAAATTACCTTTATAAAGAATTCTCAGCTGATGCTGGCTGATACCATTTTCCTGCTATCAACAGAACTGAATTGGTGTATAACCAATAAACCCTGTGGATCTGACTCTAGCACTTCAGTGCGGTATTGTCTTTGTGATCTGAATATGTATTCTTGCCAGTGACTTCTGAGTTGATTGTTCAACTGCTGCTCTGGTTTATCTAAGCTTGGCAGACCTGATTTCCCTAGAAAGGTTTGGGAATAAAATATTACCAAGGTAACCCACAAATCTCTAACAGCTTTTCCCCCATTTATTTTCTAGAAAGAGGCAAGGAAGATAGGGAAAGAGATTAATCCATCTAATCTTTGCAATAGTTGTATTTGCTGTCAAATATGTATAGAAAGCATAGCTCAATCTGTGCACTAAATGGAAAAGCAGACTGAAGCATTATCACAGCAACATAAAGAGCATAGATATTCCACGTTCCCAGGAAAGCTGACAAATCTATGTTGCTGCTCCATAGAACAGGTGAGGGAGGTGGACAAGGAAAATTGAGGGTTTGATCAATTTGGAGAGCAGCGTCATCATGTTTGTTACATCCAGCTCTGCATTTTCATCAAGCCCAGATGCTGATATGCTATCCTTGCATGAATACCTGAATATGGCTGTTGGCTAGATGAGTATTAATAAACTGGAGTTTAACGTGTGGAGATTAATGTGATTAACATAGGACTCTACCTCTGGGCTGGTTCTTTTTTTGATCAATGGTCCAGGTAGCAGCGCTTAGAGATGTCTTTAATCAGATTCTTAGCTTCTCTCACAGACAATAATTGGACCTCTTGCTTTCAATAATCTCTGGGAGACTTCTGAAGTCACTCTTCAGCAAACAATACAGCTGTCCAGAGACAGAATTATAGAATCATAGAGTTGGAAGAAGCCATACAGGCCATCTAGTCCAACCCCCTGTTCAGTGTAGGATCAGTCAACAGCATCCCTGACAAGTGTTCATCCAGCCATTGCTTAAAGATTGCCAATGAGAGGGAGTTTACCACCTCCCTCAGTAGCTGATTCCACTGTTGAACAACTCTTACTTTTAAAAAGTTTTTCCTAATATCCAATCCATGCCTTCCCACCCTTAACTTAAACCCATTTTGATGAGTCCTATCCTCTGCTGCCAACAGGAACAGCTCCCTGCCCTCCTCTAAGTGACAGCCCTTCAAATATTTATAGAGAGCAGTCATGCCCCCCTCGGCCTTCTATTGTCCAGACTGAACATTCCCAAGCCTTTCCTCATAAGGCTTGGTCTCCCCTGATTATTCTTGTTGCTCTCCTCTGCTCCCACTCCATTCTGTCTACATCCTTCTTGAAGTGAGACCTCCAAAAGTGCACACAATACTCCAGGTGTGGCCTGACCAATGCAGTGTACAGTGGAACTATGACATCTTGTGAACTGGATGTTATGCCTCTGTTGATACACCCCAAGATGGCATTTGCCTTTTTTGTTGCTGCATCACACTGGCTGCTCATATTTAATTTATGGTCCACCTGTATCCCAAGATCTTGTTCACACACACTGCTACCCAGAAGTGTATCCCCCATCCAGTTTGTATGTTTTTCATTTTTGTTACTGAGATGTAGAACTCAGCATTATTCTTGTTGAATTGCATGTTGTTCACTTCCACCCACTTTTCCATCTCATTGAATTGTAACTCTTATCTTCTGGTGTCTTCACTGCTCCTCCCAATTTGGTGTCATCTGCAAATTTAATGAGTAGCCCTTCCACACCCTCATCCAGATCACTGATTAAAATATTGAAAAAGTACCAGGCCTAAAACTGAGCCCTGAGGCACCCCACTGGATACTTCCCTCCTCAGATGAAATGTCATCGACAACTACTCTTTGAGTGCGGTTCTCTAACTATTTCCCAATCCACATAACTATCCTAGAGTCCAGCTCACAGTCCTCAAGTTTGCCCATCAGAACATCATGGGGAACCCTGTCAAAAGCTTTACTGAAATCCAGGTAAACAACATTAATAGCATTCCCTTGATCCAGTAAGCTCATCACTCAATCAAAGAAGGAAATGAGGTTGGTCTGGCAGGGCCTGTTGGGGACAAATCCATGCTGACTACGCCAGATCACCAAGTTGTCCTTTAGGTGCTTGCAGTTGCAGATTGATCCCTTTAAAATCTGTTCCAGTATATTCCCTGAGACAGAGGCCATACTGACTGGCCTGTAGTTTCCAGGGTTATCTCTCCTCCATTTTTTAAATATTGGGATGACATTTGCCCTCCTTCAGTCTTGTGGCATGTCTCCTGTCTTCCAAGAGGTCTGGAAAATGATTGACAAAGGTTCTGCAAGCTCTCTAGAAAGTTCTTTGGGTGCATACCAAATGGCCCAGGCAATTTGTACTCATTCAGTGCAGCCAGGTGCTTCTCAACTAGCTCTCTGTCCATGTCAACCAACAGTCCAGATGCTACGCCTTGCCAACTACCCTCTCTAGATGAGTCTGTACTCTTTTTCAGGGGGGGAAACCTAGACATTAACCTTTCTGCTTTCTCTCTGTCATCTGTCAGAGTTTCTCCATTTTCACCCAACAGTTTAGGGTTGCCAAGTCCCTCCGTGGCCTCTGGCTATAGAGCTTTCCCTCCCAAATCGCTAGAGCATCTGTGGAAAACCATAGAATTTCCCCAGAAATGCCTAGAGTGTCTGGTGTGTGGTCACGCAATGACGTCACTTCTGGGTGATGCCATTGTGCTGGTGACGTGGGGGAAGGTTTCCCCCGCCAGCCCAATGCGGGCCGGTGGGTTGGGAATCTCCGGGCCGGAGGAAACTCCACCTGGCCCGGGGCCTTGTCAGCCTACAACAGTGGGTCCAATGCCTCTTTTATCTTACATTTGCTCCTTACATATTTGAAGAAGATTTTCTTGTTGTAGCAAGCCTCCCTGGCCAGCTTTAGCTCACTGTGAGCTTCAGCCTCTCTGATGCCTAGCAACATACAGACACTTTTCTTTAGAGGTATGTCCCTGCCTCCATTTCTTGAACATTTCCTTTTTTTTCTCTTAGCACATCTCAGAGTTCTATGTTCATCCACATTTTGGATTCCCTTCCATGTTCATTCTTGTTGGAATAGTGATGGC
The DNA here is from genome assembly GCF_032191835.1 of Heteronotia binoei. NCBI lineage: Eukaryota > Metazoa > Chordata > Lepidosauria > Squamata > Gekkonidae > Heteronotia > Heteronotia binoei. Next base: position 54,015,329 of record NC_083225.1, read on the forward strand.
TTGACTTGCAAGAGCTTTTGTTTTAGGAGAACCCACACCTCACTTGCATTATTTTGATTCCATTGACATTTTATTGATTTGAGTTACAATGATGGTTGATTTTTTGAAAAGCTATGTACTTTTTGCCTTCCTGTGTATCTTTTGTAAATTGTACATTAAAGTGATTAATGTTCTTGCCAATGTGACTAATATATTTAGCAGACATAGGAAATATCCAAGCAGATAAATGACAGTTACCAAGACTGTGTGACCGAAGCGATAAAACTCAGGAGGCTATGATGAAGCTTGATGGATGGTGCAGTCCTAAACAGACTAGATACACCATTGTAAGCACATTGACTTCAATGGCCTAAGTATGGTGTAACTCTGCTGAGGATTGTACTGTAAATCGCTGAGGCCATAGCAGCAGGTTTAGTCCATACCCCAGTGGGGCCATAAAGTATACCTCTTTACTTCCTTCCATATATGTCAGTGGTTGCCATCCATTCTTTTGGAGAAAATAAATAACTGTACATATGAACAACACTGGACTGAGGGCTTTCTCCACCCTGGTATCAAGCTGTCCAGTAGCTGATGCCGGCAGGGGTCAGTTTGTTCTTGTGTGCAAATGACCTCTGTATAAAAATTGTCTTTGCAACAGTAAAGACTCCACACATATCCCATGCCATTAAACATTTTGTTAGATTTTTATAGAGATTACCTCAAGTTTATAAAACTGTGGGAGGAGTTGGTGCTTCCTAACATACAAAGTGCATCTTCCAATTGTAATGGTTAATTCAGCCTTTATGCTGTAAACTGCTACAATATTCCTGGAGGCTATACTCTGCCTTGTTTGACATTCTGTCTAGTGCTTTTTGCTCTTGCATGAAAGAAGTACACAAAAACAGATTTAGCATAGTGACAGGAAATTGGGGATGTGGAATAGAGACACACTTGACATGTCTCAAACTGAAAGGGTATTTGAACTTTTGTTCTTAGCTCTTCTGTCAAATTACATTTTTTCTAATTGTCCTGGTGGAGAAATGTGTTGTGTAGCAGTGGTTGTGCAGCAATCAGAGAAAATAAGAGTCTTTTCATACATCTGTAATAATGAGGAACATGAACTGTAAAAGTCCAAGTTGATGTAAAACACCACTTGGATGACATAGTTTTCTCTATTTCTGCCCTGGTTTTCCAGAAAAAAGACAGCACAAAGCCTGTTCCTCTAGGCTTTTGGGAAGAAGAATTGGTTTTATACTCTGCTCTCCACTACCAGGAGTCTCAGTGCAGCTTACAATCTCCTTCCCTCCCTCTCTCCACAACAGACACCCTGTGAGGTAGGTGGAGCTTAGAGAGTTCTGAGAGAACTGTGTCTGACCCAAGGTCACCCAGCTGGCTTCATGTAAAGGAGTGGGGAATCAAACCCAATTCTCCAGAGTAGAGTCTGCTGCTCTTAACCACTACATTACAGCTGGAAGGAAGGCAGGGCAACACTACCAGAAGATTGCTATATTTTTTGCAGATATCCAACCGAGAAGAATGAACACAGGTAAGGAATTGTGACAGCAACTTCCGCTCCAAATGATATGCATTAACTACACTGTGTAGCCCTTTCCAGCCTTAATGATTTGGTGCTCCAACTTTGCATACTTGGATAGTGTGCTACATGCTAGATAGGTATGCATTTTATATGTCTATGGCACTGTATGTATTTTCCAGCTTTTGCTCACATGCTTGGGAATCAGGCTTGCGGGGATAGGGTTAGATCAAGGGTATCAAAGTGTAGAGTGCTTTTTTACTTCATGAAGTAGGAGCATCAAAATATGCAGAGAACCATAAGAACATAAGAGAAGCCATGTTAGATCAGGCCAATGGCCCATCCAGTCCAACATTCTGTGTCACACAGCGGCCAAATATATATATATATATATATATATATATATATATATATATATATATATATATATATATATATATATATATATATATATATATATATATATACACACACACACACACACACACACACACACACTGTGGCTAATAGCCACTGATGGACCTCTGCTCCATATTTTTATCTAACCCCCTCTTGAAGGTGGCCATGCTTGTGGACGCCACCACCTCCTGTGGCAGTGAATTCCACATGTTAATCACCCTTTGGGTGAAGAAGTACTTCCTTTTATCCGTTTTAACCTGTCTGCTCAGCAATTTCATCGAATGTCCACGAGTTCTCGTATTGTGAGAAAGGGAGAAAAGTACTTCTTTCTCTACTTTCTCCATCCCATGCATTATCTTGTAAACCTCTATCATGTCACCCCTCAGTCGACGTTTCTCCAAGCTAAAGAGCCCTAAGCGTTTCAACCATGACCATTTCACATCTCAGGTCCTTTTTCTCACAGGGATATCCACAGCCCCTGCTAATAACAAGCCTTCACTCACACAGACTTTTTTTTGGGGGGGGGGGGTGGGCTGGGTCTCAAACATATTTCATTCATATGCTGCCACCATTATCCTTCTTTTCCGTCTCAATGTTCCAACTGCTGTTCATAGCTGCTTTTTTCAACTGACTTTCCCCAACATTCCATCAGCTCTCATTGGTTAGTCTTAGGGAGAGGTGGAACCTAACCTGTCCATCACACTCCTTAAATTTGCAGATTATACTAAATTGGGAGGGACAGCAAATACGGTAGAAGACAGAATCAGGATACAGGATGATCTTGACAGACTAGAAAACTGGTCTAAAAAATTTAAATGAATTTTAATGGGGATAAATGTAAAATTCTGTATGAATTTTAATGGGGATAAATGTAAAGTTCTGTATTTAGGTAAGAAAAATCAAATGAATAATTATAGGATGGGGGAGAGTTGTCTTGGCAGTAGTATGTGCAAAAAGGATCTAGGGGTCTTAGTGGACCATGCACTGAACATGAGTCAGCAGTGGAAGCTAAAAAGGCCAATGCAATTTTGGGCCATGTCAACAGAAGTATAGCATCCAGATCATGTGAAGTGATGGTATTGCTTTACTCTGCTCTGGTTAGACCTCACCTAGAATATTGTGTTCAGTTTTGAGCACCACAATTAAGAAGGATATAGACAAGCTGGAATGTGTCCAGAGGAGGACAGTGAAGATGGTGAGGGGTCTGGAGACCATTCTGAGGAATGGTTGAAGGAGCTGCTTAGCCTGAAGAGGAGATGACTGAGAAGTGATATGATCACCATCCTCAGATACTTGAAGGGCTGTCATATAGAGGATAGTGTGGAGTTGTTTTCTGTTGCCCCAGAAGATCAGATCAGAACCAACAAGTTGAAATTAAATCAAAAGAATTTCTGGCTAAACATTAGGAAGAATTTCCTGACAGTTAGAGTGGTTCCTCGGTGGAACAGGCTTCCTCAGGACGTGGTGGGCTCTCCTTCCTTGGAAGCTAGATGACCATCTGACAGCAATGCTGGTTCTGTGAACTTAGGCAGATCATGAGATGGAGGGCAGGAAGAGTTGCATGCTAAGTTCTCATGGCTCCTTCTTACATGCCCAGAGAAATGTTCAATTTTCTCCAGGCCAGTTTGGCCAGGGATCCTGGAGGATTTTTGTCATCTTCTGTGCATGGAGCAGGGCAGGGATTACTGGCAGTGTGGGGGAGATATTTGTGAATGTCCTGCATTGTGCAGGGGGCTGGACTAGAAGATCCTGGAGTTTCCTTCCAATTCTGTGATTATAACATTCTATTCTATGATACTGAAAGTGAGCTGGACCAGAAGAAAATACTTTAAAACAGTGTAAAAGGTAAAAATGTAAGCACCAGTGCAAGCACCAGTCGTTTCTGACTCTGGGGTGATGTTGCTTTCACAGTGTACATTACTTTTAATAGAGCAGGGGAAGAAAAAAAAAATAGATGCTGTAATCTCTAAATATGTATGTTGTGTAAAATAAAAATGAATGCCTGTTTTCCCCACAAATATTTTTATGTGGCTTTATCCATTATCTCTAGGGATAAATAAGTGTCTGGACTAGAACTGTTTCTATTTTGTTTTTATGTGGAGCAGATTTTTGTGTATGAAGAAGATTCTGTTACAGATGTGGTACAGTCCAGAATCAGGTTTACCACCCCAATAAGTAACTGTCTGGTTTTTGAATAAAAATTATTTTCCTTTTGACAGATAATATGGGATAATCTTTTATTTTTACATACTTTTTTATTACCATTAGGGCACCTCACTGCTCATCAGCCTTACTTTACTGAAATGCCTTTTTTCTTCAAGACTATACTAAGATTATCAGAATAAATTTTACATACTGAAAAAGGCAAAATAGTCACAACAAATCAACCAGTTAAATCCACATCATCTCTAATTACACCTGCTCATGCTTCTAGTAGAAGCAGAATTACTACCCTCAAGGTGGGTTTGGAGTTCTCCTCAAATCACCTCTGATCTCCTCAGAGATCTGTTTCTGGGAGAAACTGACAAGCCTCTGTGGGATCACATCTCTGATAAATGCCCTTCCCTTCCCAAACACCTCACTCCCCAGGCACTGCCTCCAAATCTCCCATAATGTCTCAAGCCAGATTTGGCAACCTCAAGTAGAAGTTACCCAGACACAGTTCCTTATTAAAAATATTTATTTTGGTGGCATTACAATTTTTTTAAACATATATGTAGCAAAATGTTCTAAGTGAATGCAACGATTAAAATGCTTGTGTTGTTATTGACTTTACTAAAATTATGGACCAGTCATGGAAGGTTTCATAATCTATGTGAAGAGTATACTTAATAACATATCTTTGGTGTTTCACAGTTAATAGATATACTTTAGTTATTTTGTTGTAGTTACATCTACAACTAACCAGAAATGCAAAGTCCAGGGCATTCCTCAATTCAGTCATAAACAATAATCCAATCTGACTAGTAATTCATTTTGAGAGATCAGATGTTGACAGTGCAACAAGCTGTTATTCTTGTTTTTAAATGTGAATACTAGTTCACATATTCAGCATAATTAAACCAGCTTTACAAGGGCGTAATCTTTTTTTAAAAATTGATTTTTTTAAAGTATCAAAAATATAACAGTAAGAATCATTATCCAAAAGTCAGTACAAATACAAAGAAATATCATTTGGACAGAAATATAGAATAGAGAGACAACAATAAGGGTGTAATCTTATATAGGAGTAAGTACCACGGAATGAAGAGGGACTTTCTTTTGAGTATACATATATAGTCTTATAATGTTTCATTGCATTGTTCTCCACTTTTGTAATGGTACCTTATTGTATGTGTTAGTGTACTATTTTATAATTTTGTTATCTTTTATGTATTTTTCTGTTGTCACTGCACTGTTTTCAGTTGTAATCACCAAGAAAGGTGAAATAATATACATTTTTCTGCATAATACCATACCTATTTCTAAATTGTCTTCCTTTGCCTAGCTTTTTTTTTTTTTAATCCAGGACAGAAACAAAATGAAGCTATTGTGTTCTTCATTGTCTAGTGTAATTATGGACAGTGGTCAAGGGTAAAATATACTGTGGATATGAAAAAGATTCTCACTTATTGAATAGGTATAGTGCTGGAGTTAGTGACTCAGCATGCCTGGAGCAATTCTAAGCAGGTCTACTCTGAATTCTACTAAGGTCTATTCAATGGGCTTACTCCCAGGAAAGTGTTCTTAGGATTGCACTGTTAGTGTGTATATGTGTTATCTCCATGAATGGGATGACTCTATTTGTCTTAACCTGGGACAGGGCTGGCGCATGGGAGTTGGAGAGGTAGGTGGCCGCCTGGAGCACCACTTCGCTGCAGGGGGGGCAGGGGCCCCTTTCCCCGCTCACGCCAACCCTTATGCTCTTCCTGGCTCCCTCTGAGGTAGGAGAGGGCCGGGCATGGGGCGGGCCGAGCCGTGCGTTCTTTCTTCAAGAATGCACAGCTCAGCCTGCCCTGTGCCCAGCCCTCTCCTGCTTCAGAGGGAGCTAGGAAGAGATCTTTCCAGCTCCCTTTGAAGCAGGAGAGGACCAGCCATGGGGTGGACCGAGCATTCGCGCTTCGTTCGCCTCCGATGATGTAACTTCCTGTGACATCATTGGGCCATGTGTGAGTAGACCCCTTGGGAGGCAGGGGCCCAGGGTTTGGCCTGGGGCGCCAGAACCCCTAGCACCAGGCCTGACCTGGGAGCTTCCCTCTGACCCCCTCCTATCTCCCATTGTCCTCTCACTCATAGCACATGGTCCTCCATGGAGACATATGTCTCTGCTAGTCTCTCATGTAAAGACAATACTCTCATACTCACACACATGTGATCCCATACAAGCTGGCCATTTGTGATAGGGAAAGTTCTCTTTAGATTAGGTTTCTTTCTGTTCTATTGACTGAAATGTGAATGTGAGCTGAATCTACTTCAATAAATGTAAATTTACTTTTTTTGCAATGTACTTCCTGTGAGATTTATGTACTGCACTCAGTATTGCGCTTCTGTGACTGGGCAAACTCTGCTATATTAACCAAATATCCCAGTATATAGTACCAATTTCATTATTGTTAGTACTTGCTGCTGATATCTACATAATACTAGAGTTTATATTTGGTTGGTGTCAAACAGTAATCCAGTAAACCTGCATTTCTCATATGACTGCTGTTCTCCTCTGACTAGTCTGTGTTGGATTACAAAACTTCAAGGGTTTAATCCAGTGACATCAATGATTTTTATAGATCTAATTTTAATATGTTCGCATACTGCTAATGTTTTTAAACCGTTGTTAGCCGCCCTGAGCCTGTTGGGAGAGGGTGGGATATAAATCTGATAAATAAATAAATTGGGCTTTAGAGCACTGGAATGTTTTTACATTATAAATTTTACCATAATGTAAAATATGTCCCTAGTAATAAGGTTTAGAATTTTTGTAATGGTTTAGATTAAGTCCATTATCTGAAAACCAACATAGACATAGGATCCTGAGTCCCTGTCCATTTGAAAAAGGTAAATTGTGTGTACAAGGAATCTAGACTGGATTGGGGCTGCCTTCAGATGAAAGAGGGAATTTAACCTTCATTTGCTTCATGTTGCTAATTGAAACTGGGATCCCCAAACCATCATTAGCATTTTAAAGAGTAAAAAGCAATTTCCATTTAAAAACTCATTTTTCTCTTTTAAAACGCTAATAAAATATGAACCCAGCTTCAATTACCAAAACTAAGTTTGAATGAAGGGTTAAATACTCCCTCCCTTTCCTGTGCATACCTAATTAAATTTGTGACTGTGCATGTGTGCAGCTTATCTTTTGCATTTAGAAATCAATGATAAATGTTATGTTTGCTTTGCAGCCAATCTTGTAAGGAATATCAGTAGATAAGATGGACAGGTTCCTGAAACCAGGAACTGAATTTATGGTTCAGGCAATAGTCAGTTCATTGTGTAACCTCTTACTATACTAAGCTATTTTAGCTGCTATGGCCATATTATCCTTTTAAAGCCCATTTCCCCAGTATAGATGTGCTGAATCTAAAACAGTTAAACTTTTTTCTCATTGTTGAACAGTTAGCAGGGGAAAGGAAACAGCTGACTGATTCCTCCTTCTATTTGGTGAAGTGTACCCAGGGCTTTTTTTGAACAGGAATGCATAGGAATCCAGTTCCGACTTGGTTTGGTGTCAGGGGGTGTGGCCCAATATGCAAATGAGTTCTTGCTGGGCTTTTTAAAAAGACCTGTGCAGAACAATGGTGCTGTCAGGGAGTGTGGCCTAATATGCAAAACAGGAATGCAGAGGAATGCAGTTCTGACTGCCTTGGTGTCAGAGGGTGTGGCCTAATATGCAGATGAATTCCTGCTGGGCTTTTTCTACAAAAAAAAAAGCCTGAGTGTACCTCATGAATGCTGCAATTCATGCTCCTTGAAATCAGGACCAGAACAGCTTGCACAACCCTGATGGTTGGATGCAAGACATTCCCCTTTGGACAAAAGATGGCTCTGGGAATAGACATTGGACAGCAGCTAAGATCCCATGTTTTGGAAGTGTAGGGGTGCAGTCAGACGTACCATTAGTGGCGACACAGCTCCGTCTCGCTGTCGGATTAAATGTGTTCATTCAGACATCCACATCTGGCAATCGAGCATCATCCAGGGTCATCCCAGCTTGCTGCGCCTCAATGCCGCATTAATTTGACAGCGCAGAAAGTCCGGCCCTTTTTCAAAAATGCGGCACAAGATCAGCTTTTTCCTGTTTGGACAGCTCATGCACGATACTGTCCCTTGGAATGTTTACCGCCCCTCCCACCTTTTTTTTTTTAAAAAAAAAGCCCCAGCAGACATGCGCATTGCCAGACCATCCGGGAATCTGAGGTGACGCTTCTGCTTCTCCAATCAACACAGGATTGGAGCGGGGGGGGGGGGGGGGAACGTTATCCCACTATTCAGAACAGGAAATTTTTTTTTTTCAATGTGGAGGATTTCCAGATATCATTGTCACTGCCAATTTCTAGGAAAGTAATTCCTGGCAGTTTCCTGGTTTGAATCGGCAACGTTAATTCTGGAAACTTTCCCCCCTCCCCCCCTGCCTCTGAAGCAACATTTGATTTCCCACCTCCAAACAGTTGGGTGCATGTTCAATGGACCCTTCCCTCCCAGAAATCACCATCTGATCATGCATGCTCCAAGAAAAGAGCGTGATAGTATTGGATGTCTGATCGTTCAACAACAGAATGAGTCGCATTCTTGGATGCTTGTCTGAATGGCCCTACATCGAATCAATATTCAGCGGTTCAAATTTGAGTGCTACACACCCACTTTTAATGTGATGTGTGACCGCACCCTATGCCACTGTTCAGCAATAGTAACCTCAGCTTCCCCTCTCCCTGGATGCTGGCAGTGATACCACTTGGGCCTCCTGGAAGGATTGCCTGTTCCTCCTCTGTTAACATGCATGCTACCACCATACGTGGCAATGGTAGTTCCTCCTCTTCTTTCATCTTCTGCTCTGCCAGATAGTTAGCAAAGGCTGCTTGCTGCTTAGTAAGAGTAATTATTATCCATTTCACCACTGCAGTCTGGCAAGGTGCAATTCAAATGATCAATATGTGGTGGAGACTCCATGCCAGATATGACCTCACATGGTAAATTGTTACAGATATCAGACATGCTTTAGAACAGCATTCCCGACCTTTTTGGCACCAGGGACTAGTTTTGTGAAAGACAATTTTTCCATGGACCGGGGTGGGGGGTGCGATTAGGCTTCCCAATCCCCAGGTTCCAGTGGGGGATCCCCCAGTTTTACAGGCTTCCCCACCCCCAGCCAGTTGACCAACAGGGGAAGCCCCGCCCCCACAGCCACCATGCAGCTCTAGATCTCCGGAAAATTTAGAAACCTGCAAACAGGTCCGTTTCAAAATGTATGTGCGTCTTTGTGCCTTTAAAGTTGAGCAGGAAGTACTTCATGGGAAGGGTCAGCAACACAGTCCCTTGGTTTGTTTTGCTTTTGTTTCAGAGTAACTAAGAGTGTGTGTGTGTGTGTGTGTGAGAGAGAGAGAGAGAGAGAGAGAGAGCAGCGTAGTCCCTGTTCTTTTCAGATGTCGTTGTGGAGGAACCAGACACAGTAAGTGTGTGTGTGTGTGTGTGTGAGAGAGAGAGGGTTGCCAATCCCCAGGTTTGGAGGCCCTCCCCCCCCGCTTAAAGGTCATCAGAAAGTGGCGGTGGGGGGAGGAGGGAAATGTCTACTGGGCAATTATTCCCTATGGAGAACGATTCCCATAGGGAATAATGGGGAATTGATCCACGTGTATCGGGGGCTCTGGGAGGGCTGTTTTTTTAGTTAGAGGCACCAAAGTTTCAGTAGAGCATCTAGTGCCTCTCCCCAAAATACCCGCCAAGTTTAAAAATGATTGGATTAGGGGGTCCAATTCTATGAGCCCCCAAAGAAAGTGCCCCTATCCTTCATTATTTCCTATGGAAGGAAGGCATTTTAAAAGGTGTGCTGTCCCTTTAAATGTGATGGCCAGAACTCCCTTGGAGTTCAATTATGCTTGTCACAGCCTTGCTCCTGGCTCCGCCCCAATATTTCCTGGCTCCACCCCCAAAGTTCTCAGATATTTCTTGAATTGCACTTGGCAACCCTAGGGGCAATGATTTTGGGATGATACAATTGTGCTGTCATGGGTGTTGGAGACCCTGCAGAAGAAGCTGAGCCTGCAGAAGAAACTGTGCCCCTGCCACCTGCACCAGTGCCCCTGCCTCCTACTGGAGAAGATCCAAGCCCCCCTGCCTCGCCCTCTCGGGTGGCTTGTGTGCGTGACCGCCTTCGTCAGGACCTCAGGGATCGGAGGAGGGCGGCACGCTCACAAGCAAGATGCTCCCTGAGCCCTGAGTTCTAAAAGGATCCTGGCCCCTCTAGGAGTGAGGATGCTTGAGTCTCAGCAGGATCCTGGCTGCCCTCTGAGTCAGCAATTAGTCCAAATGGGCAACAGACAGCAGAGGGCTCTATAGCTGTGGGCTTTGGGAGAAGGCTTTGTGGAAACAACTAGTCACTTACCTTAGGCTTCTGGACCCCTTGATGTTGGCTTTGACTTCTGGACCCCCTGACTTTGGCTTCTGAACCTCTGACCTGCAATACCTGGACTGTGATTTGGTTTTGGCGCTTTGAACCCTCTTTGCTCACCAGCTACAGACCCTAGACTTCACCCGGCCTGGCCCCAGCTTGTGACATGTGCACTCAAAAATTAAGGGTGGCAAAGTAGAATTAAAAGCAGAGGAACAACTGCAAGACAAATTTAATTGGTTCCAGATGCTATAAATTAAAAGTTAATGGATAAAGATATCAGGACTACAGGTATAAGGCAAGATCAGACAGAAATGGAAAAAGTGCTATTAGGGGAAGATGAAAAGTTGATTGCAAAGATGTATAAATTGTTATTGAAATGGTCTACAGAAGACGAAGTAGTAAAATCTCAAATGATTAAATGGGCAATAAATATGAATAAAGAAATTTCAATGGAGACATGGGAACACCTATGGAAGAACTCTATGAAAATATCGACATGTAATAATATAAAAGAAAACTGTTTGAAAATTCAATACAGGTGGTATATGACCCCTAAGAAGTTAGCAAAAATGAACAAACAGGCATCTGATCGGTGTTGGAAATGTAAAAAGCATGAAGGCTCTTTTTACCATATGTGGTGGACATGTGAAAAAGCGAGACAATTTTGGCAAATGATTCAACAAGAAATGCCGAAGATTTTGGGATATGCAGTTAAAAGGGCACCAGATACCTTTCTGGTAGGATTACAAATGGAAAGTTTTCCGAAGCAAGACAGGACTTTGGTGTGGTATATGTTGTCAGCTGCAAGAACATTGTTTGCACAAAGGTGGAAGCAAGCTGTAATACCAGATAAATGGGACTGGATTTTAAAAACTTTACATTGGAGTGAAATGGATAGACTTACTAGAATCTTGAAAGACAGTGATGCAGAAAAATTTAAAGATGAATGGAAGGAGTTACGGGACTATATTGAAAAGCAATGGAGAGTTAGACATTTAGTAGTTTTTGAAAGTATAACCTGAAATTGGGGGAAATGGGGGAGACAGGTGATTAGAAAGAATTTTTTTAATCAATATACGATAGCTCCTTTTATTAGCAGTTAGAAAATATAGTGATAATTACAACAAACAGTTATAATTGATGTGATAATAGATCGATGAAAGATAAGTGTAATACTATGGGTGAACTAAAAGGTTAAGGTGATATGATTTAGTATATTGAGATAAATAAGTTCAAGATGTGCTAACAATGTCCTGAAGGAAAGCTAGAAGACCGAATTATAAATAGAGCTATAGAGATGTTATTAGATTTTATGTAAGTTTTATAGTGCAAGATTCTAAAACGGATGGTACCTTAATTATTTTTTCTCAATAGCTTGAAGCACCGACGGAGGTCAAAGAAAAGAGGTGGGGGAAGTGAGAAAAAAAAAAGAAAATGTGTAATGTATTGATAAGGATTGAAATATTGCTTTTTTTTCCTTTTTTATTATTTGAAATACATTTCAATATATTGAAAATTTAATAAATTTGGTTAACACACAAAAAAAATTGTGCACTTTATTTCTTTTAGTTTGGTGTGGTGGTTAAGTGTGCGGACTCTTATTTTGGAGAACCGGGTTTGATTTCCCACTCCTCCACCTGCAGCTGTTGGAATGACCTTGGGTCAGCCATAGCTCTCACAGAGCTGTCCTTGAAAGGGCAGCTTCTGGGGAGAGCTCTCTTAATTCCACCCACCTCACAGAGTGTCTGTTGTGGGGGAGGAAGACAAAGGAGATTGTGAGCCGCTCTGAGACTCTGAAATTCGGAGTGGAGGGCAGGGTATACATCCAATGTCGTCATCTTATTATTATTACTACATTGTAATATATAATGAAATAATTATACAACTCATGGCCCTGTTGCTAACAGGCCAAGGACTGGTACCAGTCCATGGCCCGGGGGTTGGGGACCCCTGCTTTAGGACATACCATGAAGAACCTCAACAGAACAAGAATAGCATGTACTTTTGTGGTCTAATTTGTGTAACAGCTACCTATGCTGGATTAAAAAAACCAAGTATTAGCCATCTAGAGACAGTACAGTTTGAGAAATGAAGGCCATGTTTTCTAGCTCTTGGGGGAGGCGGGAGTTGATCAAAGCACCTTTTCACTTTAATTCATCCCTGTGCATAATCAGACATTATAGTGGATAATAAAAAAGAGTTCTGTTCTTTATTGGCATCAAAAGATTCATGGCCAACATTTTAGGTTTATTTTTTCAGGAAGAGAGGGAAAAAGACAAGGGATCTGCTTTATAGTAAATTACCACTTGACATTCAAGGCTAACAGTCCTCAGGTAAATCTATGTATAGTGACTGTTCCTGTTCTTCTTTTAAACAGACATCTCAACCACTTAGACTGCATTATAGCTTCAACACAGAAAAAAAGACTGTTTGGCTTCCTGAGTGATGTTCTAAATTATGAGGTGGACAGGTGAAGCTCATGTCTTTGTATGTTTCTCCTGAAGTGTGACAGACCAAATATTCACCAAACTCTGATATTTGTCAAATAGCTGAAATTTCTGAGCAAGTATCTGTACACACAATTTCCCCATGTAGCCAGAAAAATGTGGTGGTGGAACCCTGGGGGGTTTTCTTTCTGGGTGCACCCCACAAACCAGGGACCATGTCAGGTGTGGAGTACCACATTAGGTACACTATCAAAGACCAGTATATTTAGGAAACACAATATGCTACAGTGGAGCAGGGCAAAAGCTTACTTTCCTTGAACTTTTGCATATGAACATGTGTTTCATAGTCTTTCTTACCTGTTATATATTAATGCATTTGTAAGCTGCAGTACTGCAGTCCTAGATCTGAGATCGGTAAAGTGAGTACCCAGCTTGCTGGGGGTAAAGTGTAGATGACTGGGAAAGGCAATGGCAAACCACCCCATAAAAAGTTTGCCAAAAAAGTCATGATGTGATGACACCCCATGGGTTGGTAATAACTCGATGCTGCAGATCTTTTCCATAGCTGATAATGAAGTGTACTAATTTAAGTTGCAAAATAAATTAGATCCAGTGGCCCTATACCAAGTAACAAAATTTATTCCAGTGTAAGCTTTCTGAGTCAGAGCTCAGTTTTACATGCATGAACACTCTGGGGCAACCGCTTCTCCCCCTCACTTACCAGGCTGCCCTGGGGTGGTTGAGAAGGAAATGTCATGTATAAACGAAGCTCCTGCCCCCTGATGGATGCTTGATGCAGTCTGGGCTTTCCTGGGCTGCCAGAGATGTGGGAGGAACCAGGGAAGCCAATTGATGGGCTCATAAGGAAGTTGCCAGCCTTATATGGAAATTTCCAGCTATTGCTGGGGATGGGATGGGTAGGTAATGGCGCCAACGTGCCTCACTCAAGTCTCTCATGAGGAGCTGTTCTCTTCATGAGTAGGCAAGCAAGCTCTGACTGGGCTGGTGCACATTTGGGGGTCTCTGACTGAGGATGGCTTGAAGCTGCCTGCTTGGATGGAAGCTTGAAGCAGGTGGACCCAGTTGGAGAGGTATGGCTGTGCTAGGGCTAGCTGGCTAGCGGATGAAGCCCAGCCAGCAGTTGGTCAACACAGAGTTGGGATGTGTTTTCTGAATGGAGGCAAGTCTGGGGTAAGGCACAGGTGGGAAAGGTAGAAACTGGCCTGAGCTGGATAGATTTCTGGATTTGCAATAAATCCATGAACTCCCAGGAGTCCCCAACCCACAGGCTGGGAAATATTGATGAATACCTTGATTAGGTATTGGATGAGGACGACTTTGAACATTGTACACAATGAAGTCGCAATGTGCATAAACATTGTGAATACAGAAATGTTATGCTAGGAATATAAGAAAATACCTGTTTCCTTGGAGGCAAAGGAAGTGATGGAAAAGGGGCAATCACCCAATTATTACATTATGCTATTCTGGCAGTATGCAGCATATGATGGTACTGCTTTATATCTCTCTTTGAAGAACTGGTAGCAGTGAAACATATCATCCCATAAGCTATGTTAGCTGCTCCTTGTTTTGCTTTTCTTTCTTTACATCACTTCATAAAGACCAGATAATGCTTTGTCACTACTTCAGTTCAAAGTTCAGATCTGAAGTTCCTCAGCAGTCTTCTTGATTAAGTTGTCCCTCTAGGCATCTTCCTTTGCCAGTTCATAAGCAGTTGGGAATGGCCCACACACCCACTTGGAATGGATACTTTATTGTTTTGTTGTTGGGATCTTATTTTCATTTGTATTTTGCAAAGCAGTCATCTATGTCTTCAACACTAGGCCTTCTGGCAGTCCCCTGTACTCCTTCTGTTTGTGCTTTTGTGTTTATATAGAATAGATATATACAGCGGCCATTTTGTAGAAAAATAGGTGGTGGAGCTCATCCAGGGATTGTTATGCAGCTGCACATACAATTCAATGGACAAGGAGGTGGAACTCTCAGAAAGGTTCAGGAGCTGTGCTCCTGTAAACTCCCACTGAATCTGAGGCCTGGATATATATATATATAATCTGGCAGCTGAGTGTTTACATTTAACACATCTGTTGCAGTAGACACCTGTGAGTCTTTAAAGGACTACACAATTTGTTATAGCTATTGTTTCCATTTGCACTGCTTTCCTAGAAGGAAGAAATGTGTGCTATAGATCAGTCTCACATTTACATTTGCAAATTATTTATCTCTGTTGTTACATACATTACATAGCAGCTAGCCCAGGTTTCCCATTCAGTATATACTTGATAGGGGAGTGCACATCTAAAATTGTATCATACAAAAAGGCTCTAACAAGAGGGCTATATGGTGCAGTGGGAAAGAAAGGTCACCATGGCAGTGCAGAAGTCTGCTGAGCAACAAAACAAAAAGCACTGAAAAGCTTATTGTTGTTAACATAAATTGCATTTATAAGTATGACAATTTATAAATTATGATAATCCCAGATGTAGAGGCTCTTTTTAAAACAAAAAGATCAGATGGCAAGAGTCCCTAGAAAAAACAATAATGCTGGGAAAGTTAGGCTACAGGAAAAGAGGAAGACCCAAGATGAGATAGATTGATTCAATAAAAGATGCTGCAGCCCTCAGTGTGCAAAGCAGGCCTTTTGAAGAATGTTAATTCCTAGGGTGGCCATAAATTTGAAGTGGCACACACACAAAGATCAGATATATGAAATTAGCTTCTGAAGGCACTGGCTTGTAGTGGCTCACCATTTTTTGTCTTCCATCAATAAATCATAAATACCTTTTGATTTTTGGATGTTCCTTCCTGAAATAGCCGTTGAGAGATGGAAGAGATACATTTCAAGTCAGTTAGCACAAAGAATCCCAACAGATTAAGAACTATGACCCCAAATAAAGCAGGGATCAAAAATAAATCATAGGCAGATCTTCTCAAATACTTAAATGAGGAAAAAGTTTTCAGTCTGGGTATGGTGCTTTGGGTTATGGTCCTTCACTGATGGGAATTTAACTATTATCTCTTCTAAAACAATTAATGAACCAGATAAATATTTTACCCCCATAGAAGTGGCTTAACCTGTTTGTTTCAGCAGATAGGAATTTCCATAACACCTTATCAAAGGCATCCTACCACATTTTGGGTAATGATCTTTAATTATGTAAGTGATTTTTAAAAAGCTGTCTTAGTCTAAGTTGTTACAAAACTCAGTGAATATATTTGTTGTACAGTGCCTCTTTCTGTATTTAAGAGTCTGATGTGGAAAGGGGGCTAGTGATCTGTTATATCAATTAAAGACCTTATTCATCACAAGCTTACTTCTAGTTAGCCTTCTCTTTAGTCTATGAGCTATACCCAGACCACAAAACAAACAAACAAACAAACCGAAATCCACGGACATTTTTTCTTTATTTTTTCTTGGCATGGTCGTCTTTTTGCACACTATGTGCTGTTCCTGGATATTCTTTACTGCTAATATATAGACCTATATATGCCTTTAGATGACTGAAGTGGAAAACTATGTGGGCTAGCATTGCATTTTCATGGCCTTGGTGTTTCTTCCAGCTTTCCTAACAACTCAAATAGGGACTGTTATGGGGAGAGGGAGTTCTTATGCTGGATGGTAACTGTGCACAGGCTGAAGTGGTTTCCCATGTGCAGAGTACACCAGAGAGGGTCTCCAATGCTAATGTGGGATCTGTTAGAACATTTTTCTCCTCTCATCAAGGTATCTATTGTATTTTGATGCCTTTCTACATAAAAACACAAATGATTGCTGCTGTTGTGCTCTGAGGTATGATTCAGTGTCAATATAATTGCCGAGATTTAATTAATTATTTGTCACATTCTTTCCTGTCAAACACAAATGGCTGTCCAGTGAGGCACTGTGGCAGAGAAGATATAATTGAACAAGTCCATTGGAAAGATGGGTATTAGAGACCAAAGAGTCTGAAGCATGCCATAGCCTACCCTACAGCACCTTTTCAAGTTGGATTTCTGTTATGGCTTAGTTCCTTTCATGTTAAAGTCTTATTTCTAATGCCAAAAAACTGCAGTGAGTCAGGTCATGAAGACACAGAGAACTATTATTAGGAGCATGTTTATTTATAACAAGCAGTTTAGCAGTGTGCAACTAGATATGACAGTCTATGCTTTATTGAAGGCTTATTGCATGCCTTGGCGGAGAAGGAATGCGAAGGCCTTTATGCCACCTTTAAAAAATACAGGAAGCTTACAGGAATGCCCTGGCACAAACACCTATGACCGTTGTTCTAATTTTGTTTACATTTCAAACAAGTTTGTTCCTGTCAGTGGTTCAGTAACATGAACACCATAGTATGGAATCTATGCCTCTTTGCACATTACCTTGTTGCTGGATGCACATTTTTCACATGTGGCAACTTTGTATTTGCAAACACAGGTATGGTGCAAGTGCACTGAGAGGAGAGAGATGATTTGCTTCAGCTCCTTGTTGAGTGTACCATCAACAGTTTCCTTTTTGTATCTTGATTGATTAGGCTGATTCCAGTGGATCTAGCCACATTCTAACACCATGGAGAATATAAATGTTCCTTGAGAAAAATCTGGATACCTCTTCTCTATTGGAAAGCCAGTTTGGTGTAGTGGTTAAGAACACAGACTCTAATCTGGGAAAACTGGGTTTGATTCCCCGTTCCCCCACATGTACCTGCCGGTGTGACCTTGCATCAGTCACAAGTTCATTCAGAGCAGTTCTCCAAAGAGCTCTCTCAGCCCCACCTACCTCACAGGATGTCTGTTGTGAGGAAGGGGAAGGAAAGGAGATTGTAAGGCATTCTTGAGACTCCGGGTGAAGGGTGGGGTATAAACCCAATGAGAAAAACATGAAAAAATTGTCTCCAAAAGAATCTTGGCAAGCATTTGCTAATCGGCTTATGTTAGTGCTCATGTTATCTCTGCATGTTCGTCTAGAAATATGCTTAAAACTATGGCCAGAATAACCACCCAGGAAGGTCACATTCCTTTAGAAGCATCTAGGCAACAACCCTATATCCTAACTGACTGGTCCTTTTCATCTATATTTCAGTTTTCTCTTCTCTGTACAGTTCATTTTCCTGTGTGGCTCTAACCTAACAACAACATTTATTTTCCAGTAGGCATGTCTTGCTAATTTGATGTTATCTCATTGAGCATTCCAGTGTCCTGAAGTGACTGGATGATGGCCTATTCTAAAAGCAGGTGGTTGAGTAATTGAGGCATGACCAACTACAGTTCAGAAAATACATTTGAACCTGCTGGCAGAAGGAACTCCATTACCTGAGTCAAACTGAAAATGTGTGGGAAGTTGTTTACTGGTCAAAGTTTTGTGCTGCATGACAGCAAGTGCAGAGTTAATTTATGATAATAGAAACCTCTGAATCATTTGCCTTCTACTATGTGAGCTATGTGGGAGATGCGATTTCATTTAACTCCAATCTAATCCAATACAGGCTGGACTATTGCAATATGTTCTGTGTAGGATTGCCTTTGAAGACTGTTTGGTTCAAAACGTAGTGGCAAGATTGTTATCTAGTATATATGGGTCAGTGAAAACAAAATTACTCTGGCTGCTGGGCCACTCATTTCCAGGACCAATTCACAGCACTGTTTACTTCACCCTTTGTTGAAGGTATATAACTGGGATCGATTTGTAGGTTAATTTAATATCCTTGTTAGTGGCTGAACTTGATAGGATTGCCAACACCCAGGTCCCAGCAGGGTTCCCCCCACTTTTGGGGGTTCCAATGTGCCACTGGCCAGCTGGGGCAACCCCACCCCCAAACAGGGATATCATCATGTAACATCCCCAACACGATGACACCACCCGGAAGTAACCTAGAATTTTCTGATATAGATTTTAGATTTTAAAGAGATTGTTAAATTCAATCCTTTTTTGTATTATCATTATGAGCCTTACCACATTTCCTACTTTCATGACTGGTGTTTCTTAGTTGTTTATTCTATACTGTTTTATGTCACTTGTACACCATCTGTATGCAGCTGATGCAAACCCAGACCTTTAAAAAAAAAACAATAATTCTTTCACATTTCAATATGTATGGTAAGAAGAAAAAAGATAATTGATCCTTTATCCTAAGTGGGGAAAATTTATATCAGAAATGTGTGTGTGTGTGGAATTGAACTAATATGTTCATGGAGTTTGGAAGATTCCTGGTTATTCATGTGGCAATATGATTTGGACACATATCCAGATCCCAGGACACATAGCACTTAAAAGTTGATCTTGAAGGTGTATAGGTGTAGAGGGATGTGCCTCTGGCTAATTTCCGGCACATTGCTTGGTATGTTGCAGAAACAACTTGTAGCTACTTGGAACAGTGTCTGTATACATTAAGTTGAAATTAAAAATGCTGTTGTCTTTGCAATCTGCTTGAATTGAATCTCCATGCTGTATATGTAAGCGAGATGTCTGTAGCTCTCCATATTCTGATATCACCTTCTCTCGCAACTGACCAACTCTTTTACCATTCATTTCTGTTGAGGTTGATTTCGAAATTGGAAAATAAATAGCAAAATAAAATGGGAAAATGCAATAAAAACAAAATATTGTCTGTGGCCTGTGAGCCAGCCCTGCAAGGCCTGCATGGCTGTGGCATGCTCCAACCGGTTCAACTGGATGTAAACATGGCTAGACAGGAAATGGTGGGACACCACCAGAGGGTCCAATCCCACAGCCCATTACTCAAAAGGGAAAGCAAAGCCCATGGAAGGATGGCTGAGAGTTTGAGGCAAGGAGTGAGAAGGCCAACAGGAGGATGTTCCCACTACACAATACCTAGGAAAGGAGAAAGTAAGGGAACGCCTGGAAAGGCTGGCCTGGGCAACCCGATCTTAATTACCTGGAAATACAGGGATGGAGCCATGGTGGTGGAGGATGCTGGGGGCATGGAGCACCCGTAACAGAAAAATTAGCACTATAGTGAACACAGGACCAAGGAAGAGCCACAAAGGCAAACCTAAAAGCCCCAACAAGTGGTTGAGGAGAGACGACCTGGGTCTGAAGCCTCTGTCCCACTAAGGGTGAAATGATCCTTGATAGCTTTCATACATGTGCACGAAAGCTTATACCCAGAATTAGACTTTATTGGCCTTAAAGGTGCCACTGGACCTTTAAATGTAACTATTTAAATATAACTATTGAACTTCAGTCATCAACAGCTTGAACAGCTGGAACTCTTAAGTAATCTGTAGAGTCTGAAGGAATTAAATTAGTAAAATTCAGGAAATGTTTGTTTACATCTAAATAAACTGGATTACTATTTAACTCTAATGACTGTTTAATGTCTAAGTCACCAGAAAATCAGCTCTTTAAAGGCTTTATAAGGGGAAAATGGCAACTGAAGTAAGCATTATTATATATAATAACAATCAATTGCCTTCCTGTGTGAATCCTAAAATCTTGCAAATCATAATCACAGAGTTGCCAATCTCCATGTGAGGCCTGGAGATCTCTTGGAATTACAACAGAGATACATTCCTCTGTATTAAAGGGCTGCTTTGAAGGGTGGACTCTATGGATGATATACCCCACTGAGGTCCCTCTCCTTCTCAAACCCTGCCCTCCCAAGGTTCCACCCCCAAAAAATCTCCAGGAATTTCTCAACTCAGTGATGGCAACCTTGCAAGATCCCCAGGTTTGCACAAAAATATGAAAAGTTGAAAAAAATATTAGCCACTGATGTCTGCATATGCACAGACATCACAATAAAACCTAACCTAAGAACTCTATATGTCACAGGAAAAAGCACAATTTGTTAGGGATCCATTGGGCAGAAGTAAACAACAGACAGTTGGACAAAAAGAGGGACCAAGTGATTGGGTGTGCTGGAGAGTAGGGTGAAATGGAAACTGAGGATTTTGGGATTTCTCCAATGGGGCCAAATAATGTCCTGTGGGTTGCTTCAGATAGGAAAATTGAGAAACTGAAGCCCCTGCTTAACATTGCACTGTGATCTGCATCAGGCACCACACAAAGAAGAAGCTGCAGTTTATGTCTGACAAAATGGAGACCCCAGATCCAGCCTGTGTACTCTGGATGTGCAATCAGGATTCAGCACAGGTGGTTGACAAACTTCAGCTTACAAAGAATTCTTCCTGCTCCAACTCCATTCGTTCCACTGGAGCTTGGGTTGTTTAGAAGGTGAGTTCTGCACCTATGGCACTTAGGTTGCGACCAATGTTCCCTCTAAGCTGCCGAGTCTTGTGAGCAAAAATTCTACTTTGTGAGCTACTGGTATTAAAGTTGTGAACTACTGGCATTAAAGTTGTGAGCTACTGCATAAATTATTGTGCTCTGGGGTCATCCTTCCTTATCTAAGACAAAAATGTGTGAGCTGGAAGCTAAAAACCTGTGAACTAACTCACACTAACTCAGCTTAGAGGGAACACTGGTTGAGATGCTTTTGATTTCTAAAGTCTGCAAGGCAATCCTGATTCCATGGAGGCTAAAAGCTATATTAGGGAACCCTGGAAGCTCTGATGTCAGAGCGGGCACACTGCGTTCAGTCAGTAGAGTGTGGTGTTTATTTTTCCCCCTCATGTCATGATATGTGATGCTTAATGTATGTGGTTAGTTTTTCATGTAGTACTTTACAGAGTAACATAAGCAAAAGGACTGCATCCAGCTGCCAGGGGAACTTGTAAGAGGTAAGCTAATGTGTGGATCAAACATGTGATTTCACCTATTTCCACAGCTAGAGCAGACTGTAGGAATGGGTGTTATCAGGAACATACTTGTAGAAAGATTTTCTCAGTGCTGAAATGGATTCCATGGTTTAGGCAAGCCAGGCATATCAGAACTGTGTTCCATGAATAATTGATTTTAGACTCAGAATAATAAACAGATTTGGCAACAAAACAGTGGTTCCTCATTTATGGTTTTTTTTTTAATTTACTTGTGTCTTTGGATTGTTGGTTTCTGTGGTGAAAAATGATCCCTACAGTGAAATCCTGCATCCTGTGTAATGGTTTTAATTCATACCCAACCATTGGGTTTCAACTCTTCCTTTCACCCTGCCTATCTTCCCATTAAGTAGAAATACCTGTTTGATTTCCACCATATATCTCAAGGAATGAACTATGACTCATGAAAGCCCATACTGAAATAAATGCTATTAGTCTTTAAGGTGTCTCTGAACTTTTGTTTTATTTTTCTGTAACAGATCTTTCACGAGCCCTGTGGCACAGGGCTCCTAAGCTCTGCTCATGACCTGAGTTTGATCCTTGCAGAAGCTGGGTTCAGGTAGCCGGTTTGAGTTGACTCAGCCTTCCAACCTTCTGAGGCCGGTAAAATGAGTACCCAGCTTGCTGGAGGGGAAGTGTAGATGACTGGGGAAGGCAATGGCAAACCACCCCGTAAAAAGTCTGCCATGAAAACGTGTTGAAAGCAACGTCACCCCAAAGTTGGAAACGACTGGTGCGTGCACAGGGGACTACTTTTACCTTTTTAAACAGACTATGCCAATAAAGGCTAACTTGACTGGTAACAGACTTTACAATAATTATTTTAACCATTCCATGTGCAAAGGTGAAAGATAATTTGGTTATGCATAGGCTAAACTTATTGCAGTACCAATCTGGAATAGTAAATTAAGTTTTAAATATTCAAACATCATCTAAAGTAAAAGAATGCTATCAGTAGAGTACTTTGAAATGCATATTTCCTTGCATAATGTGATCAAAGGTGGAAAGAAGGAAAGGATTCCTGTATATTTTGTTTCCTATGTATGTATGTTTGTGTTTCTCCATCTCTTTGTATGTCCACCCCTGTTTTTTTCTATGTACATATGCCACCCCCTTCCAGGTTTCCTTTATATATGTGTTAGTTATATTTGTTGTACTTTTGCTGAGTGTGAAGATAGCAGATTAATTCCCTATGCAGATATTATAACTGGCCTTCGGATTAGCTGAAAATGAAATTTTGTACTAGAACAGGAGAAGGAAGAGTGTTGTCTCCCAGAATTCTCTGTTTCTTGGCTTTGGATGTCTTCGTACAAATAAAAATTGTAAAGGAATCTGTTCATGCTCAGAAGTTCAGTGAGCAATTGAACTATTAATTCTTTTTACCTAACCCTGTGTGCCCGTTGCTCTATGTTAGCATAGCATTGATGTGAAAAGATTATATAGGTTTCCGTGGAAATACCAGTAAGACCCTTTAAGCTGTCAAGTTACATCTCATACACAGGGGATATCATCTGTTGGGGGATTTTTGTGGATTTTTTTGTTTGTTTTTGCCTGAGAGAGCACACCATGATACCGTTTCTCTGGAACCTGAAGCGATTGATATCCCGCTGCGGTATCATGTACACCAAGACCCATGTGATTGTCCTCCTGAGGCAACTGTTGTATGCATCTTGTTAACCCTAGCATGGTCAAAATAAGCAAATCTGTTGCTGCTTGACCTATTTTATTGTAAATCTAGAGACATTCAGCAGTAATAAAACAGTTCATCTACTAAAAAAATTAAGTGGCAAAGATACCATGTTCAGAACTGGCTCAGTACTTGAACATGCATATATCGAACAGATCAGATAAATCCCAGGCTGAGTTTATATTCCTTAGACCAAACCATCTTTTTGTTAATCCTATTGGACTTGCAGTATTCATACATGCTGTGAAATAACTTAACAATTCATTTATTGTGCAAAAGCAAAAGGAGAGGATTACCTAGAAACATCTGTAATGAAAAGAACAGTTACAGTGAATTGGATTTAGATGTATTTCTTCTGTGTCAATGTAAGACCTATTATAGTTTCTCCTCCTGTACAACTGCATGTACAGTTTCTATAGAAACGGGCATAATTCTGCCTTCAAGCTACCATTCAAACAGGTGCATCAAACATTTTTGTAATATTTATGCATAAAGTTTAAATTTGAAAAAATAAACGCTTGTCCCCTTGCTTGATATCAGCAAGCTGTCTGACCCAGGGTGTATCATTATTTCAATTTAACCACAGCAATCCAATAATGCTGTACAAAATAAAACCACTCCAAAATGTAAGGTCTGCATAAAACATACAGTTCCAAGCAAAATTACACAGTATGTGGCTTGCTGCTTGGCCATGAGTGATACACTGAGGATGCATTAAAAGATACAGAGGGGTTCATAA
This sequence comes from Heteronotia binoei, assembly GCF_032191835.1. NCBI lineage: Eukaryota > Metazoa > Chordata > Lepidosauria > Squamata > Gekkonidae > Heteronotia > Heteronotia binoei. The sequence goes on from NC_083225.1 coordinate 54,039,437, forward strand.
TAAGAAAAGATGCAAATATCTCTGGATGAAGCAAGGCATTTCATTTTATGGCTTAAAAGAAAAATGAACTTCTCACTGAGGAAGACTGAATTCTCTTTCCCGTGCTCAGTATGAATGATCTACAATGAAAAATGTGTAACTTGAGAGGAAGGAAATGATAAACAGAACAATGCTTTTAAAGAAAGACCAATAGTGATGGCCCCTCAGACACTACACTGGTTTATTTTAGCAAGAACACGAAGATAGACAGGTTGGTTTATGTGTCTGGTGAAATCAATTCTTACCTCTGGAAGCTCATACCACAATAAAACCAATTAGTTCCATGGTCCACCCCATTCCATTTGCTGATATTATGGCTCCAGTCTACATGATGTCACCTCTATGATGAAATGGTCTCCACATAATATCTTCTTATTTGTGTCACTACAACATATAGCAACACTGATCATGTGGCTTTTCCTGATTGTGTGGAACATTTAGGTTCATGTCAATTGCCACTAGGACCTTATGTGATGCTGGTCATGGAAGTTATAACATAGATTATCATGCCAGAACAGAGAAAACAGTGCCCACCATTCATTATAAAAATTCATTTTTAAAAAAGATAGGTCTTTTATATCTGGGTTGGAGGTGATTGCTACCAGGGTTACCCTTGTCAAAAACCAGCCTTGGTTCTTGGCTGCTCTCAGGGACCCCACTCTACCCCACAACTTAGGGCTCAGCCTCATGGTCTGAATTATTTGTGAATGAAGGAGGTTTAAAACCTTATCTTCCAACTCTATGGGGAACAAGGTCCTCATCAAATAAGAGTTGTTCCCAGCAAAAATGAATTCTTTTGATCTTGGCTCCATTTGCAAGTCACAAACCTGCATGTGCATGTGTTTGTGAGAGAGAAATAGAGGCATGTGGGCTTCTCCTCACCCCCTTTTCTCTCCGTATTTCTATTTCTCCTACCAATGCTATCCTTCAGCACCAGCTTGTGCCCCCACCCCCAGTAGCCAAACAAAGCAGCAGCAAAATGTGAGTGAGATTCTCTCCATGCAGTCTTTAGAAACCACCCCCAAATCATGGGCATGTCAAAGCTTCAATAAATAAATATAAATTCTAGAAAGCACTGATACTTGGGACCAATTTATCAATAAGTCAAAATAAAGAAGAATGCTCAGGAAAGTATCAAAAGGTAAATGGTGACCTAATGTTTTCTGATAATCTCTACATTCCTCTTCCTTAGAATGGATTAAAGATGGAGCATCTTGACACTGTCTAATAGGGCTGTCCTTGATATCAGAGTCTTGACAGGGAATTGCCACGCTACATAAGATGAAGCATCATAGAACATCCATGACTTAAAAGTCTGTACGATATAGTCAGCAATATAAGGTAAGATTCATATTTGGCCATTATACAGTATCTATCCCTTGTGCTTTTGAAAGTCATCCCATAAAAATAGCAATCATATATAGGGAGTATATGGTAGTATGAAGATAGTATATACCAGAAGGTTCCAGATTCATTCCAAGTCAGTATAAAGCAGCTTTGTATATTCATGTGTACTCTTTTGAGTGTTTTAATAAATGGGCATAGCCTTGAGAGCAGACACCTGGACTTCTCAAGAACTATGAAGAGACGCTCCAAGTAAGATTGATACCAGGTAGTGAACAGCCAATTCTTATGAAGCATTAGCTCTAATTGTAATACAAAAAGTATGGGAACTTCTCACCTGAATTTTCTGCAATAATATTACTCTTATCCCTGTAAGGACCTATGCACCTGCCATAGCTTTTCCTTTTAAAGTAGAACTTAAATGTGGACATAGTGAAGAAAAAAATGGATACGTCATCTGTCATGCTGATTTTACCCTAAGGGACTCAGCTATATTTGCTAGATCACTTGGAAAAATTGTTGTATCCTAGAAATAGATTTTTGAAATTAAAAAAGGCACAGAAGTAACCTATATTTCTTTGCTACAGTTCTTCTGTAACAAAGCCAAAAAAGGCAAATGATAGTTCTTTACCAGAGCACAGAACATTCGTGGTCTGCAGTAGCAACTGGATTTTACAACTCAATGAAGTCATTATTGAAGCTACAGTTTTGATTCGAGTCTTACAGGCAGTGACTCATGCTGTTCTTGTAACTCGGAGGAGATTGGAGAAGCCATGGAAGAGTAGCAGCAACTAGACTACAGAACTCTGATCTATATTCAGACGTGAGCACTATTATCAGATTTCTTTCTTTTTTGGTGTATCAAAGCAGTTTTTTTTCTTAGGTTGGGTACAGACAGGTCCCCCCGCATTATGTATTTTAAACTGTTTTTAAATTGTTTTAAATTTAATTGATTTTATTGTGGTGATGCACTGTTTTATGATGATTTTTGTAAGCCACCCTGAGCCTGCCTTGATGGGGAGGGCAGGGTATAAATTTAATAAAACCTAAAACCTAAACCTATTGAAGGTAGTATGACAAACCATCATTGTGTACTCATCTCTCCATTGTAATGGTGAATTTTTAATTATCTGAATAAAGAACTTAGAAAACCAACAAACTGTCTTAAGCTGCTCTATAACGGTTATGCAATTGCTTAGGATAGCAAATTAGCACTCTACACCAGTATGTGCATGTGTGTGTTATGTGCCATTAAGTCACTTTCAACTCACAGAAATCCTATGAATTAAAACATATCATTAAATAGTTGCGATCTCATTAGTTGGGATCTCAATTTGGAATCTCAAATAGTTGGGATCTCAATTTGGATGAGGGCTCAAAAGGCCCCCATAGCTGCTCTTTGCCCCTTGAGGAAAACCTTTAGTTGCTATATGTTGCATCTGTCTGTCTGTCTGTCTCCTCCCTGAGGCTATGACACACCCATACACTTAACTCGCTCAGAAGAAATATTTTCCCTCTCTTTTGCTTTCCTTTTGTGACCGATCCACCCTAGTTGTCTGTTTTCTTCTTTCCTGAAGAACACTGGCTGTCCCATCCTGTCACAGTATAATATTTTGGCTGATTGCTCAGCCCAGGAACCCGAGGGAAGGATTTAGAGCACACCCCCATAACAACTGAAATAGCACTCAAGACTTTTGGAAGTTAAAAAAATAGCAAAATATTTTATTCAACACAAGAGAGGGAAAGGTTAGGTGAAATGTAAAATGTATGGAAATATCCTGTTTTTAATATTTTATGTTGTTTTTAACTGTTGTTAACCACCCTGAGCTTGTCAGGGGAGGGTGGGATATAAATTTGATAAAATAAATAAAAATAAAATTTCTGAGGTAACTTGAATAAATAACTCTGAGATAAAATCATTAGATGCACATAGTACAGTTATATGTTTCAGGCTTATGACAGTTTCTTAACCTATTCAGTAGCCACCCTTCTCTAAAAACACCATTACTCTTCTTGAGTTTTAATTCTGAAGTTCTCCAAAGGCAGTTTCTAACCACACTGGACCAGGGATCTCTACTCTTCAGAGCTATCGCCCTATTTTGACCAGGTAGGGAAATTCTTTTCTTATTAGAAGATCTATCTCCTTTCCTTGGTTTGAATGGAAATCTTCACCTAACTATGTACTCTTTCTTGCCAACCTCCCCAGTACTCTGTGGTAAACTGCTTTCAGTCAGGGCTGAGTTCAGAATGAATTTCTCCTCAGCATTCAGCTCCCAGGTGATGGTGACCAATCAGATTTCTTTGAACAACCCATCACTTAAGGTTCTCAAGATCTGTGACGAATTAACCTGTCACCGTCTTTTACTTGTTTGCACAGCGCTTCTAAGCTTTTAAAAGTGCAGCCCATCACAGAGACATGGAAGCTGGGAGAGGGGATGTAATTTAAAGCAGTTTTCTCTGCACCATATGCTACAATATATTTACTTCTCTATGTGGCTGTTGTTTAGCCATAAGAATATCCTGGAAAGCCATTTCTGCATCTTCCAGTGTTTAATTGAGTTTCAGTTTTTAGCAGCAGAATTAAACTGGATAAGATATTAGCCTACATTCCAGATAGCAGCATTGTTTAAGGGACTTTTGGGTGGATTTTACACATTCACCACAATATAGTTAAACCCACCCACCCACCCACATATGTCTACCATATTTTTCATAGTGCAGAATTAACTGCAATAAGCATATTGAAATCAAGAGGCTTAGATTGGACTGACATGAGATTTCACTGTAAGGCTGAACCCATTCCCAAGACTTTGTTCTGCACCATGACCTGACTGCAAAATTCATCCTGCAATATAAAATATGGCTGGGAGGTTCTACCGTCTGGCCACAAAAGTGGCAGGTTAACCCAGTGCATGTGCTTAGATTGTACTTGTTGTTGGGCTGTCTTGTGGTGTGCTCATTTTTCTCTGTTCTAATCCTTTGGAAATATTTACAAGAGCTACAAGAATTTCCAAGGGAAGATTTCTTGGGGGCAAGTTTGAGTCATGTTTAATCCAAATCACTCTGTGTTTCTGCATTTAAGAACTAAGTTTAGCTCATTGCTTGTGCTTTCTCCCAGAATGTTTTAGAACACAGTAATAATAACGGCATTAAACTTGGTGCCCTTAAGGAGCAATTGTAACAGAGGGTCATATTTTCCTTCGTTTCAGTTAACCTGCTTGTCACATGAAATGATATACACACTCAACATTCTGCCCCCAAGTACTTCGCATGCTCTTTTAGTAGTACATAGATGGTGGAGTGAATTATATTCACATTATACTATAGAAGTTTCCACTGATACTGAGTCTTAAATAGTAGTCCTCAGTGATTGAACTGCATTCCAAAAAATGGCAAAAAATTTAAACTGGTTGAAGACTCATTCTTCCAAGGTAATGTACAAGTTTAGTTTAGGGTTTTGGCAAGCATTATGCTGTTAAGAACTTAGGTTGCCACCCTTGGCTTGGGAAATTCCTGGAGATGTAGGGAGGCAGACCCTGGGAAAGGCAGAATTTGGGGAAGGGAGAGGTATAACTCCTTAGACCTTCAAAAGCTGCTATTTCCTCCAGAGGAACTAAGCTCTGTTGCCTGGAAACTCAGTTGTAATTTGGGGAGATTTCTGGCCACCAACTGGAGGTTGGCAGCCCTATATAAAATACTGGTTTGCAGTGCAGCTTTCTTGGAAGTAAGCCCAATTGAGTAGACTTCAGTAGGACAGAATAGAAATATACTAAAAAAAATTAATAAATAAAATTAAGAGAGAAATATGTGCCTGTTCTCATTTTTTTAAAAAAAAGTATACTGGGAGGTAGCAAAAAGTTTTAAAATATACTTATCTTTGGAATAAAAGAAAATTCAGAAGCAACTTGTTAAGTTACAGCAGCATTCAGCTGTCATGACAATCCTCTGTTCAGGCAGGCATGAATCTGACTCACTGGTGTGTACAAGTGCTGGCCTTCATCCTCGTCCTCTCTCCTCCCCATGTGCATTATACATAATTCAAAGCTTCTTGGGTTTGGAAATTGTTAAATCAAATTCTAGTGTGTTGCATCATCTGAAGGGGAGCACCTAGTCTAATTGAAGTTTTTTTTCTTCCTGCAAACCAAGATTCTTAATCACATGGTGATCATGAGTGGGAAAGCAGAGAGGGGTGCAGAAGCATGGAAACAAGCCAAGTCCATGTCCATCATGAAAAAACAAAGTTTGTTATAGGAGGTAGCCATTGTGAATTCCAGAGATATTCCTATGAGTGTTTCTCTATAGAGGACATAGTTGAAGCTAACCTTTTTGACCAAAGTTCTGGGTTACTTTTAACAGAAAAAACAAAGTTTGTTATAGGAGGTAGCCATTGTGAATTCCAGAGATATTCCTATGAGTGTTTCTCTATAGAGGACATAGTTGAAGCTAACCTTTTTGACCAAAGTTCTGGGTTACTTTTAACAGACTTTTAAAACACAAAAATGTAGTGTTAGAAGTAGGCCATTTAAATTTCCTTGATGGCAATGACATTGTTTATATAACTGCTGGGACTGAAATTCAAGCTTTGATTCAGGGAAACATTCCTTACTCATGGGCATTTGCCATTTCATAATGGATAAGCTATCTGTTACATCTCTTATCTCAGTCTTTAAGAAGATCACAAGTCCACAGAATGCAATGGAACAAACTCTGCAACTCCCTGGTGCTTCTCCTTTTAAGTGTCTGATACATGTATACTTTGATTTACTTTACAATTTATCAGCAGCCTTCCTTTAAAGAGTAAAAACTGAGAAACATATTGTGAGTGGTGTTTACGGCCATAGCCTGGCATTAGGGATTTGTAGTCTGGAAATTTAATACTCAAGATCTGACATAAGCAACATCTTTGTAACTACAGTGGATGGTCTGAAACCAAGGTATTATCAGAAGACTCCAGATTTCAATAGTTCACAACATTTACTTAGAAAAATATGTAGGAATACAATCACACATAAAGAATCACAATACACACAATCACAAACAATACACACAAGGGACTAGACTAGGAAATAAGAAGTTGAAAATAGAGAATTTGAGGGGAAATTACAGAGGCAATATTACCTGTCTAGATGTGCAGAAGTCCATTGGGGGGAGGGGCAAGACATCCAGCATCTTGGGGGTGTGGTTGGATCCAGGAACACACTACAACACAGTGCATGGGCAAAGCTGGGTATATTTCTACCTCAAAATGTATCCTGAAGGATGGCTGGATGAGTCAAGTGGTTTAAACAATAGTTTGATGGGATTCCCATTATGAGTTGAATGTTTTCCAGGTGCTGGACACAAAAGTGTAATGTTCTCTGTTTGCTCAGAGAATGGGGCCAGCCAGGCAATGGCTGTGTGGTAAAAATGAAGATTCCCAGTTTGAAACAAAAGGTGGTAATGGTTTCTTGATGGGTGTCAGGAAGGAACATGATGATTTGATGTTTGAGATTAATTTTATTTTGGTACCCTGAGGATGAAGAAGGAAAAGGGGGGTTGTGCACATAGTATGCACATTAGCATAGGGTGACACAAAAGGTGCTTGGGTGGGTATGGAGGCACGAGAGGATTAGCCAGCAGTTGGCTGGTAGAACCCATTGTCTCGAACATTGCATTGTGGGGTGAGGGGGAAAGAAACTGGAACTAGGCTCGAGAACGCTGTTTTGCAACCTTAGCCAGAAATCCTTGACTGGCTTTTTGCACAAGCAGAGAGTGTTCTCACTTGGCCTGTTTTGTGGGATCTCTAGTTCAGATCAGAATATGGAGGCCCCATCATTTGTTGGGGTGCTTTCATAGGTCAGGCAGCATCTCTTGGCTACATATGTGCATTCAAACTGTATGTATAGAGGCTCTGTCCATGTGATCGGGTTCACTGTGTTTCAGATGCCCCCGATCATGGAGATGGGACGTGCTCATGTTGTCAATTGTACACACACAGGCAATGTGGCTACCTGAGATGAGTGGGTATAGATATGGGTAGCATATTTGTTCCAGAAATGGGAGGAAAGAGACAGACAGCTCAGGATTTTATTTACCTGGCAATAGGAAGCCCACTAGTGGAAGAGGCTTCAAGCTCTTTCCCTCCCCCCCAACCCCGCCGCCAATAGCAAAGAGCAAGCACACATCTCACACACACACATGCCCCTCGGAGACATGAGAAGTACCAATGACGTCAAAAGGATCAGCTTTGCTCTCTATGTGACAAAGAACTGCTAATTCAAGATGTTAAAAGAGATTTTCATACTGAAGTGTATTTAATGAGAGGAAACTTTAGATGAAAAGCAATTTATTTTGCCGGCAGCTTGAAATTATTCCCTGGGCTATTAGTGAAGATATATTTGACATATAGAAGAGATATCAAGAGCATTTTCTTCTGCTTGATCCTGAAAAGTAGATTAATCATGGTTTTTATTCTTAAATCCTCTCTCTCTCTCTCTCTCTCTCTCTCTCTCTCTCTGTAAGAGAGAGAGCATGGACATATGCTCATGTATGCACAGGCAAATATAATGAACTAGTGCTTTGGAATCTTGACTTTTAAAATCTTTTCCTGCTTCTATCCATTTACTTCATCTCTCCCAAGAATCTTTTGACTATTTTGTGTTTCTTGAATGGTCCAAAGCTCTTGGTTGTCAGCCACAATTCTCTCTCTTACACCAACCCTATGGGGCATAATTAGAGTCTACTTAACAGAGTAAATGCTCAGATATGCTGGTGTTTTTGTAGAAAAGCAATAAATTGCCCTGGAAATAAGCTGCCTCCTATGTTTACGCAAATAAAGATGAGAAGTATACCTCCTCCACTTCATCTGATCAAACAGGATTGAAGTCATAGGAGATAGTGCAATAGAAGTCTGAGCTTCATTTTCCATAGTTCCTTGATTGGCATCTTATATTTGTGCCAGCACTAGAGACCCCATTCCTCAATATTGTTTTTCGAGAAAGCTTAAAGGTGATTACTGTTCAGGTTGTGTATGCTCATCCTATTTGTGCTTCCGGTAAACAGGTTGTTGAAGCATGGCTGTGTAATCCTGAAGACCCTTTCCTGAGAGTAATCCCTATTGAATAGCATGGATTTCATTTCTAAGTAGAACTGCTTGGGATAGCTCTTGCAATACAAGAGCCCCTTGCTTCTGGTCACTCCAATGATGCTGGGATGGAAGAACCACTTACCTAAAGCAAATGAACTGCTTGTTACCCACTTCCTTCAGGAGAGTGACACAGATGTGGAACAGGAAATCATGTTGATAGATCCAGGTGAGTAGACGTGTTGGTCTGAAGCAACAGAACAAAGTTTGAATTCAGTGGCATCTTTAAGATAGATAAGGTTTAATTTTGGGTATAGGTTTTCATGTGCATGCACACTTCTTTGGATATCATGTTGTTCACCCTGCATAGGTGATGGTTTTCTTTTTAGATATTATTGGAGCTGTCCGGGATCAGACTGTTTCTTGTTTGTTTCTGTCTTGCTATAATTGAGTGGTACAAAGAAGGAGAGCTTTACTTGAGTTAGGACAACAGGCATGGCTCATTACTCTACATTGCCTGGTCCCACATAGCTACCAGCCTGGTCCAAGGCAAGCCCTTGAGGCACCTGTAAAGGTTCCAGGATTTGGCTCATTTCCAGTATGCCTAGCCAAGTGCAACACTTGTCTCTCTCCCTCCTTTTATTTGCTGGCATGCCAGTACCTTCATGTGGTGATACTGGGTTTTTCCATCCCAAAATGGTTCAGTATATTGTGTTTTATTAAACCATGTTGGGGAAAAGAGGTGATGAGCAAGTATGTGTGTCTGTGTTAAGTGCCATCAAGTTGCCATCAGGCAACCCTATGATTTAATGATCTTCAAAACATCCTATCCTTAACATCCTTATTCAGGTCTTGCAAGGGGCATGGCCTCCTTGATTAAATCAATCCATCTCTTGTTGGGTCTTTATCACTTCCAGCTACCTTCAACATTTTCTGTAATTATTGTCTTTTCCAGTGATTCTTGATTTCTCATAATGTGACCAAACTACGATAGTCTCAGCACCCAGATGAAGGTTAGTTTGAATAAAAGCAACACGTTACCCTTTGAATAGTTCCAAGCCAGTCCAAGCTTCTTCTCTTTCCATTAGGGGTTATAACAAACTTTGACCTGGAGCTAACTGTTACTCTTTTCCAGCCCTGTAAAAATATTTTTTTTTATTATTTTTAGATGTTTTGTGCACATGAATTGAAATAGCAATACTTTTCCAGTAGAGGAAAGCATATTGATATGCTACCTCTAGATTAGGGTTGCCAGGTATCACCTGGCTCCTAGGAGGGAAAGTTTCTCATACATGTGAAGTGTGGGATCACAATGATGTCACCCGGAAGTGACACCATCGCACTGGGCATGTTGCTCATGAATGTGCTAGCAATTTGGGGAACAAACTCGATGGTTCCATAGAGTTTTTACCCAAATTGCTAGAGCGCCCCCTGAACAGTGTGCCTGGCACTTTTGGGTGCCTGGCATTTTCAGGTGATGTCATTGCACTAAGCACGTTGGGCACAATGGAGCTCTTTGCAGGTGGGGATTCTCCATACCAGTGGGTTGGGGGCCTAAAATGGGGGGAACCCCTGCCCCCAGTGGGAGGCTAGGAACCCTACTCTAGATGTACATGACTTCTGACTTCATGATTCCTTCTTTCCAAGTGATGAGTCATAATTACTGTGTTGCCATAGACGGATTTAACAATGGTGATACTGACATAATAACATGCCAACAACAGGCATGAATGCCACTCTCATTCTTGGGTGCATGAGTCAGAATCATTGTGTGTTTATGAAATACAAGTCTCTTTTTTTTTAATTAGGAGAGTGGCTGTCTATGCAGGGTGCAGATATCTATGCATTGGGGTCTTGGAAAGTACTTAATTTCTAGCCTTTTCTCTGTTACTCTTGATGTTGCTCATTATTTTCTTTTTCTTTTTTTCTTAAACAGCGACACATTTAAATATAATGAGAAATTTTGTTCTTTTGTGAACATCTAGTAAGGACCTTCACGCATTTTCAAAGAACCCCTTGTGCATGAAATAATGAAAGTGTGTTGTGCATACTTTTTAGTGTCTTGTGGTGTTATTATTTTCCATTAGAAACACATACAAAAGAACTGAACTTATTATTTCCGAGGAATTAAATCAGAGAGACTTTTTCTATATATTTATTAATCTCATTTTTGCCTCTTTCTTGAAAGGGAAGGACAGGAAACAAAAAGAACTGGAAAAAAATCAGCTGTATTTAGGAGTAAACAATATAATTCTTAATCCTTGTGCCTCTCTGTGGCTCACATTTTCTATATGAGCATTTCTACAACATTGCTTTCATCTGGGGACCCTGGGTCTCTCCATTGACTTGTGGAATGCTATCAATTTTATGTTCAGATCTATCACATTAACCAGTCAGTCCTCCAAATATTAGTCTTGGCACAAAAGCCTTGACTTTGGCAAGACAATCCTTTCCACTCCCCAATTTCATCTGAAGTCCGAGAAAAGAATGTCTGTGGAAGAAGAGCTCTAGTCCAGCATCCTGTTTCACACGGCAGCCAAACAGTTCTAATTATTATTTGTTTAGAAAATGTATATGCCACCTTTCCAGAGACTTTTGGAGACCTGCCCCAGGAGGGACCAGCAAATGAACATAGAGACCAAGGCTTTCCTCTGATGCTGCCTTCTAGTACCAGTAAACAGAGGTTTTCTGCCTCTTTAAATTGTGTTGCCATTCACTCGCTATCATTAGTGGCCATGGATGAACTTCTCCTCCATGAATCTGTCTAATTCCCTCTTAATGCCATCTATGCTCATGGCCATCACTATGCCTGCTGGCAGGGAATCCCACAATTTAAATCCTTGTTGAGTCAAGAAGCTTTCTTTTTATCTGGCCTGAATGATTCTATTGCCTATCAATTTTACTGGGTGCCCCTGAGCTCTAGTATTATGGGAGAAGGAGAAAGGGTTCATTTTATCTACTTTCTCCACCCCATGCATAACTTTATATATCCATTCCCCTTCTGCTTTTTTTCTAAACTGAAAAGTCCCAATGTCTTTAGTCTTTCCTTATAGGAGAAGTGAGCCAATTCATCAGTCATTATGATTGCCCTCTTCTACATATTTTCCAGCTCTGCATTATCGTTCTTGAGGTATGGTAACCAGAACAACACATATTATTCCAAATGGGGCCTCAGCAAAGCTCTTTAAAGGGTGTTACAATATTGGCTGCTTGATTTTCTTGTATGTAATTTCCACTATGTTAAGTGAGGCTTACTCCCAAGTAAGTGCATCTGGGATCTCACCATTTCTATTGTAGCTGCAGTTTAAATATTGTTAATATAGTGCTCTCTGAAATTCTTTTTAAAAATCAGATTCTTTGATTTACTTAAAAGTATGCTATTTGATGTTTTCATAGACACCATCTTATGGCATTACTTCAGCTTTTTCTCCAGAGCTGCCCTTTCTGAAGTCATTATTACTCATTAGGTATATTGTGCAGGAAGCAGAAGTAGGTCAAGGATGAAAAGCTCCATCTTAGCAAGAGGCACACAAGTATTTCACAAAGCTATTTTCAACTTTTCATGGGATTAAAAAAGGGGTTTCTGCCGGATGAAAGCTGTCACTGCCAATTTACAAATCAATGTCCCACACAGAGAAGCCCTTGTTTCATATATTTAGCCTTTCATATGTTAAACACATTGTTTTAGAATTCTGTTCTAGAAGATGGGTCAGCATATCTAATGTGTCTACTGTGAATTTATTGCGCTGTGTGCATCAAACTGACAGCCCTCTCCTCAGATCCCAACCTGGTTGACACCACATGGCCATTCTACAGAGAGAAAATAAATGATACAAACACCCCAAGGCAAGGCTCAGTCCACATAGTGATCACAGCAGACAGCAGAGCAAGCCCACCAACATCCACCAATCATGGAGTTGCATGCCATGATTCCCACCTTATGTAGCATACACAGATGCAGCCAACCATTGCCTACCAAATGCACCATGGCTTCCTGACTTCTAGAAGCCACTGCCCACATGCAAAGTGCAAAAGGCAAAGGACAAAGAGCAGCTGGCCCCTTTACTCCCAAGGAGACTGCAAGTGGTGCAAGTGCAGGCGCCCCAGAGTTAACACACTCCAACATGGATTCAAGTCCCCACTTGCAATTGAGTTACTGGTCGACTGGTGGACTGGCCAATCCAACCTCAGTATTTGCATACTCCCATAGCTCACTAAACACAGACAACAACGATGGTCCAATCAAGCCCCATCATGCCAAGGTCACAGTGCATGTTTTCAAGCCCTTCCAGGACACCACCGACATGCCATGAGCCCATACAGCCAGCCTGGGACAAGTGATCCACCAATTAGAGGGCTGGACTGAGTGCTGGTCTCCGCACTGTAGCTGGCTGTTCTCCCATGGGTCAGGGCTTTGGCAGAGGTGGGCATCACCTCTCTGCAGGTAGGCATCACTTCTCTGCAATAAAGGGGAGTACAAGCTTACCTGTATCTGTGACCCTGAATAAAAAGTTCTTGCAATGGAAGCATGAACACTGCAAAGAAGTGCAGAGACTACAGGACAACAGATATGGACAGAGGGAACAGCAGGTGGAAGAGGCTGGGTAGGAGGAGGAGGAGCTACAGCACAATACCTCTGCTTCAAAGAGCCCAACCAGAAGAAGCCCCATGACTGGTTGTTAGTAGTGAAAAAGGAGTTCAGCAGTCGCTGAGATGCCATGTCAGAGGTTATGGCGAGGGAGTAGTTCACCAGGTCCCCTGAGACCACCAACGCCAATCCCCAGCTTTCATTTGGATGGCCTCTCTTGTGTGGCCATCAGCCCTGAGTCCACCTAACACCCAAACAGTGTTCCCTCTAAGCTGAGCTAGTGTGAGTTAGTCTACAGTTTTTTAGCCTCCAGCTCACACATTTTGTCTTAGCTCAGGATGGATGGCTCCAGAACAAACCAATTTATGCAGTAGCCAAATTGCTTTCTCACAACTTTGATGTAAGTAGCTCACAAAGTAGAATTTTTGCTCACGAGAGTTCCACAGATTAGAGGGAGCATTGCACCCAATAGGGGAGAGGTGTTCACAGTTAGGAGAATATAAAGTGTGGTCTGCAGCTGAGGCACTTGGTGTGAGCAGCAGAACAGGTATGGCTCAGAGATTTGAGTCTACCTAACATTCACATCCCAGCAAGGGAGAGATGTTCACAGTCAAGAGGGTATAAAATGCCAAGGTACCCAGTAGCTAAGCCTCAGTGTTTGGTGTGAGCAGAGAGACAGGCTGGCTTAGAGTCCTGAGTCTATGTAACACTCAAACCCCAGCAAGGGAGAGATATGCACAATCAGGAGAGTATAAAATGTAAGTTCTCACTCAGCCAAGTAGCTAAGTTCCACCTATAAGGAATAGCTGCCATTAAGGCTTGATGTTATTTGGGCTTATCAGTTTCTTTAGCCTGTATGTTTTGGCAAGCCCCTGACCCGACAAGCTAAAAGCAATGTGCTTGTTTTAACTACATTCATATGTAGCTTTTGGCTAATAAGAGAACCATTCTTGGGAGTCTTCCTAATTTGTTTCAATCTGCTGGTGCCAATTAGTTAACCATGTCCTGATTGGTTCAGGGGCTGAGGCAAGGACAGCTGAAAATATGCCTCACTTTGAGAGTAAGAAGCCAGCTATTCTATCAACAGTTGAGAAGGGGTTACATTGTTGATCTGCCCATAATGCGGACTGTGTGGTATGGGATGGACTTTCTCCTCCAAGCCTCTATGTGTGGTGGACCTATATCTGATGAGCAGGATTCTTTCTTTCAGTTGCTATTATGTTTGCCTTAAGAATGCTTCCAGTCTAGCATAAACCCTTTGTAACTTGAACAGCTTACTAAACTTGGAACCTTTCCTATTTACTTACTTACTGTGAGCTTGCAGATAACCTCAGAGGAGGATCTGGGAGGCTAAAAGCCCATGATAACAGGTCTAGAACCCATGGGACTCCTGACTGGCCTGGCTGGCTGTGGTTCAGTGCCTGGGAACAGGAGGGTAAGGGCTGGATCCCTTGAGGCTCCTGGGTGTCTGGGTTCAGTGCCCGAGAGCAGGAGTAGGGCTCTCCAGAACCACACATATAAAAGGTCCAGATCCCTTGAGGCTCTTGGCCAGCCCAGGTGGCTTTGGTTCAGAACCTGGGAGCAGGGGTCGGGTTGTCTAGGACTATACACCACCCCTCAGCAGAAGCAGAGAGACAGGTTTGGGTCAGAGCCCTGAGTCCATCTAACACCCAAACCCCTGCAGGGAAGAGAAGTTTACATTATTATAATATAATATAATATAATATAATATAATATAATATAATATAATATAATATAATATAATAATATTTATTTTATTTATTAAGGACAATATTTGAGTCTATTGCTACATAAATAATGCCTTAAACTTACATTAAAAAAAACATTCTAAAAGCAGAAACAGGTTTTGTCTGCTTCTTCTGCATAACAACACTGCAATAAATATATGTGTACATACAACATGTAGCTGTGTGTTAGTCTTTTATATGGCTGTGCAACAAGTAGGAGAGACTTTTGGTGCCCAAGAACAACAATTTTACATGCATTATTATTGCCTTGAGGCAATATAACACATTATTTTCAGAATTTTAAAAGTTAGACACACTTGCAAAGTTATTTCCTTTCACAAACCTATTTTGAATTATGAGGATAGGCTTTTGGGTGGAAGGAGGGGCAGTTAATAAGGACAGGTTTCCAGGGGTAGGGGTTTAACTGCCAGGCAAATCTAATTCTCTGCATGTGTCATTCTCACTATCAAAACACTGTAGATGATTATTAAAGTTGGGGCCAAACTAAATGTCTGAGTTTGGGTTCAGGTTGCCCTCAGCCACACAGCAATTAGGGAATGGATATTAAAAAATATAAAAGAGAGCCTTTGCGGTTGGATTGCCTGATGAGGTGGGGCAGACTCCTGCCTCCTTCCCCAAGCAATTTTCCCACACTGAAACAACACTGGGGAAAGAAGGTATTTCCCTAGTTTTGCTGTTCTACATGGAGTATTCTGTGTATGTAGAAAAGCAAGGATGGGGAAATAATTCACCTTGAGCTTTGAGACCCAGTTCTTTAATAACCTGCACAACTAGTTTGGCCTTTAGTCTTAAGTCTAACTGGTTCACCTGTCCAATCAGCTCCAGTACAACATACATTAGAGCAGGGGTGTTGAACTTATTTGTTATCAGAGCTGCATCTGACATAAATGAGACCTTGTTGGACCAGGCCATGTTGCATTGTGCCGAGCCGTGTCAGGCCAGGCCATGTGTGTACCTATTTAAGACTAGGTAGCAGAGATATAAATTTTATAAAGAACACAGACAAACACAAATATATATATTTTAAAAACTTAAAATGTTAGAAGTCATTGGTCTTAAAGATGCTTTCTTTGTATTTCTCCATGGGATCCAGAGAATTGGGCAAAGGAAGCTCTGGCTCTTTCCTTCCTTCCCCAGGGAGAAGGAAGCAGATGACAGCCAGTTGCTCGAGGGCCTGATAGGAGAGCTCTAGGGGCCTGATTCGTCCCCCGAACTACACATTTGAAACCCCTGCATTAGAGTATCTAATTCAATACACACCAGTTTCACTGATAGTGCAGTGTTCATATTTAAATTAACTGAACATATATTTCAGTGGGGTCATTTGTGTTGAAAACTCTTAGTGCTTGTTACAAGTCTTTGTAGAGTTCTTTGGAAGGAAGCCAAGACCAGAAATATGTATGTACATTTGGGAAGTGTCCATGCTGTAAAAATTGGTCTTATGTCCATGAAATGGACTACAATTGGAGATCATTGTGCTCTTGAATAAAGCAAGGAAACTATGGCCAGAACTTCTTCAACTACAAATATATTTCTGGCTCTGAATTTTTATTTAAGTAAAATTTTCTGCTGGCATGGAAACACCATGAAATCAATTTGGAAGTAAGGTTTCCATCTTTTCTGTTAAGTAAAGATAGTTCAGCTTCTGGGTCATCTATGGAATTGGATTTTTATTCTTTCATATTACTTCCACTTTGAGATAAAAATGTAATGCAAGTTCAAAGCATGCACTGTATCTTAAGAATACATTGGGCCCCACCTCCATCTCTCTCCCCTGGTATACCAAAATTGAACATTTTTTCTAGTTTGAGTTTTCAGGAATGACCTACTGACCTACTTTTCTGCATCTGACCACTAATGACGGGTATCCTCAAAAATTAATATTTTACTTTTTATACAAAGGCCAGCGTGGGCAGAGGACAGAGCTCTTGCTTCCCTACACAATCCTTTTTTTCAGTCCTGAAAACCCCAGGTGGGCAGTTATTCACATAAATTTGGAGCTGCATATGGAGTAACCAAAGATCTTAGCTCTACAACTGCTCCATAAACATTTCATTTCTAGGGGTTGTCTCCAAAGCTGATTGTCTGGAAGCACTCACCTCTTGGTCCCTTGCAAGGATCTGATTGGAAGGGAGAAATCCCATGGCCTAAGAAATCAGGAGTATCAAAGAAAAACAAGACACCTGCTGCTACTGACAGCAAGCACCTGAACACAGAAAACCATTGGGGAGAGCGGTTAATAATTTCTTAGAATCCTGGATTTACGTTTCCAGAAAATCACAATAATGACCTGATACAGCTATTTTCATGCATATTTTGGGCACAGGAATTTTGAAATGCACACACCTAATGAAAACATGCAGTTTCTTCTTGGAAGCAACTAAACTGCTGCTATGCTCAGCACAGAAATTATCTCCCTTTTTCTTTGCCTAATTCATTTCAGCTGTTGCCAGTGACAGCACAGGATAAAATAAAGAACACAAAGGACTGCCAGTCAGCTAGATGGCAATGTATTAATATGCTTTTGTGCTCATACTTTAAAATGAACCTGTCTTCAAGTACTTTCATTCATTTCATGATCATAGGCATTCAATTCCCTTCCCACCTACTCCAATTTATCCCAGGTGTAGGGACACATCTTAGAAATCCATTGATTAAAACCCAGGCAAGAATATCTTCAGTTTCTTTTTGTATCTTGGCAAATGTGGGTGTTGCATCTTAGGTTTTATGTAGGGCAAAATGATAACAATGAAATACCAGGGTCATAGAAAGAAAGCCATTAATAGCAGAAAGGAAATACACATTGAGCAAAAAATCAGTAATCAAATCAAACCAAATGTCAAACAAGCATACATCTCAGGTAAAAGGAGAATGTACAGTTATGACTGGAAGGCACACGATAAGGCAACCGGTCTGTCCCTGGTCTTGGCTTAAAGGCCAAACTATACATGACCATGGGGGGTGGGTTGGCCTTGAAAAAGCCCAAAAGAAAACAACAGCACTTCGTTATGCTTTAAAATAAAGGTTGCAGCCATGAGTCTAGGGTCTAGTCATTCTGTCTTAGAATACCCTTAGATGGCAGATCTCTTGAGGGTCCCATGACAATGCCTTAGAGGTGGCTGAGAGGTGATATGATCACCATCTTCAAGTACTTGAGGGGCTGTCACATAGAGGATGGTGTGGAATTGTTTTCTGTGGCCCCAGAAGGTAGGACCAGAATCACTGGGTTGAAATTAAATCAAAGGAGTTTCCAACTCAGCATTAGGAAGAACTTCCTGACCATTAGAGCGGTTCCTCAGTAGAACAGGCTTCCTTAGGAGGTGGTAGGGTCTCCCTCCTTGGAGGTTTTTAAACAGAGGCTAGATGACCATCTGACAGCAATGAAGATCCTGTGAATTTAGAGGGAGATATTTGTGAGTTTCCTCCATTGTGCAGGGGGTTGGACTAGATGACCTGGAGGTCCCTTCCAACTCTACAATTCTATGATTCTATTTCATGCTAGAACATAATAGGGAAATATAGTAAATATGGCTTATCAAACAGGTATTTTGCTAATCATAAATAATCATTATTCCTCTTTCCCCAATCAGTTATCTTATGAAAGCAAACCACTCAGCTATGTTGGACATACTACAGAAGAAAGTTAATTCAGAACTTATGAAGCTCATTCTAGGGTTGAGACATTTTGTAAATACATTATGCACCTCACCACCGATAATTTTTTAAACTTTTCCTTTAAAAAGAAAGCATATGCCACTGATTTCTTGATGAAATTAGCAGATAATTTGGTTTTATGGCAAGGAGAAAGAGCTCCCACTGAAATGAGTTTGGACATGCCCACAAACTCCATGGAAACTTAAACTGGTTATTCCCATACTCTTCTGGGAAAGTAAAACAAGCAAAGCAATAATGGAAAGGGCTGCTAGTTTTGTATCAGGGGAGTATAATCAGTGCTTTTTGTTTTTCTGTATCATCATCAGAGAGCTGATCTGTTACATGGTTTTTGAATATTCTATTTTGGCCAGAATTTTGTAGCTTGGAATGGAGCCTGAATGTCTTTGGGGGCCCAGAAAATGTAATAAAAGACATGCATGATTGTCAAAGATCCCAGCTGGGTTATCGCTCCTGGCTTCCTTTTGGAATTGCTGAACAACTTCCAGACCTGTGGGTCCTTGAAGCTGGATGCCCACAAGGAAACCAAATCATGTAAAAATGTATAAAGGTTTCAAAAATTATTAAAATAACTGACTATGCAGTAAAGGTTCTTTAGTTCGGCAACAAAAAACTAAAAAAGTTAACTATTCTAATTCATTGTATACCTTGGTATTAGCTGGCAAATCTCTTGCAATATAAAATCTAAACAGTAGCATAAGAGCACTCTATAAGTAGCATTCCATCATTGTAAGCCAAATTGCCCTCAAAAGAGGTTGGGGAATTAATAGGTGGGCAACTGTGGCTCAGCGGGATTCAGAATCTATGTATACAGGATGTAAGTTCCAGAAACTCTCACTGAATTGACAAAGGACACTAATTACGTAAAATAATTATGCTTTTATTATAGAAAAATATAGAACACACATATAAGGTAATGGATACATACAGCACACATTCAGGCCTAAGAAAACAAGGCATGAAAAATACAGGGGTAACACAAGGGTAAAACATAGACAGGGTATACTACCTGGTCCTGATAGGCTTAAGGTCCAGTTACAACTAGAAGATATAGACATGCACTGCCATGTGCCATCCCTGATGCTCCTTACTTAGAGTAGGGAGAGGGGAACAATCTGGTTACATGTTGCTCAGGCAGATAGAGAGAGCAAGAGAGCTTTCTCTCCTGTTATAATATTTTGGAAAGGAAGAGGTCCTCCCAAAAAGGGGCTGGCTTGTTGGTGGGCAGTGTCTAGTCTTTTCTGATTGGGTGCCCACCTCAGACCAATGAGCAGAACTGACTCTGGTCACCTGGATGGATCTTCAGGTAACAATAGTGGGGCTGATTTAGTGATATCTGCCCAATAGGTTACAATAGGTCAGGATATGTGTTAGTAGCTTGGGTGGTTTAGTAAGGATACCCCTGGGGAGAGGCAAGCATAGAGCACAAAGAATTTGTCTAGGTATCGGACATTACCATAGCATTAGATAAAGAGAGGCTGAGTTGCTGCAAAGAGCAGGGAGGTGGCTGATTAATCAGTAGCTGAGGATTAGCATGTGAACAATACTTACCAGAAGTCCCCATTGTTATTATGCACTCTGTTTGGGCGGGGGAGAGGGTCATGTCCAGAGGGTGCCTTTAGGTAGGGATCAGAACAAGCTCTCTACTGTGTCTACTCCATTTTGAATGGAGTATTTTCTTGGCCTGTTTCTGATCAGACTCCATTTTGTTTCCAGGAATAGGAGCCCCACTTTCTCTCTCTCTAGCTATTGGGGTGCTCTATATGAACAGGCATGGCCTCTTGGTTACATCACGGTGAAGCATAATGTACCTAAGCATATAACATGGTATTAGCATAACTCTTTCAGGCCTATACCCTTTTTATAGCATTCTTCCCTGTGGCATTAGGTGGTCTCTTGGGTCCAATCAAGGACCTTCTCAGGAACTTCCCAGAGGATGTTGGCATCTGCTCCTAATTCCCTCCTCCCCTCTTGTTATAAAACTGAGCACATGTTCTCACGATTTGTCCAATTACTACATTCTTCCCCCTGGCCTTGAAAGGGATAAGGATGTTGGTTGCAGGAACGTTGGACTCATGAACACAATCAGAACTAGGTCTTCTAATATTTCACATTAACCCTTGAGGGGAAATTAGGGTTCTTGGCCTCACAACAATGAATAGTGGCAAATAGCCAGAACTACAGTTGGTGACTTTCTGGAAAAAACTGGAGGGAAGTATATGGAACTTATAATTGTCACACAAGAGCCAGAAGTAAAATACAAAAAAGTATATAAACTTTAGAATAAATGTAAAAAGACAGAAAGAACTGGATAGCCAAAACACATGTGTTATATTTTTATTTTGCCTTTTCCCTGAGGAACTCAAGGTGAAGTTATTAAACCTCACAAACAATTGTTTAAGTAGGTTAGATGGAGAGGTAGTGACTGCCTACGTCTTCATGGATGGGTAGGTAATTGAACCTGGGCTTCACCTAGCCAGATTCCAAATATCAGCTATTCCACTGCTGTGACATACTTGCTGATGATACTTACGTATCCCTATCAGCACATGTAAGTAGGGATGGTCGCAAACTGGCTAATGAACTATAGTTCATGGTTCAAACTGAAAAACGGCAAACTGAAGAACCGCCACCATGAAGTTGCATTAATTTTGATGCAGTTCGTGGAGAGCAGAAAATGGCTTCAAGACATTTAAAGCACTGTTTTCTGCTTCCTGATGCAAAAATGTGGTTTGTGTCCATCCCTACATGTAAGTTTCCTTAATGGATCATCACATTCCCCAAGGCCATTTTCTATAAGCAAAATAGCACCAGGAGGTGGGGGAGATGGCCTGGAGCTGTGGGAACACACAGATATGGTTTAGAGTCCTTGTCCCAAAAGTGCTGTAAAGCTGTTAGAAAGCACATAGCTGAAATGTGCAGAGAAATTTAAAGGCATAAATTAGTTCAAATAACAGATAGATCAAGATGGGTAGCCATATTAGTCTGTCTGTAGCAGCAGAAAAGAGCAATAGTCCAGCGTCACCTTAAAGACTAACAAAATTTGTGGCAGGATATGAGTTTTTGTGAGTCACTGCTCACTTCTTTAGTCAGGCTTTCCCATCATTAATATCCTTGCCACAAACCCCCTTCCCTCATGTCTCTTGCCTCATTTGTATTTATTGAATCATGCAAATATTAAAGGTGTATTCTAAAAGCACATTTATGAATGTGTTAACACTGTGTTGTGAGAACGGAAACACCATCTGCCCATCTAATGAAATATGTTGGTGCAGATTATTTTTCTAAGATGTGAAACATTTTACTATTACTGGATACTAGAAAGGAAAGAATATAGGCAATTATATTTCATTGGAAATATTATAGCAAGGAACATGGGAAGACAATTTATAGGGACAATGGGATTAGTTTATATGTGCATGTATCAGACTGAACATTCAGATTTAATCAGGAATGTTGAAAGGAGAAGCAAGCAATTCCTTGGCTAAATCTTGGGTGTGAAGATAAGAGAACGTTCTTTAACTATGCTACATATGGCTGGTTTCCATTCTTCTCTGGCAATAATTGAAATAGGAAATGTGGGGGAAGTGTGTGATGTGGTAACTTTCCTGAGTAGAAGTGCTCTTTCTTGTGGCTGGCAGATTGTAACCGCATGGGCTCCTCATGAGATATTTTATACATACAATACCAGAGCAATATGTGAAGTAGCCAAAATAATGTAAGAGCTATCTGTAGGTTCTCAGCAGTGGTGGGGCATTGTTCTTTGAAACTTCTGTGTTGAACTGAAGTAGTTTTCACTCATATCAGATTACAAGTGAAAAATGCCAAGATGATACAGATTAATGAACTATTTGTGTAGGGTTTTTTTTGCTAAATGAAAAGACCTTAAATAGGCTTGATTTCCAGAAGGCATTAGCTTTGTAGATGTAATTAATAGAATTTGTGCTTGAGGGCTCTGAGCTGGGAGAATGAGGTAGGTTGGAGAAGGGACAAATAGAATTCCATGTAAAATTTGGTAATGCTTTGATAAGTGTGAGTAGTTGTATAGCCAGAATATACAAATTATTTTTATCCATTCCCAGCTCAACAGAATTGATTGGTAAAGGAAACCTTTCTGTTCAGGTGCCTGCATTCCAGAGGGTTTGATACAGTCAATTCAAATAGCCTATTTTGCGGTTTACATGGGTAGAATTCTACAGGCAAAGAAACTTTTTGTGTTGTTTAATTCATTCCAGCAGTTGCATGAATGTCTGCTAAAATTCTTTCTTTTGGAATGCCTGATGTTCAAAGAAAAAACCCCCAACTTATTGAGTAAATCCTTCTGACATAGTTTTCACATTTCTGCTGAAGCCAAGAACAGATCTCTGCAAAGTAGGTCAGGAACTCCAGGGAGACATCATCCACTGCCTTTGATTTTTTTCCACCTTGAAGTTCAAAGAGCATGAGTTAGTTCAGTGAAAAAGGAAGTACATAGTTATTTGATGATTATAGGGAACACACCACGTAGCGTACTGAAAACATGACACTAGGTCATAAAGGATAACAAATCAGCTGTATTTTGTCAAATAATTTTGATTCTTGATTCTAAACTCAGGCTTGGGGTTTTTTTATCATTTAGACTTAATATTTGCTGTTGAATTCAGTACTTGAGTCTAAACCTGCTGGCTTCCTTAGCTTGAAACTCTGAAAGGTTACCTTGCATTTTACCTTAACTTTGAACCATGTAAAAATTTGAATAATCATAGCCTGTTACTGTAAGGAAGAAGGGATACAATTTTCTCCTTGTGACAGACAGGAGGTAATCCAGCCCACCCATATGAAACAGGCAATCAGCTGTGGAGAGCCTGAATTGCTAGGCCTAAGAATGCTGCTCTAACTATTGCTATCTAACTATTGCTATTGTTGACTGAATATTGGAGCAGAGGTAGTTCAGTAGCTGGCATTTTCAGGTCAGAGTGACAGTTGAGGCCTGACTGAGCTGTCTAGTGAAAGTTAAAGTCTGTCAGGTAGGGAGAGGCTGGACTGGTGAGATGAGAACCTCCATGTGTGAAAGGGTCTAATCTGGTGTTTGGGAAGCCTGAAACCAACTGCTTTCTAAGGAAAGGCCAGAGTGATAACAGCAATAAACATAATTCAGAGGTCGCTAAGATATGAGTGGTAAAGCTGCAGTACTGCAGTTCGAGCTCTCTGCTCACAACCTGAGTTTGATCTCAGCGGAAGATGGATTCAGGCAGGTAGCCAGCTCAAGGTTGACTGAGCCTTCCATCCTTCCGAGGTCAGTAAAATGAGTACCCAGCTTGCTGGAGGGAAAGTGTAGATGACTGGGGAAGGCAATGACAAACCACCCTGTAAAAAGTCTGCCGTGAAAACGTCGTTGTGATGCAAGGTCCAGAGTTGGAAACGACTGGTGCTTGCACAGAGGACTACCTTTCCTTTTAAGATATCAACATCACTGTGATTGTGGTAAGAATATATATTGCCGATGTGGGGATTCAGGGATCTGCCTTACAATGGCTGACCTCTTTTCTCCAAGATCGGGGACAAAGGGTGGTGATAGGGGAGGAAGCATCCCAGAGGCACTCTCTTAGTTGCGGGGTGCCGCAGGGAGCGGTCCTATCCCCGATGCTATTTAATATCTATATGCGCCCCCTTGCCCAGATTGTCAGGAGGTATGGACTGGGTTGCCATCAATACGCGGATGACACCCAGCTCTATCTATTGATGGGCGGCCAGTCTGACTGTACCCTGGAAAATCTAGACCTGGCGCTACAAGCTGTGGCATCTTGGCTCAGACTGAGTCGGCTGAAACTGAATCCAACGAAGACGGAGGTTCTCTACCTGGGTTGGGGCGGTCCGGCGGTAGAGATCCAGCTGCCGGCTCTTGACGGGGTACCATTAATTCCGGCCCCTAAGGTCAAGAGTTTAGGCGTGCTTCTTGAGTCCTCCCTTACAATGGAGGTCCAGGTAGCAGCCACTGTTAGATTTGCCTTTTTTCATCTTCGGCAAGCGCGGCAGCTGGCCCCTTTCCTGGAGCACAACAACTTAGCAATGGTAATCCATGCTACGGTCACCTCAAGAATAGATCACTGCAATGCTCTCTACATGGGGCTACCCTCGATGCTAACCCGGAGACTACAACTAGTGCAGAATGCTGCGGCACGGCTGTTAATGGGGCTGCTGCAATGGGAGCACATTCAGCCAGTGCTGAGAGAGCTGCAGTGGTTGCCTGTTGTGTTCCGAGTTCGCTTCAAGGTGTTGGTATTAACCTTTAAAGCCCTTTATGGTCAGGGACCTGTCTATCTACGGGACCGCCTTTCCCCATATATCCCCCAGAGAGCACTCTGCGATCAGGGACAAAAAATCTGTTGTCTGCCCCTGGGCCAAAAGAAGCCAGGTTGTGTGTAATGAGATCTAGGGCTTTTTCGGTGGCAGCACCAGAACTTTGGAACACCTTTCCAGAAGCCATAAGGGCCCTGCGAGATTTGTCTGCGTTCCGCAGGGCCTGTAAGACCGAATTGTTTAAGCAGGCTTTTGCTGTTTAATTGAAAAAGGGCTGCCACCGGACATCTTATAGAATGCTGGTGATCACAGTCGAGAATTCAATACCGCTTATATTGTACTGAAGCAGTGCCATAGAATGGTTTTAAAATTGAAATACGTAAATTATGGTTTTATATGTTTTATTGGACAGATTGTATTGTATACTGTTGTGAGCCACCCTGAGTCCGCTTGCGGAGAGGGAGGGATATAAATTGAACGTAATAAATAAATAAATATATTGCAAATCTTATTGAAGCTGTAACTAGAACATGAGCAAATAAGAACCTTGGCTAGGCTATTTCTTGTCTGTGTTTGGAAGCCTATGCACAGTGACACTCTATTAAGGTAAGTAAGCAATTTTTGTTGGGGGGGGGTTTTACTCCTGCCGTTGAGGTCTCTGTGTACTGCTATAACTGGGGGAAAAAAATTACCTTATAACAGTGAATATAGCCACCCCAGTTTTTACCACATACTACTATATTTTTAGTTTGGGACAGAATATGGGGAAGTCACTCAAACAAGCAAATCCCGCCCCCCCCCCCAAAAAATATATTGGTGGAATTAGTGCACTGGAACAGCCTATGAAAATGGATATAGGAATACCTCCAGTCTCTGCTTTCAGGAAGGCATGTAAAATGGTCTTACTTCAAAGGGCATTTGGTGAAAGACAAATTGTTTTTTGCAGATCTATCTGGCTGTGCTGTTTTTATTTTGTGTATTCTTTTTATCTTGCTCTTTGATTTTTTAAACATTATGTTTTAGGTTGTTGCTTTGTTATCCACTTGAGTGTAAGATATACATATTTGTGTAAGATATACATATTTGAAATAAGTAAGATAGGTTAGACCTGTGCCAAATCTCCTTCCTCCTACTTCCTGCTTTCTTTCATACTACTCATTTGAGTTTGGTGCCATTGGGAAATGTACCTTTTTTGGGGGGGGGAGGGGGGTTTACTGGGCAATTTAATATCATTATATTAGGGTTGGGAGGGGAAGTGGTATGGTATAACCTGATCTCATCAGATCTTGGAAACTAAGCAGGATCAATACTTGAAAGGGAGACTACCAATGGACCTCTACTCCATATGTTTATCCAATCTGCTCTTGAAGCTGTCTATACTTGTCACTGCCACCACCTCCTTTTCACATGTTAATTACAATTTTCACATGCAATTTTCACATGTTAATTACTCTTTGGGAGAAAGAGTACTTCCTTTTATCTATGCTAAACCTACTACTCATCAATTTCATTGAGTGCCCACGAATTCTTGTAT
The DNA here is from genome assembly GCF_032191835.1 of Heteronotia binoei. Taxonomy (NCBI): domain Eukaryota; kingdom Metazoa; phylum Chordata; class Lepidosauria; order Squamata; family Gekkonidae; genus Heteronotia; species Heteronotia binoei. The sequence goes on from NC_083225.1 coordinate 54,065,725, forward strand.
TGGGAGAAAAGTACTTATTTATGTCTTTTCTGTCCCATGCCCAATTGGGTAAACCTCCATCATGTCATCTCTCTATCGTCATTTCTCCAAGCTAAAGAGCCCTAGCCTCTTTAACTTTTTTTTAAAGGGAGTGTGTTCCATTCCCTTAATTGTTTTAGTTGCCCCTTTTCACACTTTTTCCAATGCTATAATATCCTTTTTTGAGGTGTGGTGAACAGAACTGCACACAGTATTCCAAATGATGCTGCACCACAGATTTACACAAGGGCATTATGATACTCACTAATTTGTTTTCAATTTCCTTTCTAACAATCCTCAGTATAGCATTTGCAGTCACACACTGAGTCGACATTTTCAGTGAGTTATCTACCATGACTCAAAGATCTCTTTCCTGATCAGTTATCACCTGTTCTGCCCTATTGATGTGTATTTATAATTTGTATTTTTGTTTCCAATGTGCACTACTTTGCACTTTTCCATGTTGAACCTCTTTTGCCATGTATGTCCATTCATCCAGCCTTGACAGATCCCTCTGGTGTGCTTCACAGTTCCCCTGGTTTTCTCTGCCCTGAACAACTTATTTTTATTTTATTTATTTGTATTGATTTGATTTTTAGTGCACCCTTCCCATAGAACAGGCTCAGGGCAGGATAAAAAACTTAGTGTCATTTGCAAATTTAGCCAGTTCACTGCTTAATCCCAACTCCAAATAATTAATGAACAAGTTAAAAAGCACCAGACATAGTACTGAGCCCTGCAGTATCCCACTGCTTACCACCTTCCACTGTGAAAACTGCCCATTTCTACTCATTCTTTGTTTCCTGTTAGTTAACCCATTTTTAATCTACAAGACGACTCTTAACCACATGACTGCTAGTTTACTTAGGAGCCTTTGATGAGGAACTTTATTAAAAGCTTCCTGGAAGTCTTGGTAAACAACATCTATTGGGTAACCCTTGTCCACATGCTTGAGACAAATTTTCCCTTACAGAAACTATAGTGAAACCTGCACATTATAGTGGCTGCAATAGCAACAGGGAATATACAAACCATTCCCTGTGTGGAAAACATGTATATTTCCATTTAAGCAGTGTTTCCAACTCTGTTTGTAGCTTCTACCATATCTTAAGAATCAGGAGTCATTTTGTAGAAAAATAGGTGGTGGACCTCATCCAGGGATTGTTATGCAGCTCCACTCCTGTGAGGTGGAACTCTCAGAAGGAGGAGGAGGAACTCTCAGAGAGGTTCAGGAGCTGCACTCCTGTGAGCTCCCACTGAATCCGAGGCCTGTTAAGAATGCCACACCTTCTTGCATTGCATTGATGGGCTGGTTCAAGTTTGCAGCACTGGCCAGTCAGATGACTTAAAAGCTGTTCAGAGTAACAGATCAGTGCAAATGCACAATTTTGCTAGGAGAGATTGGTAGGCAAATGCCAACCGTGCACTTAGGGCTCTTTTTTAGAACCCTACAACTCTGTCCCAGAAACCAGAGTTTGGATCAGCTGTAAGAGTTTATACAGGTGTCACTTTATGTACTGCCAAGACAGAACCTTGGCAAGTGACAACCTGTCTCCCCTTACAGATTTTGCAGCCAGTGTTGATACTATATTATATAGCACAACTTTATATTTTTCATAGGTTGTATGACTAAAGAACACAAGATGACTAGTCATGCCAAAGGAACAATCCTAAGCAGGTCTTTTTAAAGTTAATAAATTGTGCAATGGGACTTACTGCAAGGAGAGTGTCTTTAGGACTGAAGATTAACAGCTCACTCTCAATCATAAACCCATTGAGAGCTCTCCAAATAAACATGCATAAAAGTAGACTGTAGATGATCCCAAGGCACTAGTATAAAATCTATGCCTAGAGTTTGTTGGGCTTATTCTGAGGTTGATTTAGACGTAAAAATGCTCAAAACATCTCACAATGGGGGAGGGGGATGTGTTTCATGCAGAATGCAGCTAAAGGGTAAATTTTTCCCCGATCAAAAAAAAATTAGTTAATCCTTAGGATTTAGGCAGGGACTTGAAACATGGAGTGAAAAGCTATAGTGGTTTTTTACAACACGATTAACTAATTATTTTGTGCTTGTTTGTACATTGATTACCATTGTTGAATGTCACTAGTGTAGCAGATTAGGCATATAAAGTGTGATCTGCTGTAGTTTAAAGTACCTAAGGTAATCATGGCAGCTCTGATTTAGGGCTAAGATCATTGCTGGATCATATCAAAATCACTATAATATCATTGTTTCATGCTATTTGTTCTGTTTCTCCCCCCCCCCCCACTCCCCCAATGCATCTGCCAAGTTTAACTACCCTCTTGATGATACTGTTCTCCTCAAGATACACTTAAAATTCCACCAACTCTAATTATTGTTCTCATTTTGCCTCAAAGATACAAGGTCACTCTGAAACCATCTGCTTAATTTTTACTTTACCAGAGAACAAGGAACAGTCAGGAGCTATAATTGGGGCTAGCGTAGCTATCAGAAGTGACCCATACACCCTGTGAAAGAACATGCTGTATCATATGCAGTTTGTTCCATATGCTACTCATTCAGCTACTTCACTCATTAGATCCAGTCTTTAACTGACTCAGTCAGTCAAAAAGACCATGTTTATTTCTCAATTATATTTCTTTCTGTCATCCTTCCATTGAGTTCAGGGCTGTGGAGCCTCCTTCCCCTGGCAAACATCTCTCAGTCAGCTAGACATACGGTTTGAAGGTGCTTTTACCAATTTACCAATTTAATTAAACCAGTGCAATAGTAATATTTGAAACTGCTGAAAATTCTCAGTAATCTCTAATCCTCACTGCCCTACAGTTCTTCAAAGGAAATTTAATAGTTACATTGGCTAAGTTAATGCAGACATGTTCCTAACCTTGTCCAGTATGCCATGTTTATCATAGATCCTTATCTCTGACCTGCCTTCAGTCTAGCTCTATTCTGTCAAATCCCATAATTCCTACCCTGACCCTGATTGCCAGTCCTTTTGAAGGAACAATTTATTGTTTAGTGTTTGAGCCTTTTTGCTTAGAGACCAGCTATGGTTGTTACAGGTTTGTCTCTTGTCTCACCATCTCCAGAACCATCAATACTCCCACCCTGATATTTCTTATTACAGTACCACAGGCTACATATTTTACTATTCGTCTTGTAATTCTATACCAATTTGATCCTTGACCCAGACTACAAAGGTTCTCTTTACTCACAATAGTCACATTTCATTTTGTCATCACATAATAACTTGCAGAATGTAATTCATGTGTTGCCATCCCAAAGCATGACAAGAGTAGCTATATTCAAAGTTGCGGGGAAATTCAGCATACAGTACTAAAACTAAAAATCCAGCATACTAATACTAAAAAAAAGTTTAGATGGACAGGGTCCAGGGATGAGAACAAATCTTTATGCACACTGTCATATGAGAATAAGGAAAGGAAAGATCCCCTGTGCAAGCACCAGTTGTTTCCGACTCTGGGGTGACGTTGCTTTCACAACATTTTCATGGCAGATTTTTTACGGGGTGGTTTGTCATTGCCTTCCCCAGTCTTTTACACTGAGAACAAACCATAATACAAAAAGGCTTTTCAAATTGGTGTGTACCATTGCAGATACCTCCATTTTGTCTAGGTTCAAGATGTGATAAAGCCCAGAGCAGAAGGGCATCATTTCAATTCACACTGGAATCTGAGGCTGAAAGAGTTTGCTCTAAGAGCTTTGGCACAGTGTTGTAGCTGAGAAGGGATTTGAAGGCAGATTCCAATTTAGCATGTTAATTCACAATAAATACTGGACTAATGTGTATATTTGAATTTGAGATAGGGTTGCAATATCCGACTCAGGAAATATCTGGGGACTTTGGGGGTGGAACCAGGAGGAAGATTACAACAAGCACAATTGATAGGGTTGCCATTGTATGACTCTGCTATATAAGCAATGATTCCCAACAAATAATAATAATAACATTCCTCATAAATGATAAAATTTCACTCTCTAAGGTTGTACATTGCTGGTTGTCATCCTCGTGTTGCAGGTTGGGAGACAGAGAGAGGAAGGCTAAAAGACTGTGGTTTATGAAAGGCCGCCTTATAGTGAGGTCAGGATTTCAATTGGACACTTCCTGGCTCTTACCTCATACACCAGGACATATTACGCTTATGTAATACATCCACTGCACTATGTCAATAATGGTAACGCCCTGATGTCATTATGCAGACGCTCTGCTATTCTCATAATGTGAACAGAGTAATGTAAAAAATGTGTCCTACAGAGCCATCTTTGGAAACTTTTAGGAGGTACTGTAAAGCTGCTTTATTCACCAGGGCATTTAGTGGAGGATACGTACGGGCATTTTATTGCACTTTATTAAATGGGGGGAATTGGAGTTTTAGTAATTATGTATTGTAAGCCACCTAAATGTTTTAATAAAAATGAATGAATGAATAAATAAATAAGCCAGTCTACTTAGAAGTATGCCAGATTTTATTCAGTGTGACTGACTTCCGGGAAAGTGTTCTTACAGTTGCAACTCCTAGTGTACCTGCAGCTACACTGAGTGTGTGTGTGTTCATGTGTAAAATGCCACACCAAGTTGCAGCTGACTTATTGCAACCCCAGCAAGGGGCTTTCAAGGCAAGTGAGAAGCAGAGGTGGTTTGCCATTGCCTTCGTCTACAGAGTCCTTTTTTGTGGTCTCCCATCCAAGTACCAACTCTGCTTTGCTTCCAAGATCTGATGAGATCACGTTACACTATGCTGCTTTCCAGGGCTTTTTTTGGTAGAAAAAGGCCAGCAGGAACTCATTTGCATATTAAGCAACACCCCTGACATCACCATTGTTTCACACAGGGCTTTTTGTAGAAAAAACACACAGCAGGAACTCATTTGCATATTGGGCCACACCCCTGATGCCAAGACAGCCAGAACTGCGTTCCTGTGCACTCCTGCTCAAAAAAAACCCTGCTGCTTTCCATCCTGCTAGCAACTCCCATCCTATATTTGCAATGTAAGTAAGTTTTCTCATCAAGCCGCAACCTGGCTTCCTTGCAAATGCATGGATTATTAGAAGGGTTGCTGGTCACATTGCAAGAGACATGGCAATGGAATTAAAATCCTCTCTAATTTTTACCAGCATATGGTATATTCTAGAACCACATAGGTGAACCTCCAGGTGAGGTCTGGAGATCTCCAGCCTTCCTGAAGAATATGGCTACTTTGGAGGGATACCCCATTGAGGTTCCTCTCCTTCCCAAATCTCAAATTAGGGTGGCTGAGTTAATTTACAATTTTGCCTTCTCTTAAACCAAAGAGAGCCCCTCTTCCCAGTTTTGACATACTCAGCTTGCACTGCACTGATCTTTTCTAGGGATGTGCATTCAGATACATCTGATCTGACAATATACCTGGAAAAAGCCTATCGGTATTATTCCATATATACCTGGATCAGAATAAAGATTCGAATCCAGAAAATCCTATCCCAAATATATCTGGATATATTCAGGTATATTTGTATGGGCAGTTTATACTTTAAAACTCTGCACCCCCTTTGTAGGTTTCCCAGACAACAGAAAGGAAGAGTGAAGGAGTCAGTTGTCACAGGCAAATAGGATCACACATTAGGGGGAGCTGTTACCTCTACCCAATCACAGTGATTTTCTCAAATTTTGTTTCAAATTCTTTGAACATGGACAAACAGAATAAAAGCAGGTCTGGTTGCAGCTTGACCATTACAGCAAGAGGTGTCTGGAGCATGCACTGTTGCTGCTGCTGGAGTATTCTTCTGGAATCTGGATGTTGTTTAAAGCAGACCATCAAATAGTTTGAACATTGTTTTTACAAATATTTCAAGTTTTCCCAGTTTTCTGTGGTTTTAGGCTGGGGAGGGGCTAGGTTTTGGGGCTTAATTTCTGCTAGGATTCTAAGGTTTGACATTGCTTCTGTTGGGCTTGCTGCACTGGCTTGTGGTTCTGCTAGGATTCCCTGGTTCTGCATTGATTCTGTTGGGCTTGTTGGTTCTGTTTGCATGGAAAGCATTTGACCAGTGGTGACTGCAGCATGCTCACATGTGTTTTGCTATTAACTTTTGCCCTTGAGAAAGCTTGAAATCCCCCATCCATTGGAAACAATGCAGGATGGCTGGTGGCACCTTGTCCAGGGGCCCATAGAATTGGACCCCTTGAACCAATATATTTGAAACTTGGAGGTTCTTTAGAGGTCAGGCACTAGAAGCTCTCATGCAATTCTGGTATAATCTCCTTTAAAACCAGTCCTTCTAACCCCCCAGAAATCTTCCCAATAGGGAATAGTGGAGCCAAATAATATCAGAATCCTGGGGGGTGGGGCACAGCTACGGATACAAATATTAAACCAGTATTTGGAACCCAGATGACCATGAATACCAATATTTGTTGGCTCAATTATATTCAGGTTAAAAACAAATACTGATTACTGTAATAACTAGGGATGTGCACATTGAAAAAAATGCCAGAAGAGAGAACAGTAATCTTTTCCATGGAGAGCAATGCCATCTTCTGGACAAATGTGTTGAATATTTTTAGTGAAGTTTTCACAAGAGACACTTATTTTGCTACTTATATTGTTAAGACAAGAAATTCTCATGCCTGGTGGTTTTACAGTTACATCACATCACAGATTGGTTTAAGGAAAAGCTGACTGAAGTGTATCACAGCTTAAAATGGTGTATAATCAAAACAGAAAACTCATATTGATTGGAATGATTGGGGCACAAGTTTTATCTTATCCAACTTTTGACTAACAAAATATTCAACATATAAAACCCAACAACATCTTTAAATGCACATTTGACTACAAAAATTAGAAAGACATCTGGGTGTGCTGACTGACCCAGGAACATATAACACCAACAGTTGACACCCCCAGATGTCTAACTTTTGTAGTGCCTGTTTTAAAAGCATCTTAATCATGTCAATTCTGTTGTGTGAGGGCTGGATCTAGGTGTCACAGTCTGCATGTGGTGCTGTGATGAAGCTTTCCATGTGCACATGTGAGAACACAATTACAGTTTTAAATGCACATTTATCTGGATTTGGCAATCTGAAAAACAGAAATTTTAAAACACTTATGCTTGGTTTCCAGAACTGATTTATCACAATACACTGCAGGAATGTTGATTTACAGTTGCATCCAAACCTTGTTGTGACTTTCCAGTGCATGGCTGATTTTGACATCATTTCCGGGAATACAACATGTTTATACCTGGTGCATGACAATCCTCTCGGCTTGGCTTCGCGAACGAAGATTTAAGAAGGGTGCAATAGTCCACGTTTGCTGCAGGCTCGCTGGTGGCTGACAAGACCAATGTGGGACAGGCAGGTCCGGCCACAGCGGCTGCAGGGAAAAATCTGATTTAGGGTTGGTCCTGTAGCAGTGCGATTCTTCCTCAATCTCCTTTTGTCCTCAAGACCAGCTATGCGTGCTTTCTCAAAGGAAGAGACAGCCTGGTGGATGGTGTGCCTCCATGCTTTGCGATCTGAGGCTAGGTCAGACCTCTGGTGATGGTTGATGTGACAGGTGCTAAGGGATTTCTTCAAGGAGTCCTTGTACCTCTTCTTTGGTGCCCCTCTATTTCAATGGCCGGTGGAGAGTTCGCCATACAGGGCAATCTTGGGAAGGCGGTGGTTTTCCATCCTAGAAATATGCCCTGCCCAGCGCAGCTGCGTCTTCAACAGCAGTGCCTCAATGCTGGTAACCTCCGCCCGCTTGAGGACTTCAGTGTTGGTCACAAAGTCACTCCAGTGGATGTTGAGGATGGTGCGAAGGCAGCGCTGATGAAAGCGCTCAAGGAGTCGCAGGTGATGACGGTATAAAACCCACGATTCGGAGCCGTAGATGAGGGTTGTCATCACAACCGCTTTGTAAACATTGATCTTTGTGCCTTTTTTCAGATGCTTGTTGCTCCACACTCTTTTGTGCAGTCGGCCAAATGCACGGTTTGCCTTTGCAAACCAATGACAATCCAATCAATCAAAATTAACACAGGCAAATAATTATTGAGCAAAGTCTTGATAATTATTTCTTAGAGTTTCCTTAGAGTTTCTGCTGTAAATTGGGCTGTTAAATTTAACAAAGTTACAGTACTTATGTATATGTGAGCAGATAACTGAAGCAGGGAATATCTCAATAGAGGATATGTTCTAAGGGCTTAACATATCATTGGGAAACCTCTGGATACCATGTCTTATTCATCAGCACAAATGCCTTGATTATCCTGGCCATTCAGTCTGGAGAGAATCATTTAACATTTTGCAAACATGATATTAAAAGATCTGGTCAGCAACCAGTTTTGCCTTTAGGGCCTCTGTGAGACAAAAAGAGAGCTATTTCAATTTTCAGACTTTTGTTTTCTGAAGTGGCCATCAACTACAGTAATCCCTCAACTGTCCCTTTTATAAATGGTTAATAATTTGGGAAGGTTAAGTAGCACTCCATGGTTAAATTGGTTGTGATCCTACAGCCCCCAATTGCTAATGCCTCCTTTGAGCTACTTCAAATCCTCATCATTTGTGATTCTTTTCATCCTTATCACCTTTTGAACTGGTATGCAACCAAATAACAGGGCTGAAATCCTCACTGTGGCATGTGAAGCAAATTATAGCTTTAAAACTAATGGTAACAGGCATCCAGCTATGACTGCTTGACAGGAAAGTATATGCCTCAAACGAAGAAGCGTAAAATTTTGCAAAATATAGCCAGGAGGTGGCATCCTTACATTTTAAGATGCAAGTTAAAAATACACTAAAGGTTTGATTTCAACTAATAACTCTTACTCACTAAGTAGACAGGGGCACTGACATTCACAGAGAAGGCGATAGTGGGTGGCTTGCTGTCCTTTTGGCTGTGGGTGGGGGGAGGCGGCCAAGGAGAGCCCCAGGTGAGCAAGGCCTGCTTGGGCTGACTGGATCTCTAACCAGCCCAAGCAGGCCTCACTTGCCCTGGGCTCTCCTTTCTTGCATCAAATTGCTTTTGGCTAGTGGAGAGGGCTTTTGGCTGGTGGAGGGGTGGCACATGCTAATGAGTTATGCTAATGAACTCTACCAGCTATTTTCCTGCAAAACGACCCCATTCATGACCTTGGGCCAGTCACTTCTTTCAGCCTAATATACCTCACAGGTGGTTGTTATGAGGATAAAATAGGGGACAGGTGAGTGATGTGAGCTATTTAGAGTCCACATTGGAAAGAAAGGCAGCACAGACAGAGAGGGTGAAAAATATCCCCTCTTACAAATGGAAGATTATTTAAAACTTCCATATCAGAGTCATTGTGGCATAAGGGTTAGAATGTTTGACCAGGGGTCAAAGACTTTCAGGTTTGAATCCTCAGTCATGGAAGATTACTGGCTGACCTTGGGCCAGTCATACCATACGCTCAACCAACCCTTCCTCACAGAGTTGTTGTATGAAATAGAGGAAAGTGTTATAAGCTGCTTTGTGTCCCAGTTGGGAGGAAACAGGGCAATAAATGAAGTAAATCTGTAATTTAAAAAGTGTGTGTGTGTCTGTAAATCCACATTTTTGAGGCGGGCATAACTCACCTGAAAACAAAGCTAGGCACCTGAGAATTGGCAACCAACTTCAGGATAATAGTGGGAGTTGCTGTTGCATGCTTTTTTCATCAGAAACTGGCTGAGGTAGATACTATAGCCTTCCCTTCTGTCTTACTTTTTCTAGTTTTTAGGGTTTTTCCACTTTATAGAGAAAAAGATGATAGATGAGGGAAAGGATTTACTTCAGAAATAGACCAATAAGGCAAAGAAACATTAAATGAATTGGGTGAGAGAATGGTAGAAGAACCAACTCCAGTGGTGGCAAAGAAGGAACTGAGGTTAGAGGATACTGCTGCCTCAGAGCACATGATGGTTTAGGCAGGAAAATGCCTTAGAGAAGAACCCCTCTAGTCAGGGCTGGCCCTGCCACTAGGCAAACTAGGCAATTGCCTAGGGTGCTGGCTTTCTAGGGATGCCAAATTAGGCAACCCCCATGTGACTTGGTGACATTATCAATGCGGGGGGGGGGGGGGTGCGGCGCCAAACATTAGCCTTACCTAAGGTGCCAGACAGTCTAGGGCCAGCCCTGCCTCTAGTAGATCTTATAAGCTACAAAAACTTTCTGTGGCAAGCCAACTCATGCACATTTCTAGCATACACCTCCACAGAAGACCAAAGATGAACAGCTACTCAGGTATTTCATCCCTGAGCCTATGAGAGTGCTGCTCCAGCATCCACTCATCTTTAGAGGGGGAATGGAATGTTAGAGAGAAGCACAGTGAGTTCAGTTTGGGTCTGCCTCAGGGAGGCATCCATAGTTCCCATCTGCTTCTGTAGGAGAGCAGATTGAAGGGTAGGTCTGCCTGTTAGCACAGTAGAGTGCTTTAACTCTACCTCTGTGAGAGGGCAGAGTTCCCCACTCTTTCAATCAAATCCCAGCTATACTTATTGCATCTCGACTAACTCTAGCCCTTTCTCCCAACTAACTCTCCTACCTATATGTAAGGCTTGAGGAAAACTGTTTCAATGTATCTGATGAAGTGTGCATGCACATGAAAGCTTACACCCAGAATTAAACTTCGTTGGTTTTAAAGGTGCCACTGGACTCAAATTTTATTCTATTGCTTCAGACCAACATGGCTTCCCACCTGAATCAGAGTTCCCAGTTGTGAGGCCTGTCTTTGGTAATGAGTAGACCTTGTATAGTTTAGTCTGGCTCTTGGGAAAGAGCAGACTGGTATTAGTAGAATCCCATGTGTGTGAAACAATCCAATCTAGTAGCCAGTCAGTGAAAGCATGTTTCTACCTGCTGGTATTAAGGAGAATGCAAACCACACTATGTAGCTAGTTATGTAACTAGTTTAAATTCAAGTGCTTCAGCCAAATTTCACCTTTTGACTGTTCGGAGACCTGTACTGCTGATCTGTTTTTTAAAACCTCTCCTGCCACAGCAATCTCTGTATTCTTGCTTATCACAAACCTTACATCACAGCAGTACTTACACTTGCTACCCTAGGAACATCTTGTAGCTGAGGGGAAGGTTCATAGTTAAAAACAAACCTGGTCCCCCAAAATCATAAGGGGCCGTGTTTTCAGTTGGCAGGGAAGGACTGTCACAGGGATCCGAGACAGCTTTCCCTGACTATTTGAACAGAGCCTTTGCTTATATTTGAAACCTACTTGCCTGTTGAAATATGTTATTACTTTCCATGCTTTTAACACATTTTATCCTACATGTGATCAATGAAAGAATTCCATGAAACATTCCATTCCTGGAGCCAGTCAGTAATGTGGGACGCGTGATGCGGATCCTGTTAAATTAGGACATCAGAGTCCTTCAGCGAAAAGACAGAGTAACCAAAACAAGTTAGGGACTGCCAACTTGTAGAAAAAGCCTAGCAGGAACTCATTTGCATATTAGGCCACACACCCTGATATCACCATTGTTTCACACAGGGCTTTTTTTGTAGAAAAAGCCCAGCAGGAACACATTTGCATATTAGGCCACACTCTGATGCCAAGCCAACCAAAACTATGTTTCTGCTCAAAAAAAGCCCTGCTTAGCACAAAACCCCATTTCAATATACCTTCCTTTACCTGGTCCATGATATTTGTGTGTAATCACACAATAGAACAGGGGTGGCCAATGGTAGTTCTCCAGATGTTTTTTGCCTACAACTCCCATCAGCCCCATCTGTAAGTTGCAAACCTACTTTTGATTCATTGACATGCATTACAGACATCTCATGGTCAATGCTTTGAGCCTAAGACCCAGAGGAACATGAAGCAGCTGGGCACTGTGAGCTTTTGTACAGAAGTTGCTTCATGTACTAGTCAAGAACATGTGAAGGCACCATGACACATACTGAGGGTTATGTGCTTGTCTACAAAACTATAATTTCCCCCAGAAAAATGACTACAACTAAAAAAAAAAATACAACTCCCCCCCCCCCCACAAAAACAACTACAAGAACAGAGAGAGCCATGTACAGTGGTCAGTGTCAGCCTACTATCTGGGAAGTCTAAATTCAAGACCCCCAATCAAAGGAAAACATGAAAGAAAAATTAAGGAAAATTTGCTGGGTAAACCTGGGGTGGAACACACACTCAGCCTAATGCTGATATTTCCCTTCTAAATAGTTCACATGCTTTCCTATTGGACTTAATAAAAGGGAACACAGGCTGTGGCAAATCAAATGCAAGACTGTGATCAGGCAGGCAAAAAGGGACTATGAGGAGCATATTGCAAAAAAGACCAACAATAAAAATTTCTTCAAATATATTAGAAGCAGGAAACGAGCCAGGGAGGCAGTGGGGCCCTTGGATGACCAAGGGGTAAAAGCATTACTGAAAGAGGATAGGGAAATGGCCGAGAAGCTGAATGCATTTTTTGCCTCCGTCTTCACTGTGGAAGACGAGAAGTGTTTGCGCACTCCAGAACCACTAATTTTGGAAGGGGTGTTGAAAGATCTGAGTCAGATTGAAGTGACAAGAGAGGAGGTCCTACAACTGATAGACGGGTTCTGTAATGGAAGATCTTGCCTCACTAACCTTTCTTTGAGGGGGTGAACAAACATGTGGACAAAGGAGACCCAATAGATGTTGTTTACCTTGACTTCCAGAAAGCTTTTGATAAAGTTCCTCATCAAAGGCTCCTTAGAAAGCTCGAGAGTCATGGAGTAAAAGGACAGGTCCTCTTGTGGATCAAAAACTGGCTAATTAATAGGCAGCAGAGAGTGAGTATAAATGGGCAGGCTTTGCAGTGGAGGACGGTAAGCAATGGGGTGCCACAGGGCTCAGTACTGGGTCCCATGCTCTTTAACTTGTTCATAAATGATTTGGAGTTTGGAGTGAGCAGTGAAGTGGCCAAGTTTGCAGATGACACTAAATTGTTCTGGGTAGTGAGAACAAGTTGATGGGGTGTGAACTGGCAGAGACTGACCAAACGAGAGATCTTGGGGTCGTGGTAGATAACTCACTGAAAATGTCAAGATAGTGTGCGATTGCAATAAAAAAAGCCGCCCTGAGCCACCCGTGGGAAGGGCGGGATATAAATTCTAAATAAAATAAATAAATAAAGCCAACGCCATGCTGGGAATTATTAGGAAGGAATTGAAAACAAATCAGCCAGTATCATAATGCCCCTGTACAAAACGATGGTGCGGTCTCATTTGGAATACTGTGTGCAATTCTGGTCACCGCACCTCAAAAAGGATATTATAGCATTGGAAAAAGTGCAGAAAAGGGCAACTAGAATGATTAAAGGGTTGGAACACTTTCCCTATGAAGAAAGGTTAAAACGCTTGGGGCTCTTTAGCTTGGAGAAACGTCGACTGCGGGGTGACATGATAGAGGTTTACAAGATAATGCATGGGATGGAGAAAGTAAAGAAAGAAGTACTTTTCTCTCTTTCTCACAATACAAGAACTCATGGGCATTTGATGAAATTGCTGAGCAGTCAGGTTAAAACAGATAAAAGGAGGTACTTCTTCACCCAAAGGGTTATTAACATGTGGAATTCACTGCCACATGAGGTGGCGGCGGCTACAAGCATAGACAGCTTCAAGATGGGGTTAGATAAAAATATGGAGCAGAGGTCCATCAGTGGCTATTAGCCACAGTGTGTATATGTGTGTGTGTGTGTGTGTATATATGTATATATAATTTTTTTGGCCACTGTGTGACACAGAGTGTTGGACTGGATGGGCCATTGGCCTGATCCAACATGGCTTCTCTTATGTTCTTAAGACTGCAGGGCATGAGTACAGTGAAAAAGAGGAGGGCAACACAGTAACACCCATAACAAGCCCAACAAAACTCTCTCTCTTTCTTTTTTTGTAGCAAGGCAAAAAGCTCATACCTTCACTAAAACATTGCTAGTCTTAAAAGCATTCTTTGTAGCTCTCCTGATGGTGGGGATTGGCAAAGGAAGCTCTGGCTCTTTCTTTCCTTTCCTGGGGCACAAGGAGGGGGAGGAGCCTCAGCCATTCATTAGAAGGAAGAGAGCCTTGTCTCAGTAGCTCTGCAGGGTTATTAATTGCGCCTGGCAAACTTAATCACCCAGCAGAGCTATAGAGCCAAGCTCCATCATTGTCTGAGGCTGCTCCTCCCTCCTCCTCCTTTTGGAAAAAGGGAAGGTGGGAGAGGGAAAAGCTGCTTTGCTGCTCTGGCTTATCCGGGGAGAAACACAAAATGGCGACTGAAAAAAGCAGGCAAGGGAAAATGAAGCCGAAGACAGCCAGTTGCTGGAGGGCCTGATTGGAGCCCTCTGTGGGCCTGATCCGGCCTGCAGGCTGTATGTTTGACACCCCTGGACTAGATTATCATCGCTGAGAACTGGAAAATGACAACCTCCCCTCCACTCTCCACCGACCCCCAGCCTTGCCTGGTGGGGAAAGGAGTGAGATAAATACCAAATAAACAAATTAATTAAAAATAAACTGCAAATGAGCCTTCTGAATTTAGGATACAGATTTAGATATGCCCCATAACCTGGCATTTTCTCAGTGACAATATTAACTGTTTTGATTTGCAACAACCATTAAAACAAAAAGGCTGTTGACTTGGCTGGGCACTTGCTTGGCTTCCTCTGTGCCACAAGGTTAAACTGATCTCATTATCTGTATCCTGCAGAGATATAAATTTTATAAAAAGCCTCTAAATTGGTCAAACGTGGCTGGCAAGAGAGGACAATATGATGAAAAACAGCTCTCTTTTTTGCACAGAAGCAAAAGCTAAAAATTAACAGGGTCTGCCCAAAACACTCACAGCACAGCCAGATACTATTGTCATGTCACACAGATTACAGTCCTGATTCAGGTGGGCAGCCATGCAAATTACAGGTCTGTTCAGTTTTTATGGGAAATCAAACATAAGAACATAAGAGAAGCCATGTTGGATCAGGCCAATGGCCCATCCAGTTCAACACTCTGTGACACACAGTGGCCACCCCTTGTAGGTTCTGTGACCATCTGCTCCATAGAACAGTCATTGAGAGCATCCAGAAACTCAATCTCTTTCTCTTGACCAGAACACATATTGACCCAATCAATCTGTGGGTAGTTAAAATCACTTATTATGATAGTTTTTATGTTTAGCCACTATCTTGAATCCTTTCATCATATTATAATCATCTTCGATCTTTTGATTTGGTGGGCGATAAACTCCCAAAGTTAAATTTCCTTTTGGGCCCTCTATTTCGACCCAAAGCATTTCTAGAAGGGAATCTAATTCTCTGACTTCAGTCTTACTGGACTGTATACCCTCTGACATACAGAGCCACCCCACCTCCAACCCTTCCCTCCCTATCCTTCCGATATAACTTATATCCAGGAATCACCGTGTCCCACTGATTCTCCTCATTCCACCAAGTTTCTGAAATTCTCACAATGTCTATGTTTTCCCCCAACAGTAAACATTCCAGCTCACCAATTTTACTTTGAACACTTCTAGCATTTGTATACAAACATCTATAATTTCCCAGGCAAGCTAGGCCCACAACTTTCCTCTTGCTGCCTTGAGACTTTGGCAGACAGTCCATACTGTTTGTCACCATCTCAGTGGACAACTCTGATCCATTACCCAGTAGAAAAGTAACATCTAACCTTTCATCTCTTTGAGATGAGTCCTCCTGAACCAGAGACATTTAATCTCCTGTCAGCTTTCCCCCAAGATTTAGTTTAAAAACTTTTCTGCCACCTTTTTGATTTTAAGCGCTAGCAGCCTGGTTCCATCTGGGGACAAGTGGAGACCGTCTCTTTTGTACAGCTCCCGCTTGTTCCAGAAAGCATCCCAGAGCCTAACAAACTTAAACCCTTCCTCCCTACACCATCGTCTCATCCACACATTGAGACTTATAATTTGTGCCTGTCTCTCCAGCCCTGCACGTGGAACAGGTAAGCACTTCTGAGAAGGCTACCTCGGAGGTCCTGGCCTGCCTAGCAGCCTAAATTTTTCCTCCAGGACCTTATGACTGCATTTCCCCACATCATTGGTGCCAACATGCACCACAACCATTGGCTCCTCCCCAGCCACCGTCTATCAGTCTATCTACAACACGCATAATGTCCTCTGCCTTTGCACCAGGCAGGCAAGTCACCATACGGTCAGTACGTGGTTTTGCCACCCAGCTGTCTACTTGCCTAAGGATCGAATCACCATTTGTGTTTTTATCTCCCCTTGGCATTTTATATAACAATCTACATTAACGAGTTAAGAAAAATACCAGAGTTCTGGTCCAGTACAGAAGTTTTCTGCCTGTTTGAAATGGCCATTAAATTTAAACATGTCTACTAACAAAAAGAAAAAATACACGAAGCTGAAGATCTACCGTATTGCATCATTTTATTACAACTTAGGAGAACCTAAAATGTGGTTGCAGCTGTCATAAGTTAGCTATTTAGAATTCAAGATGGCACTTTATTGCTTGGTACAGTTAAAAATGTTATTTTAAGATATCTTTAAGTGCAGCCTCTAGAACAGATTGATATGCTATGTTTCCATTAGACAATAATTAACTTCCTAAAGTTTCAGAATTATAGACATATTTGGTAATCCTGAATGTATCCACTTCCGCTATAATTCAGAGATCATGGCAGCAATATTAGTTCTAGGACTGCAGATAGATAATCTATCCTTAGTATTTGATAAGAGTCCTTTAAAAAGTAGTCATGATTTGAGAATTGTAAATCAGTTTATGGCCTTCTCCCCAATTGCAGCTAAGCTGCTAACCTGTCAAGGTCACAGACTTCTTTTTAAAAAATAAAAACAGAAATGACCATGCACAACAGCATGTTGTTTTTTAGACCAATTCTATTCTTAAATGTTTTATTGAATAGTTCTTGCTTTTAACTTGTAGTGGTCATTGGCCGAATAAATTTAATGATTGATTGATACAGGTGTGTCTGCCTGTGTAAAAGAGGAAAGAATGCAATATCATTAAACAGCACCAGCCAGGCAAGAAGATATCACTAGCATCAAACCAGTACCATAATTGACTTCCATGTAGAGGGTCTCCATAACCATTTTCCTGTGTCATGGAATGAATCATACTGCTTTCTGTGAGTTACTCCTCTGCAGACTTGCAACCAAAACGTCTTATTTTTTAAAAAAAGAAAAAAATGCTACCAACTGAATTTAGGCTGCAGCCCTGTGAGCTCTTAGTTGCAAGTCCCACAGAACTAACTGGACCTCCTCTTCAGTAAGCATGGTGGCCTGTCATATACAGCAAGTCTTAGTCATCTTCTGAGTCACTTTGTTCTCTCCCTGTTGGAACAGAACATTTAATTGATGTCATCAGCTGGTCCTGGATCTGCTTCCTGGGGTTTTCCTCCAGGTCTGTCTTGATGGCACCTGACTCAGAAATCTTCCACTCCAATTCTAAATGCAAGAAAGAAGAAATGATGCATTATGAAGTCTCAAAAAAGTGGGAAGGAGGGAAGTATCATGGTGTTCTTGCTCTTTTGGACATACACGCATCCATCTGCTCTCTTCCATTCTACTTTGACTAAGTTCCACATAACCTTTTTGAAAATGTAGATGCGCTAATTGCCTGTGCACTCCAGCTGTTCAGAGTACTTTAGACAGACAAAAGCAAATTCAGCTTTATATTTCTGCTGATGAGAGGCAGAAGAGTAGCTGGTTTTCCAGATTATAAAAGACACCCAAGGAAACATTTAGAACTGTACAGAGGCCTTAAAGACATGCACATCCCACTCCACATTGCTCCTTGCTTATTTCTTCACTGTGCAAAACCGGAACATTTCCCACCTAGCAGCAGGCTTTCATTACAAAGGCTCAAACTGGCTTCCACCCCAGACACAGAAGAAAGTCAATGCTGCATATTAATCATTTGTCTCACGGTTGGCACTGCTGGCAATCTAATCATCCAAACACATTTATCTAAGCTCACAAGGAGAAAATTAACATGATTCTCGCCTTCTTCTATCAAGTCTTAGGAAAGCTGCCTTGTTCATAAAATTGAATAAAGAAATCCACGATGTGTGGGGCTTGTAGGACTTGGTTGTGGGGGGCGGGGAAGGGAGACAGAAAAACCAAACCAAATGAACAGTATTAGGTGATTCCTCATATATGATAGAAAGGATATCTACACCACCATTCAGATTCTACAGCAGTCCTCTGCAGACATAATGTTCATGCAAAGAGGGAACCCTCCAGCCAAGTGTATTGAAAGGAGGTGGTCCCTGTAATGCAGCTAGTGGGCTCTCTGTTTTCATGAATGTAATGCCCACAAAGGCCTACCATGTTGGTTTTTTTCATAAGCAAAGGATGCTTCCACAGGTTATAAAAACCCTATGGAGCATCCCTTAGCTAGCAGGACTACAAAAATGTATGAATGCAAAAAGGAACGTTATTATCTCTGGGAATCTGCATGTGTTTGTGCCCTTCATCTAAAGATGACCACATCCTTCTATACTAGTTTGCTACTTGCTGTTTTCTGTCTTTACAAGGATTTTTGTCTCTCTTTCTAATCTGCCATTTTGAATTACTGGAACCCAATTCTTACAAGAGACTTTCAAAGTCACTCTTAGTGGGTGAATGAAAATTCACACACTATGAGAGCTAAAGATGATGTTTGGGCTCAGACACTGTGTGTTTAAAACATGGGGTTTTGTAGGGCTCTGTTTTGCTCTCCACACAGTTAACATCTACACAAAATCACTGTGAGAAGTCACCTATAATTGTGGGCTGAGGTATATGGAGATGATAACCAGCTCTGTATTTCTCCTTTTTGACCCAGTCATGTAAGATGGCAGACTCCATCAATCTTATAAACTTATAAAATAAAAAGTTAAGAAAAAGATGGCAGTCTCCCAGACCTAAGCACTGGATCTTCCTCCTTACTCAGCTAGCTCCACACTCCTTGTGGAATTTTACCAGTTGTCCAGTTTTTATTTCATGTTGTTATTAGAAGACTCTCTCATTTCATGCCAGTCTTTTTAAGGGTTTAAGACCTAGATTATTTTTAATTTGATGCTATTTTAATTTTTTTTACTTTTAATTTTTATTTGATTAATTTTAAAAATTTACTTGCTTTTCCCTGCTGTTCCTACATATAAAGTAAGAAAAGGATATATTTATTGTTAAAACCTGCCCCTCTAATATTTATACAGAGAAGCAGGATTTAAAGATTTTAAATAAACAATGCTAGCTAAGCTAATGCGTGCATGTAACAAACTACCCATTCCAAATATATAACTAGCATGGATCTTATACTGACTGTTTGGATATGTTCTGAAAATATAGCAGAAGAGAAACACTTTGAGACACAATCATCTCAAAGATCCAAGATTTTGTCCATTTAAATTCAGTCTGGGTTTTACAAATCTCCTGTACAGGAAAACATAAATGCACAGGGAAATAGAATGGCCCCATGTTTGCATCAATTCTGGGCCTTTGGCACAACCTAAGGAATAGACAGCCAGTGTTGCATTGAGGTTAAAGTGTAAGACTAGGATCTGGGAAATCCAAGTTCAAATCCTCACTCATTCCATGAACGTTTGCTGGGTGACCTTGGGCCAGTCATACTCTCAGCCTAACTTATCTAACAGGGTTGTTGTAGGGATAAAACAGAGGAGAGGAAAATGATGTAATGAAGGGTCCCCATTGGTGTGAAAGGCAAGATATAAATAAAGTAAATAAATACATAATAAAACAAATATCCACCTACCATCTCTGGTCAGGTTCATCCCTCCGAACACCAGCGGTCCAATAAACTGGGCCTTAATATCCCCTTCAAGGTAGACAAAGACTGTGGGGAGATTTCTGTCAGGATAGTTGGGTATGCAAGTTGTAGAGATGGCTTTGACAAACTTGACCTCAGGGAATTTCTTTGCAAGTCCATTTAAGTGTTGATTTATCAAGGAACAGAGAGGAATGCTTTATAAAGAAGAAAAAGATATCATTACAAGAGCCATGCCTTCCATCAATCGGTTTAGAAATGCTACTCTGCAAAAAACTAATATGTAAAATATTCCTATAAAGACCATCAGGATACAACATGCCTATACCACTAGCCTCACAAATACATTACTGGAAATATTGCATTGTTTGTTGATTAATCAAACTGATTAAGATCTTGCTGATCAACTGACTTCCGGGGTTGAAGCTTGGTGAGCTGACCTGTTTCCCTGTGTGGAGCAGACCAGGATCTTTGTTTTTGGACAGAAAAGGCTTTATAAAGCCTACTGTCTACTTTTTCCAGTAAAGGAAATTGTCTACGGCATGCATTTTTATTTCAAGGGGGATTCACTTTGGCTGACGAAAGATCCCAGGAGGGGTTTTTTTTCGGCTTTGAAGATTCCCCCGATGAAGAATTGCATTCTATCGCCTACAAAGAATCCTTGGAGTCATTAAATTGACATAAATTCACTAAGGCTTCAACTTCCTATGGACTATAACAACATCTGAGATAAAGTGGACGGGATAATGAGAGAATAGACGTCATTAATAAGGTAACGATCCTTATCTGCTACTCCGGGTTCAATTTAAGCTTGTTAAAAGGGAAGATCTGGGACCCAGAACTATTTTTCAAAGTGGAAAATCAAGGAAAAGTGGAAGGGGGTAGAAGTGGTTTTTTTGGACTCAAAAGAAAGCAGAAAAGTGCAGAAAAATACTTGCTGTTATGAATTCCTGTGGCTTCGGAAAAAAAACCCCAGTCATAACAAAGCTGCAGTCTCTCTCCTCAAAACAGGAAGTGACGTTTTCTGCAATCATTATGAGACTTCAATGCTAGAGAGTCAGGAAGTAAGTGTGGTGTGAAGAGGAGCATCCAAGTATCCGGATACTTGCAAGAGTCAGTAACCATAGAGAAAAATTGGAGGCTAATTACAGAAAGGCCAAAATATTTTCACTAAATAACTTGAAAGTGGACTATAAAAGGATTCAAAATTTATATAAACAATCCCCTAAGGGCTAAATAACATGGACTGTGTGCTTGAAATTGGAAAATAAGCCCTAGAGGGTAAAAGGAAAACTTTTTAAAAAGAGAGGCTTGGAACTTTAAAAATTAATATCTTGAGCTAGGAAGCTTTGAGGACGGCGTTTTTAGGCTTGTTGAAAAGGGCATGCTCTGTTCTGTTAAATGCAACTATCAGATCGGGGAGTGAAGATACCAATTAAAAACCCATTATTTGTAATGGACAATCAGTAATGTCTGAGTAAAAGTTGGAATCAAGAATTACAAGGTTAAGAGCTGCCTTAGTGAGAGAGGGTAAAATGTCTAAACAAGTTTATGATCAACTGTACGCTATGGAAGGAAGAATATTGAAGGCAATGAGTGATTTAATAACTGGAAGTGAGAAGAAATTAACTAAGGAAATAAACTCCAGTGCTGAAGAGGTAAAGAAAGAATTTAAGAAGGAAATTGATGACCTAAGGAAAGTGTCTCAAGCAATAGCTAAAAAGACTGTTGACACAGAAGTGAAAACTAGAGATCAAGATGCCACCATTAAGAAAATGCAAGAAAAAGCAATACTACAAGACTGTAAGTTGATGGAGAATATGATTCGGCTAAGGGGCGTGCCTGAGAATGAACAAGAGGATGTGAAGACTCATATTGTCACAATTACAGCTGAATTTTTGGAAGAAGATCCGGAGAAGATGGAGCGTTTATGTGATGATGCATACAGAGTCAATTCAGAGCTTGCCAGAAAGCTTAAACTACCCAGGGATGTTGTGAAACAATTTTGGATAATGATTCAACAGGAGATCTCGAAAATCTTGGGTTATAATATTAGGAGAGCACCAGATGTCTTTCTGGTGGGATTACAAGTGGAAAGCTTTCCGAAGCAAGTCAGAACATTGTTGTGGTATTTGCTTTCAGTTGCGAGAACACTGTATGTGCAAATGTGGAAGCAAGATAGAATACCTGAAAAATGGGACTGGGCCTTAAAGGTTCTTAACTGGAGTGAAATGGACAAACTTACTAGAATCTTAAATGACATAATTTGGAGAAGTTTAAAGAAGACTGGAGTAAATCCCAAAGTTACGTGGAAATATAACAGAGGGTGAAGAGTCATTTAGTCTTTTATGACAACATTAACTGAACTTTAAATGATAAAGAGGAATTGTGATTATTTAGTTAGTAAGATATAGTTACATGGTAATTATACATATATGAGTTAAGATAAGAATAAGATAGCTGGAATTCCGGAGTTGATTTTATAACTATGAGTTTTGTGCGTAATGAATACCAAGCGAATTATAGAGAAAAGGTTATTGAAAAATTACTTTTTGTATAAAAATTTTATAATGGTGAAAAGATATTTAGTAGTGTTTGATAACATTAATTGAACTTTTAATGATAAAGAGGAATTGTGATATTGTGATAAAAGCATTAGTAGAACATGGTTATTTGGTAAACATATATATATGAGAGTTAAGATAAGACTAAGATAGGGGGAACTCTGGAACTGAATCAATAACTATGAGCATTGTGTTTAATAAGTGCTAAGTGATTATTAGAGAATAGGTTAGCGAATGATAATTTTTTTTTCTTTTTAAAGATTTTACAAGTGTGAATTTACCTTTAATATGCTTTTAATTTGTTTTAAGTACCTGCGGAGGTCATGAATAAGAGTGCGGGGGGGGGGGGAGGAAAATATGTAATGTATTGGAGAAATATATTTGAATTTGTAGAGATGAATTTATCTCAATATATTGCAAAATAAAAAGTTTGGTCACGGAAAAAGATCCTGCTGATCAACTGAAAAGTTTACCCCAAATAATTAGTTAACATGTTGTTTTTTAAAAAAAGAAGAAACTATGAAACACACAGTAGTGTCCTCTTATAGATGAAAGGTGGCTACCGCTAAAGTATACATGCACAATCTAAAAGCAAAGAATGGTAAAAAAAAAAACCAACCCAAAACCGCATTCATAGTTAAATTACTTACTGGTTAAAGCACATGTAATTAATCATCCATTTCTCAAAATAACTCCAGTTATTTTCAGAAAAATGCAATGACTTATAATCCTACACTAGGGATCCAATAAGACTGATCTGCTACAGGAAAAAAAATGAATATGCTATTTGTAATATTTTGGAATGCTTACTTACCCTTGCTTGTAAAGGTGCAATATCACCCATATATCCTTGCCAGCTTTAGTGATTTCTTGGACATAATCCTGTCCTGAGATCTCTAGAAGTTCTCCAAATTTTTTCTTTAATTGAGAAGCTTTCCATTCAGCTATTCTTTGTTGTCTGAACCATAGGGAGGAGCAAGAAAATAAAGCACATATAAGAACAATAAGGGTACAATACCAGGTATGCAGTTTTAGACCAATGTCACTGCCAAAAACAAGCATCCTGAATTTGCATACAGCTGTATAAGGCTACGTTAAAATATCCTGCAAAGTAGGTCACCACTGTTATCCCTCTATTGGAAATGGAAGCATCAAGGATGAAAGAATGACTTGCCTGAGGACAGTTAATGACTGCATGGCAGAGGAAAGATTTGAACGAAGGTCTTCCAGGTTCATAGGTCTAAGACACACCATAACCACACTGTGCCTCCACTTGTCAAAAAACGATGGACAACAGAGTTGAGACAAAGAAAGGTCTGATTTTTCATTAAAATGGGGCAAAATAAGACACAAGCTGGGTGCACAGTGGAAAAAAACACTTGCAAAAAAAGCATGCACCACTATGTGTGATCTAAGCAATTCAAGCACTCCTACAGTATCAGAAAGGTCAATGCAACCATCTTATTTAGAGCGAAGATCCTCAATGGAATTTCTCTAGAACAAGCAAGCCAAAGACACCCTTGCCCCTTCTGAAAAATTTGGAACATTCTTTCAGCTATGGAGCTCAAACTAGTATATGTGCTGGCACAGCCAATGTGCCATCTGGCAGCTTTAGCTGACTGATTTGGAAGTAAATTCCACTGAAGTGAAAGAGGGCAACACCTCAAAGAAATTTAGGACTGCAGTGTCAATCTAGCTGACATTTTAGAAACCATTACAAAATATCAGATCCGTTTTCAGACTCTGCTGGATACAGATTTATTCGGTAGTAAAAGACTCTACCAGAATGTTTTCTTGATTTACAGACAAGGAAAAGTGGGGAATTGCAGGGAAACAGCTGGTCTTAACACAGCAACTCTAGGTAATTGCTAAAAACAAACCCTTTTCTTTCTACTAACAATATTCATTTTGTACATGTTGATAGCTCATAGTATGCATAACCAATCTTGGGTGTGAAGCTGAACTAACAGAATTTCTGACAAAAACTATAACAGAGTTTTCTGCTAATGCAATGGCATGGCATGCAAAATTATTAAAGGACCACAATTGTCACCAAGTGGATACCCTACCACAGGGGTGTCAATCATGTAGCCCGGGGGCCAAATCAGACCCTCAGAGGGCTCCATCAGGTTCCCGAGCCACTGGCTGTCATCTGCTTCCTTCTCCTCTCTCTTGCTTCCTTCTGTTTAACAGCTTGCTTTGCCAGGTTTGCTCAATCGCATAGGAGCTACAGAGCAAAACCTCTGTTTTCTCCATTGGATGAGGCTCCTCCCTTGGGGAGGAAAAGTGCAGGGGGAGGCAGACCTTGTTCTGCCAGTCTCTCTCAATCGCACAGCAGAGCTACTGAGCCAAGCCTCTCTTTCCCCAGGGAAGGAAGGAAAGAGCCAGAGATTCCTTTGCCTAGTTCCCTGGATCCCATGGGAGAAATACAAAGAAAGCACCTTTAAGACCTACGAATGCTAATGCTTTAAGCATGTTTTATTTTTAAGTTTGCCTGTGTCCTTTCTAAAGTTTATATCTCTACTACCTAATCTTAAATAGGAACACATATGACCTGACCCCACATGGCCTGGCCCGGCAAGGTCTCATTTATGTCAGATCCGGCCCTCATAGCAAATGAGTTCAACATCCCTGCCCTACCAGCTTTGACCTTCCCTGTAACTTTTAGGATTGGTCTCTTCTGGTAAAATCCAGAAAGCCTGATTTAAAACAAGTATGATTTTGAAATGATACAGTCTAATTCACCACTTCATACTTAAGGCTTTCTTGTTTTTTTACAACTGGAATATACTAAGCAATTAGATTAGTAGCATCTCACTCATTCAGTGTATCTCCTTTATAAGAAAAGTATTCCTTTACAACAGTGGTCAGCAACCTTTTACCAGTGAAGAAGCTTATATCAGGACACAAAGAACCAGTATAACAAAGTCTATTTGTATAACTCACTATACAACTCAACATTACTGATAATTGTAATGCTGATTAACAACATACAAGTTTCTGGAGACCAAACCTTGATAGCTGGAAGTTCTTTATTACTAAGAGACACACACAATATCTCACAATAAGTAACAACTGTACAGAGAGGTAACCTGCATGATTATTTTAGTGCACTGACATAAATCTATGAATGCTGCAGAAAAATGTTCCGAGAACAGCACTATTAGGGCTAAATAAACATTAAATTGTTATTATAATCTGCACTTTATGAGCAACAGTGACTGACAGTATTGTGTCTTACACATAAAGTAACCCTTTTAATGACAATTAGTCCAGCTACTATTAGGATTAAGTCCTAATATTGGGACATCCAACTGTCCATAAAATGTTTTGCAGAATGGTCTAACCTGTACATTTCAATTGCATGTTCATCTTCCTCACTGAACTCATCTTCATTTTCTTCTAGTTCCTCTAGGGTCATATCTTCATAGGTTTTCACTGAAGTACGAAAAATTAGAAGATCATCAACATGTTGGGAGAAAAATGCAAATTCTGGAACAAAATTCAATCAGCTTGATGGGATAATTACCGTACTCATAATCCTTTGCTTACCTAAATCTAAACAAGAAGCTGTTACAGACAGTAAACAGTTAATGCTGTAACCTAGTTTGAGAACTGAGTGCCAGGGGATTCAAATGGAATTCTTCAGTTGAGAGACTCAGTTAAGAGTGACAGTTAAGAACTGACAGCTGACTGGGAAGTAAGGCTAAGGGTGTGAGAGGATCAGAAAGGATCCTGAGTTAGGGAAGCAGGAAGCTTAACTCATCCTTAAGAAGTCTGAGGGAAATAGTGCCTTGAAAGTGTGTGATCCCTATCCAGTAGTTAAGAAGGGAAACTGGAATTTATGAACATTCCTGCCTTCACCAACTTGAGTGTTTGTAATAAAAAGACGCTTATGTTTGTGTATTTTACCATCTATGTTTGTAAGATCATCTACTGTGTTTGTAATATCATCTACTGTAATGTTCATTTTTTATGATGTTATTTTAACTCTGTTGTTTTAATGTTGTAAGCCATCCTGAGCCCGCTTGCGGGATAGGGCGGGATATAAATCCAAAAATTAAATTAAATTAAATTATGCAGAGACTCCCAAGAAATCTCTCTCATCAAGTTTTAAAGTCTGAATAACAAACAGTTACTTGTTTTTGACAATTATCTGGCATTTATTTGTACACATAGTTACTTCATTCCTGTTGTCCACTTCATAAGTCCTACACCTGATTCCAAGCTGACCACTTCCCCTTAAAGTTAAATAAGACAGTTTTGTTATTTTTGAGCTACCATCAGCCTCTTGTGCCATTTTCAAGACAGGACATAAGAAGGATTTTAATCTCTCCCCTCAGTTCTCCAGGCTGGGTCAGCATATATCTAAATACATTCAAATGATAGGGTGAGATCAGCCAGAAAAAACTGACAAGAGCTGCTCAGCCAGAAAGAATATAAAGGGAAACCCTTTGAGGGTGGGTGAATTGGTCAAGTACAGCCAATTTACATTTAAGGCAGCAAGCTTGTTTGCCTCACGTACCCTGCTTTTTGCAGAGGAGTTAAGCAGACACACACACATTTGTAAATAACCTGCAGAGATGCATCAGGGAACCCCAACCACTGCTGGCTCTCAAGCTCACCGTTGCAAGTCCAGGGTCTATGTAGCAAATATACTTGCTTCAGAAAAAGTATGAGTTTATTCCAAGTTAATCACAATTTCAGTTTAAAGCATAGTTTTCATGGCATTCAGAATTATTCACCACATCATTAACTCTGTTCCCACAGCTCACATCACAGGAGCGTTTGTTTTTTGCAAGACAGCAGCTCCTACTCAGGCAATTCTTATTTTAGTCTGCAATCATCAGTTACTTTTCTAAATGACGTAAAATATGGCAGGCAATTAGTGTACTCCGAGGGGTATGCTCCAATACAATGAAAAGATTTTTAACAATCAGAAGAGCACCCTGCAGGATAAAAGAAATCTCTCCTGAAATAGCCTTTTCTTCAATGAAGGCACCTCAAGGCAGCTTCAGTACTTCCCATAAGACCTGCAAAGTACCTCAGATAATACAAAGAGAGCTCTCTGGCACCATACAGAGTCTAATCCAGACCATATAATTGTCATGAGTTTTTCTCAATAGGCCTTCCTTTAATTCCAAGGACCAGGATAGGCTAGAGATGTTAAACTCCCAGAAATGTTGAAAATCTCTCTCTATCTGAAGAGAAACATTTGTTTGTGGAACTGAAATTCTCAAAAACCCTGCAATATATCCAATACATAATCCCTTTCAAACCAACGATTATTTGACTTTTTTAACAATATAAAAAGCATCATTTCTAGCATATACAATGGTATTGGACATATTTATAAAACTTTTTAAAATACAAATATATTCATTTTCTATGAGAAAAATACCAAGCAAACCCAATACTTGAGAGTTGCAAACTGCTGCACCCTGTGCTGCCATAAAACATATATCTTTACTTTTTCCCCTTACAGAGACATGAAAAAATAAAGTTCAAGGCAGAAAACAAATTCTGGAGTAAGGAAGAGCAAGTGTATTGTTTGGGCAGAAATTCTCTTGTGAACAGTAAGCAGATCTATCAATATGTTTGGATATTAAACTGAACTTTGTAACACTGAAAATACTGAATAATACGGTATCATCCAACAAATTGCAGAATATTAAATGTTGATAAAATTATTTAGATTTAAACTTTAAAAGGTCTTCTTATGTCTATATTATAAGTTTTTTTTAAAGTGCTGACTAAAATGGCCCATTTTTTTCCAGTGGGAAAATTGAGAAAGCCCTCAGACTTCTTCATGCTGCACATCTGGAAAGAGTGAAATGCTTTTCTCACTCAAAAAGAAAAAAAATATTTCATAGGGGTTTTTAAAAAGTACCTCCCCAAATCTTCAAAACTGAGGGAAGGGGAGGGAGTTCTCAGAGGAAAAAGGGGGGTGGGAGTTTCCCCTAATTTTTTCAGTTTTCCTTCCCAAGCTTTCATATCTCCAACACAGACCTAGTGAGGAAATCAAGGAGATTCTTTTAACAAATAAAATCATATCCAGAATTAAAGTGTACCTGTCTGCACTTAGCACAGAACCACTTGAGGAAAAACAAAAGAATATTTCACAATAATGCCCAAAAGCAGTCACAAAAAAGACATGTACCAACTCACAATAATAATTATGTGACTTGGATCTTAGTGGATTTATTTAATGCCATTGTGCCATCTTATACACCAGTACTAGGCTGGCAGTCCATTACAGATGAACCGATAGTCCATATGACTGTCCATGAGATAAAATCCAAGCCCAAATACTACAAGCTTCTCCAGGAAGTTCAGCACTGTCAAAGCATTTTCTAGAAACAGTGAAAAGGTGTATTTAGATGTCTTTCTTAATTTATTTATGATTTGTATCCCGCCCTTCCCACAACTGGCTCAGGGCGGCTCCCAACAATTAGTCAAACATAAAATTAAACAAATATTTAAATATATAAACAATTAAAACATTTAAAGCAGTTAAAACCTTAAAACCATTAAACATTCCAAAGCTATGTGAACAGGAGTCTGGCAAAGCTACATTGAGTTTCTCGTCTCAGCTAGGTGTAAGCTAGCCAGAAGAGGGTCGTCTTACAGGCCCTGCGGAACTGAACAAGGTCCCGTAGGGCCCTCACCTCCTTCGGCAGCTGATTCCACCATGTAGGGGCCATAACAGAGAAGGCCCTGTTTCTAGTGGATTTTAAGCGGGCTTCTTTTGGCCCAGGGATAGCGAGAAGATTTTGGGTTCCCGATCTCAGCACTCTCTGGGGAACATGTGGGGAGAGACGGTCCTTCAGGTAGGCAGGTCCCAGGCCATATAGGGCTTTAAAGGTAATGACCAGCACCTTGTACCGAACTCGGTACATTAATGTCTTGCTGTTCAGGCATGGTGTTCTCCAAGAACTATTTTTGATAATCTTCATAACTGAGAGCAAGAAAAGCCCATTCTCATCAGCAGGGGTCATTTTGTAGAAAAACAGGTGGTAGAGCTCATTCAGGGATTGTTATGCAGCTGCACCTACTATTTAATGGACAAGATGGGAAGGAGGAGGTGGGACTCTCATAAAGGTTCAGGAGCTGTGCTCCTGTGAGCTCCCGCTGAATCTGAGGCCTGCTCATCAGTAAGCCAAATCCCCAAATGCAATACTTACACAAGTGCCACTAAGCTAAATGTATCCACATAACTAAAACTGTACAACTTAACATTAACCAATACTTGTCATGTTAACTTATAACCCATCAAATTTCTGCAGCCCAAACTCTAGTTACAAGTTCTTTTTAAAGAAAATGTCACATATGAGGTTTCCCAGTATAATGAATATACATAGGCGCACTCTGCACAATTGTTTTACTGTGCTGGTACGAATCTGTGCGTGGTTTACTTTTCAAATACCAACAGTTGTTCACTTCTATCACTCATCTTTCTGTAAAGCATCTTTAAGAATCCCTGTAGTCCTATAAGAACCTTTGCCTGCCACTCCACTCACAGACTGGTTATTCCACTTACTCCTCCAATATCCCATAACTTAAAAGATTTCATTTTCTTTTTTGAAAGCCATGTGCGACCCTAGAGCTACTGGCTGCAAACCACTGAATTACAAGGAGAAAAATCATGCTACTTATCTTACCTATTGACTGCTGCTGCAGGATCTGCTGCTCCCTTTCCTCTTCTGCCTGCCTCTGTTCTTCCAACTTCTCTTTTGGAGGAAGAATGCCCTTTTTACGTAGGATGTCATTCCACTCTGTGTCTGCATTAGGATCCTAGAGCAATCAGAATTATGAGAGATGAATACAGGCAGATCTCACACATACAACCTTAGCTCTACAATCTCAAGGTCAGGATACTGTACTTGAAATCTGGCCAGCCAGATCAGCCAAATCAACCCTGGCAATCAATGGAGTGACAGATGTCACAGCTGGATTGCTCTCACATCCATACTTGAAATTTGGCACTGTCCTTACCTATTTGAAAGTGCTAGCAGTCCATGACTGTGACAGTTTTGCTTTGGGCAAGTCTGGGGTGCCAGAAGCCCTTCTTTCCCACAATCCAAATTCTGCTCAGACTTTCCATTGTGTCACTAGCACTATTCAAGAGGCACATTTTGATTTGCAGAGCCCTCAACAGAACAAGTCCAATTAACAGAGACTACTAACTTTCCTGCATAGCCCAGGCTAACCCCATCTCATCAGATCTCTAAAGCTAAGCAGGGTCGGCCCTCGCTAGTATTTGGATAGGAGACTTCCAAAGAATACCAGTGTCATGACACATAGGTAGGCCATGGCAAATTACCTCTGAATGTCTTTCCTTGAAAACTCCACACGTTCACCATAAACTTGATAGCACCACCACTTAACTCCCCTAAATTCCATGACAGTCTTCTGAGAACACCAATCTTCTGCCAGCATCTCTCATATTTGCTATCCACATGCACAATTAATCTAAAAGCTGTACCGCAGTCCTTGAAGACTCAAAACGAGACCATCAGAAGCATTTTTAGATATTTCTATTTGACATGAAGGTTACAGCAGTGTGTGTGCGTGTGCACACGCGAGCACAAGGGCTTCACCATTTGGTTCATTTCATTTAGCTATATATATATGACTTTTAGACAATTGTTATCTGGCTTCAGAGTTCATGCTCAAATGACTAGAAATGCAACATTAATCTTCTGTTTGACAGCTTAACCCAGACATCTAGAATTTTCTACATTGAACATTATAAAACTGGCAGACAGAAGGCCTCAGGTGGACCTACAGCTAGATTAATCTCTGCTGCAACATGAAGAACCTTTTGCATGTGGGATACTTTTTGCTTTCAAGATGCCTATGTGACACTTTGCATTATGTGAATCAGTGTAGTTCTATACTTGACTTACACCTGATTGGACAAGGAAGTTTTTTGCCAAACCCCCTTTCATTGGGTCTTAAGAGTCTTCCTAGGATTTTCCTATGACTGGCTGTCAAAAAGACAGAAAGTGTCAGTTGAATTGCTTTCTTTTGTCTCATACTCTATTCCAAGCAGCCAGAAATGCTGCCACTCTCCGGGGCACTCTCAGCAGGAAAAAGGATAATATTTGGAAGCTTTTCTCTGGATTTAACGGCCCCGTGGCGCAGAGTGGTAAAGCAGCAGTACTGCAGTACTGTGGTCTGAACTCTCTGCTCACGACCTGAGTTTGATTCCGGCGGAAGCTGGATTCAGGTAGCCGGCCCAAGGTTGACTCAGCCTTCCATCCTTCCGAGGTTGGTAAAATAAGTACCCAGCTTGCTGGGGGGAAAGTGTAACAGAGTGGGGAAGGCAATGGCAAACCACCCCGTAAAAAAGTCTGCCATGAAAACGTGAAAGCAATGTCACCCCAGAGTCAGAAACGACTAGTGCTTGCACAGGGGACCTTTCCTTTCCTTTCCTCTTGATATAAAGGAGGGTGGTCATGCAAAACTCACACCTGGGAAGCAAAAAGCATTCTGACCACGGCCACTTGGGAATACACTGGGCTGGGGGGTTGGTGTGTGGAACTTAATAAGAATCCTATACTCTTCTACCAAACCCCCTTTAACTGGAGAAGCCTAAAAGAGACACCGACGACAGCACTCTATGCTGGCCATTGTGCCAATGAAACTATGACATCAGCAGAACTCCACCAGTATATGGTCAGTATTAGATGAGTGGAACTTAATTGGAATCCTATATTCTTTCACAGGTTAGTCCTCCAGTGTAATGTAAAAAGTACATCAGAATAGAAATGGTATAAAGTTAAAATATTTTCAATATAGTCAATCCACAGCTCCATCTTTTCCATCTCTGTTTTCACAGCCACACTGAAAATATTAGCAATCATAGCACACCACCAATATCCAAGCCAGGGCCCATGCATCTCAGACAGCACAGCATATGTATTGGAAAGACAATACATCAACTGGCTTCAATGAGTACAAAATTAATCCACATTTTTTCTTCCTGTCTCCACCTCTCTCTTTTGTTAGCTACCTGAAGTCTGAATTGAGCTATTTCTTCTCTGTATGACTTACATGAACATCAGTCCACAATGTGCTCAACTGATGACTGGCGATGAATGGGACAGACAGGCTGTGTCTGTCATTGCTGCTACATTATCTCTCATTTAATACCATTTTGCTGATTATCTGCAGAGAGCTGAATGGTGGCAAACTGTCACACTGACATTTCAACAGTGGCTGCTAGTGTCTCAGGACAATAGGATCACTCTGCTTACTGTATGGCCATAGCGAGTCATGCTGGCATCCTGAAATAACCACCTACTGTGCCATGCAACTGATCCATCTTGATAGCTTGTGCAGTGCAGCTGAGACTTACATCTGTGATGGCGCATTTCTGAAAAGTTTTATTTGCGAATTGTTCAGAAAAAGAAAAAGTGGAACGAAGTGGGGTTCCCTTCCTATACAAAAGGACCTGTATTTGGCAGACACACACACGTGCCTTTTTAACTTTTTGCAGAAGATAAGGAGGGGGGGAGGGGAAAACAATCTTGCTGCCCAATCATTGCAAGGGCAATACCATAGGGCAGGGGTGTTGGAACTCATTTCTTCTGAGGGACAAATCTGACATAAATAAGACCTTGTTGGGCTGGGCCATGCATGTCATGAAATGTAATGCCAGGTAGCAGAGATAAAAACTTTATAAAGGAAACAAGCACAAAGATTTTTTTAAAGCATAAAATAAAACATGCTTAACACATTAGCACATTGGTCTTAAAGGTGCTTTATTTGTACCTCTTCCTTGCATTCCAGAGAACTGGGCAAAGGAAGCTCTGGCTGTTTCCTTCCTTCCCCAGGGAAGGGGTCCCCAATCCCTGGGCCACAAAGCAGTATTGGCCTGTGTCCTGCAAGCAACCAGGCCACAGAGTGAGGCAGAGACCTTCACTTACTCCTCATTTAAAGACTCCCGTGGAAGGGCAGGGATGGGGAGTAGGCTTCGGGGCAGCCTGGGGCAGCAAAAACCCCAGCATACCCAACAGTCTGTGGAAAAATTGTCTTCCACAAAACCAGTCCCTGGTGCCAAAAAGGTTGGGGGCCACTGCACCAGGGGACGGGGGGAGCCTCAGCCAATGGAGAAAATAGAGACTTTATTTTGAGCAAGCTTGGCAAAGCAAGCTGTGATGCAGAAGGAAGCAAGAGAGAAGGAGAAGGAAGCAGATGACAACCAGTTGCTGGGGGGGGGGGCTGATAGGAGCCCCCTGAGGACCTGATTCCTCCCCCAGGCCACGTGTTTGACACCCCCGCGTAGAGTCTTCATATGAAGGGCTGTCAAAAAAGGCAGGAAGCGTCAGTCGAATCGCTTTCTTTTCGTCATACTCCACGATCCTCCTCCGCTGCGCCCTCAACAAGAAAGAGAATAACACTCGGAGACGTCACTCCCGACAGAAAAGAGGGCAGTCACGTGAAACGCTGTAACCCAACGCCCGGGAAGCAAAAAGCGTGCCGACCATGGCCACTTTCCGGCCTGGGAATGCAACCGGGGTGCCCCGCTGTATTTCGACGCTGAGCGACCCAAACGCCGAGGCTACCAGCGCAGCGAAAGTGCCCACGCCAACCTCCATTTTGTTCCGTCTTGCGGCCCACTCAACTGACCCCAGCAGCCGGTGAACCCACCAGGCCACCTAGCTTTCTCTCGGACATTGCTCAGTTTTCTCTCGGACATTGTGCCTCGGGCGCAGAGCACAGCCAGCCACACGGTGGTCGCCGCTTAGCTTACCTGCATGTTGGGACGTAAATGTTGCCGGTGCTTCCTAAACTGCCGAGAGGCGAAGACTTCCAATCCCGCCGCGAGGAACGCTAGCCTCGGCGCCTCCCAGGGAGCAAAAACCGTGCAGCACACAAGAGCTCGACACGCCTAACTCCTTCCTGAGTTGTCCTTATTAGGGCTGATCCGGGGACTTTCTTCGTTTGGCAGCAGAATGAGGGGCAAAGCTGCGGGCGGGTTATGTGCGGATTGTAGGGAGTGAAGGGGGGGGGGGGCGGCTTGTAATTAAATCTGCATATTTTAATATTTGGTAAACGTGACAATAATAACCCATTCCGCTTCAAAACGGGGTGGAAAGGAGGATTGTAAATGTTACAGATACAGAGAATCACCTTGGCAGCTTTTATGTAACCTCTACATTCCAGAACACTCCTCGAAGTAGCTGTTTTACTGCAAGGGAACTTCAAGAACAGAATGGAGAGAGAAAATGCTGAATTACAAATTATTATGAAACTTGGGACAAACACCTCCCCAGGACTGAACAGGGATATTGTTTTTTTTATTTCATTACATAGGCTAAATCAACTCTCACTGAGTATAGCTATACAGCCACAGTATTTCAATGTATGTCGCTTTTAGAACAGTGTGTAATGGGGTTTTTTGTATTGATATACTCAAATAAGGAACATGAACTTTTTATCTCATTACACATACTAACCCACCTCCCACTATATTTTAAGGTAACTTTTTTTCTAATGCCAAACTAGAATGTATTTCTCTTTTAGAACAGAATATTTTGGGTTTTTGTATTGACATACTCAAATAGGCATATTGGCTGTTTATCTTATTACAAATACTAACCCATCTTCCACTGTATTTTAATGTATTCTTTTCTTCTAATGGCAAACTATAATGTTATAACCTCTTGAGATACTAATGCCCTCCATTTAAACCCACAACTAAAAAGCCAGAATGACATCCAGCTTTATGGCAATTCACACCTATGACATGTCTGTTTTTTATCACCCACCACTGCTGTTACAGCCCAGTTAATACCAAACAAACAAACACAGACCCCAATTTGTGATTCTTTTAATCTGCTAAAAACATTCCCATGACTCTACATACCAACTCACTGCCCACTTTCTCTATATTTAAAGATGGCTTGCCATTCCAGTTTTGTCTGATGAAGTCTGCTTTAGAGCATACAAAAGCTTACATTGTGAATAAAACTTAGTTGGTCTTAAAGGTGCAACTTGTCTACTGCTTTGTTCTATTGCTTCAGACCAACAGGGCTACCCACTTGGATCTAACTCCTTTATTTAAATAGTTATACCTCAGTTTCCACCTCTTCGTAGGGATCCAGAACAGTTTGAAACATTACTCTTTCCCCTTCTGTCTTATCACCTCAACTCTGTTAGGCTAAAGAGTGACTGGCCCAAGTTCACCATGTGAGTTTTGTGGCAGAGTGGGGCTTTGAACCTGCGCTTTTCAGATCTTTGTCCAATATTTTAACCTTTATACCAGGTTGGTTTGTCAACAGGGTGGTATTTTTTTTAAAAAAAAACTGCCTATACTTTTTCATTTCATTGTTCCCCTCCTCCAGTTTGGAGTAGTCTGCCTGAGGAGTTCAGGAAGACTCCCCCTATCCTGGATTTTTGCAAACTAGGGTTGCCAGGGCTGGCTGACTCAGGAAATATCTGGGCACTTTGGGGTGGAGCCAGGAGACTTTGGGAGTAAAGCAAGGAGCAAGGTTGTGACCAGTGTGCCCTCTAAGCTGAGTCTGTGTGAGCTAGCTCACAGTTTTTTAGACTGACTCACACATAGCTCAGGAAAAATGACCCCAGAGCAAACTAATTTATGCAGTAACTTACAAAGTAGAATTTTTGCTCACAAGACTCCACAGCTTAGAGGGAGTATTGGTAGTGACAAGCATGACTGAACTCCAAAGAAAGTTCTGGCAATCTCATTTAAAGTGACTGCTCTCCTTTCAAAACCTTTCCTTCATTGGAAATAATTAGCAGAGTTGTACATTGGTAGTGCTGTATAAATAATAATGATGAATGAAGTATCTCTTCTTTTCGTGAAGTGAAATGATCATAACGTTAATACCTTCCCTTCCATAACACCTGAAATCAGCCTACTCAGGGAGTGGCAGAAGAAACAGGGCACATCCTCTATCTACCAGACTATTTGGGACTTTTCTTTTTTTTTCTTTTTTTCTTTTTTTATGAAAGAATTTGCTTTTATTTAAGATAAGAAAAACATTACATAGACAAGAAAAAGAAAAATGTAGACAAAAAGAAAAGAAAAAAAACAACATAAAGCACATAACACATAGCTTAGTCGAACACTAAGCCACAGACAAAATACATACATCCTCCTCCCATAATCAACAACCAAGCAACAAATACCCCACCAAACACACTGGGAGAGGGAGAGGTTTCGGTAAGATCAGAAATTATTCAGAAATTATTCAGTTGTAGTTTCACAATTGTTTCAACCATATTTGTGTAAAAACTTAATATCAAAATCTCAGCTTTTTAACTAAACCTTCTCATTAATCAAAAATTGTGTCGTGTTTCAATATAATTACTCCATATCAAATCCTTTACTTTTGACCCACTTATACACAGGATCCCATTCCTCCTGACACTTCTGCACATTTCCGTTTCTTAGTCTTGTAGACATTAAGTCCGCCTCAGCGGTTTCTAATAATTTGTTTATAAACTCATCTCTGTTTGGGGTTTTATCACCTTTCCAGTACTTGGCATATAATATTCTAGCAATTGTGATAATATACATTAACAATTTCAGCTTTGCTGTGGGCAATTTCTGCCTACAGATGTTTAAGAGATATAGTTCCGGCACATGGGTGACTTGTATTTCCAAGATTTTTTGAGTCCAAATATTAATTTGTATCCAATACTTTCTAGCTGACTTGCATTGCCACCATATATGGAATAGAGATCCTTTAACTTCTCGACATTTCCAGCACTTGTTGGAATATGTGGGATAAATTTTAGCCAATCTATTAGGTGTAAGATACCACCTATATACCATTTTACATAGATTTTCTTTAAGATCTGCCGGCCTTATCAGCTTTGAATTATGTTCCCATAATTTCTCCCATTCCTCTAGATCTATGCTATAGCCGAAATCTTTGAGCCAACGAATCCATGCTTCCTTCACCGCTTCATCACTCATCTTAATTTGGAGCAACCAGTCATTTGGGACTTTTCTAAAGTAAGCTGATGGTGCCTTCCAGACTGAGAATCAAGGTGAAAACAATAAACCTAGAGCAACAGACAAGATGGAGATAGCTAAGGGAATTTCTGCTTCAGTTCCAAACAAGGAAGGTTTTAAAAGGCAGCAGGATCTATTTGTGAGGGAGGACAAAGCTGCTGGCTAGCAGGTGGGGAAAAAATGGTTTAGTGTTGTGTGCTACAGTAAGTTTAAAGGAAAAAGGGTGAGTAGCCTTCTTGTAAAAACTAAGTGGCAATTGGTGTTGTTGGTTTACAGTTCAAGATAAAGGGGAGGGACGGTGGCTCAGTGGTAGAGCATCTGCTTGGGAAGCAGAAGGTCCCAGGTTCAATCCCTGGCATCTCCAAAAAAGGGTCCAGGCAAATAGGTGAGAAAAACCTCAGCTTGAGACCCTGGAGAGCCGCTGCCAGTCTGAGAAGACAATACTGACTTTGATGGACCGTGGGTCTGGTTCAGTATAAGGCAGCTTCATATGTTTCATATGGTATTATACTGAAAAGGCTATGGGTGTCTGTTGTTTGCTTTTTTAAAAATTTAAAGTGCCAAACAATTGTAAACAAAAATATAAATACTGCACCAAGAGCCCAAGATAAAGCTGATTTATTTATGACTGGCCAACCTGTAAAAAAAAAAACCAAGTGGTGTTTACCATGGTATGGTAATAAACATCATTTGTTTATATCTGTAGATCAAGTTATTCTTAATTGTGTAGAAACTGGTTGTACTTTAGTGGTTAGGGTGCTGAGTTCCAGTTCCTTTTTGGTTCATGAAACTTAATGGGGTAACTTGGCCTGATGGTTTTTCAACCTAATTTACCTCAGAATTGTTATGAGGGTAAAATGAACCACATAGTGTGGCTGGAGCTTTTTGAGGGGAAGGGGAGATAAATAGTAATTAAATTAAGATTTACCTGAATGTCTTGATAGTAAAATGCTACTGATGACAAAGTAATTTAACTCTGAATATTGAATCAGTTGTCCTTTGTTTAGATGACACTGTCCAATTTTCCCAGTCCTAGTTGCCAACTTCCAGGTAGGACCTGGAGATCTCCTAGAATTACAACTGGCTTCTAGACTATAGAGATCAGTTCTCCTGGATAAAATAGTTGGTTTGGACTGTAGAATCTATGATATTACAGAAAAAGAGATTGGATTTATATCCTCCCCTTCACTACCTAAAGGAGTCTCAGAGCAGTTTACGATCTCCTTTCCCTTCCCCTCCCCACAAGAGAAGAACAGCTCTGAGAGAGTTATGACTGACCCAAGGTCTCCCAGCAGTTGCATGTGGGGAATCAAACCCAGTTTTTCACAATAAGAGTCCACACACTTAACACTTAACCACTACACCTAACTGGCTCTCTGGTTGAGGTCTCACCCTGACCTTCCCAGGCTCCACCTGCAAATCTCCAGGAATTTTCAAGCTTGGAATCTGTAACCCTACAAAAGAAGACAGTTGAAAAAAAAATTAAGCATTTCCATTGGCTAGGAGACGATGACTGCAAATTCACTAACAGGGTAAAAACCCTCTACAGTGCTCCTCTCAGAGCCTTCACTTGTACCGGTGTGTTCTTCAACTCAAGAGACAAAGATTAACACGTGTAATGCGTGTGAAGTAGGAACTAATTATTTTGTTATGTTTCTAATGTAAAGACATTGTTCCACCTTGTAGATCTGTACAATCCTAGCTTTTTACATTCCCCTGGAATCACAACTACTGAATGGGCCAGGCCTTGACAAATTTTCTTTTGCTTTAGGAGCCAGATTCATTTTTCAGACTTGAGTACTAGGTATCTGAATGACATTTTCTAATTGTTGCTGCCACCAGACATATCCTTTTCAGTGGCTCTTGCAATTTTATTAACCCAATGAGAAAAAAGTTATAGTATATAAATCAAAATAAGAACAATACAAGTTCTCCTTACTACAAAAATCAACTGCAATGCTAATCCTAACCTCATATCTTCTCCCCAGTTCATCATAATTTCACTATTGCTTTCAAAAAAGACAGCATAGATAGCAATTGGTTAAGAAATTAATCATGTATAGGGTTGCCAATCCCCAGGTGGGGACAGGGGATCAGGGTCATCAGAAAGTGGGGGTGGGGAAGGAAAATGTCTACTAGGCACTCCATTATACTCTACAGAGATCGATTCCCATAGAGTATAATGGAGAACTGATCTGTGAGTATCTGGGGCTTTGGAGGGGGGGCTGTTGTTTTAGTTAGAGGCACCAAATTTTCCGCATAGCATCTGGTGCCTCTCCTCAAAGCACACCCAAGTTTCAAAAAGATTGGAGCAGGGGGTCCAATTCTATGAGCCCCCAAAGAAGGTGCTCCTGTCCTTCATTATTTCTAAATGGAGGGAAGACATTTAAAAGGTGTGTGGTCCCTTTAAATGTGATGGCCAGAACTTCCTTTGGAGTTCAATTATGCTTGGCACAACCTTGCTGCTGGCTCAGCCCCCAATGTCTCCTGGCTCCACCCCCAAAGTCCTCATATATTTCTTGACTTGGACATGGCAATTCTATTCTATGGCCAAGTGCAAAGTAATGCACATTGGAGCCAAGAATCCCAGCTGTAAATACAAGTTGATAGGGTGTGATCTGGCAGAGACTGACCAAGAGAGAGATCTTGGGGTCGTGGTAGATAACTCACTGAAAATGTCAAGACAGTGTGCGATTGTGATAAAAAAGGCCAACGCCATGCTGGGAATTATTAGGAAGGGAACTGAAAACAAATCAGCCAGTATCATAATGCCCCTGTATAAATTGATGGTGCGATCTCATTTGGAATACTGTGTGCAATTCTGGTCACCGCACCTCAAAAAGGATATTATAGCATTGGAAAAAGTGCAGAAAAAGGCAACTAAAATGATTAAAGGGTTGGAACACTTTCCCCATGAAGAAAGGTTAAAACGCTTGGGGCTCTTTAGCTTGGAAAAACGTCGACTGCGGGGTGACATGATAGAGGTTTACAAGATTATGCATGGGATGGAGAAGGTAGAGAAAGAAGTACTTTTCTCCCTTTCTCACAATACAAGAACTTGTGGGCATTCAATGAAATTGCTGAGCAGTCGGGTTAGAATGGATAAAAGGAGGTACTTCTTCACCCAAAGGGTGATTAACATGTGGAATTCACTGCCACATGAGGTGGTGGCGGCTACAAGCATAGCCAGCTTCAAGAGGGGGTTAGATAAAAATATGGAGCAGAGGTCCATCAGTGGCTATTAGCCACAGTGTGTGTGTGTGTGTGTATATATATATATATATATAAATTTTTGGCCACTGTGTGATACAGAGTGGGGTGTGGGGTGCCGCAGGGCTCGGTACTGGGTCCCATGCTCTTTAACTTGTTCATAAATGATTTAGAGTTGGGAGTGAGCAGTGAAGTGGCCAAGTTTGCGGATGACACTAAATTGTTCAGGGTGGTGAGAACCAGAGAGGATTGTGAGGAACTCCAAAGGGATCTGTTGAGGCTGGGTGAGTGGGCGTCAACGTGGCAGATGCGGTTCAATGTGGCCAAGTGCAAAGTAATGCACATTGGGGCTAAGAATCCCAGCTACAAATACAAGTTGATGGGGTGTGAACTGGCAGAGACTGATCAAGAGAGAGATCTTGGGGTCATGATAGATAACTCACTGAAAGTGTCAAGACAGTGTGCGTTTGCAATAAAAAAGGCCAATGCCATGCTGGGAATTATTAGGAAGGGAATTGAAAACAAATCAGCCAGTATCATAATGCCC
Organism: Heteronotia binoei; assembly: GCF_032191835.1. NCBI lineage: Eukaryota > Metazoa > Chordata > Lepidosauria > Squamata > Gekkonidae > Heteronotia > Heteronotia binoei. The sequence goes on from NC_083225.1 coordinate 54,106,775, forward strand.
CTGTATAAATCGATGGTGCGGTCTCATTTGGAGTACTGTGTGCAGTTCTGGTCGCCGCACCTCAAAAAGGATATTATAGCTTTAGAGAAGGTGCAGAGAAGGGCAACTAGAATGATTAAAGGGCTGGAGCACTTTCCCTATGAAGAAAGGTTGAAACGCTTGGGACTCTTTAGCTTGGAGAAACGTCGACTGCGGGGTGACATGATAGAGGTTTACAAGATAATGCATGGAATGGAGAAAGTAGAGAAAGAAGTACTTTTCTCCCTTTCTCACAATACAAGAACTCGTGGGCATTCGATGAAATTGCTGAGCAGACGGGTTAAGACGGATAAAAGGAAGTACTTCTTCACCCAAAGGGTGATTAACATGTGGAATTCACTGCCACAGGAGGTGGTGGCGGCCACAAGTATAGCCACCTTCAAGAGGGGTTTAGATAAAAATATGGAGCACAGGTCCATCAGTGGCTATTAGCCACAGTGTATGTGTGTATATAACATTTTTTGCCACTGTGTGACACAGAGTGTTGGACTTGATGGGCCGTTGGCCTGATCCAACATGGCTTCTCTTATGTTCTTATAGAGTGTTGGACTGGATGGGCCATTGGCCTGATCCAACATGGCTTCTCTTATGTTCTTATTTATGTATAAACAAACCAAGCAATGACAAGAATTTCATGAGTGTTATGGCATACACCAGAACAGAACGTATTCTGATGGAATATAATATGCTCTGTACTTTGTACTGCACACCAGTGGCTGGCAAGAGAAAGAAAAAGTAAAACAAGAACCTGGTGATTGGCATGATGTCACTTTGGTGTTTTCCCAGAGGTGATAGCTTGCTGTCACTGACAACCTTTTCCATGTCCTTGCCCCCACCCAGTCTCCCACTGGTTTCCAATCTTATTGGTCAGACCAGTAGTCCATCTAGTTTAGCTTCTTGTCTCACACAGTGGCCAATCAGTCTGTAGGAGAAGGTAACATTTTCACCATAGACCAGTAACATGATCGTATAATGATAACTTGTGTACCAGTCTACCATTGGAACACCTTACTAAATCATGTAATAAAGGGAGACTTTCCTCTCTATTCTCTGCAGGCATCAGAATGTCTGGACGTGGAAAGAAGCCTGCAAAGCCTGTTGCTTCCCGGAAAACCAGGTCTGCCAGAGCTGAACTGCAATTCCCAGTAGGCCGCATTGAGCGGTTCCTGAGACGAGGTCTGTATGCTGAAAGAGTAGGTAGAGGAGCTGCTGTGTTCCTGACAGCTGTGTTGGAGCATCTGACAGCTGAAGTACTGGAGCTCGCAGGAGAGGCTGCCTCAGAAAACAAGAAACAGAGAATTGGGCCACGACACATCTTGCTGGCTGTGAAGGGTGATCATGAACTTTGCAATTTGTTTGCAGGGGTGACCATTTCTGCAGGAGGTGTTTTGCCCAACATCCTTCCCCAACTTGTTCCTAAGAAAACTCTTCCAGGTGGACCTGATATATGACTGTGTGTGGCTTTTTGCTTTCTGAATGGCTGAAATTTGTTTACTTGCACTTGTAACTTATGCTCAATCACTTTAATGGGTTTTGTACTAATAAAACTCCTGGAATACACAACCTGGTCATAGCCTTTTTGCTATCAAGCAGCTGAATGTTGTCTTATTGAAATGGGGACTTTGTGGCATAGTAAACTTATTATTCATGCCTAATAACATCTATGCTTCAGTAGGTGGGATGAAGTTGTACCATTTTAACACCTTTCCCATCTACTACAGTGATAAAGCTGCATGATGCTGAGATGAAACTTCTGGGAGCTGGGAAGACTAAAGCAATCATGTTGTTCACTAGTGGGATATACAGCTTGTGGCCTCATTGTTAATGGCATGTTTGAAGCTAGAGAAGGAACCAAATGTAAGCATGCATAATTGGAGAAATAGAGCTGGGTGGCCAAGGAAGAAACCCACAGTTCAATGAGAAAAGCTTGTTAGATGATAAAGGACAAATCACATGTGACTTACTTAGCCAAAGCACAGATGTAGGAAACAAGGAGCTGTTGTTCTCATGTTTGATCACAGCCAAATGTGGTATGTTCTATTGTGTTAACATGTTTGCTGCAAAATCTTTGGTGACCCTATGACCAAATAACATTGGTCATAAAAATTGACCAGGGATCAATTTTTCCAGGGCCAAAAGAGACCCTGTGGGGAAGGCTGCCAACAGGCATGGAGAAAAATACCCTGCCACTTTAATGATGGGTTAATATGATGCTATTTACCAGGTGGTTTCATTTGTCTTCATACCATGAAAAGCTTCAGCTCCTCATTCCCAAACATCAAGCCTATATTAAAGGGAACAGGACATTGTTCTCCAGGTCCATTGGCAACCTGACTCATTCATCACGGGATTCAATGCACTCCAGTATTTTAAAATCCTGGAAATTTTGTGTTTGATCTAAGGACTTCAATAACAATAAATGAACTGCTCCACGCATATTTTTTGTATTAGTACATAGGGCTTTTTATGTAGGAAAAAACCAGCAGGAACTAATTGACATATTAAGCCACACTCCCTGACACCAAGCCAGCTAGAACTGCGTTCCTGTGCGTTCCTACTCAAAAAAGCCCTGTTAGTACATATACATACAGCCCCAAGATCCATGAGAATACATGGCTTTAAAAATAAGTGAATAACTTGACAAGTTGACCCTCCCATAACTTAGTTTTCAGCTTGTTTCATCCAAAGCAATTATCCTGTTCTCAGGGCAAATGTATTTTAAACTTTATCCAACTACAGACCAAGTTTGTGTTCAGCCAGAGTGTTATTGCTCAAAGATCCTGATCTTTGAAATCTCAGCAGAAGAGAATATATTTAATAGTTATGGGAGAGTGGAACCTAAGAAGAAAGGTTGAAGGATCTGGTTATGTTTAGTCTGAAGAGGAGATGACCGAGAGGTGATATGATCACCATCTTCAAGTCTTTGAAGAGCTGTTATTTAAAGGCTGGTGTGGAGTTGTTTCTGTTGCCCCAGAAGGTTGGACCAGAACCAATGGTTTGAAATTAAATCAGAAGAGTTTTTGACTAAAAATAAGGAAAACGTTCCTGACAGAAGGGTTCCTCAGTGGGACAGGCTTTGGCGGCAGATGGTGGGCTCTCCTTCCTTGAAGGATTTTAAACAGAGGCTAGATGGCCATCTGATGGAAATGCTGATCCTGTGACTTTAGGTGGAGATATTTGTGACTTTCCTGTATTGTGCAGGGTGATGGATTAGATGACCCTAGAGGTCCCTTCCAATGCTATGATTCTAAGTTCATTATAGTTGTGTCAATTTATATGGCTTTTGATACAGATATGAATAATGAGGCCAACTTCTGGTCACTTTAATTTTCCTACCAGTATAAATGAGATATGCACTCTTATCTAAGAGCAGGGCTTTTTTTGTAACAGGAACTCCTTTGCATATTAGACTACACATCTCTGATGTAGCCAATCCTCCTGGAGCTTACAGTAGGCCCTGTAGTAAAAGCCCTGTAAGTTCTTGGAGGATTGGCTACATCAGAGATGTGTAGTCTACTATGCAAAGGAGTTCCTGTTACAAAAAAAAGCCCTAAGAGACTAGATACTCTGCTCTGAGACCTCCAATCAAACCCCCCATTGTTACAGTCATGCATCATTATTATTTGACTACCCTAACATGACTGAAATTGAAATCCTAGAACTTGGCCCTCAGTGGACTCCCTGGCCTGTGTGGATCCATAGAGATCCCAGGGATCAATTTTTCCAAGGCCAAAAGAGACCCTTTGGGGAAGGCTACTTGCTGCTGGATAAGAAATAGTGAGGAACAGTAAAGAGAGCTATCTAAGTGCTACCATGAGATCTAGGCACCTCCTAGGAAGAGATGACATCTTCCCTCATTCACAATCCTGGAAAGAGACCATAATTACTTGCAAAGCCATGTGTATACTGACTGCAGTAGAATTTGCTTCCAAGTAAGGTTGCAAACCTAAAAATATTTACATCCTGATCCTTGGCGTGTTTGTTCAGAAGTGCATGAAACTTTTCTAAGAAAGTAAGTGTAGAGTCAGGGCTTTTGTTCCTGACTTCAAGCAGCAGCCTGACACAAGGAAATGGAACAGCTGAAGCTTGCCAATACCTGCTTAATTTCTGTGCATCAGAATCTTGTTCAAGACACTAGAATGGGGCCAGGAAAAAGAAGCAGGAATCCCAAGAATGATTTGGATAGAAGATGTATATTAGACATTGTAATCTACTGAAATACACAAAGGTGTGACAGAACCAGAATTACTTCCATAGCAATCACCATTACTGAGGACTGTCTTTGAGAGGATGCAGCTTCCATGTGGGGAAATGATGTGGCCAGCATTTAGCACTCTGTGTTATTCTTAAATGCAGAAGCTTTTACAGGCTGCCTTTTCAAAGACTGTTTCTTTGAGAGGTGGGATACTAGTAGAGACTTATGTCTGTTTTGTATACAAATATATAACTGGAACCTGGAGAAACAGGAAATATCCTGAAAGTGTTAAACAAGGCTGGTTCCTTTCAAAGAAGCAGCATACCCTTGAAATGCAGCTAGGTCCATTTTGGCCACCCTGCTGCAAACTCCAAGTATCAGTTTCTTTCACTGACTACATTCCAATTCCCAATACATCTTTCTACCACTCCTACCCAAGCAGATAAGGGGTCTTCAGTAGCCCCCAGTTATCAAGGCTGATTTAGGCAAGCCTCTTCTAATCACTAATATCCATAAAAGGAAGATTTGTGTTATTTTGTTTAGATATATTTACACCCTACTTTTCTCTACAAAACGACGTGCAACACTGACCTCCCATCCTCTGTTTTACACCAACACACACATCTATGAGGTAGATTAGCCTAAAATAACTGACAGGTGCAAAGTCATGCTTGGCAGAGTGGAGGGTTCATGCTTGAGTCTCCCAGATCTTATGTCATCTCTCTAATGGCTACACAAAAGCTTAAAGGTCATATTTTCCCTTTGTCATAGCAGCATACTTAAAATGGGGTATAGGGTAGGCAGCCTCCAGGTGGGGCCTGGCGCTCTCCCACTTTTACAGCAGATCTCCAGCAGGCAGAGATCAGCTCCCCTGGAGAAAATGGCTGCTTTGAGGGGTGGGCTGTATGGCATTGTACTATGCTGAGGCCCCTCCCCTCCATAAACCCCACCTTCTCCCAGATTCATTCCCCCAAGTCTCCAGGTATTTTCCAACACAGACCTGGCAACCCTAGGTATAAGTGTGCTCTGGATCAGGGTGTTATTAGAGCTTCCCTTTCCATACAGTTTTGGCAACATCTCACCTTCTGCTTCTTGCTATTTATATTTGATTTAGTAGAGTGACATAAAGGTAAATTGAATAGGATTAAAAGCAGGTTGGGATATATTTTCTTTGAAACATATGAGATTTAGCAAACAGTAGGCAGCTAACTTATTAAAGCAGTTTCTCAGCATCAACAATTGCCATGCAGAGATAGTGGTTGTGACTGAAGCTTCCCAGTTGATTTCAGGTGAAAGGAAGGCTCCTAATGAGCTTGCTACAATTGAGAAGTTTAAAAGATGTTCCCATGTTCTTGAAGGTGAGGCTGCTTTAGTTTATGCCTTGTTTCAGCACAATAGTTGTTTCCTCACAGAAAGCAAATTATCCACTGTTGAGACAGCAAAGAGCAGAAAGGAGGACTAAAAAAGAGGTACAGAAACAAAGAAGGCTTTGGAATATAGAAACTAAAGATTTTTCTAAAAATAGTCCTGTTAACAAAAAGCTATAGTTAATGTAACTTGTGGTGAAAGGGTGGTTTCTTGCTTTGTTCTAATGCTGATGTGTGGGTTACAAAGCCCTGTTTGGCCTACATGAAAATTCCAGAATAGTCAGGTAAGAGTTACGCTCAACCCAAAGGAAACCAAATAGAGAACAGGATTTTGAATTCCCCAGAGCATTTCATCAAGCTGCATGTTCACTAGAAAAACAAAAGGGGGGAAGAGGGAAAGATATTTCAGGTACCACTTTCAGTCTGTCATAATGAGAGAAAAGTGTCATAGAGCACTGACTGGACTAGGTAAAAAATTTCAAGGTATGGAAAATTTCAATCTCTCTTTAGCATGAAATGGAATGTGCAGGTCCCATGTAAAGCAGAAAGCAGGAGAAATGTGGTAACCCTCATATTAACCAAGTTGGAAATTAATTTTAAGGAATGTACTAAGTAAAGATTGAATAGAAACCCTTCACTCATGTGAATGCAAGTATTCCCCAGGAGCAAAGTCCTATTGCATGCTTATTTGAAAGGAGTAGGGTTGTAATGGAAGACATCCACCTTCATAAAAGCCTGTTGTTGAATTGCATTGCAACTATTAATATCTTCTATCCTTTGCAGAAACTGGAATGTCTGGGCATGGGAAAAAGACAGCAAAGTCAACAATTGCAGCAAAGCCTGCCCTTCCTTCACAGAAAACCAGGTCAGATAGAGCTGGTATCCAGTTCCCAGTGGGCCGTGTTCATCGGTTCTTGAGGCGGGGTCAGTATGCTGAACGAATAGGTGTGGGAGCTGCAGTCTACTTGTCGGCTGTGTTGGAATATCTGACTGCTGAGATATTGGAACTTGCAGGAAACGCTGCTTCTGAAAACAAGAAGCAACGAATTGGGCCACGACATCTTCAGCTGGCCGTGAGGACGGATGAGGAACTCAGCCGATTGTTTTCAGGTGTGACCATTGCTGAGGGAGGGGTTCTTCCCAATATACTTCCCCAGCTGCTTCGCAAGAAGTCTGAGTTGCCTAAAGAAGTGGCAGATGTTCAGTCACAGGAATTCTAAAACCTTCTGTCTGTCGTAGCTGTCTTACACAAATAGACACAAATGAAACAAGTAACAGTTGCAAGAACCCTCATTTTCAGTGATGAATACTCCACCAGCTTGTGTGTAAACTGTCTAATCTTTAATTCCCAATATGATTTTTAAAGCTGAAATAAAATTAAATTCTGTAACATACCAAGGTAGAATCATATTTTATTTAATTCATTTGTCAAATTAGGGTTGCCAGCTGTTCATCTAAAATGATAAGGTTCTGTATAGTACATGGCTGCTGTAAAATGGAACTAATTGAGAGGCAGTGTGGTGTAGTGGTTAAGAGCAATGGACTGTAATCTGGAGAGCTGGGTTTGATTCCCCCACTCCTCCACATAAAGCTTGCTGGGTGATCTTGAGCCTGTTCTCCTTTCAAGAGCACTTCATGGGTTCTGTCAAGAAGATCCTCACCTTCCCTTATACACTGTAGTGTTGGCAAGCATGCCTTAAGTCTCTGTACCTTCTCCTCTAGCAGGGCTACCAATTTACACTTGCTGAAAGTGTAATTTCTGCTACTCTCAAGTAAAAATTCAAACGTCCCACAGACGTTACATGTTACTATCAATATCTGAATCAGCAGTTATAGTCTTTAAAAAGGTAAAGGTAGTCCCCTGTGCAAGCACCAGTTGTTCCAACTCTGGGGTGAAGTTGCTTTCACGTTTTCACGGCAGACTTTTTACGAGGTGGTTTGCCATTGCCTTCCCCAGTCATCTACGCTTTCCCCCCAGCAAGCTGGGTACTCATTTTACTGACCTCAGAAGGATGGAAGGCTGAGTCAACCTGGAGCCGACTACCTGAACCAGCCTCCGCTGAGATTGAACTCAGGTCATTAGCAGAGAGCTCCGACTGCAGTACTGCAAGTTTTACCACTCTGTGCCACGGGTTACCATATTTGTTTATTTAGGTATTTATATCCAACTTTAATTCTCCATGGGCACCTGAAGCAGCTTATAGGACCATTCTCTTTTTCTCTGTTTTATTCTCACAACAACAATTTGATGAGCTAGGTTAAATGGACAGAGTGACTGGTCCAAGGGTACCCAGCAATCTTCATGACTTGAGTGGATATTCAAACCAGGGATTCCCACATCTCTGCCAAACACTCTGGCCCCTGAGCCACTATCATTAAATGTAGTGTGAGAGGCTTCTGGCACTGGAATCTGCCATTGGAGTACACTTAATCATGGTGACTTGTGTATGACTTCATTGCTAGAACATCTAATGGTAAAGATGTAAATGGATTGTTGGCATTTGAGGATGACTGTTCACGAAGCCAGCATCTTGTTGTTCAAAATGTTCTAAGCATAAAAAGGAATGTATATTTTTCAAAAACTTGCTTTTTTAAGTTTAAAGCCTCTGGAGCAAGAGTAGTTAGTGGGTAGATTCTAGACTAAATTGGTAGTTTCATTGATTCCTCCTTCCTACTTCAGACCTCCCAATTAACTTCATTCCGCATAATCCATTTCCCCCCCAGGAGCAATATTTCATGGAGCTAAGTGGGAGGAAGGTGGTGGGAGAGTTTAATTCTGACGCTGGATCCAACATATTGTTTATCATGGCTGAGCCCATACATCTTTAGATATTGCACTTCAGCAATCATTGTCAATAGAAGTTTATCCATACAGAAGGTCCAGTTGCAAGTTACTGCTGTTACAACACTACAGTGCAATAGTCACCAATGTGTGGATGCAGCCCATATTTAAATGTACATACATAACTGCTGTGAAGTCTCAACAGAGGCTGTGGCAACCCCAGCAAGGGGCTTTCAAAGCAAGTGAGAAGCAGAGGCGGTTTGCCATTGCCTTCCTCTTTAGCATCTGCCTTGGTGGTCTCCCATCCAAGTACAGACCCTGCTTAGCTTCTAAGATCTAGTTAGACTGGGCTATACCTTGCCACCTCCTTATTTTAAATATCTCCCCAAAGATCCCTTCAGAGAATAACAAATTGCAGTGGACACTCATTTGTTTTGGAAGATATAGCAGCACTTCTGTAGCAATATCTCATTGTTCCAAGAAGTCACAATGCAATGTTAGTGGGTACATGTAATTCTTCTCATATTGGATATGTCTGTTATGATAGTGAACACTAAATAGAATATGGCTGTGCTGTGTTGTCAATGGCATGGACTGGGAAGTACCTGGGACTTCACTAGGGGCACGTGGCACAACTCACATCTGTGTAACCATGTTAGTTATATTTTATATTGTTTTTATCATTAGAAAGTGAGCACTCTACATTGCCCCCTTAAGCAGAGGAACTTGCCAGTTCCTGTATAGTTTTACTGATTTAAAAACCAATTGGACTACATGGGATTGGCATGACCTCATTACAAAAATATCCTATGGTAAAGACATAAGCATATCACAGGCTTTTGAAAATGATTGTGGCTTAGTGAAAAACTCTTTCAAGTAAATGAGAACAACAAATCTGAATATACAGCAGTGCATGTGTGTAAGAAAGGATGTGAACCCACAAAGAAACAGTACAAACATGACTAATCGCTGCACATTTATTGTACGTAACTTCAAGTGTTTGAGAAGCATGTCTTTTTTAAAACACAGAATGGGTCATTCAGCTTTTCTTCATATAAACTGATAGGGCAAGGAGGCTAGCCAATGAATTTCATCTTCCATTGCATTCTGAAAGAAAATACATTTTAAAATGGCTTTTGTATCCAAAGACTCTCATCAATCCATGATTAGTCACTTGCTCAATTCTTCCTTTCCCCTCCCATGTGTCCAATGCTAAAAAAAGAAAAGATTTCTCTCCCACTCCACTCAGCAGCATTCCTTCAGGTACATGCATAAGGACGACTATCTGTACCTGCTGGTCTACACCAGAGAGGGACTAGATCCTATCCTTTTTAAAATACACCTCTGTTCTCAGAGATTTAACCAAAATGCTGGCCTGAAGCCTAAAGACCTTTCCTACAACTTCTGTGGCAGTCGGCAGAAGAGCTGCTTAGAGCAGAGGAAGATAGCTTAGCCTAGAATAACTTCTTCCAGCCTAAGGTAAGATACATACCTCCCTATGGTTCTTTGTAACATCAGACATAAATCTTTGCCTAAAGGGGTGTCTAGTTAAGAAAACAAACAGTCTACACAAAACAAGAAGCAAATATGGTATAAACTTCTAGGGACAAGACAAAGTGACAAGATCTTAAGGGACCTCAGTGGAGTACAATGCCATAGCGTCCACCATCCAAAGCATACATTTTTTCCCAGAGGGACTGACCTCTGTAGTCTGGAGACAAGCTGTAACTCCAAGGACCCCCCCCCCCGCTCTAGGCCTCACCTAGAGGCTGACATCACTAAAAGATAACCCCAACTACAGAGAAAAGGCAGTATGTTGGATAAGCAGTCTGGAAAGAGTTGTAGAAGTCGCATCAATAGATAGGCCTGGAATAATATAGCAATATGAGGAATGCCTTAACATAAGAACATAAGAGAAGCCATGTTGGATCAGGCCAATGGCCCATCCAGTCCAACACTCTGTGTAACACAGTGACCAAAAAATTTATATATATATATATATATATATATATATATATATATATATATATATATATATATATATATATATATATATATATATATATATATATATATATATATATATATATATACACACACACACACACACACACACACATACACACATATATATATATACACACTGTGGCTAATAGCCACTGATGGACCTCTGCTCCATATTTTTATCTAACCCCCTCTTGAAGCTGGCTATGCTTGTAGCTGCTACCACCTCCTGTGGCAGTGAATTCCACATGTTAATCACCCTTTGGGTGAAGAAGTACCTCCTTTTATCCATTCTAACCCGACTGCTCAGCAATTTCATTGAATGCCCACGAGTTCTTGTATTGTGAGAAAGGGAGAAAAGTACTTCTTTCTCTACCTTCTCCATCCCATGCATCATCTTGTAAACCTCTATCATGTCACCCCGCAGTCGATGTTTCTCCAACCTAAAGAGCCCCAAGCGTTTTAACCTTTCTTCATAGGAAAAGTGTTTCAAACCTTTAATCATTTTTGTTGCCCTTTTCTGGACTTTTTCCAATGCTATAATATCCTTTTTGAGGTGCGGTGACCAGAATTGCACACAGTATTCCAAATGAGACCACACCATCAATTTATACAGGGGCATTATGATACTGGCTGATTTGTTTTCAGTTCCCTTCCTAATAATTCCCAGCATGGCGATGGCCTTTTTTATTGCAATCGCACACTGTCTTGACGTTTTCAGTGAGTTATCTACCACGACCCCAAGATCTCTCTCTTGGTCAGTCTCTGCCAGTTCACACCCCATCAACTTGTATTTGTAGCTGGGATTCTTGGTCCCAATGTGCATTACTTTGCACTTGGCCACACTGAACCTCATCTGCCAGTTGACACCCACTCACCCAGCCTCAACAGATCCCTTTGGAGTTCCTCACAATCCTCTCTGGTTCTCACCACCCTGAACAATTTAGTGTCATCTGTAAACTTGGCCACTTCACTGCTTACTTTCAACTCCAAATCATTTATGAACAAGTTAAAGAGCATGGGACCCAGTACTGAGCCCTGCGGCACTCCACTGCTTACTGTCCTCCACTGCAAAGACTGCCCATTTATACTCCCTCTCTGCTTCCTATTAATTAGCCAGTTTTTGATCCACAAGAGGACCTGTCCTTTTACTCCATGACTCTCGAGCTTACTAAGGAGCCTTTGATGAGGAACTTTATCAAAAGCTTTCTGGAAGTCAAGGTAAACAATATCTATCGGGTCTCCTTTGTCCACATGTTTGTTCACCCCCTCAAAGATATGTAACAGGTTAGCGAAGCAAGATTTTCCTTACAGAACCCATGCTGAGTCTTCCTCAATAACTCATGTTCATCAATGTGCCTACTCATTCTGTCCTTGATAATGGTTTCTACCAACTTTCCCGGTATTGAAGTCAGACTGACTGGCCTGTAGTTTCCCGGATCTCCTCTGGAACCCTTTTTAAAGATGGGGGTGACATTTGCTACCTTCCAGTCCTCAGGAACGGAGGCAGATTTCAATGAAAGATTACATATTTTTGTCAGAAGATCCACAAGTTCAACTTTGAGTTCTTTCAGAACTCTTGGATGTATGCCATCCGGACCGGGTGACTTATTAGTTTTTAATTCGTCTATCAATTGTAGAACCTCCTCTCTTGTCACCTCAATCTGACTCAGGTCTTTCAACAGCCCTTCCAATATAAGTGGTTCTGGAGCAGGCAAACACTTCTCATCTTCCACAGTGAAGATGGAGGCAAAAAATGCATTCAGCTTCTCAGCCATTTCCCTGTCCTCCTTCAGTAATGCTTTTACCCCTTGGTCATCCAAGAGCCCCACTGCCTCCCTGGCTGGTTTCCTGCTTCTAATATATTTGAAGAAATTATAATTTCTTCAACTATAACTGAAGAAAGCCTTATAAATGTGACTGCTCTTCAGAAAGTTCTTGACTGTTCTCTAGAGCTCCCTCTATCTGCATGGAACTGCTTCAAGGCAGCTGATATTATGAGAACCCCACAGGAGTTCCTATTTACATTTGTTAGAACTAGCTTCAAACATTATAAAACGCAAAACAATGTAATGCCAAAAGCTCCTCTTTAATGCTGAGGTCTTTTCTCCTTCTATCCCAGCCATTATAGTTATAGAAAACTGAGTTATCTAGTGTAGATTATATTAGATTAGGACTTGATCTGGATTAGAATATGAAATATGCACATGTCACAAGGCTGGGGCTGCATGTGGAGTTCATTTGCTAGATAGATAATTCCCCATTGGATGATCAGCACTGTAAAACTGGATGCAGCTGATACAGGATTATGGTATGGAAACAGCCTATAGGACTTAACCCAGGCCTTTTGTCCTCAGTTCATTTGTTCAGTTTTAAGGGTCCTGGAATGGAGAAGTATTATGTAACTGTGTACATGTAGCAGCATTGGTGCGTACTACAACCTTACTCATATTAATCATTGTGAGGACTCTATGTCTTTATTTATTTAGTATTTTATTGTATTTTACACTATTTATTGTGATTATGTATTAGTCTTTCTATGCCAATAAAGTTATTTGGACTGGACTGGATATTAGTCTTATGAACTGAATCTTTTTACCAGTTCTGAGCCTGGTCTCTGGAGAGAGCAGCTTATAAATTTAATAAACAAGCAAATACGTAAATGGGTGGTGCAGATCCTAGAGCAGGGGTGACCAAACTGCAGCTCGGGAGCCACATATGGCTCTTCCACACATTTTTTGCAGCTCTCAAAGCCTCCACTGCCCAGCTTGGAGAAGGCATTTTTCTCTTTTAAATCACTTCTCCAAGCTAAACCAGCCAGTGGCTTGGAGAATACATTTAAAGTTAAAGTTGCTTTATTTCCACTTCTCCCCCTCTATTTTGCTTCCTTCTCTCAAACATCTGACATTCATGTCTTGCAGCTCTCAAACATTTGACATTTATTCTATGTGGCTCTTATGTTAAGCAGTGGCCACCACTGAAGGTCAGAGCAGATGATCAGAGTCATGGCTAAAGTAGCAGTCTGCTTCTTCTAATACTGATTTCTAATACGTGAGTAGTTAATAAACATTACATGTTATACTGCATTCATAAAGAATTTGACACACATATACAGGACAAAACATCTATAGTTACCAAACTCCAGATGGAGTCTGGAGATCTCCCACTATTACAGCAGACCTCCAGGCAATGAAGATCAGTTTCCCTGGCGAAAATGGCTGTTTTGGAGGGTGAAGTCTATGGCCTTGTATGCTGCTGAAGTCCCTCCCCAAACTCTGCCCTCCCCAGGCTCCACCCCCCAGAATCTCCAGATTTTTCCCAACCCAGAGCTGACAGCCTTGCAAAATATCCATTAACTTCAGAGAGCAGGCAGCTTGCCACTGATAAATTATGTGGTAGACAGTGTTCCCTCTAAGCTAATTTTGTGTGAGCTAACTCACAGATTTTTAGCCTCCAGCTCACACATTTTTGTCTTAGCTCAGAAAAGATGACCCCAGAGCCCACTAAGTTATAGAGTATCTCATAAAGTAGAATTTTTGCTCACAAGACTCTGCAGTTTAGAGGGAACATTGGGGCATAAAAATACAGCTGTTGTAAAAATTACCTGTTGAATGGCCTAGACTCCTCCACCATCCACCATCCTTCCATTTCGAGGCTATAAAGATAATATGCCAATAAAAATGTTTTATAAAAATACAAGAAATAGCTATATGTTGGTGCCCACTATACTGCAGAAATGATTACTAGAAATTTATAGATTTTGCCTTTGTCAGTACCTGCAGATACTTTTATTGTGCATTCTAACTTAAAGGAATGGAAATGAAGAGCATTTGATCCACAACTAGGACAACTACTGAGCAACCAACTGGTGTGAGCCTGTTTTACCATGCTGGATGCATTTCACTTCCTTTCAGGGGCAATTTCATACTAAACTAAATGTTCCTATTAAATTACCCAGCGCAGGCTCAGAGCCCAGATTCTTGTTGAGAGCAAAGGGAGACAGAAGTCAGGGGAGGCGTTATTGGGGGTTAAGGGTAAATGGAAAAGAATTGATTTGAATAAATATTAGTATAAATATATGTATATGTACACACACACGGCTTTTGTTGTAGAAAAAGCCCAGCAGGAACTCATTTACATATTAGGCCACACCCCTGATGCCAAGCCAGCCAGAACTACGTTCCTGTGCATTTCTGCTTTAAAAAAAAAAAAGCAGACCAGTAAAACATAAACAAGGGGTTATATCCTATCAGCTATTCTACGTCATCCCATTTTATTCCCCTCCTCTCTGTAGCTGCCCATCCTGAACAACACTTGCCCAGGTATATCCCATGACCCCTGGGCTGGTCTTTCTGGCAGTCTGAAGAGCACCCTCCCTCTTCAGCCAGCAGAATACCTGGTAGGATCCAACTTATTTTATTTGCTTTATATCAATAGGCAAAATTATGTATGATTTAATTGTAGGCTGTATGCCTTTTTCTTCTTTAAAGTTATAGAAAAACCATATACCCTGAAAAGAAAAAAGGGTCGTCCCAAGCCATCCAAATGATTCTGTAAAATAAAATAAGCAAAGAAGAGTTAACAAAATGTATCTGAAGATATGACGTACTTTGATACAGATCAGCAGCTCTTCTTTTAAGCTGTGAGTCACCCTGGAGCAGCAAGGTACCTGGAGAATGCTGAGAGTTCCAGGGAGAAAAAAGATCTAGGTGGAGACACTTTCCTTGCAGCTGAAAAGGGTTATTGGTGCAGACACCAAAACAACTACCGTATGTAACTTGCAGAGCAGCAAAGAAAATAGGAAGCTAAATGGCAGATTTGGGCACAGTGCATAAGGTGCTCTGCCCTTTTCTCAGGAAAACTGTGGATTAGTGCTCCAGTCCTAAAGTTTCTTGTACTTGCAGCAGTGGGTTGCACAATACATGTAGCTTTGTGGAAGAATTTTGCGGGCCTAGTTGGGGAGCACTGAAAGTAAAAGAAATTCAGAATGGTGTCTGATGTTGAGAATACCCAGTGTTTTTCCCCAGACATATTTCCAGTAATCCTTCTAGAATTCAAAGGTTTATTTCTGTTGCATGCAAATGCTTAGATACTGTGCTGTTTCAATAAACAAATACTGATCAAGAAAAGGCAGTACCCCCCATCCAAGGAGGGGCCAACAATCATGCAAATGTCAGAGAATGAAAATCAGAATCCATTGGTTCATTCCAGATGACTATTTTATTTATTTCATTTATAACATGCCTTTCATCTGGAGACTCAAATGGATTACAAAATATAAAATCTGCAAGAATTTGTTTGACTTTCCAAATAGCCATAGAAGCATATTTTCTTCTTTATTTGTTTAGCCAGGGACCAAGTTTTTGAAATGATTGCCATCTGTATTTTTAATTAGTAAATTCATATGTTTGTTTTACATTTTAGTTAGATGTTTTAGAATGTATGTAATTGTTTTATCCTTGATGTGACCCTCCCTGAGCCTGTTTGGGAAGGGTGGGATAGAAATGTGGAATAAAAAAATAAAAAGTCAGGGTGATTGGCAGTTTATGAGATAATTTTTAGGAACTATCTGAGACATCAACAATTTCTCTCCAAATGACAGACCAAAATGCCTTGACAGTACATCGTTTATTTAAAAACATGTATCCCACCTTTTTTGAGACTGTTGAAACCAGCTATCACTAGTTTGAAAGTTAAAATTACAAACAGAACAGCAGAAATCCAGATTTGCTAACCCCCAAATCAGCACAAACCCAGCCAAGAAAAAGCAGTTTGCCTTTTAACCTCTAGCTCAAATCCCCCTTGAAAAAAGGAACACTTTAGAAATTCACTGGAATGACAGAAGGAAGGGGAAGAAATCCTGTTCTTGGGATATACATAGACTGCTAATAGATGGTAAAGAACTAGAAAAAGCCATTAAAATGGTAAGCATGGGGAATGGGAGTAAAGCTTCAGTGTCCCAGAGTTATCAGCCACAGGGAACAGAAAGACCCCCAAGACCCAGGATCCCAAAGAGCTATTATGTATAGAGCAATAAAACTTCAGCTCCTTCCTTCCACCTTCTAATAGAAGCCAAGCAGGAATAAGAACATAAGAACATAACAGAAGTCATGTTGGATCAGGCCAATGGCCCATCCAGTCCAACACTCTGTGTAACACAGTGGCCAAACATTTTTTTTAGATAGATAGATAGATAGATAGATAGATAGATAGATAGATAGATAGATAGATAGATAGATAGATAGATAGATAGATAGATAGATGATAGATAGACAGACAGACACACACACACACACACACACACACACACACTGTGGCTAATAGCCACTGATGGACCTCTGCTCCATATTTTTATCTAACCCCCTCTTGAAGCTGGCTATGCTTGTAGCTGCTACCACCTCCTGTGGCAGTGAATTCCACATGTTAATCACCCTTTGGGTGAAGAAGTACCTCCTTTTATCCGTTCTAACCTGACTGCTCAGCAATTTCATTGAATGCCCACGAGTTCTTGTATTGTGAGAAAGGGAGAAAAGTACTTCTTTCTCCCTTCTCCATCCCATGCATCATCTTGTAAACCTCTATCATGTCACCCCGCAGTCGACGTTTCTCCAAGCTAAAAAGCCCCAAGCGTTTTAACCTTTCTTCATAGGGAAAGTATTCCAAACCTTTAATCATTCTAGTTGCCCTTTTCTGGGCTTTTTCCAATGCTATAATATCCTTTTTGAGGTGCGGTGACCAGAATTGCACACAGTATTCCAAATGAGACCGCACCATCGATTTATACAGGGGCATTATGATACTGGCTGATTTGTTTTCAATTCCCTTCCTAATAATTACCAGCATGGCGTTGGCCTTATTTATAATGTTGCTGGACTCTGATGTGAATAGGAAGGGGGAGCAATGAAGAATTTATGTCAGTGGGATACCTCAACACCTGCTGGACTGTTGTGTGAGAAAAAGTGAACTCTAGAAAGTCTGTACTCTCAAAGATGTGAAAGGAAGAACACTATCACCAGCCAGGTACCTGCTAAAGTAAGGCTTTAAAAAATTATAGTCTTTTTTTCATAAACCTACTTGAGAATCATTTGATGGAAAGGTGACACACAGCTTTAAAGGACCACTAATTGTTGATTTCAGGTGTTTCAAGAGCTCTTCACAGAACAGCAAAGTAGATGTTATTGAAAACATCTTGGTGGAACATTAAAAAGTTTGGCCAGGAATGGATGACCATGACAAGCCTCCTTATACTAAAATTCCTTTAGTGCGGACAGCCAACAAACCTTTGAGAAAGGAGAGCAAGATCTTGGTAAAAGTTACATAAGGAGAGAGAATCACTCTGAATGTTTTATATAGGGCACAAGGGAAGCCATACATTGTTTAAATAAACAAATATCCCAACTTTTTCCCTGTTCATTTCCTTTCTCTTTCAAGTCCACCTGTTTCCTGCTCTCCTTTCCTCACTCCATGAAACAGGAATTCTTTGTAATTAATGTAGAGGAATATTACAGTTAGAATTTTTCTTAGAACATTCTAAAAAGGAATTATTGGGGAGATTAGTAAAGTTGAAAAATTAATATCATTCCAAGAATACTTGTTTCTAAATAATAGGTGAATCTTACTTGGAGGCCAATAATTCAAGAAATAACATATGAATTGGATTATAAATTTTTGCCAAGGTTATCTTTATTGAAATTTTGCAGATCTGTAACCATGATTGCGCCTTGACTTGGATAACCCAGGCTAGCCCAGTCTTGCTAGATCTTGGAAGCTAAGTAGAGTTGGCCCTGGTTCATATTTGGATGGGAGACCACCAAGGAAGTCCAGAGGTGTGAAGTGGGATAGGCAAAGACAAACCAGCTGAGAATGGCTCTTTCCTTGAAAACCCCACAGAGTCACCTATAAATCAGCTGTGACTTAATGGCAACCCCCACACATAAAACCCAACAATGATTCCGATGAATGTTACATATTATTGGATTTTTATCCATGTGGAGGGGCAAACCATGTTCTACTGAGGCATTTTGACCTATCATTTGGAGAAAGTTCCTAAAGATTAAATAGCTTCAGGTAGTCATATCCATCTGTAATAGTAGATCAAAATACCTGAATAATTAAACTTTGACTCACAAAAGCTGATATGTTGGGAAAAAAATGTTGGTTTCTAAGGTTCTGCTGGAATCAAATTTCATTCTGCTTTCTGATAGCCATTCAGAAATTTAGTGAACTCAGGGAAATGTAGAGTTCTACAAGCACGCTTGCACTTGTAGATGTCTGAATCAGGCTTATGTTGGTATTAACATTTAATGGAAGTAAACACTTTTTTAAAAAGACGCAGCTTCAATATGTCACAGCTTGAAATAGAAACAGAATACAAAAGGGTTTCAGAAAGTGTAAATGTCAGAGGAAGTGGCCTGTGCAATGTCCGTTAATACTAGTACAGACATCAGGACTTCAGAGGAGGACAGAAGTCAGTAAGGCTATATAGGACACTTACTGTACCTTTCCTCTGGTCTACTCTGCTGCAATTCCATTATAATCCAGACTGCTATTCTCAGGAGTTCTTTCCTTCAACTACCTCTCTTCTCTCTCTCTCTTCCTTTGTCCACCCTGAAGGCTGGAAAGTATGCCCTCTATAATATCTCTCCATCCTTGCTTTGATATCTAGAAACTTTCCTGTCAAGTATGGAACTCTTACAATAAGGAACTTCTGTTTCCTTTCTAAAGTAAGACCCTCAGAATGAATTTATTTCTAAGCAGCGAGGGCATAATTTCACCATGCAGAACCCTGTACTCCACTTTCAGTAAATTCCATAAACTAATAGTTCAATTAGATATACTGTGTGATAGCTCATGAATTTCAGTGAGTGAGACAGAGCTGTATCTGGGAAAGAGGAAGGCATCCTATCTCCACAGGGGCCCAGGGCCAACTACTACAAGGGCTTTTTTTTGGAGCAGGAACTCCTTTGCATATTAGGCCACACACCTCTGATATAGCCAATCTTCCAAGAGCTTACAGGGCCTCCTGTAAGCTCCAGGAGGACTGGCTACATCAGGGGTGTTGGGCCTAAAATGCAAAAGAGATCCTACCAAAAAAAAAGCCCTGACCCCCCCCCCTTGTTTTAGCCCTCCCACCCAGCACTTTTAGCCAATCAGCAGAGTATCACCCCCCCGCCCCCCATCTCAAT
The DNA here is from genome assembly GCF_032191835.1 of Heteronotia binoei. Lineage (NCBI taxonomy): Eukaryota > Metazoa > Chordata > Lepidosauria > Squamata > Gekkonidae > Heteronotia > Heteronotia binoei. Next base: position 54,126,347 of record NC_083225.1, read on the forward strand.
CTCCTTCTACTCAGCAGTCGTACATTTCCTACTGCCACCGCTCATCACCCTAGCTTGTGTGAGCATAGTTGTGTGAGCATAGGGATAGGAATTTAACACATTGCCAGTCTGTTCTCTGTTTCTTAAACAGCACATGCTAAATCAGGTGAGGAAAAGATAGAACAGTGATTGGAATGGCTTGTTACGGCAAAAAAGAATGTCAGCATTTTTAGCTTACCTTCATGGTGAATTCTGCAGCAGCCATTTGTGATTTCTGCAAGGTGACAGAGCTTGTTAATTTCACCATTACCCCCTGTCCTTCAGGACAGTCTTTCAAAGAGTCCGGAAGACTGTTTCAAGCCACTGCATTAGATTAAGGCATTTGAAACACCAACTCACAGACAGCATTAGAAACTGAAATTGAATGATAAACATCTTGAATTTATATTTAGGTATTTTTGTGACCAAGCTATATATACATTGCATGCTTCAGTCTCTTTAACAGAAATGACACAAGCATGCTCTTGAACACAACACCAAGCTCAAATGGAAAATAATATCCTATTTCTACTGTTGAGCTGAAAAGGAATTTTCCCTTCAACTGGGACTTCCTGCTACTCTTTTCATTTAATTGCAACCCAATCATAAGCCAAATATGCTAATTAACATGACCGCAGGGATGCTGTTTTGGTGTTTATACAAACAGTGATTGTGGTGGTGTCTTCCGTCTATAGATATCAGCCAGTTTGGTGAAAGGGTGTTCTAACTGACTGTAGTGGAAATAGTATTACCTATCAGTTGAGGACATTATACAATGGTTTCTTCCTGCATGCTGCATGTGCATGTTATGTGCTCTGAAGTTGCTTCCAACTTATGGCAACCTTAGGAATTAATGTGCCTTCATAGGCAGCACTCTTACAAAACTGTTTTAAAGCTCAGTGTTCATGTTCAGAACAGAAATAGCATAATGGCTTTCTGAGAAGGAATCATGTCAGCCTTCTGCCCTGGTGAGGCATGCTGTCATTTTAACTCATTGTATGGTGTGTATTGTACAAATTTAAACCACTGAGGAAGCCCCGCAGCTGAAAAACAGTTGTTTGGTGTGCATGTATTTTACATTATTAATAATAGTGACTGGTAATAGGAAAGATGCTTGTAAGTATGTCAGATCCCAATGTATTTAAGTGTAATTTTACCAAAGGTTTTTTTACACTAGCGTAAGGCACTCATATATGCAACCAAACTTAAGAGAACATAAGCGAAGCCATGTTGGATCAGGCCAATGACCCATCCAGTCCAACACTCTGTGTCACACAGTGGCCAAAAAAACCAGGTGCTATCAAACTTGTTAGATTTTTAGACATAGTTTCTAATGGTTATACTTTGACTAAAGACTCTGGGATTTAATATACTATTTGCATTTGCGTAATTGATCCTGATATTTCTATATACAAGGGTTTTCTTCTTTTTTCAATCTCTTTGGTTACCTAGTTTGTTCTGGGCTGAAATTTTTCTCCCTGCTTTTTTGTTAATTTTCTCAGCCTTATGTCCTGTACAGTTGCCAGTGTATGGCTGGTACCAAACATGCTAACCAGTAGCCATGCAGCACTTTTTAACAGTATTGTCATCTTTATTGTTACTCAGTTTGAACAAACTTTAGAAATTAAGTGTGAGGAAAAAAGACAACCATGGAAGGAAGGGAACAGGTAGGATGAACAAAAATAAATAAAAGGAGAGAAGTAACAAGGGGGTGGATAATGAATGTGTCCTTATTAAATGCACACATTTTTGATCACTGGCACAATGGTGTTTTGTGTGGTTGGGGGTTTTTTAAACAGTTGCAATGATACTTTAGTGCCACAGAATATTATGGAAGAAATGAGTGCATACTGGATCAAGGAATCTTTCCATTCTTCTCTCTGAGAGCTTTGGAGCAAGGCGCATTAAAGGATGCAGTGGGAAAGACTATAACAAAAAGATAGTGTGAATACTAGTTTATACTAAGATGAACATCAGAAAAAGAACTTTCTAGTCTAAACATTGGTTTTTATGTTCCTAACATTCCAACTAACCAATTTTTCTTCAGTATAGACAAATTCACTAATGTTGCGTCATTCTATGTTAGAAATTGCTAACAAAGGTTATTTGAACTTCAGATACAATCCCTAATCCATAAATAACTACTTGGTTTTTGCCATGAGCTTCAGCCACTTTTATGTTCCTATATCTATCCCAGCACCATGTCTTCTGTGCCCCTCAGGTGATAGCAATGCACTCAATGCACTGATGTTTCCATCACGGAAACAACAATTTACCCTACAGTGTTGTGGGTCTACTCAACATACCAATTCAATGCTGACTGGTCTTGAGGTTATGCTACCAAACTAGTGAGGGATGTTAGAAACAGTCTGCTCACACTGCTGTCCTAAGAACTATTATTTGGGAAGGAGTCACACTGAGCAAAGTAGGACTTATTTCAAATAAACATGCACAGGCTCATGCTCTAAATTTATTTCAGAACACCTATTGTCATTGTTTTAAACTGAACCAACCACCAGACATCCAAATCTATCTTGGCCTTCCTCTGCTGATAACACTGCTTCTTTAAATCTGCCCAGCAGCGCCACTCTGAAACATCTTCATCCAAGCTGGTTATTGTGGCAAGCACATTCTGGTTTATTTAATAGTTTATTTTTAATTTTTATTTATGTATTTATTCATTCAATTTCTATCCTGCCCTTCCTGACGAAGTGGGCTCATGGTGGGTTACAATATAGGGGGTTCATATAAAAAACTATGTCTAAAATCTAAAAAACCTATCAATTAAAGCCTCAGTAAACACATTCAGATGGCACAGAGTTAATTAACTTTTAGTAAATCAGGTCTGGTTGACGGGTTTCCAGGTTGTCAGAGCAGAGAACCAAACAATTTCATGGTGATTTGAATCAACAGTTGGAACAGGCAGCTTGAGCAACATGGTCCAATCACAGTGGTCATCTGCTATCTCAACTGAAAGCCTGGTGGAACATTTTACAGGCCCTGCAGAACTATAACAGATCCCACAAGGCCCTGATCTCTATTGGGGGCTGATTCCACCAGGTCAGAGCCAGGTCCAAAAAGGCCCGGGTCCTGGTTGAGGCTAGACAGATGTCTTTTGGGCTGGGGATTACCAGCAGATATTGGTTGGCCGATCATAAGGTCCTTTGGGGTACATAAGGGGAGAGGTGGTCCCACAAGGATGTTGGTCTTTAGCTGCTCAAGGCCTTAAAGGTTAGAACCAACACCTAGAAAGAGATCTGGAAGTCTATTGGCAGCCAGTGCAGTCTGCACAGCACTGGTTGAGTGTGCATCTACAAAGTGCTGCATTCTGCACTAGTTGTAACTTCTGGATCAGGTACAAGGGTAAGCCAACATAGAGCTAGTTAAAATGGTCTAATCTGGAAGTGACTATTGCATGAATCACTGTAGCCAAGTTGCTGGAGGAGAGGCAAGGGACTAGTTGCCAAACCTGCAGAAGATGAAAAAAAGGCTGATTTGGCAAACACTGTGGGCCTGGGCCTCCATCGATAGGGAGGGATCCAGTATCACATCTAGACTCCAAACCTTGGGCACTGGGGAAATGTTAATCTTACTGGTAAATTTCTATTTATTGTTATTTAGTCACGATTCTAGGTGATTCTGTAACCCATACTGAGCCCACTTGTGGGGAGGGTGGGGTAGAAATTGAACAAATAAATAAACCATTAAAAAACTGAGTATATCTTTTGTGGAAAAGGTCCATCATTATGGAAACCTATTGACTATACTGCTTAAACATGTTTATGGAGAGTTTAGGCTATACATGTTTTAAATAAATATCAAAAATTTACTAGTCAGCATGCAGACAATCATAATCTTTTACTGCAAATAAAATTTTCGGCTGTGATACAAAACGCTGCTTGCACTCACACTAAGTGTTTGATTTTGTTAACATTTTAATTCTTTGGCAACTAACCCACCTGCCCCCTATGCTATATCACACATGGCTTTTGATACCAAAACAACTTGCCCTTAAGCCCTGGGAACTGGCTGCTTAAAAAACACAAACCTAAGACCCATTGGCAGTGCAATCCTAAGTAGCGTCTCAACTTCCTAAGCTATTGATTTCAATGGATTTAGAAGAAGGCAACTCTGCTTAGGATTGCACATTCTGCCTGTCAGCATTTCGTGGTTCTTTGGATCCTGAACAATCAATATAAAATATATACTGGGTACTAGTGGAAAGATGTTTGATTTGATTTACACATTTTAAAGCTAGTTATGGACTTTATGGATATATTAAAAACTTATGACTGGCTCATTATTTACTATTCTGCATTATGTGGAATGTTATGCTGTATTAAATGATGTTATGTTAAAATACTAACCCCAGCTTTAAGAGGATATGTTGCATCTTGAGCTCTGGAGTAGTGAAATAAAAACTGCATAGAAAGAGCTATTTCAGTATGCATACTTCAGACAAAAAATAAATCTTATGCATGTAAAGTCTGTTTCTAAATAGGTAAATACTTACTCTTTTATATATTTCTTGCGTATTTTCCTAGTGAGGATAATGATGATATAAGTTTACAATACTTGGCAACAAAAATATTGTGAACTGCAAATACAACAATCATCCCTTACCTCATCTATCTGCATGCTATTAAACATGGAGTTACAGAGATCCATAATAGAACTGGAGATCTAAAAGACAAGTGCATATTTTTAAAAATATATTTTTAGAAGTAAGAAATTGAATCTGGGTCACATAAAAATTAAATACAAGAGCTATATGTACTGAAGTTAATCTAGACATTCAAATCTAAAGGAAGTCACTAAGGTATCATTGCTTTTGGATATAAAACCTTTAGAGTCCCCTTCCCAAGATATAGTCACTCTTTTCATGCCTTATTAGTTGTCTGTCTTTGGCAGTACTTTCCACTTACCTCTTCTCAGCCATATCGATCATAATTAGGTAGAGGAGGTTCTTTTTACACATTTGGAAGAAATTGTCTAATGGGACACATTAAGATTTGAAATATAAATATTCACTTCTGTCCTTCAGCATGCTATTTAAGCATGCCCAGGTGACCCTTCTTGGAAGTTCAATATGGAATTAGGTTGAAATGGAAGGTGAAACAGAGATTAACAGAACCACTGGATCTATGAACAGTCAACAAAATTAGTACCCTGATCAAACTCTGTATCATTTAAACCAGTTATCCCTAATTGCAGGTCACCATTTGTTAATTACCCCTGTATACTCCAAATCAGGGAGTAATGCTGCTCCAAGTCAGGGAATAATGCAGCTTTAGTCAATGTTGCTTTTTACGGGTATGGAACACGGGTAGGGCAGTAATAATGAATCTGTATGGATCTTGAGTGTATACCCCATAGCTGTGACTTCTGCCATATTAATCTGAAACTACATTGTCTCAAATCAGTGGTTAAGAGGGCAGAGTTAGTAATCAACACACCTTTTAGCTTAAATTATTGTATGTTAAAACCCAAATGTCGTAAGTTGCTAATACATGGCTCTGGTTACCCACAAAATGTTTGCATGAATTATCTCCCAAATATCTCCTGAAGTCAGTATTACTTAGAAGGATTTCTGCCATTCATAATGAACCATAGCATTGTTACCTGGGGCTGATCAGACTGTTCTGTCCATTGATTGAAACACAGTGCCAATTTCTAGAACAGAAGATAAAAAATTAGACAGGGATCCAGGAGCTGTATTTAAGGATGTGTGGTTTGAACTTTACTAATCTTGATCTGATGTGAGCAATGGTCTGTTTGGAAATATTTTAAATACTCTAAACATACACACCAGACATTTTTGTCCCTGATATATCAATCAACATTTCTAGGAGGCAAAAGTCTTTCAGTATTCTGATATCTTGCATTACGTTGTCATATCCTAGAGCAGAGGTGTCAAACTCTTTTGTTTCAAGGGCTGGATCTGACATGTCACTTTGTTGGTCCATGCCATGCATGCCATAAAATGTAAAACCAGGTACCAGAGATAGAAACTTTATAAAGGTGATTTAAGATGCTGAATGGCAATAGCAGGTGAACGACAACAGCAGGTTTGATTGGATTAGGTGTGATATGCAGATGGGTAGTAGGTGTGGAGATACCAGTGTTGGTAATGAGACATGAAACCTAGCTCTCAATTCCATCCGGGAGGATCCAGTCCAGGAGGATGCAAAGAATAAATGGACATAAGTCTGGCATTATAAACCAGAACATTCTGTTGCTGACCTAAGAGTAGCAGTGTTCTTACAAAGGCATTTCAAGGAGAGATTAGAAAGAGAAACTGCTGAATTGCAATTGATAATGAACCTCAACACAATGCAATCTCTTGGACTGAATTTAGAGCTCATTTTCCTGTCTTATTACCAATATATACTATTATCATTTGGCATTTGAAATCACTCAAGTCTCCAAGATAAGGACCAATCCAAGTGTTCTAATTCCAAATCAGGGTCTTTTTGAAAGAAAATAAATCCAGATAAGAACAGAGAAATCCAGTCTTTTTTTTTAAGCAACAACTTTTCAGAATAAACCAAAATAATTTCCTCAATTTACATTGTGCTTTTCAGAAGAATCCATCCACCCTCCCTCCCTTATACCTCGAATAAAACATTGTTGGTCTTGAAGCTGCCAACTTTGTTCTCTCTCTCTCTCTCCCTCCCCCCTCCTTCTACCTTGAAGACTTGCTGTAAAAGTTTAAACAAAATAACCAAGATCAGTATTTTTGTGTTTTCACCCTCCTCCAAGAATTCCAGCTCTGTGTAATCAAGGGATCTCCCAATATCTATAAATGTGCTCAGTGTTTTCACCATGCCCCAAGAATTCCAGCTCTGTGTAATCAAGGGATCTCCCAACATCTATAACCTTTTTTGTATTTTTTTAAAATGTGTGTGCACATCTAGAAATCATGTTGACCTTGGGTGATTGACCCCCTACTGAGATCCTGGAAGGTAATCAGGCAGGTGGCTGGATAAGCCTGCCCCTGCCTCTCAGCTGGGTATTTCAAGGACAGTCTCCCATCCAAGTATTAACTACAGTTGACGCTGCTTAGCTTCTGATATCTGACAAGATTGGGCTTGCCTGGGCTGTCCAGGTCAGGGCTCTATAACTTTTCATGCAACTACATCACACTGCTTTTCTTGTAGCAAGTGATCGAATCTCTCCATTTTCCATTAACTCCATTAAGAAAAAAAGGCAACCCCAACAAGTCACATATTTTTTAAAAAAATGGAAGATGGGTGTATTTTTAAACAAATTGTGGTCAATTAAACTGTCCTATACTGAGTGACACTATTGGTCATCAAGGTCAGTATTGTCTTCTCCAATTGGCAGCCAGGGCCGGATCTAGGGGTGGGGGCAGAGGAGGGTGCTTGCCCTGGGCACCGATGAAGGGGGGGTGCCAAATTGGGTATGGGGTCCATTGTATTCTATGGGACCATAGGACAGAATGGCTCATAAGGGGGCACCATTTTTTTTATTTTGCCCCCCCTCAAAAACATGTAGATCCAGTCCTACTGGCAGCAGCTCTCCAAGGTTTCAGGCAAAGATCTTCCACATCATCTACTATCTACAGATATCAAGGGTATGCAGGTCAGAGGAAATGCTGCACATCCTGCATCTTGAACAAATGTTCTCTGGCCTGGGTCCAATGGGTAGCTTAATGATACCCCCACCACCACCTACCTTAATTATTCACTGGAGGTAAGACATGAGAGGTCGTTTGCTCTTTTCTCTGATGGTTCTGTACTTTTAACAAAATATTCTCCCCACACTACTACTTGAGGATTCAAAGTAAGGAATGAAACTCAGATACATGAGCCTTTCCCACCAGTTATAATGTTACTTGATTACAGAAAAGGGAAAGAACACTTTCTGCTACCTGCCTGAAATCTTGAAAGGGGTATCAGCGGACCTTGATAATTGTATCTCAGTTGGGTAGTGGCAATGAGCTATATCCAGAAATGGGTCTTTATAAAACTCAGTTGAAATTACTATTGGACTGATATGATTTCCTTTACTTTAAATATGAAAGGACCTGACCAATTTATAACTCTAGTCTGAATCAAACTCTAATCTGAATCTGACTGTTTTTAAAAGATCATTAATATCTAAGACTTCAGGTTTTAGATGAGTGTAACATGATATGAAGACTTTCTTTCGTTCATATACTCCCAACATTACAGAATTTTATTCATGCGAACCATAAAGGGAATAAATAACTCAGTCTTGAACTTACATTCATGGGAAGCATGCCAAGAAGCTTCCCTTCTATAATAACAGTCCGTTTCATCATTTTCTAGGCTTTCACATGCTGTTTGATATATATCACTTACATACACATGGATTATGAATTTTAAAAAACCCTGCATACCTCATTTTGAGGAATGTCTGATTCACTTAGATAGCCAGCAAAAGGTTGAGGAAATCCTTTAAAAATAAAATAAAAACTTACAGATACCATGTTACAAAGCAGAATTTGCATGTCAAATATAAATAAATACTTCAAGAAAACTATCGCAAGTCCTATACGAAAGGTACAAACAAGAACCCTACTTATAAGAGATTTACTGCCTTTAACTCTGGGACTATGAACTAAGATTTAGAACATGTGTGCATGTGATTCTAAAGAAGAAAGGACAAATCAGTCACCACCAACCCCGCATAAAATATCACCTCTAAACAGACATGCAAAACCAGTAATGCTTCGAGCTTTGTAATTCTTTGTGACACGTGTACACTCGCTAGAGTGGGTTTTCTCCACCTTCTTTAAAGTGGCTTGATTTGATAGCACCAATTCCCCAGGCTCCGTGCCAGCTAAATACAACACTTAACCTGTAGATATTATTCATTTCAGCACCATGGATAGCGCCATGGGTGAAAGTGGGTCTCGTCCTAATCAGATATAACTACATAAAACTTTTTCCGATCATGTCGCCCTCATCTGCAGAGATTTCTCAACAGTTGTCCGTCCCAACTGTCTTCCTTCAAAGTTTCACTCCCCGTGGAGAAGCCAGAGGAGCGCTAGCCTTGGATCCATACTCCTTCTTGGCCAAACTCTGGTTTTAAGACTACAGTTCCCAAGCCATCTTTCCTGCATAGGTGAGTACCTCCACTCCAGACAAAAAGAAGTGCAGTAGAAAGATGTAGATGAGGGGAGAGAGAAAAGAGATCCTAGCTATTAAGCATTCTTTAACCACTGTGACTGAAAGACTGATTAAACAAGTATTTCTATTACTAAACTTGTACACATCAACAGCGATTTTGTCTCTGAACAAAAAAAGAGGCGTAGAGGTAGAAAAAGTCTCACCCCCCCCCAATTAGATCATATGTTGGACTTGCTTAGATTTCTCGGAGACCAAGAAGCCCCTTTCTCTACCTAAAGCGGTTTGGATCTTACCTGAGGTTAACTGTGCGGTGCAAAGGCAGTAGATCACAAACAACAGCGAGAAGGGAGGACGGTGCTGTTTCATCTTCAAAGGAGAAAGCAAAGTTTGGCTGCTCTGACAGAACTTCTGCATTTCCCCTTTCAAGTTGAAGAGGAAGGCAGCCAGGTCACTACCCAGCCATTGTCTGACTGCCCTGGCCTAAGAGGTATAATTATTTGTAAGCAAGTGTTACCCATTTGTCAGAGGAACCAATCAGCACTTTGCAGGATCCTCGTTTTCTCATTAAGCTTCAAGCTGCGCCTTTATTAGGAAGCAATTTCAACCCTCAGGGCAAAGCGACTTCAGCAATTAGTCAAGGCTCCAAGAAGAGGGAAGCAGGTTGAAAAATGCTTCCTGATGTGGGGAGGGGGAGAGTCCCCTACACAAAGCAAGATATTGTGTATACCCAGATCTGCTGAACATTCTGTAACTTTCCAGAGTTCTCCTAATGCAGGGAGCCCAGGCAAACTGTGCAGTCAGTACAGCAGACCAGACTTTTACAGTGTTTTCTATAGAAACAAAAGACTTATGTTTTCTCCCCTTTTTAAGAAGAGCAGTACCATAAATCAAGCTGCAGCCTTTTGCAGTCTGTGAACGGGATACTTCTCATTTTAAAAACCCCAACTGTCAGTGTCATTTTAATATTTAACTGGCATAAGATAAATGATGTCAAAAAGAAACATATATCAGATACATTGAAGACAATTAGTAATAATCAGATGATAAGATTTAATTATTTGCATTGTAATTCACTTGAGACTTTCAGCCTGATCTCATTTAAAATATGCAAAAAGATAGGAAGCAAAATATAACCATTAATAACTCAGAACATGCAATCAGATGTTAACAGCATTTGTGTAATTTTGCAGAAGATTAATCTCACCTCTTTCACTGTTTTTCAATGTTGAGTTCAGAATTCTCAACAGTGTCTGCTAGGGATGTGTAAAAAATAAAATTAGGAATCAAGTTCAGGTCACTTTTTTTAGAACCTTGGCTCATATCCTTCTCTCCCCCACCCCCCAATCTGTCCTACCAATGTGTGCAAGTAAAACATTTGCCCTTTCCTAGTGCATACAGCTCCAGAGAATGAAGTAGCTAATATATAGAGTCAAAGAAACCTTCCAGAGCCAGTGAGATGGCAGAAAAATATATATGCTAAGCATAAAAAAATCTAGTTGTGATAATTGTGTTTGGCAGGAATATTGGCTAACTGTTCTGGTTGAAGTTTATTCCCTCTTTCCTCCTGCAGATTCTATTGACTGCTGCTGCATGGGAAAAATGAAACCAGAAAGGAAAGTACCATAATAATGGTTAGTCATGAAAACTTCTGAAATTATTCTGTTTCAGAGCTTTTACTACTTTTTGAATGGATGCAATTCAGATATGATCTTTAATGGTAAAGTCCCATCTGCATGCCAGATAAAACAAAAACATTAGGGAGAAGTTATACTATAGTATTGTCAGACTCTGGTGTTGAGCTGGAGGTTTGCTCTGGTGGAAGAACCTCAGGCTGGAGGTTTGCTCTGGGGGAATTTGATAGCACCCTCTCCTGGTCCTGCCAGTAACTTCTCTCTAATTGCCTTAGGTGAAGTCTGTCCCTTCCTCTCTGGTTCTCCCAGGGTGCACCTTTTAAAGGAGTGCCTGGGGTGGAACAACGCTGTCATCACCTATCTTGGGGGATGGGCCTATGAGAGAAGCAGATCCTTGACTCAGCGGGCACCTATCTGTCCAAGATCCCACTTCCCCTGCTCATCCCCCATGGGAAGCCTTATGTGGCATTCCTTCTGCCCTCTGGTCACTGAATTACTTCCATTCAAAAAAGAAAAGTAAAAGCTCTGAAACAGAACAATTTCAGAAGTTTTCATGACTAGCCATTATTATGGTACTTTCCTTTCTGGTTTCATTTTTCCCATGCAGCAGCAGTCAATGAGTATGAGCCAACATGGCATAATGGTAAAGAGCAGAGGCTTCTAAGCTGGAGAACCAGGTTTGCTTCCCCACTCTTTCTCCACATGAAGCCAGCTGGGTGGCCTTGAGCCAGCCACGATTCTCTCAAAATTCTGCCTCACCCACCTCACACAGTACCCATTGTGGGAAGGGGGAAGGGAAGACAATTGTAAGCCACTTTGGGACTTACAAGGTAGAGAAAAGTGGGATATCATATATTTCCAAATAGTCAGATTAAAAAAAGAAAAAGGTTTCCTTAAATCAAAATGACTCCCCTTCACCCTTACTTCATTTCAAACGAGTATTGAGAATTTGCTATTGTCAGTGGCCCAGCCAGCATCACAGCAATTTAATGAGATTTACTTTTACTGGACAAGTACAATAATAGCTTGTTCTTTCCCTGCAGTGAAAGCAGGACCCGTGAATTACATTCTAAGTTTACTGCCCTCAGCCACAAGCACTTATCTATAGACACCATGGAAAGATTTGATGGAGAGGAGACAAAAGGCCAGCACTATCATATTTGTTTTCTTATTTAGATATTTGTACTCTGCTTTCTCCAAAGAGGCTTACAACATGGTTCTACCTACCATTTTATCCTCACAATCTACTTTGTGAGGTAAATCAGGCAGACAGAAAATGAATGGCTCAAAGTTAACCAGTGAGCTTCCACTTTGCCCGGTATAACAAGTCACCTTGAACTGGCCTCATTTACCGTTTTCTGATTAAATATATGCCTGAAGTTATCAATAAATATGACAAACCTAGAGGTGAGGCAAAAACAATGAATAATTCAGTCAGAGAGACCACATTAGGTGTTCAGAAATGGAAATGAAATTTCTGCTGAGTATCAGAAAAAAGGTATCACTTGGAAAATGTTACGGTTCCAAGAGCTTTATCAATATTTGTAACCATGTTACTGTAAGAAAAAAAATAGGCTCAGAAACTGAAGTAGCAAAGCAGATCAGTTCCACTCACAAAGAGCACTACTTCCATTTAAAGTAATAGTGGGAATAATTTATGTGCAGTGCCTAAGCATGCTTTTTCCAAAGTGCATTAATCTCAGTAAGACTTGCTCCCTTGTAAGTGTGTTTAGGACTTTAGCTTTAAATTAATGTTTTAATATCCATTTTTTATTATTTGTCTTTAACATATTCTTATCACCTCTTACCTGATAGCAGCACTTTATTTCTTCATAAGAAAAGGCAGCCCTATTTTTAGAAGAAAAGAGCAAGAATCCAGTAGCATTTTAAAGACTAACAAAATTTGTGACAGGATTTGTGGAGTAATTCATTTTTTCAGATACAGCAAGAATGTGAGTCCATCTGTCCTATATACTGGAAAGTGGAATGATTTCAGATACCACATGACATTAGCAGGTTTATGACAATAGCGGGCTTGATTGCATTAGGTGTGATGTGCAGAGGGGTAGTAGGCATAGAGAAATCAGCATTGGTAAGAAGACAGGAAACCTAGGTCTCAGCTAAGTCCAGGTGGATACACTGTCTTAAGCTTCATTATTAGTTGCAATTCAACAGTCTCCCTTTCTAATCTCCCTTTGAAATTCCTTCGTAAGAGAACTGCTACTCTTAGGTCAACAGCTGAATGTCCTGGAAGGTTAATATTCACTGAATGTCCTGGAAGGTTATTATTCACTGTTTGTTGAATATTGTGGTTTCTAATGTCAGACTTATGACCATTAATTCTTTGTTGCAGGCCTGTTTGTATGCCAGTAAAGGTACTGTACTGAACAGAGTTGAATGGCCTCTTTGTCCAATGTAGGGGGAGAAGGGCATTGCTGACATGTGATGGTATAAATCACAGGAGAGGAAGAGCAGGAGTAGGAACTTGAGATGCTATGGCTGATGTTGCTGGGTCCAGTGATGTTGCTAGGATCAATGTAAGGGCAAATTTGGCATCTTGGTTTGTTGCAGGTCTTGGTACCAGATTGCCAAGTTTTGCATCTCAAACCAGCATTAAGGGCATGGGGTAATGGCTGAAAGTTGGCAATGCTACTGAAAACTGTGAAAGTTGTTAACAATTTATCTTGAAAAATGGAGTAAGGGAACCAAGTATTTGAAAGCAGATGTTCCATAAAAGTAGGTTTATGAGGAATTGGCTAAGTTTTGTCCTTTGGTAGCACATATAACGACCTCAAGTAAGGAGAAATATTTCATTGACTATCGTTAAATTACTATCAGCTCAATGTTACTAATTTAATAATTGCCATCTCTATTTTCCTGGTCTTACTAGCTAAGTAGAAAGCATGTGAGGAAAATGCATAGTGAGGCGTGGGAATGCAACAGACAAAAACTGTCCAAATAGAACCTACTTTGGCAGAGGCTATTTTCAATTCCAGCATAGCAGCAAGACACTGAGCAGAAGAAGGGACTGGTCATTACTTACAACAGTAGGAAACAGATACATTTACTGTTCAAAATGGTGAGAAACTGGCAATGGAATATTAAACTACTTGCCTGAGAATCCATCAGAAAATGATTCAGAACTTATGATTTCCAAGGGAGTTTGCTTAATTTTCATACTGCCTTTATGTTTGAAACTGGAAAGTTTAAGAGGCTGTAAATTGTTTTGTTTCTTTTTTATTACTTGTAATCTAAACAGTTTTTAATCTGAACATTGGGATAAAGTAGATTAGTAAATTCAGTTTTTAAAAATCCATATTTCTATAATACTGATAAACATATGGAGCAGCGGTTCATCAGTGGCTGATAAACATATGGAGTGGAGGTCCATCAGTGGCTATTAGCCACATCATATTGTTGGAACTCTCTGTCTGGGGCAGTGATGCTCTGTATTCTTGGTGCCTGGGGGAGGCACAGTGGGAGGGCTTCTAGTGTCCTGGCCCCACTGATGGACCTCCTGATGGTGCCTGGTTTTTTTGGCCATTGTGTGACATAGAGTGTTGGACTGAATGGGCCATTGGCTTGATCCAACATGGCTTCTCTTATGTTCTTATGTTAATACTAATTGATACTTATAGCCCACTGTTCTAAATGGATTTAGAAGGGTGTAACTCTGCTTAGGATGGCCAGTGTGTTTTATAAATAACTAGACATGCAACAAGTATGGAGTGTTAACATTTATTGTATTGTCATGCCCTTCAAATCTTCACCAGCCAATTTTTTATCTCAAACCACCATTAAGGGCATGGGTTAATGGTTGAAAGCTGGCAATGCTACTGAAAACTGTGAAAGTTCCACTGAGAGGATTCACACAGCTTCCTTTGAGTTTTGGGAACCAGGTTTGTTTTAAACTGTAAACTTTCATCTCAGTTACCAGGTGTTCTTAAGGCAGCAAGTATATAGGAATGGGTTCATCACCATGCAGTAAGTATTGTAGTGCACAAGTAGAATATGGAGATAAATGAGGCAGGAGTTGTATATAAATAATAAAGATTTATTTATTTACAGATTGTTTTTTTTTTAAAAAAAAAGATCAGCAGCAGAGGTCTTCAAATAGTCATTGGAGAAACCTGGCTGAGGCATATAAATTTAAACTAGCCATAGCTTCAGAATGCATCATTTGAATTTTATTTTCAATTACAAACAGGCTTTTATTGACTAGCCACCAGTTATTCCCTCTCATACATGCAAAATTCCACCCACAATGGCCTGCCCTTTCTCAAGAGTTGGACTAAATGGCACATGGTTTGCTCATTACCAGAGAAAGGTTCTCCTAAAGTTCTCATGCTCACAGTGCCTGTCTCTGGTAATGAGACAGGCCTCACAGCCAGGTACTCTGTCCTCTCCCAGAGGTAGAGCTAAACCACTCTGCCACACTACCAGGCAGAGTTCCCACTGTCTAATCTGTTGCTGAGGCTGACATGGACTATGGCTCCTGGAGGCAGGCCTGAACTAACTCCTGCTCTGCTTTCCTCCAGCTTTCCACCCCATTCCTGAAAGGTGACTGGATGCTGGAGCAGCACTCCCAAAGGCTCAGCTGAGTGGCTGTTTTCAACTTCAGGGGCAGGATGGCGTCCTATCTGTCATATCTTCCTCTTTCAATCTTCCACCTGCTTCTCAGGAGCAGCAGAAGGTTCAAGCCAGTGCAACAAAGAGAAAGATCTTTCTGAAGCTACCTGAAATTAGTCTTTTTCTCTATTCAATTCTATGTCAGGCAGTGACTTAGCATTAATAGGTGTTAAGGCTCACTCCAAACATTGGTGCGAATGAGTTGTTCACCTGGGTGCCTGATGAGGTGATAAAACTGATTTAGGACCATACTATTAGAGATAGACAGGATGCCATAAGTAAGTGCTATGCACATGAGAAAGTATGTGAGAGGGTGAGGATGCCTGAGGGAAGCCATGGATGTTGGGGGGCAGTGGCAGAATTGCTAATGTCTTATTGAGGCCTTTGAAGATGTTTTAAGAGTTACTTCAGTTGTAGGTAGGCAAGCTGAGGGAGGATGTCTTCCTCTTGCATCTTAGGCCTTATGTAAGGAATATGTATTGCAGGAATGCCCTAGCTGAGGATGGGGTCAGTGCTGAGGTAAGTATGGCTTGACCTGGCAAATCGCAGGACTGACATGTTTACTATGAAATTTATATTTCACTTTTAAAAAAGCAGTCAAAGTAAGTTCCTATTATAAACAGCATTTAAAATTGCTAAACAATCCTGTAGTGGGGTGAAGAGAAGTCCCTTCACATATAACACATGAGTTCTCTGCTGTCACACTTATTTGCAGCTTTTTCTAGGGCTCTCATGCTCACAGTGCCTGGTCATATCAGGAAAAGGGTACAGGGGAAGGCTGAAGCCCTTTGTCGAGGCGCATTGCTGTCAAAATTGAAATCTGGCACCACCTGCAAGTTGTGTGTGCCTGTGACACAGGGCACAGTGTAGGGGCTGTGGACCAAAGTGTATACCAAGAGGTCTGGGGGGCCAAACTAAATGGCCATCCCCTTCATCAGGTGTTGTGGGAGCAAACAATGTCCCCCAATGCTATTTTTGGGTCAGAAAAATAGTGCGGGGGAAGGCAAGATCCTGGCTTAAACCAGAACCTGGGTTTTTTTGGCCACTGTGTGACACAGAGTGTTGGACTGGATGGGCCATTGGCCTGATCCAACATGGCTTCTCTTATGCTCTTACGTTCTTAGAATCAGGGTGCAGTTTAAAGGAGTTTATGTCTGGGAACTCACTCTATAAAATGGCGGCGCATTCTCCAGTCATCTTGTCTAATTTGGCCCTTAGCTACAATGAGGGTGAGCTAGATGTCAGGCAGCTTACCAGGCTTTAGAATCTTTTCAGTTTAAAGCAGGTGTTTCCCAGTATTTGAACCAAAGCTTCTATCAAACTTTGTAATTAACCCTAAGCATACTTACAAAGCAATAAGCCTCACTAATATTAATGGGACAGACTCCCAAGTACACATATTTAGGATTGTGCTATAATTAGTTGATATACTTAATAAATAATCCCTGATTCAATTTTTGCAAGAAAGTGCTTTAATAGAAGTGCAAGTGAAAATACATGTCTTTACTAACTGTATCTACAAGCCAAATGAATATTGAATAGGTTGTCATGTTTTTCTTTAATTTTCTTCCTGTGATGGATGATTATAGTCTTCCCTTCAGGGTTGTTTCCTCATGCAGTGACACAGAGGTCATATTTCTTCTGCATCATCAAAAAATCATGTAGAATTTGTGCTTGTTCCTGCAAAATTTGATGGCTGCATTCAAGTATCATTCAATGTGAGTTGTTAAGAGCGTCCAAGACAGGGAAAAAATTATGTTATTGCATGTGCAAGCAAACTAACCTCTTTGGCAAGTCCGCTGAGGGGGTTCTATCATAATCAAAGGGTCTGCATTGAAGTCTACAAATAAGAATAGAAAAGGGAAATTAAAGAGTCTGGGTTTTAAAAATAGGTCATGTGTTTAGTGTGGAAAAACATTTCCATACATTTCTGTTTTGTTATTTTTTGAGAAACTGACTACATGACTCTGACAATCATATATGTTGAGAATTCAGATCTGAACTCCATACCTTCATTGGCATAAATTAAAATCAGACAAAGCCACTATTCAAATATACGAATGTACAATTAAAATTGATCATCTCTCCATCGCTTTGAAAATATTAGGAAAAAAACACTGACTATTCTCTTCTTTATTAGATTAGTCTAGCCTTAGAGAGCCAGTTTGGTGTAGTGGTTAAGTGTTAGAACATAAGAACATAAGAGAAGCCATGTTGGATCAGGCCAACGGCCCATCAAGTCCAACACTCTGTGTCACACAGTGGCAAAAAATGTTATATACACACATACACTGTGGCTAATAGCCACTGGTGGACCTGTGCTCCATACACTGTGGCTAATAGCCACTGATGGACCTGTGCTCCATATTTTTATCTAAACCCCTCTTGAAGGTGGCTATACTTGTGGCCGCCACCACCTCCTGTGGCAGTGAATTCCACATGTTAATCACCCTTTGGGTGAAGAAGTACTTCCTTTTATCCGTCTTAACCTGTCTGCTCAGCAATTTCATCGAATGCCCACGAGTTCTTGTATTGTGAGAAAGGGAGAAAAGTACTTCTTTCTCTACTTTCTCCATTCCATGCATTATCTTGTAAACCTCTATCATGTCACCCCGCAGTCGACGTTTCTCCAAGCTAAAGAGTCCCAAGCGTTTCAACCTTTCTTCATAGGGAAAGTGCTCCAGCCCTTTAATCATTCTAGTTGCCCTTCTCTGCACTCTAATCTGGGAGAATTGGGCTTGATTCCCCACTCAATTTACAGCTGCTGGTGTGACCTTGGGTCAGTCACAACTTCTCTCAGAGCTGTTCTTTCAAGAGCTCTCTCACAGGGTGTCTATTGTAGGGATGGGATGGGAAAGGAGATTGTAAGAGACTCCAAGTGAAGGGTGGGGTATTAATCTAATCTCTTCTTCTACTACCTCTGTAAAACCTTTTATGTAAGTGATTAGAATGTGAACATAATTTGTTAAATATTTTTGTTGAATATTGCAATAGGCCAATTATAATGAACTTCTATCACACCTCACTTCTACAACCTATGAATACTTAGTAAGGGAACAACCTAAAGCAGGCCTGCTTAGAAGTCCCATTTTATTCAATGGGGCTTTCTTCCAGGAAAGTGTGTTCAAGACTGCAACCTAAAATTCTGAAGTGTCATTACATATAATCATGAAAAGTGACAATGTTTTGAGAAGGTGGAAGAACAGATATCTCCTGATTCCACCCAACACAGAACTTGATGATAGACGCAAATGTTTGCATGGCCAAAGCCTATGGCAGAATTTCAAAGAAGAGAAGGATGTGTTAGAAATCTATAGTGGGTCCTTTTGGTTTAAGAACCCATTTTCACAGTTGCTAGGGCAGATGTAGGGAACATTTTTGCCCCCGGGACACCGCAGTATGAAGTACAGGCTCCAGATGCACTCATGATCTTTTAAGTGGAGGATCAGCCTTGAGACAACATCTTCAACAGCCTAGCAAAACCTTGGGATGGCCCACTAGGAACCACATTCAAATCCACTAGAAACCCTCAAATTCTTCAAAAAATTTATTGCACAAACCTAAGGAGCAGTACAAACAATATTTGGGCTGAGGTACACACTAATAGGTGGATGCCAAATAGGTGTATGCAACTCAACTCTATCTCACTTTTCCCAGCAGATCCTCAGGCAGGCTGTGGAAACAGGTGCCTGGAGGCAGTTATGAGATGGAGGATGTGGGCTATCAAGCTAAAGTGCAATCCCAACAAAGCAAAGTACTACTGGTGGGAGAAGGTCTGACTCAGGAATTGAATTTTTTCCTGTTTTGGATGAAATTATGTTTCTCTTAAAAGAGCAGGTTTGCAGTTTAGAGGTCCTACTGAACCACAGCCTCCTGTTGGATGGCAGCAGTGGCCATGGGCACCTTTCCCATAATCTGGTGAGCCAGCTATGGCCATTCCTGGGCAGGAATGATCTTGCCACTGTTGTGCATGCCCTGGTAACATCAAGATCAGATTACTGCAATACACTTGACATGGGGCTGCTCTTGAACACTGTCTGGAAACTACAGTTGGTACAAAATGCTGCAGCCAGAATGCTGATCAGAGTGAGTTGTAGGGACAATATCTCTCCCGTTTTGTTTCATATACGTTTACTCCCAGTTTGTTTCTGGGCCCAGTTCAAGGAGCTGATCTTGAGCCCTATAAAGCTTGGGGCCAGCATACTCCATATGACTACCAGACAACTCGTCAGAATCAGACACCCTGCTTCAGATGCCCCTGCCATCTGAGTCTAGATGGGTGGCAACCTGAAAAAAAGCCTTTTTGGCTGTATAACCAAAATGTTTGGACTCCTTCCACAGGGAGATATGTCTGTTTCCCTCTATTATATTCTACCAGGAGGTGAAGACTTTTTTATTTAGCATTCTCTCACTAACTCCTATTAGTCCTCCTCCATTTTTGTGTGTTATGTGCTATGTGTTTATGTAAGTGCTTTAAATTTTTAATTTATATTTGTGTTAAATGCTATTTAATGTTTGATATGTTTTAATGTTGACTGCCTTGGGGACTGTGAATTGGGTGAAAGGAGGCACTGAAATCTTTTTAAACATAACTATATTTCATATAACTCTCAATGAAGTTTATATAATTCCATAATAGAATTGTGTTAACAGTAAAAAGTATCTGAAGATGATTTTTGAAATGCCCATGAATTTCTTGTCTTTCAGATTTTAGCATGTTTGGGAAATCAGCAATGACGTCCCAAGAGGCAAGTGATCAATTTGAACAGCAACAAAAATAATAATTTCAATTTTTTTAAAAAAAAAAATAGATATTATTCAGCCATGAATGGGTAAAGAAATCTATAATATATGATTATGTGCAAACTTGTCAACAGTATCAAATTGAATTTATTTCTGAAAATAGTTTTTTACAGTACAGAATTACTCCAGGCTAAGACCATGAAAATCAAGGTGAGTAGGCTACACTTACTTTGCATAGGATTGCGCATCTACTCAGATATCAAGTCACAGAACTTTGACTCCGTTAAAGAAAAGAGCTGGATCCAACAAACTAGTCTACTGCTGAGGAAAAAGTGGATAGGGGTATCAAAAACCTGCATGGGATCTGCAAGGACAAAAGCCATGTAGGATGGGTGCTGTAATAAGAATTCAGTAATGTTAACTGAAAAAAACTGGCTCACTCCAACCCAATGTCTTATCTCCATTTCAAATAAGACTTTCTCCCAGTCTGACAGACTCACATATCCTAAGGAATGCAGCTGTCAAGGGAAATCATTGTTATGAAAAGAGACTTTTTTTGAGGTGTCTGGAGCAAAGATATAAAGGAGTGCTGATATTGTTATAGAACCTTATATTTCATCCAGAATTTACTGGATTTTTTTGTTCTGGAAAGCCAGAATGGTATTTGAAAGAAAAGGGCTATATGTTTCCAGTAGCAGCAGACAAATTTGACCTAAAGCATACTGCTTTAACAAGTTTTTAAATATTAAGGCTCTGATAATAGCACACTTATATGGGAGAAACTCAAACTGCATTTAGAGACATTTCTGAATGAGCATGCATAGGACTGAACGGTAAGTAGTTCATGACTCTGTAAACTCTCAGCACAACTATAATTAAGACTGGATCCTCATGTTGTTGAACGCTGCATTACTTTAATCTGTCCAGAAAAATCCAGGGAGATATGTCTGTTGGTGAATGATTACAGTACTGCTGTATACAAAGAAATATAGCACCTACCATAATGGAATGATACATTTCACAGGCAGTTTACCTGTCAATAGGCAATTCTTATATTGGTTGCAATGCTGTTATAAAACCTACAAACTACAGACTTTTAAGATGTCAGAAACACATGTCTCTGCTTTCATGTGCCCATCCCATTTATCTTGAAAAAAAGTTCTTCCAGACTTAAAATCTTATTTGCTGCTTTGTAATGCTTTGGCAAAAGTTAATGCACAGTACAGTGCTCCTTGAATATTGTTTCCTTAATATTCTCTCTGGCTAAATGGATGCACAACATTACAGAGTAACAAGAAGGTGGTAATACACATTATGGTTAGGGCTTCATCTCATCAGAACTTGAAAGCTAGGCAGGATTGGTCCTGGCTGATATTTGGATGACAGACCTCCAAGGAATACTAGGGCTGTGATGAGGTGGTTATGCCAAAGCACCTCCGAATGTCTCATGCCTTAAAACCCCATGCCTTGAAAACAAGGCCGGATCTAGGGGGGGACAGAGGGGGGTGCTTGCCCTGGGCGCCAATGAAGAGGGGGTGCCAAATTGAGTATGGAGTCCATTGTATTCTATGGGACCATAAGATAGAATGGTCCATAAAGGGGCATCATTTTTTAATTTTGCCCCCCCTCAAAAAACATGTAGATCTGGTCCTGCTTGAAAACCCTATAAATCAGCACTTTCTACCATCAGGAATACCATTTATCTACTCCATGGAATCTGTTTTACACACAGAAGGGTATGACTAGCTCTTCAGCTGACTGAAAAGTGATAATGTTGAAAAATGAGAAGAAATTTTATTTTTAAAAAGTGTCACATCATATTGTAAAGATAAAAGTTGTTTTTAGATAGTACTAAAATGGTTATACTAGGATGATTTAAAGAGTCCTCGTTACCTTCCAGTTGACTGCATAGAGAGAGCTAAAATAATGTGTATACATACACAGGGAATCTAATGCAATTGCACATAAGTTGGCATATCTTTTAAAAAAACACCATTCAATTTATGTTGAAAAATTACAAAATGAAACTTTTATAATGCTGTTTTTTATGTTAACTGGATTTGGGGTGAAATAATGTAAAAAGAGGTATTATAGGATGGAAATTCTATTTTCAGACCACAGCCTGCATTCACATAGGTTAATAGCTGAAAGTTCAAAGCTTTCACTCCGATTATTTCTGTTCTTCTTGAACTGACATGCCGGATTTCAATCATGCAATCAAGCTTGAGCAAAACATTGCGCTACGTGAACAATAGCCCCTAAAGTAAGTTGCATTACTCACAGTTTGAATTCCAGTCTGTGGAGAGATAAAGGCTGAATGCAAATTCAGTGTAGCTTTTTCGTCCTGCTTAGGTAATCTTTTGTCCTATTTTCAAAGCCATGCACGAAATGGGCCTATACAGAGCCTAATTTAGGGTTGCCAACCTCCAGGAGGAGTCCTGGAGAAAACTGTGTAATGAACAATTATACAAGCCAACGCTTATGTACAATTTTATATATATGTATAGTATCCTAATACATGCTACCACCTGGTTCTACACTAAAACAATTGCACAGTAAACAATCATAACATCAGTTACTAAGTAATGATGCATAGAGTCCACAATTAAAGGCACAAGCCCTATATTTGTGCTGTAACCAAGAAGGTGCTGCGAAGTCTCATTCACTCCAATTCAACTGCAACAACTATGCTGTGAATCTTTCTTCAGCAATGATAGCAATAGTCCAAAAAGATGCTATATTACTAGTATTTTTATCTTCAGCAACAAGTGCCCTATTTCAGCTTGGATACACTGTTGACATGCTTCCGGCTATATGTATGTTTCGAAAGCCTTTGTCTGACACTTTCCAATATATGGAACCAATGCTCAGTAAAACTGTCGAAGATGAAAAAACGCGGACTTGGCAGTGGCCGCTATCTGTGCCTCCATTGACAGTGAAGGCTCCAGAAGAACCCCCAAGCTCTTGACCCTGTGGGCCGCTTTCAGCGGCACACCGTCCAAAACCAGAAGAGGGATTTCCCTTCCGGGGCACCGCAGCCCAAGCAAAGGACCTCTGTCTTCGTTGGATTCAACTTCAACCCACTCAGCCTGAGCCAACCTGCCACGGCCTGCAATGTTAGGTCCAGATTTTTCGGGACGCAGTCAGGCCGACCATCCATTAGTAGATAGAGCTGAGGGTCATCTGCATATTGATGGCACCCAAGCCCAAACCTCCGGGCAATCTGGGCAAGGGGGCACATGTAGATGTTAAATAACATCGGAGAGAGAACTGCCCCCTGTGGCACCCCACACACTAATGAGTGCCTCTGGGACAGCTCTCCCCCAATTGCCACCCTTTGTCCCTGTCCATCAAGGAAGGAGGAAAGCCACTGCAAGGCCGACCCCCTAATCCCTGCGTCGGTGAGCCGGTGGGTCAGTAACCAATGGTCGACTGTGTCGAACGCAGCCAACAGATCTAACAACGTCAGCACCGCCACGCCGCCTCGATCCAGATGCCATTAGTCTAGTCATTTTCACAAATGACATTAGCAGTTCTTTGAAAGCTTTCCTCTTGCCCACGTTCCACAGCAACTGATATAAAGCAGCATATTTCCTCTGATACTGGAGTGGGTACATATCCATTATGACTAGTAGCCTATAGTCCATCCATTGTGAATTTGTCCATTTCCCTTTTAAAGGCTTCCAAACTGGTGACCATCACCACATCCTGTGGTAGGAAGTTCCACAATTTAAATATGTGTTGTGTGAAGTACTTCCTTTTGTCTTCCATCTTGCTGGATGAGCCTGAGCTCTAGTATTAAAGGAGAGAAGCTGCTCCCTGTACACTCTTTCCACACCATGCATAATTGTATAGACCTCTATGATGTCTCCCCTTACTCCCCTTTTTTCTAAGTTAAACAGCTCTAAGTGTTTTAACTGATCCGCATAGTGCAGCTTTCCTAGACCCCTGATCATTTTGATTGCTCTTTTCTGCACCATTTTGAGCTCTTTTCCAATATCTATTTCCAAGTGCAGTAACTAGAACTGTATACAGTATTCCAAGTGTGGGTTCCCCATATATTTTTTATGAGGGCAGTATGACAGCAGCAGTTTTATTCTCTGCTCCTATCCTAACAATGTCCAGCACGGAATCTGCCTTTTTCACAGCAGTTGCACGCTGGGTTGACATTTTCAACAAGCTAACCTCTTATCGCTCCAGACCCCTTTCTTGATCCATTCTTGCCAGTTCAAAATCCATCAGTGCATATGTGATGTTGGGATTTTTTGCCCCAATATATATCACTTTAACGCTTGCTCATGTTGAATCCCATTTGCCATTTTAATATCCATTCCCCCAGTTTGGAGATCCTTTTGTAGCTCTTTGCAATCAGTTTTTGTCTTAACTACTTTAAACAACAGACTTGTAAAAAAAAATACAAATTAGATCAGTCATGCCAGTTTTATCAAAAAGAGCAATTAAATCAATAGCTATTCTACTTGTTTGATACCAAAAATCCAAGAAAACTTGTCAGAAGTTAAAGAAAAATGGTTCTTGCTGTCTTCCATTGCTTAAAGATGCCAACTCTAGTAACCGTCATGATTTAACTAAGTACCATTCTTTTGGAATTAAGAATTAGGTTTTACATTAGGGCTTTCTCAGTTTTTAGTAATTAACAATTTTGCATCTAATACGAAATCATATACCATCATTTTATTCATCACAGGCAGGGCTTTTTTTGAGCAGGAATGCACAAGAACATAGTTCCAACTGGCTTGGTGTCAGAGGGTGTGGCTTAATATGCAAATGAGTTTCTGCAGGGCTTTTTCTACAAAAAAAAGCCTTGACCACAGATACTTCATCACCTATAATTCCAAGCAATATAGTCTTTGGAGCAAAGGATAATCTGAGTGAGGGCATACATTGTAGGTCACTAGATGAGGACTGATGAAATTTTAATTGTTGGACAGGTTAATATGGAAATCCTTTACATTTCCTAATTCCAGATCATTTAAGATCTTATAAATTTGCTGAACTCAGAAACAAACTAGTAATCAGTGAAGCTATTTCAAAATATGTACCTTATACTTGATCCTCCACTCCCCTCCCCAACAGGGTTGTTGCTTCATTTTGAACCAACTGAAGTTTCTGAACTACCTTTGAACCCAGTCTAACATAGAACATGTTGCAGCAGAAATCTAATCTTGATATAACTAGAGAGCAAATATTAGTACAGCCAAATCTGATTTAAAAAAAAGAAAAGAAAGGTCCACAGCTGGCACACCAACCAGAGCTGGTTAAAGGTGCTACAGCTGAGAGCAGAACACCCATCTGTGAAGACACAGATCTAACAGCACCTCCAAGCTGCAAACCAGCTCCTTTGGGGAGGGGGGGGGGGTGCAACCCCTTCTAGAACAGATCGAATCCCCACTTTTTGAGTAGCCCTGTTTTTAACCAGTTCTATTAAAGATCAGGTTTTTAGCACTGATCAGCCTCCAATTACTGTCAACAACACATGCAGAAGAGAACAAAGACAACTGTGCTATAACAATCATTTGCAACTGTATTTACACTGTACCAGATTGCCAGTTATTATTATGGCCTTATAATAGCACAATGTGTGAATGCAGCCTAGATGTAGAGTGGTTTGCACTTTTTAGCTCTATACTACAGTTTGATTAGGACCATAAGAGGCCTAGGAGCTTTCCTCTTCTAGTGACAGGAGTGTGAGGCAGTGACGGTGCAGCCACACATCGGAATGGTGCCACGGCGATCAAGCGCAGCGGGACTGTCTTGTCCGCGCAACCCAGCAGCAGCAGATGATGCTCGCTATAGCTCCCCTCCAGTGCTATATCCAGCCACGGGTGAATGCAGTAGCGGTTCCTGGCTGAACGCAGGCAAACCCCAACCCTTGTCGAAGCACTTGAAGCGACTGCCGCAACGCATACCCGCCTTCCAACACAAGACCCGTTTCCCACCCTGCTCTAAAGTGATGCGAGTTGCAAGCTGAAAGCAATCCTTGGTTGCGTGTACTTGGCCCGTGGACAGGCATTCACTTTAAAGCTGCTATTGTTCGCCTCGGTTACTCCTTCGACGCCCCAGGCAGAACAGTGGGGAGGGGCCTGTGATGTCCGGCTTCCCCAGCAGAAAGGTCGCCATGGGAGGTTGAGGGGCTCGGAGAGGTCTCCATTGGTGCGCCCCCCTTGGACTCGGTGCTATAACAGCGCCCGGGAGGCAGAGCTCGTCCTCCCGGCGCGCTGCGTGAGCGCTGGGCAGTCTCCTCCCTCCCTCTTTCCCTTCCCGCCTCCTTCGTTACCCAGAGGGCGGGGGAAGCTGCCTGAGAGGCAGCGCGGAAATGGAGCCGGAGGCCGCGGGAGCTCGAGCAGGGCCAGGCGGCGGCAACAGCTGAGGAGGAGGAGGAGGAAGCGGCCGAAAGGCGCAAAACAGCATGGTGGGGCCGCGCCTCCCGCCGCTGCCCTCCTGAGCCTCTTCCTCCTCACGCTGCACCGGCGACGCTGGAGGAGGCCGGCGCTGCATGGGGCGGACGCGGCGGCGGGTTGCTGAGCAACTCCGGCCTGGAGAAGAGGCTTCTCTGCGTCGCTTTCCCCCCTTTTGCAGAGCGAAGAGGGCCTTCCGTGCCGCCGCGCCCAGGGCCCCAGCGGGGATGTAAGCGGCGAGGAGGGGCGGATGCGCAGAGAGCAGTTTCGGCCCAGCGGAGGAGCTCCCCCACTGAAGGGGCTTGCTGCGTTGAACAGCTACCTCCAGGGCGCTTGTTTCGGAGTAAGTAGCTCAGTCCCCAAGCTCTATTTGCCTAAGCGGTATAAAGGGGAGGGGGCGGTAGAGGACGGCGTTATATAGCCAGGCTCTGTATTCCCCCGCCCCGCTGAAAACACTTTTGTTTCAAACTCCTTAAAGTATGGTAACATTACAGCAGGACGAAGCGCTTGGTATGTAGCAAAGAGCGTGCAGCCTGTATGTCAAGGATGACATGCGTGCGTTGAACAGGCACGCGTTTTGCTGCAAGGATCCCTCCAGCAGAGATGTCAGATGCGCTGGAACTGCGTGCAAAGGGATGTACGTCGGTAAAACTTCAGTGGGAGGTGGTTGTCAAACGTGTCTGTGATGGCTCAAGAAGGCAGTCTTGCAGGAAGGCTTTGCAGAAATCTCAACTGGGGTGCTGCAGTAGTGACAGGTGCAGTTTCTAGGAGTGCTAAGAAGATAATTCGCAATAAAAGTGCAAGTCTTAGAATATTATGGTGTAAATGTGTAGTGGTGCTATGGCTGCTGTGTGCCCTTCTGTTGCCTCCTTTGAAAAGGGGCAGCGAAAAGGATTTACTGTAAATCATTTACATATGAAGTTTGAGTTGGATTTTATTTTAAAAGGAAGTTGTGCAAAGCAAGAATAGAAAACAAGTCTCCCCCTCCTTAGTGCTAGATCTTGAGATACTCCAGTCAAATTGATTGACAATGAGTTCAGAACTGGCCAAAGGAAATATTTTACATACTGTGTAATTATCCGGTAGGATTTATTTCTACAAGATATGGCAATGGCTGCTAGCCAAATCATTTTTGAAGGCGTTAAGCAAATTAATAGAGGAAAGATCTATCATTGGTAATTACCCATAGCAGCTAACTGAAAAATCCTTGTTAAGGAGCAATATATGAGTGCTAAATTATGAGGGGGGGGGGACAGACAACAATGGGGGGGCTCTGTTGCCACTGTCCACTGCTTATGAACTGTGGGTGCACTGGTTTAGACTAAAGGTCCTCAACCTTTTTGAGTCTGTGGGCACCTTTGGAATTTTTACAGAGGGTGGGGCGTGCAACTGTAAAATGCCATGGGAGGTGGAGCCATACACCCCCTCAGGAAGTCCAAGTGCAGAGGAGGAGAAGGATAATTTTAGCTTATGCTGAGATAGTGTGACTGGCCCAAAGTCATCCAAAGAAGAAGTTGGATTTATACCCTGCCCTTCACTTGGCGTCTCAGAATGGTTTACAATCTCCTTTCCCTTCTCCCAACAACAGACACCCTGTGAGGTAGGTGGGGCTGAGAGAGCTCTCCAAGAACTGGTCTTGAGAGGAACAGCTCTGAGAGAGTAGACTGACCAAAGGTCATACCAGCACGTGCAGGTGGAAGAGTGGGAAATCAAACCCGGTTCTCCCAGATTAGAGTCTGCGCATTTAACCCCTACACCAGTCTGGCCCTCTCTCATAGCAGAGTGGGGGATTTGTACCTTGCTCTCCCAAATCCTAGTCTGACACTCTAACCACTACACTACGTTCACTCTGCACTGGCTAACCAGATGTTGTGTGAGCAAGTGCCCTACTCACTTTCTGAAACATTTGGTGGGCACTAGGTAAGATGTTGGCAGGTGCTATGGCTCCCATGGGCAACACATCAAGGACCCCGATTTAGACTGACCTTGGCCTGGTCCAGCAAGACAGTTCTTTGCTGTTTCAACATATAAATTGTTTTCTTTGTTGGAATGTTTTCACTGTAGAAATGCTTCTCACCCAAGGCCATGTGAAGTGTGGGCATATCCACAACTGGATCCCCAGCACATCTTTCTGTCATCACTTCAGAAGGCCTCCATTCAGATTTGGACTGACTATGACGTAGGACAGTTTAAATGTTTTCTTGGCCTCAGAAGTCCTGAATTGAGATTTGCATTGTTGGGAAGGATCACGAAGGTACCATGATCCCAGTCAGAACTGGATTCAGCAAAACATGCTGGAAATTCATTCACAGCATTATCTGGCCCTCAGTAGATGGCATTTAAGGAAGTTGTTAAGCCTTCATTCATTTACTGATTTTTAAAATAGGAATGGTGATATTAGAGCAAGCTTTGTGAACCTGTGGGCACCTTTTGAATGCTGCGAAGTGATGGTGAGCACCACTTCAAATGGCTTCCACAAAGATTGAACCAAACTTAAAATGGCTTCTGCAGGAAGTAGAAACAAGCAAAAAGAATGGCTGCCTCAGGAGGTGGAACCAGACACAGTACCTTCCTGTTCACTTTGCAAAAAAAAGTAGCAGAATAAAAAGAAATTAAGGAAAACTCAAGGAGGGAGAGTGAGGGAGCAAAAGATTGGGGAATAAAAAGAAACAAAAGAACACCTTAGGGGAGGGAAGGGACAATAAAAAGAAGGAAAGTCTGAAGAGGAAATGGAACATAAAGCCCAGCTGCTTACCAATCCTTCTGATCCTCCAGTGGCTACAGCTGTAGAAAAACCCTTCATTAGAAAGAAGGCAGCCAATAACAAGCCTTGCCTTACAATGAACTGCCCTTCCCATGTTCTGAATAGTCCACTGGGTATCAGTAGATGTACTAGAAGGCATCATGTTGAAGAACCCTCCACTAGACTGGGAGACTCAGGTTCGCATCTCCACCCTGCCACAAAAACTTGCTGGATGACATTGGGCTAATTATTCAGCCTCAACCTAACCTACCATCCTCAACCTACCTGTTGTGAGATAAAATGGAGAGGAGGAGGGTGATGTCAGCCACTTTGGTTCCCCTGAGGAGAAAAGAGGGCGGGGTATAAATGAAGTAAGTAATAATAATGGTGTGCTCTTGAAAGGGTTTGGAGGCTACATAAAATGGAGCCTGTATAGACAATGTATTGAACCATGGAGTCTGAATTTAGTTTCCTGTTTAACCAAACAAATTTCTAAAATGCCCTCAAGGAACTAACTGTTATTGGTAATTAAAATGGAAGAAAAAAAAACTGCCCACAAAAGCTGAATCAGCCCAACACACGAATGAATGCTAAGAACTGAGATTTCATTATGGGGAATTTTTGTTTACAAGAATACATGTAAGTGCCTCTGTCTTTTTGTGGCCACCTAGGGGCCTAATCTGTGGAATCTTGCTGTTCCTTTGCAAACTAAATGAAGAAATTTCTCCTGTCAAACCATAGGTAGGTGCATACCAAGGTTTTATTGGAATGAAGCAAAAATTAAAAATATTCACCCTGACAACTGTGGAGGGTTTCAGAATGAAACAATCAGTGGCGGTGGACTTTCTCACTGTTTGCTTGCTTGTATCTGTGTTTTAATGCTAAAAAATCTTGCTGGTTATGATACTATTTCATTTATATCCTTCGAGAGAGCTCAAGAGTCTGGAAAAAGGCAGACTAATAAACATTTTTAGTAGATACATTTAACCCTGTAAAATGGGCTAGGCAGAGAGGGAATGAGAGTGTGCCAGCAAGCCAGTTTAAGGGTGAAGTAGGGATTTGGACTGGCATCTCCCCAGTTGTAGCGTGACACTCTAGCCCTTTCTCCCTTCATTCAGCATATTGCACAGATCTCCATTAAATGTGGTTTCCATGCAGCAATAAGCAAAATGAAAAGCTGGTACCTGCGGTTTGGATAGATCCATGGTAAAATTGGAATTGTTCAGTCGGATATATGCATGACTCCCATTTTGTCACAGTAAATCTTGGACAAGGTGGAAGGAAGACGAAGCTCTAAATCAGCAAATAACTTTATTACCAAATAAAGCCAGATTAATCTAATCAAATTAATCCTAATGCCAGATACCCAATTTAAGGGTGATACTAAATTACGGGTATTGTTAATCCATGTTATGTTCTTCCCACCTGGCTAGTCTGGAGCAAACGAGAAAAGATAGTTGATGGAGTGCCCAAAATGAGGACAAGAAGGTATGGAAGACTAGGATAGATAAGGAGAAAAGAATCCCTAACCAGGACTCAGTGAACAAGGGCTGGCTGTAGTAGTATAAACTGGTCTGTAGCAGGAAATAGAAGACCTAAGAGAAGGGAACTGGGAAGAAAGATGTGAAAGGTTGAATTTGGGAAGGAAAGAAGAATAGAAAAGAAGAAATTATACTTTGCCTACCTTGAAGAATAAGGATCTCATGTTATCATGTTTGTGGTGATGGGGTGATGGCTATGGATGGGAACAGTCTACAAAAGATGGAAGCCTTGGGGGGCGCCTCTCATACACCTGAATTTATTTTAGTGTCAATGGCAAGAGTTGCTATTTGCTTAACACTGGGATCTCTTCTGGGATTGGACCAGAACTTTGGAATGTGACTGTTATTAATGGCTTTTTGTTTGGCTCCTGATAGATGTAGTTCTGGATCTGGGACCTTATTGGTATGTATATATACAAACTGGGCTGTGATAGAGCAATAATGTTGCCATCTATGCAAAGATGGGTACTAGAATACGCATAAGAAATACACTTAGGGTAGATGTTAAGACTGATGGATATGATTCTATGTTCAAGATCACCAAATGGTCCTTCCTTAGTTGATTAATTGTATTATCCTGGAATTGCATTTGCAAAGGAAATTTCAGTGTTTTTGATGTTGTAGAACTTGTCATACTTTATGACCAGGAAAGCTTGAGGAACTCTGAAGTTTCCAAAGGATTTTTGCATTTCTGCTGTACCTGGGATGAAAGGCTGTTTCCATGTAGGAATGGAATAATCAGTTCCTTCCTTTGATCAGTAGAACTTTTTTTGATCAGAAAAAAGATGCATTTTCTCTCACTCCTGGAGTACTATGGAGTTCCTGGGATAGTTTATTCAAACACTGCTGATAGGTCAGGAGATTTTTGGAGAATATTTGTACAATGCCCTAAGTAAGTCAAAGGGTCTTTTTGGGGTGCATGCATTATTAGTAATGGGGGGCTAGGGGCTATGTAATGCTATCCCTCCTACCCAGTTGTTAACTTTCCACCCTCTTTGTACTCCTGCCAAGTGCCTTGATTTCCCCTCCTCATTTCAGCCACCTGGTCAGTGTTGATTGTCCAGCCTTTTCTTTTGCTACTTTCTCATGCTCTTGCTTTTATCTTGAGATATTATGCAACCAATACGTTATCTTTTTTCACAACAGATTGTGTGAACAGATTTCAACATTTTTAATGTTTTTTTAAAAAAACTTTTAATATTTTCCTGCAAGGAGAAGGTGCTGATGAGTTACGCCAGTTTGGTGTAGTGGTTAAGTGTGTGGACTCTTATCTGGGAGAACAGGGTTGATTCTCCACTTCTCCACTTGCACCTGCTGGAATGGCCTTGGGTCAGCCATAGCTGTGGCATAGGTTGTCCTTGAAAGGGCAGCTGCTGTAAGAGCCCACTCTAGCCCCACCCACCTCACAGGGTGTCTGTTTTGGGGAAGGAAGGTAAAGGAGATTGTGAGCCGCTCTGAGACTCTTCGGAGTGGAGGGCGGGATATAAATCCAATATCATCATCATCTTCTTCTACAACCAAGTAATGGTAAACCCATCCACAGGATTCCAGGCAAGAGATGAGCAAAGGTGGTTTGCAATTGCCTTCTGCATAGCAACTCCAGCCTTCCATTGTAGTCTGCCATCCAAGCATGGCTGATCCTGCTTAGGCTCTTAAGCTCTGTCAAGTCCAGGCTAAAATGGGTTATTTAAGCTGCTGTGAACCTGGGGCTTACTTCATGTAGAAACATATATTGTAGCCCTGGGAGCCTACTGTTTTCAGGGTTTTTTTAAAAAAATCTGTACAGTGGGGCTTCCCAGTGCTATTAGCTGTATGATTATACTAGCAAATACAGTGTGCATTTCACAAACACATTTCATTCCTGGCTGTCACGGGAAATACTTTCCAAAATCCTTGCTGTCCCCAGCATGCATCTTATTGTGTTGACCCCTGGAAAACTACAATATGTAGTTAGGCCCTCAGCTTGTTCTGTATTCAAACTCTTGCCACTCTTATAAGATGAACTTATTGTCAGCATTTCAAGGATGAAAGGCAAAATGTCCAGTTTTTAGGCTTTGCTTGTATCAGAATGTAGTGGGCTGCGTGTGTGTGTCTAAACTTCAGATTCTCATCTGTATTTTAATTATTTTCTCATATATATATATATATATATATATATATATATATATATATAAATGAGTAGAGACTTACCTGCAGTAGAGAGAAGATTCTTTCAGGTACAATCCCGTGCTGCTCCGGAAGTGTGTTTGAAAGATGGTAAAGGTTTCTTTCATATAAACATTGCCAGGAATTAAGAGTAGCATTTACATAAGAAGTTATGTCATGACCCTGCTTACTAAGTTACTTATATTGTTTGTCAGTTCTGGTTCTTCCCTCCCCCCCCCCCCCACATTGCCAGTTTGCCATTTACCAGAGCCCCCCCCCCCTCTCCTTCAGTAGTGGCTCCTATTTTGGAAACAGGCTTCCTGAGGAGGGCACTGTCTTTTGAAGTTTTTACGAAGTGTTGTAAGGTTGTTTTATTTGTTTTAATGGAGTTTGAGCAGCAGGCATTTTCTTAGGGAGATAGTTTTAAAAAAAAACATTCAGAATTGTAGGCCACCTTGAACTTCAAGGAAAGGTAGGATATACATATAGAGGCTTAGAGTTTCTGCTGATGTGTATCTCTCTCCTCCCACCCAAATTCCTTGTAACCTGTACTTGCACAGAATATGCCATTCGTGCCTCACATGTGCTGGGTGAAATCATGTGACCTCTGTGTACTGTGCTCATCTAGGTGTTGCCAGGAAGAGCAGGCAAAAGAGACCAAGCATGGCAACAGCTTTCTGTCACGTATAACATCTGACTAGACCCATAGTTTCTTCACATCCCTGTTCCAGGCAAAGTGTGGGATTGTGCTGTGGAGAAACTAAGCATGAACTGGTGGGCACATGCCAAATAGAGAGACATTTGGCTGGACATAAGTACAGGGGCTGGAAAGTCTCAGAAATGATGTATTATATATTTATGTCTTGATGCTTTCAGAATCCTGTACAAGCCCAGGGGAAGAAGTGTTGCTGGATCCTGTAATTGGAAAGAGGAGATTGTTCAAAGTGAAATCGATGATGCAGTGTATTTTCTAGGCTTAACAAAGAAGCACAACACATTACATGACATTCTGGTGATATTACTCATGGTCATCTTACCTTCTAGAGCAGGTCTATTGACTACAGAATGGTGTAGAATATAAATCATGTTCAAGGCCAGAAATTTAATGAAAGACCACTAGTTTTCTCTGTTTCTCCTTTCTCCTGGTAGGGAGAGTCTAACAGTAGCTTCACCATTTTTACAACGTTTTCTGAAACAAGCCTATAAAATGTGGGTGGCATCTGGAGACTTCAGTGGTCCATGTATCTTCAGTAGTCTCTTCTGCATTTTGTTTTGTAGTTTTGTACAATATACATGCAGCCAGTGGTCATTTTGTGGAAAAATGGGTGGTGAAGCTCATCCAGGGGTTGTTATGCAGCTGCACCTACTATTCAATGGGCAAGGTGGGAAGGAGGAGGGGGACCCCTCAGAAAGGTTCAGGAGCTGTGCTCCTGCTGAATCCAAGGCCTGCATGCAGCATACCCTTTTACTATTTAAATAATGGAACTGTCCTAACCTTGAACTTGGGATGGTTGAGAGCAATGAATTGCTTTGAAAGTTGGGTAAAATTCTGAAATGACTAAAATCCATGCTTATGTGTTTTATTGGAGGGATATTTAACAAAGTTTCTGTGAATAGTTTGTTTTATTAGAATTCAGGTAAGGAGGGACAGAGCAGGCTGTTTTGTTTTATCTAAGACTGGCTAGAAGATTTCAGAAGTGTGAAGAGAATTCAAGTTTACGTTTTTGTGGTGCTTTTCTTATTCATGCCTTTCCAAATACGTGCAAATGTGATTGTCAGAGGAGTGCACAAAAGTGTTGCTGCATGTTGAAGTTGCTGATTTGTAACCACTTGCATTTTTATGTTACTAGTAATAAGGCCTGTTGTGGGGTGAAAATACAACGGGCTCTAGAAAATGCCCCCCCTTGTTGTCTTTCCACCCACCCAAGTGAAGGCATTCACTCTCCCCCCCCCCACCTCCAGGGGAGCTGATGTCTACCATCTGGAAAGCAGTTCTGAGTGATCTCCAGCCCTCACCTGGAGATTAGCAGCAGTAGTTCCCTGGGAGGAAATGGTTGATAGCATCACGGCACCCAGAGGGTGCTGCCAGGCCTATTGTAGCCAACCTCCAGTTGGAGCCTGAGATCACAACTGAACTACATACAACACATCTCTCTCCCCATCCTGGAGAAGATCACTGCTTTGGAGGGTGGGCTGTATGCCATTCTTTTCCCTTGAGGCTTCTCCCTTTGCTGACCAACAGCCTGCATTGCCTAACATCAGCCTTTGGATAGCACTTTCCAGGGGCCAGGAAACACTCCCAGCAGGGCCAGGCCTCTCTGGTTATTTCTGTGGCCTTTGGAAGCTGCGTGTGCTGAGAGGCCTTATGTGAGGCTGCAGTAGCTCTGCAGCCCTTTCTGAGGCCAGTTGACAAAGAGGACACAGAGAAGAGTTGGAGATGTGGCTGTCTTTGAGGGAAGACTGCTGGCAGTTTATTCAAAGTTCCTGGACCTGAGTAGGCAGGGAAGGGAAGTCAGCTAATAGGAGGCCAGAGACACTGACTGACATGTGATGGGCCAATAGTTTGTTCTGAAACTATTCGCCAATGGCCAACAGGGGTGGCCAAACTGTGACTTGGGAGCCTCATGGGACTCTTTCACACACATTGGGTGAGTCTTGAAGCCCCCATAACCCTGTTGACCAATTTGGAGAAGGCATTTGTCTCTTTAAATCACTTTGCCAAGCAAAGTCAGCTGGCAGCTTGGAAAATGCATTTAAAGTTTCTTTCCACCTCTCCCTCCCACATCTTTTTGATCTTTTACATCAGAGCCTGCCTTCCTTCCTTCCTTCCTGCCTTCCTCCCTCCCTCAAACATCTGACATTTATTCTATGTGGCTCCTATGTTAAGCAAGTTTGGCCATCCCTGCTGTAGAACACTTCAGCCTTCCAGGACACTCAATGGGTGACCTCATGGTAGCTGTTTTATTGCAAAGGAATTTCAGAAACAAACAGGAATGAGAGATTGCTGAATTACAACACTTAAAACAGTGGAACCCCCAGGACTCAACAGAAATATTGGCTTCTTACCTCACTGCATATGCCAAGTTATTCAGTTCTCACTTATACCCAAATCAAATTTTGTTGGTCTTAAAGGTGCCACTGGACTCAAGCAATCCAGCAGGGCAGTGGGGGCTTTAACAGCCACACAGTATGCATAAAAGAGCCACATGTGGTTCTTAAGTTGCAGTTTGGCCACCCGTTTTAGAGTGCTTGAAAAGAAAGTCATTATGTCAGAAAGTGACATCTAGCCATCTTGATATATATATGTATTGTACTGTAGCACCTTCAATTTATAGTGGTTTTAATGTATTTATTTAATTGTGTTTTAACTGTATTTTATTGTATTAATTGTATTTATTGTAATCATGGTACACACCATGTCCTGTGAGCCGCCCTGAGCCTGCCTCGGCGGGGAGGGCGGGATATAAATAAAAGTTTATTATTATTATTATTATTATTATTATTATTATTATTATTATTATTATTATTATTATTATTATCCTCGATTTGGCCACGATGATAAGAGAATTGTTACTATAGATAACATCGTTAGATGTTTGAGCATTAGGTAGGTGATGTGTGCTGTGGCTTACTGATCTTATTGTCCGTATGGCAAAAACACTTGCACAGACATTCTGACATTACAAAAATACACACTTTTTCTGACTAGCAAGTTTATAGCTGTTTGCTACTAGCATGGTTTTTCTTCTTTCTTTTTGTGTAAAGATGGCAAGTCAGTCAGTTCTGAACTAAACTACATTATGCTGAAAAATTGTAAGGTCGTATTTAAAAATATTCTGATGACTAAAAGTATGGTTTACTGAGAATTTCTCTTGGGGAGCTCTGTTGAAATGTCTGAGTGAGAATTGCTGTGTAAGGCCTTCGCAGCTCCCTCTCATGTCAGTAGTGGGTGTTCTGGAAAAATTCTTTGGGGAATTGATGCCTTCCTTACTCTGTGTTCTTCTGGTTAGATATACATCTTTTTTATTATACCCATGCAGTGGGGGCTTAGACTGTAGTACCTCTGTTGAAAATAATGCTTACATAGTTATTCCTGTGGTGGTGTTCTCAAAAAGACGTTATGTGAATAATGGATTAAAATGTATGAATCATGAAACTGATTTGACTAACATTAAATCCTCCAGCCAGCTGAACAATGGGAAATCATGCAGAGATAAAGGGAAGAAAAGAGATATTAGGACCAGCGAGACCAGCCGGGATGGTGGCTCAATGGTAGAGCATCTGCTTGGTAAGCAGAAGGTCCCAGGTTCAAATCCTGGCATCTCCAAAAAAGGGTCCAGGCATATAGGTGTGAAAAACCTCAGCTTGAGACCCCGGAGAGCCACTGCCAGTCTGAGTAGACAATACTGACTTTGATGGACCAAGGGTCTGATTCATTATAAGGCAGCTTCATATGTTCAGCAATTTTGGTCTTGCCAAAAAGAAAAGGTGGAACTATGTGGGGTAAGAATAAATTTTGTGTCCAGTGGCACCTTTAAGCTCAAAAAAAGGTTATTCAGGGTTTGAGCCTTCGTGTGCAGGCACACTCCTCAGATACATTGAAAATGGAAGTTATCTGAGGAAAATTTGTTCTACTGCTTCAGACGAACATGACTGCCTACCTGGATCTGTGTGGGGTAAGGTGATTGTTATCATGACAGTCTTACAGCTTGTAGATATACCGGGGGTTTATTATTTTATTTTTGCTTTTTAAGTGAAAACACTTTGAAGTGCTTTTTAAAGTAGTTATTTATCTCCTGTCTGACAATTACATAGCCAGAGAAAACAATTGTTTCTTTTGCTGCACAAAAGAGAATGTCTGTATGTCTGTTGTACATTTCAAAAGATACAAAAGCTAACCCAAAAGTATTTTGAGCATTTGTTTTTATATTTATATGTGTAAGATGGGTCATATCTTACACATACACATATGGAAAATATTTTCTAGTATTTACTTGCTTAAAGGAAGAGGTAATTGCAAAACAAATACCAGCAGCCTATTACAGCATTTTTTGAATAATTAAATGCATAGTGTTAATATCAGTCTCAGTCACTGTAACTGGTGCTGATGAATAACTGATTAATAACTGCCACCAGCTGTTGTATCTGGTTAATATTATTTATTTTTGTGGGCAGACCAATGGAGCAAACAGATTAAGCCAGAAAGAAAATCTGAAAAGATGCTTCTTCTAGTGATGATCTAGTTCTCATCTATTGAAAGTGCCAGTTGCGGGTTGTAAAAGATGCCCTATCTGAAATCATGAGCACTATAGCCTAAAGCTAATCAAATGTATCACTTTCTAAATATTTAACGTAATAATTTAAGAAAAATTTAGTGTTCCTTCTGAAATTCTATAACGACTATGTATAGATCATGGCAATTAGTATATTGCTTCTATTTCAGAAAATATCTAAATGGAACATTTTGGTTGAAAGCAGTGATTTAAATTGTCTTGTTTTCTTGGAGATTTTAAACCACTCCCCCCTCTTTTTTTTTTTAGGTTCGGCAATATTCTCAGGCCCATTTAATATTTTGACCAATTTATTTTAATACATAAATTTATATAGGTGGTATGTCTCCATTCTCTGCCTTATTCAGAGCAGGTACATGGTACAGCTCTTGCTGGATTTCACCAAGCTTCACTGCTAGATCACATGTCAGAGGTTAGGTTAGAATCCTGCTGTTTGGGACTGCATTTGTGCATTGGAGAGTGTTGAAATATCTGCAGTGGCAAAGGCTGCAGCATCACAGAAGCTGTTCCCACATTATTGTTAATATTGTTGAGCTCTGAAATGTCATAAATTGTGTTTATTGATTTAGCATTTCTAAAGTGAGAGATTTCTCATTGACAACTTCAGGGCCTAGAGTCTGACTAAACCCTTGCAAGTACAACTGTCCTTCATCTACCACTCTGTTTGCTGTGGGGAGAATAGTGATGAGGAAAAATGGATGAGTGGCAGGAAAATCCTGCATTAACTGTACAGCAGGCACAGGAGGGAGGGAGCAGATGGGCAGCGTTACCATGTCCATAATGCCTTGTTAGCCTAAAGGAGCAGTGAATCCTGCATGGTAATTACCAGTTCACACAAAAGAAAGAGTTATCTGGTGGCAAACATACATAGATAATTGCTAGGGACCAATATATTTTCTTTGCTGTGCTACTGATAAAGTGAAGTTGTGACTTTTTAAACACACTACTTTGTTCTGAACTGTTTGACTGAGGAAAAAAATATCTGTAGTCTCGGTTTCCAGTGATGTTGATTTACTTTGTGATCATCACTTCTGCAAATATATTCTGTGAAATCCAGCCCTAGATGACAAACAATCAGAAAGCACCAGATATCTCCCTTATTCAATTAAAACAATGTGCTAAATTACACACATGAAAAATACACAAAACACTAGTAATGTATATAGCAAAAAGTCAAAATGTTGTAACATACACACTGTTACCAATTAATACAATGGTAGAAAATACATAAACCAAACCACC
Organism: Heteronotia binoei; assembly: GCF_032191835.1. Taxonomy (NCBI): domain Eukaryota; kingdom Metazoa; phylum Chordata; class Lepidosauria; order Squamata; family Gekkonidae; genus Heteronotia; species Heteronotia binoei. The sequence goes on from NC_083225.1 coordinate 54,165,865, forward strand.
AAGCTCCCATAAAATTCCAGGCGTCCTGTACATTGTTTTCATTGAATTAGGGAGATATCTGGTGTTTTCTGGTTGCTTTGTCTTTCTCCCCATCTCTGTTTTTTTATTATCCTAGATCAGGGTTTCCCAAACTTTTCTTTCCTGTGGCTTGGTTATTTTTACATTTCTCCTTCGTGGCCCACTAAAATTTGGGGGTGGAGCCAGGAAACTTTGGGGGTGGAGCCGAGAGACAGGAATTACGTCATTACCTATGGTGTCAAGGGCCAAGTGATATCACTTTTGGGGCACTGAACCAAAACTCCACCTTTTTCTGTGATGTCACTTCCAGAATGTCCACCAGTGGGGCCAGGGCACTAGAAGCCCTCCCACTGTTACTTCCCCCCCTCCCAGCACCAAGAATACAGACAGAGCATCACTTGCAAGGAAAGAAAGGAAGAAGGGGGGAGGAAGAAAAAAAAAGCCTTCCTCACCATCAGATGATCTCAGCCAGCAACAAATCTGCCCAGGGGTCATTTGGTTAAAAAAAAAAAGCTACTGGAATGCCCACTCCCCTCCCAGCTGGAAAAAACACACACACCTTTCTTTGTCGCCCAGGCCTCCTGGGGAAATCTCCCCAAAAGAACATACTGCAAGGCACAGGAAAGCTCATACCTTGAAGAACACTTCCTGGGTCTAAAGTGCCAGTGGACACCAGCTTTTCTCTCAAACACTGGGAGGGGGGGAGAAGGAAGGAGAGGCAGCCCAGCTCTTCTCTGCACAACACAGAGATGGGGCAAGGAAGGAAGCCAAACAGAGCTCAGACTTTGCAGCCTGTGTCAGTCTTCAAGGCTAGCTTTTATTTGCACAACAGAGATGGGGGAAGGAAGGAAGCCAAATGGAGCGCAGGCTTTGCAGCCTGTGTCAGTCTTCAAGGCTAGCTTTTCTCTGCACAACAAAGAGATGTGGGAAAGAAGGAAGCAGAGGTCATGCTTTGCTGGGGCGGGGCTAGCTTTGGCTTTTCTAGTGACCCGGTAGTGAGGCTTCTGTGACCCGGTACAGGGTCACAACCCTGCAAATGGGAAACAGCCCCACCCACTTCACAGGGTATCCGTTTTGGGGAGGAAGATAAAGGATATTGTGAACAGCTCTGAGACTCTGAAATTCGGAGTGGAGGGCAGGATATAAATTCAGTGTTGTCTTCCTCCTCCTTCTGACTACATTGTAATATATAATGAAATAATTATAAAACTCACAGCCTGGTTGCTAACAGGCCACGGACCAGTACTGGTCCATGGCCTGGGCGTTGGGGACTCCTGGCATAGTTCACTTACTAATTTCCCCCATGTCACCTTCCCTATACTATATCCTCTTTCCTATTGGAGCCCCCATATCCTCTCCCCTCCTCCTGCTTCCTCTCTTTCAGATTTCCCAACCAACCTTTCTTTTATCACCCCCCCAAGCCTTCATTTACTTCATGTAAACCTTATCTTTGTCCCAAATGGAGATCCAGAGCAGCTTTTCTTCATTTTATCCTCACAACAACCTTATGAGGCTGATTAGGCTGAGCGAAAGAGCTATTGGCTCAAGGTCACCCAGCAAACTTCCATGGCAAAGTGAGGGTTTGAACCCGGGTCTCTTCCAATTCCTAGTCTGACACTCTTAACAATTATACCACACTAATTCTCCACTTTCTCATTTCCTGTTAGCCTCTCCCTGGAAAATATCTAGTCAAGTTGCAAAAGACATGTGGTAGCAATGTTACCCGAATGGCCCACATGGTGTGTCCATTGACTATAGGAGCATCCCCCCTGATGTCTCAGGTATCTTTCTACTCAACAGGTGTTAAGTTAGAGGGGAAATAGGATGCTTGTCAAACTAGTTCGGATTGGAGCCAAAAATTTTAAACCTTATTGGTAGATCAGGGAAATTATGGTTAGGCAGGAAAGTATGGTCTCAAGAAAGCAGGCTATGGGAGTGGCTATGTTCTTTTTATGGAGTTTATAGCTCAGACTTGCACGGCTTACACTGGCAGAATAACAAACTGAGTCATATTATCTCTGTGAGGACTGAATTCTGAAGCAAGACATGGGAAGCAGAATTAAAATATTAGCCTGAAAGATGGATGTGTTTACATGTTACTGTTAAATATCTAGCATATTCTGTTGTATATTTATAGACTGTGAAGAAATCAATAAACTGAGATACTGCTGTCACTTTAGAAGGCTGGGGGTTAAATAAGTAGATGTCTCCATTCCCAGAAGAATTGTCAGTTGCTTTTCTTCTTTTCTTTTGAGATCTACTTTTGCCTCTCAGATTATATTGCTGCATTACTTTCTATATTATTGCATTTCTTTCTTTGATGGTGGAAGACAGGAGGACCTGGTGTGACTTTGTCCATAGGGTTGCAAAGAGTCGGACTCGACTGTGTGACTGAACAACAAATTACGTACTTTCTATATTCCAAAATTCAGAAGAGACCAAATTCAGAATTCAGCCGCCCTGAGCCATTCGTGGGAAGGGTGGGATATAAATCTCAAATAAATAAATAAATAAAAATAATTCATTGCCCTTCTGGGGGGATCTATAGAGGGAGTCTGGTAGCCTCATGGGATTCTGATCTGATTTTGGCCAGATTGTCTAACTCTAAGAAAGGAGAGGTGGCAAACCAGATGTAGCTTGATAGAAGGCACACTCTTGGTCTTGAGTGCTGTGCCAAACTGCTTTACAAACATAAAGACTTGTTTGACAGTGGTACTTATACCAGTGCTGTTCTTAAGGGTTTAGGAAAAGGTGATTCTTGTGCACTTTTTAAAAAAGAATTGGAGGGGAGGAATGAATGCTTGGCTCCTGCAGTGAAAATAAAAACAGGTTATTAAGTTCTGCAGGTTTCTTGTAGGTGAGATTTGTGGAAACGATAATGTTGATGGTGTATTTGAGAAAGAATAAATCCATCACCCTTGTATACAACACAGATGTCTATAGTCCTTTCAGTATCTGAACAGGAGGGCTAAAACATTTCAACAGAGCTCCCCAAGAGAAATTCTCAGTAACCGTACTTTTAGTCATCAGAATATTTTTAAATACAACCTTACAGCATAATGTAGTTTAGTTCAGAACTGACTGACTTGCCATCTTTACACAAAAGGAAAGAAGAAAAACCATGCTAGACTGTAGTAGCAAACAGCTATAAACTTGCTTGCCAGAAAAAATGTGTATTTTTGTAATGTCAGAATGTCTGTGCAAGTGTTTTTGCCATACGGACAATAAGATCAGTAAGCCACAGCACACATCAGCTACCTGATGCTCAAACATCTAACGATGTTATCTTTAGTAATAATTCTCTTATCATCGTGGCCAAATCGAGGATGGCCATTGGCTAATAGTTTTAGAACAAACTATTGGCCCATCACATGTCAGTCAGTGTCTCTTGCCATGACATAAGGCCCCGTGAGCCAAAGGACTGCTGTTTAAAATTGTTGTTACCAGCCTGTCATTCTCCTGCAAACTTCATTTATTCTACTTTTCCTGCCGTGCAGATAGGGTAGCATGTGTTGTTGCAGCAACTCTGAGTTGGCTGTTCTGATAAATAGTGGCTAGAGAAAGGCCATCTAGCAACCTTCATGTCTTGGGGATTTGAACCATTCTTCCCCCATCAGCACTCACAGTGGCTTTCTCAGCTGCTCTGTGTTGTCTTCAGATCCTTTGTTTATTCTATTTTTGAGCTAAACCAGTTAATCTTTGTTCTGTGCACACTTGTTTGTTTTGATGGTTTTGTCTCATGTACCAAAATTTCACGCAATTTGTCTCATGCACCAGAATTCAAAATTCTGATTAAATGTTTTTACTGTGTCTTTGTATGTGGGGTTCTTTTATCCTAGTTAGATAACGTCAGCCTCTTTAAAAATAGTGAAAATATGTCTGTAGATTAGGTAGTTTGAATTAAATTAATTTTATATGTGCAATAAAAAGATATCTTTCACTTGCTATAAAAGAGACTCCTTATGACAAAATAGAAAAATAGTTCACATATTTTTGTGGGTTTTTTTTAAAAAACAGGAACCAATAAAAGTTATATGGCTCACATCTGACATCATGCACCACCGGTGGCTGCTGTTAGCTGCATGCTTTTGGGTAATATTCATGTTCATGGTTGCAAGCAAGTTCATCACATTGACCTTCAAAGATCCTGATGGTAAGTTTCGCTTATTTATATCATTGTCATCGAAGTAGGTTATTTAGAACACTGGCAGCATCTGTCCTGAGTTCTTGCTGATATGTTTTGCTTCCTGTGTACAAATTATTAGAGGAATTGAATTTTGTATTCTGTTGTTTATAAATCATGTGATAAAAAAACCTGTGATAAAATCTGTGTTTTATTATGTGATAAAAAACCTGAATCCTGTTATTAGACATGCATTTAAAAAAAACCCTTAAAATAATTTAACTATTTCTGTCTTCTGCTGCTTTACAACTGCTGTTGAGACTTTGGCCTCTCCTCCTAAGTAACCCAGATGATATTAAACCAATAATGTGCTTTAATTCCTTTGATGCTGCTGTGTGACCTCTCTCCTCTCCCTCTGATGAAGAGTTGTTGTCAGGAATCTCATCCTTGGAGAGACTACTAGACTGAAGTCCTTTAGGATGTACAGTACAGATAGTGTTCTAGTTTATGAGTGGCTGTGTGTCATGATGCCAACTGTCACATTTTAATCAAATGTAATGTAATAAACCCTGGAGTTTGTTGTGGCAAGCCAGAATTCTGTGTTTCAACTTACATTTAAAATGGCTTGAAGAGAGAGGCGAGTGTTGGTTGGGAGGTGCCTTTTGCCATGGTTCATATATATATATATATTTTGCAGAATAAATTCTGATGTTTCCACCCTTTTTCACAGATTATCCACCTGCCTTTGTTTAAGATAGCTTTATTATTGACAGATCACATTTTCTGTGCATCTAAAATACAACATATGTTGTCATTCAGCTTCTGAGATGTAGCTATTTTGGGACCCCATTCAGAATAAAGGTAGGGTATAAATGAAGTAAATAAATAAAACAAAGGAGTACATTTTCTACAGAAGTGATGTCTTGCCCAATAGATTTTAAAAGAACGGTAACACGGCTCTCTGTTCCTATACCAAGGCTTGTCAATGTTCATCCTTATCAATGTTCAGCTAGATTATCCTTAGGATATAACTGCCTGGAATTTGAGAGAAGGAACATTGGGTGATGCTAGTGTTATGTGTGCCATGAAACAACTTCTGGGGTAATGTCATAGCACATGCAATGCTTTTTTTAAAAAAAGTATCCCATCGTCACACTAAGAGACAGTGGGAAATTAAGGCTGCTTTAAAGGGAGACCTGATGACAACCATAATTATTTCACTGCTGCACAGTAGTTAAAACAGACTTTTAAAGAACTGGTGTTACACTTCTAAACTTGAAGTCTAAAAATTGTTGTTACTAAAGTCTGAGAGGAGTTGCTTGCACGTTCTTGATCCTCTTGAGTGTGGATTCAGACATTGTTCTTGGCACTCAGGTGAAAATACCAGAATACAAAAACAAACTTTTTTCATATTCAGAAAATGTGCCACATACCTTGCACAAAGCAAGTGTTTAAATTCTATGGACTGTGTTGTGTACGTCATGCAATTGTGCCTCCAGGATTTAAGGTTTTCAAAGCCTTTTGGATGGACTTAGCTGAGAAAAGCTAAGATTGTAGGGTGCAATACAGGACAACAAAGGCCAGTGTTTCAGATAATAGAAATTCTTTGTTTGTTTTTTAATTTAATACTTTCCCCTTTAATACTGTTGACATGCTTCTGTGTTATGTGTCTAGCCTTTGTGATTGTAGAGAGTATCTTTTAAAATGAATTTGGTATTCTCAGTTTGTAAAATCATGTTCCAGTTTCTGTACCTCATGCTTATATGATGAAACTGTCCGTGCAGATAATGTAAATATTTCTAGTTATCGCTATGAATTAATTTTACCTTGTGGCTTTAGGGAAAGATTTACCCATCTTGCACAGCTGATGATACTAGATTATCATTTAAAAATATTTCAGTGTGATATACTAAAATATTTTTGTTCTCTGAAAAGCGCAGCAGATTTTTTTTGTTAAAGACTGGGAGAGGGGTCAGTGAATCATTGGCACTGTGAATCATATTAATCGCATTTTGTTTCTGTGGGTATTAGACAGGAATATTTACATGCTAAAAATGGTACCAGAAATAAATGATGTTTTTATTTGGCTACTCTTGGCTGAATTAATAAAACAGTCGTCTTCTGTCAGATCGTCATTATTCTAAGTTTTGTGTTGAATATAATTTAAATAGCAACACTTCATCTCTATAATAATATAGAAAATGTCAGCAGAACTAAATTTTGCTTGTGGTGCTAAAATTAGGAATGACTGCTTTTTCCATCCTCTTGGTTTTCTTTTTCTTTTTCAAGTGTGATCTGTTAATAAAATATTTGATTAGGATTGCCAGGTCTGACTCAAGAAATATCTGGGGACTTTGGGGGTGGAGCCAGGATCAAGGTTGTGACAAGCACAGTTAAACTCTGAAGGAAATTCTGGTCATCACATTTCTTTTAAATGTCTTCTTTCTATTAGAAATAATGGAGGATGGGGTCCAGTCGTTTTGAAACTTGGAGGTTTTTTGAGGAGAGGCACCAGATGCTATGCTGAAAATTTGGTACCTCTGCCTCAAAACACACACACACACCCTGAGCCCCAGATATGCACAGATTGATTCTCTATTATACCCTATAGGGAGCAGTCTCCATAGGGTATAATGGAGTGCTCAGCGGATATTCTCCTGCCTGCTTTCTAAAAACCCTGAAGCGGGGGAGGAACTCCAAACCAAGGGATCCCCTGCCCCCAACTGGGGATTGGTAACCCAATATACAGATCTTTCTGAATTCCATGAAAAATAACAAAGGTATGCATATTGCCTGAATTTCTCCATTGTTGTGTCGTGCATTTCTTTAACAGGCTCTTGTTTTGATTGAGGCCTAGTTGTTTCCACAAACCTTACCAGAAATTCTCAGATGTAGAGCTTGCACTGCTTAATATAAAACAAACATATGAACCTAATATACTGCTCCATCTAATGTGATATATGTAGCTAGCTAAAGAGTGATAATGGCTTGGATCCCCTGGAGCTTTTCTGAGGGCACAAAGCATGACTTTCTTTCCTCTCTGTTTTTCTCTGAACAGCAAGTGGTCCTGTCTGCCACTCTCTCACCATGGTAAAATTGACTAAACCAGAAGGTGTGTGCTACTTGGACTAGTTAGTTTCAATGATAAATTGATTTATAATCGGATAAGGGAAGAAGCTGAAAAGAAAATTGGCTCTCCTCCATTGTACTTGTATAATAACAAACTTACCACAGTAATACCAAAGAAATAAATTCTTTTTGTTAGAATGGTGATCTGTACAAAGACTTTGAGGGTAACTGCAGACTCTGATATAAACGTTACTTGGTTTTTTAAAAAAAAATGCTGCCTGTCCGTCAAAGATCCCTCCTCTCTCTCCTCTTTCTTTCTCAGCATATGGTGCTAAGCAAGAGCCGTTAAAGCCAACAGCTGTCACTGAAGTAGAGAAGATTCATGAGATAAAAGAGAAAAGCTTGCCTGGAGAGTTTCAGGTATGTGTTGCTGGATGCAGAGAAGAAGTTCAAAAATGATCACTTGGGAAATGACTGGCACTCATTTGATTCCCACAGGATTTACAAGTTGTTCTGTGCTGCGATTAATCCAAGAAGCCAGCTATGCCTGGGGTGGTTTGGGGTTTTGTTTTGTTTTTTAATTCATTGGGAATGAATGTGATGATGGTTTAATTTTATAGTAAAACACTGCTGTGGATGATGATTTTTGCGTCAAGATTAAGGTTTGTTTAAAAACTTGGAATGACTAACTATGCAACTTTACTCCTCAACTGACTTTGAGTAAGAGAGGAAGAACTCCCAAGGATGTAAGAACTGCCTTGCCTAGATTCCATCTAATTCCCCCTTGGTTTGAGACCCTCAGGTTATAACCTCCTCCCTGGATTATAATCCCTTGCAGTGCTACCATTCATTTTGTTGTTCTTTGGAATAATGTGCTGCTGATAAACATGTGTGGAGAGCAAGAATGCCACACCTCCTGCCCCTCTTTGCATGTGTGCTGAGAGGAGCAGCAGGTCAGCATGGTGAGGCCACACAGTGGTGGAAGGCTTTCCTTTTGGGCACAGGCAATTTTACAGACTCCAGCTTCTTCTGTTCTCTGCTACATGACCATGATGTCATGTGCCTGCCTGTGCTGTGCTTGCAGCTCTGTAAATTCTATTTCATGTATTGCTGCTGCATAGATTTATCTAATTTTGATACTGGTGAGGCTTCTCCTAAGCTTAGTTATGCTTCTACTGTGATATGAATTCTTTGTTTGGTTTAGATATTTATCTAAATAAATATCAGGAATGCTGAATTGCTAGCGGAATGTAGAGCTTGAAGAGCTCTTATCTAACAGTTTAGTTCTTTTAACAGATGTTTCTTATAGGCACATTTATTTGAATTGCAGTGACTTCAAGTAACTGTGTTTACAGTGCAATCCTATGTAAACTTATTTCAGTCCAGAGCCTGATGAAATAAATGTGCTTGGATTGGAGTAACCTTATATAGTATTGCACTGTTAGAATGACAGCCCATGTGAGAGAATTGCTGCAAAAATGACCGGTCTCCAACTCCACAGATGTCACCACTTTGTTTATGGTATTGCAGATTTTCGCCAACTTCCAAAATAATGTTAGAAGTTTAATGGAAAGTTAAAGCAGTTTAGGAGCACTGAATTAGGTTATTGCTTGCTTTGGAGCATTGGGCATCTTGAGTTCAAATCATGCAAGCCAACTGTGCAACCCCATATTCCCCTGGCTATGTAGCACAATGCAGACTGGCTGTATTTTTCCTGGGAGCTTGTCTGCTGAGCTTTGAACCCAAGCAGTTTTACTGCTGGAACTATTCCAGTATTTTTCATTGTGTTCCAGTACCCCACATTATCAGGATATGTCCTACGTAGAATTATTTTTTATCTGAACTTTTTAAAGCTGGTGCTTCGTTTTACACTTGTACTAATCAGAAATATCACACACAAATTAAAAGATGGAAAATTGTATTGATGGGATATTTTGTATACAGCTCTGACAGTATAAAACCTAAAATGTTTCACCAAAAAAGCTAGTGAGTTCAGAGGGTTTTTAGAATTTCTAAAAAAGGAAGACTGTCAGAATTACTTTTCTTCATCTATCGGATGTGTTTGCATACTAGATGATAAATACAGGCAAGGCCTTGCATCATCTCCAGATACTTTTGCTGGCAAATGCTAACTAGAAAGGGGGAAGGTAACTACAAGCACAGCTGGCAGCCCAAATACTGCTTCATGGGCAATTGAATCACAAGGAAATTGGGCTATAGATTCCTGCAAAGGCCTCCCGCTTACTTGGTGTTTAAAAAGTTGAAGCAGAAAACAAAACAAAAAATCAGTACTGATTCCAAAATCTCGCAGCTTCAATTTCATGTCCTACCTCTTGTAGACTACTGTTGTCTCAAGAACAGAGATGCAGAGTTTTTTATGAGATATCGCTTCCATCACAATAAAAGCATGTTTAAATCTGGTATTTGTACCTAATTTTAACAAAGGCCAAGAGTGTGGATCAAAAATTCTGCAGACTGGGGCAAAATCAGTACAGATGAGGAGATGGCAGGAGTGAGGCTGTGGTCAGGTGGAGGAGAGAAGGAAGGGGCAGTAATGGAGATAGCAGTGGAAAGGGGAGGTGTAGTAATGGCATGGAGAGGAAATGGGGGCCTGCAATAGGAGGTTGGAGCACAGAGTTGCTTTTTAAACAGCAAGTAAGCGGGAGGCCTTTGCAAGAATCTATAGCCCAATTTCCTTGTGCTTTAATTGCCCATGAAGCAATCATGGCAGATTATTAGTGTAGCCCTTTTGTTTTCCTTTCCAAGCCTTCCACCATGATCGGCTGAAAGATTATTCTATGATTTCAGCTCCAGCTCTCCCATAAGCTTGCTCAACTAGTGCTGCTTTATATTGAAAACACAGTATGTTTTCAGCTCTAAGCCCCATCTACCAGTGTTCAGTTGATCAGGGAAGGCATGGTACTGAAACTGCACCTGGCATGGTTTCTGCTGTAAACCCCCACCCTTGCTGACTGGCTAGGCAAACTGGCTGACCCCATCAGCTCTTCTCCAGAGAGAATGAGAGAAGAAATAGAGGACCACTGGGATTGTTGGATTTCTCTTGCAGACCACCCTCCCTCCCTCTAATTTCAGCATTCTGCTATGTATTGTAAACAGGTACACATTTCTTCTTCTGACAAGTCATTTCTTTTAATCTTCACATACTTTCCCATTCCCTGATTAAGGTCCTTCTCCCTTTCAAACAATTTTATTAGTAACATATGGTAATAAATTTCAATTGCTTGCTTCATTAATAATTACTTTTTTAATCTATCCCATATATGACTTTCTACCCACCCCTCCCCCCCGTTATTTGACCCCCGCCGGTGTTATATACTTAAAATCTTAATATTAAAGGTACTCTTAACCAATAAGAACCAAAATTAATATCCTCCTCCCTCTTGTACTTAGTCATTATCAAAAATTGTCCAATGTCCTTTTATTTTCCACTCTTTTTCTACATACCTTCTGAACTTTTTCCACTCCATCTTAAATACTTCTAAATCATAGTCACTTAAGGTTCTTGTCAACTTGTCCATTTCACTCCATGTCATAACTTTTACAATCCAATCTCATTTCTCTGGTATTTTTTTCTTGCTTCCACAACTGCGCATTCAATGTCCTAGCAGCTGAGAGCAAGTACCAAATTAAAGTTCTATCTTCTTTTGGAAATTTTTCCATTTGTAATCCCAACAGAAAAGTCTCTGCAACTTTATTAAATTCGTTTCCCAAGATCTTAGAAATCTCTTGTTGAATCATCTGCCAGTACTTTTTCGCTCTTTCACAAGTCCACCACATATGGTAGAAAGAACCTTCATATTTTTTACATTTCCAGCATCTATTTGGCATCTTATTGTTCATCTTTGCCAACTTTTTAGGAGTCATATACCATCTGTACATCATCTTAAAACAGTTTTCTTTAATACTCTGACATGTTGAGAGTTTCATAGAGTTCTTCCACAAATATTCCCATGTGTCCATCTGTATTTCTTTATTTACATTAATTGCCCACTTAATCATTTGAGATTTCACTACTTCATCTACTGTAGACCATTTTAAAAGTAACTTATAGATTTTTGAAATTAATTTTTCATTATCTCCAAGCAGAACTTTTTCCATTTTGGTTTGTTCTCGTCTTATTCCTCCAGTTTTAACATCGCTTTCCACCAAAGTTTTTATTTGTTGCATTTGAAACCAATCATATTTATTTTTCAACTCTTCACCAATTTTCAAGTCTATTTTTCCGCTTTGTATTTTTAATAATTGATTATATGACATCCCTTTTTCCTCTCCTGTCTCAGCTGTTATTCTTATTACTTCTGCTGGCACTGATTAAGGTCCTTCTCTTGTTATGTTAATGTATGTTTGCCAGTAACAAACCCCTCAGGATGAAAAGTCATGACCTACCTCATAACCCAGACTCCCCTGTTAAATTACTATACTAGCTCCACTTGCTAATGTTTGATGAGTGAGGTAAAGTGGATTTCTTTTATTAGTGTATATTCTTTTATGCACCCAAGATTCCTTATCCTGTCCCAGATATCACATCAGCTATAAATCAAGACAAGACCCCTTATCTTTGGATCTTACAGACTATGTAGTAGTTTATGTGGCGTTAGGATAAAATGGGAGTCTCATATAACAAAACACATAAGTTTATTTTGTTTGTAAGCATCACCAGTAGCGCCTTCCCACTCCGATCTAATAGCTGACACAATTTCCTGAGCTGGGGGTGCATTATACTTAATGATTGAAATGCTGGTTCTTTCAGAACATCATACTTAAAGACATTGTATATACTGTTTTTAATAATTTACTGTTTTTATCAAGGAACAGCACCTGTCAAAATTCTTACTGTCCCTAGGGCTTCCTGCCTGGTCAGGATACTTTGTATCTCTTCTCCCTCCAAACCACTCTGTTTCTCCTATCAAACACAGATGGGTAAAGGAAGAAAGTTTGGGTTGGCTTCATATTTAATGTGACATCATAAATAGATCCCTCTCAGAGGGGCATTTTCCAACACCTCTGAAAGAGGCCTTGGTCCACCCTCTCTTGAAAAAGCCTACAGCAGACCCGGCCGAATTGGCGAATAATAATAATAATAATAATAAATTTTATTTATATCCCGCCCTCCCCACCTCGGCAGGCTCAGGGCAGCTAACAACATTTTATAAAAACATACAATAGTAGATAAAAGCCTTTAGATTTAACAATATAAAACATTAAAACATTAAACTTAATAACATTAAACCAATCCAATAAGTACAGTTATTCAGCGGTATAGATCTTCAACCCGCATTGGCGGATCCTTAATTACCGATCTTCTTAGCAGTCCAAGTATGCAAGTTTAAAAAGGGCAGTCTTGCAGGCCCTGCGGAACTGATCAAGGTTCCGCAGGGCCCGCACCTCCTCGGGGAGTCGGTTCCATAGGGTAGGGGCCGCGATTGAAAATGCCCGTGCTCTAGTATTCTGATATTTAATCTCCTTCGGCCCAGGGATGGTCATTAGATTTTTCCCGACTGACCTCAGTGCTCTCTGGGGTTCATATGGGGAAAGACGGTCCCTCAGGTAGGCAGGTCCTCGACCATATAAGGCTTTAAAGGTAATGACCAACACTTTGTACTGGACCCGGTATATAATCGGCAGCCAGTGCAGTTCACGTAGCCCCGGCCGTATATGCTCCCGTTTTGGGAGTCCCAACAACAGCCTGGCCGCCGCGTTCTGCACTAGCTGCAGTCTCCAAGTCCGGCACAGAGGTAGCCCCAAGTAGAGGGCATTACAGTAGTCTAGTCTTGAGGTGACCGTTGCGTGGATCACTGTTGCGAGGTCCCGGCGCTCAAGGAAAGGGGCCAACTGCCTTGCCCGTTTCAGATGGAAGAATGCTGACTTGGCAGTGGCTGCTATCTGGGCCTCCATCGACAATGAAGGCTCCAGTAAAACACCCAGGCTCTTTACCCGGTGCGCTGGTTTCAATAGCGCACCATCGAAGGCCGGGAGAGCTATTTCCCTTCCCAGAGCGCTGCGACCCACGCAAAGGACCTCTGTCTTCGCTGGGTTCAACTTCAGCCCACTCAGCCTGAGCCATGTCGCAACAGCCTGTAAGGCCCGGTCGAGATTCCCTGGTACGGGGTCAGGCCAGCCGTCAACCCCAATGTCGGCGAGGCGGCGTGTCAGTAGCCGATGGTCGACTGTATCAAATGCAGCCGACAGATCTAACAGCATCAGCACCGCAACGGCGCCTCGATCCAGTTGCCGTTGAAGGTCATCCACTAAGGCGACCAACACCATCTCCGTCCCATGGCCCGGCCGGAAGCCAGACTGACATGGGTCTAGGACAGAAGCGTCATCCAGAAACCTCTGAAGCTGCAACGCCACAGCCCTCTCAATAATTTTACCTAAAAACGGTAAATTAGACACCGGACGGTAGATCGCCATTTGATACAGTCAACCATCAGCTACTGACGCGCCGCCTCGTCGACATTGGGGTTGGGGGGTCGGCCTTGCAATGGCTTTCCTCCTTCCTCCTGGGTCGGGGACAGAGGGGACAGAGGGTGGCTATTGGGGGTGAGCGGTCCCGGAGGCGCACACTGGATTGTGGGGTGCCTCAGGGAGCAGTTCTCTCCCCGATGTTGTTCAACATCTATATGCGCCCCCTTGCCCAGATTGCCCAGAGGTTTGGGCTGGGTTGCCATCAATATGCAGATGACACCCAGCTCTATCTACTAATGGACGGCCGGCCTGACTCCGCCCCAGGGAATCTCGACCGGGCCTTACAGGCTGTTGCGACGTGGCTTAGGCTGAGTGGGCTGAAGTTGAATCCAGCGAAGACAGAGGTCCTCTGTGTGGGTCGCAGTGCTCCGGGAGGGGATATAGCTCTCCCGGCCTTCGACGGTGCGCCATTGAAAGCGGCGCGCCAGGTAAAGAGCCTGGGCGTTTTACTGGAGCCTTCATTATCGATGGAGGCCCAGATAGCAGCCACTGCCAAGTCAGCATTCTTCCATCTGAAGCGGGCAAGGCAGTTGGCTTCTTTCCTTGAGCGCCGGGACCTCGCAACAGTGATCCACGCAACGGTCACCTCAAGATTAGACTACTGTAATGCCCTCTACTTGGGGCTACCTTTGTGCCGGACCCGGAGGCTGCAGCTAGTGCAGAACGCGGCGGCCAGGCTGTTGTTGGGACTCCCGAAATGGGAACATATACGGCCGGGGCTACGTGGACTGCACTGGCTGCCGATTATATAACGGGTCCAGTACAAAGTGTTGGTCATTGCCTTTAAAGCTTATACGGCCGAGGACCCGCCTACCTGAGGGACCGTCTTTCCCCATATGAACCCCAGAGAGCACTGAGGTCAAACTTCAGAACACCAGAGCACGGGCCTTTTCAACCGCGGCCCCTGCCCTATGGAACCAGCTCCCTGAGGAGGTGCGGGCCCTGCGGAACCTTGATCAGTTCCACAGGGCCTGCAAGACTACCCTCTTTAAACTTGCATATTCGGACTGCTGAAGAGGGCTGTCAACTAAGGATCCGCTAACGCGGTTCTAATCAAAGACTATACCGCTGTGTAAACTGTATAGATTGTATAAACTGACAGAATTAGCGTCAAACACCATCGGCACTGTCAGACCAAGTTATTTTAATTGTATTAACTGGTTTTTAATGTTGTTAAATGTAAAGTTTTATATTGTTAAATTTAAGGTTTTATCTACTATTGTATGTCTTATGAAATGCTGTTAGCCGCCCTGAGCCTGCCTAAGTGGGGAGGGCGGGATACAAATAAAATTTATTATTATTATTATTATTATTAAAGCTCATTCAGTGGAAGCCATTTGGTGCATTGCAATATTTTTTTGTACTGCATTTTTTTATTTTTTGTTATATCCAGAATGCTAGAGTAGACTCATTTAATGCAAAAAACTCATTTCCCATCTGCATTTAAATTTTTATTTTTATAAAACACAATTAACAAAAGAATGCTGCAAAATGAACACGTTTTAAAATCCTAACAATGATGCTGTGGGGTTACTTGTTTCTGTTCTATATTATTAGTTTTCATTCAGCTTGTTAAATGAAACCAGATTAATTTATTCTAGTCTACAGCAGGTTTTCATTTTAAATATTAAACTCTAATTCCATTGAATGATGCAAATTACATTTGTTTTGGTCAGCCATCTATTAAATTGTAATCCAGGGATTCTTTTCCAGTTTATTGTAAATTGTGAAACATATCTCAAGTTGGAGTGAAAAGTATTGCATGCAATATCTAAAGCAGAGATGTCAAACTCAAACATTTTTAAGCAAGTAGCTGTTTGGAAATATCTAGCAAGATTAAATTTATACAAAAAAACGAAACAGGTAAATTTTTGTTTTCATATAATTAGTGGTAAATCTGTATATGTGTGTGAAAGAGAATAATATCTTAAAAATATGAAAAGAACCAAATTTTTTTCTTTGACTCTTCCATTTTCTTTTCCTTCCTCCAATTTTTAAGACAATAGGAAGAGGTCTTTCTGAAGATCATCGACATCGACCTCTGGTCCATGTGGAAAGGCTTGAACTACTCAGGAATATGTGCCAAGATACATCACTTAGAAACCTCACCCATAGTACTATTTCAAAGTTTGTTTTGGACCGAATATTTGTATGTGACAAGCACAAGATTCTCTTCTGTCAAACTCCGAAAGTTGGCAATACTCAGTGGAAGAAAGTCTTGATTGTTTTAAATGGTACCAGTTAATTTTTAAAGTTCTGAAGTGTGTTTGCTTGCATACGATAGGGTTTGAAACACTGCAGTCTTCAAAGTGGGGGAAGGGGAATCAATTACTTATGAACTGTTTTGTTTTGTTTCTAGCATTTCATAATTTGTTTTTTTTATATTCTGTTTTTTTTTAAGAACTCTACAGGCTTTCAGTACTAATTGTTCTGTTTACATGACCTGGGTCAATAAATAACTTGCCATATATAATAGATTTGCTCCTCTGGTTATTGAAGCAAATTTGGAACTGAGTTTTAAACAAACTGTCTGTGCTCAAACCAGTACAGCTAAAGCTAAATGATCAATTCATGCCAAGGTAGATGATCCCATCAGTTTGCTCAAGCCACAAAGCACTGCAGCAACATATCTTTAGCATTCCAGTTTGACTTCCTTTCAATGAAAGATGGATATTAAATAGGGACAGAGAATTTAGTGGTTTGCTGAGTTCATAAGCAGGTTAACCTTTAAGCAACAAGACAGCATGAGCAAATTTTTTTGTTCAGGTTGTGGTAGGTGTTGGAGACTATGGGATTTAAACCAGGAACCTCAAGATCTGGGGTTTACACCAGCCCTGCTCTTTTTGAGCTGCCTGAAACACAGAAGAGAACAGGACATATGATCTTGGTTGGCAAGAGAAACAAAGCTTATGGATTGAGGAGATATAAATAATTGAAGATGGGCCTCCTTTGTTTTCCAGAACAGTACCCTTTGTCTACTGTGCTTCAGATTCTGGCTTTTCTAGCTCCAAACCCTCAGCTTCAGTGACTGGAATGATTAACATGCCCTTGTTCCAGATTCTATGAGAACTAGTCCCATACAGTGGACAACTGATAGAAAAGAGGCCACATGTGAATTCCAAGTCTCTGTTTTGTATAGCATCTTAAAAGGGAGTTGGGGTTTTTGTTAGAATCATGAGGAACTCTTTTTTTAATTACAAATATTTCCAGCCTACATGGTGTCAGAGATAAGTAATAGTACTATTGCCAACAATATAGAACAGAGAATGGGGAAAGATAAGACAAAGGGATCTAAAAATACTTCCTGCCTTATTTCCATAGGAGCTTTTTCTTCCATAGAAGAGATCCCAGAGAGCATTGTGCATGACCATGAGAAGAATGGTCTGCCACGCTTATCTTCCTTTAGTGACTCTGAAATACAGAAAAGGTAAATAGTCACTTGAAGTTATTTTACATTGGTGTTTGAACTAGAGAAGCATTTTGTTTTGAAAAATGGACTCAGACAAATGAACTTTTATATTTAGTGCTTCCAGATAGCCAGTAAATCTTGCAAATAGGCTTAATATAAATCTACTTTAGATAAATTTACTTAATATAAATTTACTTTATATTAACTTTATGTGTATAATATTTAAAGTAAAATATTTCTAATAAAAAGTATTTAAAATAAAGTAAAATGAGATGTTACAGAACTTAAGTGTATTTGTGAAGCCAGAGGTGCAGGAGAAAATGAACAGCCATGAAATAAACTGTGTGTGTGATAATTATAATTTTGTTTATTTCAGGGAAATAATTTAATGGTTACATAGGAAAAGCAAAATAGATATGGTAGGAGCTCTCTTAGGTAGTAATGAAAGTTAAGCCAGAGACCATAACAATTACATTTGAGTTTTTCACTTTAATTATAATGGTTAATTTTAGCAAAAATAACAAGCTTTTTTTAACCACTTAAACTTCTAACATAATTATTTGTGAAGCCATGTTTGTGGGCACTTCCAGCAGCACATATTGGGGAAGGTCACAAAGAATATTCCTGTGCCAATACTGAGTACTTCCTGGGGGAACGGGACATGCCACTCTCACTGGTGGGCATCATAAGGTGGCAGGGAAGCTCAACAGCTAAAACTACAACACTGTGCAGGCATGCAGGTTCTATGTGGTTTGCAGAACTCTGTGCAGACACGGTTGTGTCGCATATAACTGTTGTAAAAATTAGACATAGTCTGATTTGCTTTTCTTCCAAAAGCTTTGGGGGAGTTGCAACTTCCAGGGCTGGTTCACATATGCGTATATATAACATGGCTTCATCTGGCTTGATTACTCAACATGTAATGAATTGCAGGTGAATCCATAAACAGGTTCTAGTGAAAAACAGGGTGATGTGAGAGTATATGAATGTTCTGTCTGTGTTGTTCGGTTGGTTAGTTGATTGACTCATGCTAGCCACTATTTGATCCTGTAGTGATTAACAAAATATGCACCTATTAAATTGCCTTTATCTTTTGAGAATATCTAGTAGATAACTGTTCAAACTGCGATGTGAAATCTGTTTTCCCTTTCCCCCTTTAGATTGAAACTGTACTTCAAATTCTTTATTGTAAGAGATCCTTTTGAAAGGCTAATTTCTGCGTTTAAGGACAAGTTTGTCCACAATCCTCGATTTGAACCTTGGTATAGACATGAAATTGCACCTGGCATAATTCGAAAATATAGAAAGAATCGCACTGAGACAAGAGGGCTTCAATTTGAGGACTTTGTGCGCTACTTGGGTGATCCAAATCATCGATGGTTGGACCTACAATTTGGAGACCACATAATTCATTGGGTAACCTATGTGGAACTTTGTGCCCCTTGTGAAATTACATACAGTGTTGTTGGGCATCATGAAACACTGGAAGAAGATGCACCATACATCCTGAAGGAGGCAAGAATAGACCATCTGGTGTCATATCCCACAATTCCACCAGGCATAACAGTGTACAACAAAACCAAGGTGGAGCATTACTTCTCAGGAGTTAGCAAGAGAGATATACGACGCCTTTATGCTCGCTTTGAAGGAGACTTCAAACTTTTTGGCTACCAAAAGCCGGATTTCCTACTAAACTGACACCTAAAAGCTGTGAATATTAATGAACTGCTGTATTAAACAAAAACTGTACAGATAATCTGCATACCTGAGATTCTGTTCTTTCCCTTAGGTTTCAGAAATTGTTTGATATTTCTGTTGAACGCTTAGGGTCAGCTTGAATTATGAATTGTTAGCTACTGAAAATAGTTTTAATATATGACACTGCAATATGTTATGATCAAAATATATGAAAAGAGATTTCCTCTTTCCCTTACCAAATAGAGGATGGACCAATAACTTATATTAAAAATTTCAAAATGAATGCATTGTAAAGAAGATTAGAAAAGGTAGTAGTTTTACTCTAAAGTAAGTGGACTAAAGATTAGATTATGAAGTTTAGAGGTCAACTATGGACCAAAAAAAAAGAGTGTTTTATACGGGAAGAAAACTTTCAGATTCTACTCTGGGCTTTTGAAGGTCTTTTTGTTTTTCTTGGTTCTTGCCATAGCCTTGTAATAGCTATTTCATTGCTGCTTGTTCAGGCCATACCATTGTGCATTTCAGCCAATAATTTCTGAGCGCATCTGAAATCAAATGGAATATCTTGCAAGAGGAACATAGGTCCCACTTAAAAATGGACCACTGAGAAAATTTTAAAATGCAAGATTTTTTTAATCTGCAAGATTGATTTCAGCATCCTACATTTACTGTGCATTTTGCCAAGGAGTGATAAACCTACATGTTTTACCATGATTTATTTTTCTAATGGTGCTGGCTATCCTAATAATTAGATAAGCCATGAAAATACATATGCGTTTAAGAGTTGCCATAGTACATTGGATCAATCCTCCACTTACACCCAGTATTCTGTCTTTTGGGATGGTTCTCAATTTAAGAAATTATCATACAGTAGGACAGTGGGCTTCCATGCTCATTATCTCTGTATGTACAATGTCACTATATAATGCAAGACATATGAGTAATCCCGGTGATCCTTACTTTCTTGGAAAGAATGTGGAAAGTAACTCCCTACAGACACATTCATATATATGCCACAATTGTATAGAGTAAGGCACAAGTGCACCTACTGTTCCATTGTATACTTGGTATTTTGGACACTGAAAATACAAATTGGCCCTTGCAGTATCACTTCAAATGGCAGAAAAGCCAAATTTGTGTTTGTTAAAAAAATCTTAAGTTTTCACAGATGGGTTTTCTCCATACATAAGATCATCCATATAAAACAAGTGAATAATTTGACACTTTAGACTAAAAGTTTGAAGAGCAGTATCTGTCTGCTTACATTTGCTTAAGTTTTAACAGCAAAATTATGTGCCCAGAAAAATAGTACTAAGTTCAATTTGTGCATGTAGAGTGTTCTTTATTGGACCAAGGACAATTTGTGTGTGTGTGTGTTCACCAGCAATAAAACCTCCTGTTAATCATATTTGCTGCAGTGTGTTGCCAGGAGGAGAAAGAATGGTTGCAGTTTAGGTAATATTGAGCCAAAGTTTTCTTTTGGACAGCCCTCTTGACATTTGTCATAAAAGGTTTGGCCATTATTGTAGTTGTGTCTTACTTGCCTAGCCAAAAGTAGTCAAAACGGCAGGAAAATTAAGAATATTTTAACCTCTTAAATCTGGCCACAGTATAATTCTCAAGAATTTGTTTTGTATTTCTAAACTTGAAAAAAAAATTAGTGCCAAAACTGCTGTTTCTTGCAAAAATGAAGCCTGTATGAGCCAGATCTTTCATTGACTAAGTTCATTCTACATTGAATGAGATGTTGGGTAGATGTGGGAGAATTCTGGAATATAAGGTCACCTGACTACAGGATTGAATGAATGCTCCTAAGACTGTTTCTGAAGAAAACTGTGCAAGTAATAGTCTCATCAGGGAGCTTTTCATGAACATGTGAAGCTGCCTTATACCAGATTCTATCCAACCATATAGTTCCAAAGACTTAAGGACACTTAAGTTTTCAGTAGAGGGTGTGGTAATTACTACCAGTTCCTGCTGCAGACCTCTGTTGCTTTTAAGGGACTGCTGTGAGACCTGAGGAACAAAGTTCAAGAAGGGCTGCAGTGGGATGGAGGAAGAGGTAGAAATTTCTGCCTCCTTATCCAAAAACTTAAGGCCATAAAGTCTTCTAAGTTTTAGGTTGGGCACAGGACACAGAGTCAGACCATTAGTATGTCTATCTTAGCTGATGTCTACTCTGACTTACGATGGCTTTCCAAAGTCTCAGACAGGGAAGGGTCTTTTTGAATCCTTGCTAGTTGAGATCCATAAATTAGAAATGCCTGGGACTTCTGTGTGCAAAGCATGTGAGTCACCCCCTGGACCACAGCCCCTGCTCTTTAGGAGGACAGGGGAATATTCCAAAAAAGTGCTTCCATCTTCCCATGCATGTATGTGTAGCCTGAAATGATTCAGTCCAGACTCTCGTACCTCATTATCATACTCTGATTTATCTAAGTGAGAATTGTTAAGGGATATTTCTCAATCAGCTGTGTCTTTTATGGCTATTCCTTCTCTGCAAGAAAACAACATGTATATTGTTATGTATCTGTGTGCTCCCCCCCACACACACCAATGTAGAAGGGATAGCCATGTAAGACAGTCATTACACATGAAGCTGCCTTTAATGATTTGTTAATGAGAGACATGTCCAAGGTGGCAAAGCGCAAAGTGCTGTTGTGATTCTTTTGGGGGGAGGGCCATATTTACAATACCTTCGGTCCAGTAGGTCTTAACTGATATTTAAATCTCAGTTATTTTTTTATACAAGTTTAGACAAGTATGTTGTTTAATGTATTTCAGGACTAATGATCTGATCCAGTTACCTCTCTGCTAAATTAAAATGTAATAATGTGAGAAATGTATAGCAGAACAAGGCCTTAAAAAGCTAATTCTAATAAAGAAAAGTCCAGTTCCCCTCTCTTCCACTTTCTCTGAACTAATTGCCAATAATACTGTTTTTGTGTGTTCTTGCTATAGAATCTAGATAAGATGAAATTTGCAATATGCCTGGTAAGAATTGAGGTGGGAGTGTTCCATACTGTAATCAGGTTCTCATATCGTTTGACAGATTGCGATAAGGTGGTTAGATAAGGTTAATTGACATGTAGTTCTCTTCAGTACCCTGTTGAAATGTATTAGCTTCCAGCTCTCAGCAAATGAGCCCTGTGGATCTGTTGCCTTGCACAAGATTCTATAATGGAATCACAGTGGAGATACATTACAAGAAACAAACAACATAACTGTGATGTAAATGGGCTACTGTACTTTTAAATATATAATTACTTTTGAATTACATACTTTTAAAATCTAAAACTACTTTTAAATTTAAAAATATCTTTGATACAAAAATCCACAGTAACAACCATAAGAAACAAACCAATTTCAACAGAGCCCATAGTAATTTAGTAGTACAGCATACAAGTAACTAGTTACAATAATCGATGCATTTTGTGTAGCCACGTGTGGTTCCTTCATGAAGCCTCAGTGTTTGTATCCAGTATGTATGGAGAGTGTTTTGGTCAGCAATGAAATGGAAGGCTTTGCACATGCTTTTAGTAAAAGAAACTGGCTTACTCCATCATATACAGCTCAACAAAAGGAAGACATTAATAAAACTGATTAAGTGGCAACACGAAACGCGTCTATTATTAGTTACTTGTATGCTGTACTACTAAATTACTGTGGGCTCTGTTGAAATTGGTTTAATAGTTTCTTATGGTTGTTACTGTGGATTTTTGCATCAAAGATATTTGTAAATTTAAAAGTAGTTTTATGTTTTAAAAATATGTAAATTCAAAAGTAATTATATATAAAAAAGTATGATAGGCTGTTTACATCACAGTTATGTTGTTTGTTTCTTGTAGTGCATAAGATTCTGGCATTCTACTACAAGTGCTTTTAGAGCAGAAGGACAGCAAGAAGGAAAATGATCTTTATGGAGTTCGATTCACACATATGGAGTCCACATGCACAGGGTTTTCACATGGCTACTATGCACATAACTGATCACTGAGGCATGAAAATGGCTTGTTCTGTTGGACTCTTACTCTCATTTGATAGAGGTGATACATAAAGGTTTATAACATAGTTTTGCTGCTTACGTAAGAATTTGTCCTGGCATTACTTTTATGCTCAAAGCAGAGAGATGGTGCAATCTGTGAACTTCCTTTCATCCTGTTACTCATCCCCCCCCCCTTCTCGGTGATGTGGAGTCCTATGGTAGATTAAAATTCTTACCCTGGATATCTCTGTTTATTAAGTACTTATTTATTTACATGTTTGTGCCCTGCTTTTCTCCACAGAGGAGCCCCAAAACAGCTTGCTTACAACATTGTTTTTCCTACTTTGCTTTATCCTGAAAACACCCACCCTGCACAATGGATTGGGCTGAAACAATGACTAGCCCAATTCCATCCAGTGAGCTTTCATGGCAGAATGAGGAACCCAATCCTAGTCTGATGCCAGGGCCGGCCCTTCCACTAGACATATTAGGCGATTGCCTACGGCATATGACTCAGTGACATTATCAGTGCAGAGTTGCTTAGGGTGCCAGACAGTCTAGAGTCAGCCCTGTCTGATGCTCTGCTACACCAGGACACCATAGCACCTATTCACATTCTTCCTCTTTTTTATAGACAGAACGGTGACCCTTGCACAACGGCATCTGAGTGGCTATGCAGATTTTTTTTTAAACCATTTTGGTGGCAACTACCTCTGTAGTGTTGGTTTTGTTCATCTCATTCCTCTGCCCCAGTGTGTTTTTTAAAATTACCCCTCTTCTTCTTTCCACTTGAGCTTTCTCTGTGTGTGTGGCTTCACCTCCTGTGGCAGCCATTTTGTGATTGCACCCACCAAACTCAGAATTCAAAGGTGCTCATGGTCTCAAAATGGCTGGGGTTCCCTGCACTACATTAAGCTGGCCTCTTAATTTAGTCCATATGTCTGCCATTGTATGGCTGAAGTACTACTTCTTCAGGTCTGCATGTGTGTGTGTGTGTGGGGGGGTGTCACTGTTTAGACTATCTTCCTGCATTTATGTTAAGAAATCTGCTGGGAGATTGCAAAGGGCAAAAGTGAGTTTTTCTGCCTTATTAAATAGTGTTTGACTACTCTTGATATCATGATATGACAGTTTTATTTTTTAAAGCTCTGTCATTTGAACTATTTGCAGCGCCTACAGCTCCCACACTCATGGATGGTGGCAGTTATTGGTTCTTGTATGGAGTACATGGCAGTTTGCTTTTGTTACCATTTGACAGCTTGTACCCCACAATGTGCACCTCCATCAAGTCTACATAAATTAAAACTTTCTAGGAGGCTCCATCATTGGAGGGAAAAGTATGATGGCTGGGAGAGCAAGCAAGCGTAGATATTTCCGGGGGGGGGGGGGAGGGGTGGAAAGAAGTCATCTCCAGTTGAAGCAGATAGTATTGCTTTTGCCTGTTTTAGGGATGTAATGAATAGGCTGGAGAAGCAGCAAGTTACATTTTATTAACTCAGGTGTTTCTTGGTATAACAAAACATAGGAGGCTGTAGTAAAATGTGAGTAAATGGTAAATTATCCTTTGAAGAGAGAGCCTGGAGCTGTTCCCAAGCTGCCAGTGGAAGAAAGGCCAAGGGAAGACTAAGCTTCATCTTCCCAGTGCAGTCTTGCCCTCACAATGGCAAATTAGACTACACCAAGATAAAAGGGTGCCTTCTGTAGGATTTGAACATTTTGTTTAGGTTTTGTGGTTTGGCCATGATGAAGTATGTATTTACATACAACTGTTTAGAACTCATTCTGCAGGTTCTACCACAAAAAGTCGCACAAACCCTCATTATGGTCAGCACTCCATGATGGGAGGAAATTCTATGGTATGTGCTTGGTGAAATCTCAGTAAATTTGGAAGCTCCACACTTAAAATGATGAGTGGTTTTTAAAAGGCTTAACTCT
The DNA here is from genome assembly GCF_032191835.1 of Heteronotia binoei. Lineage (NCBI taxonomy): Eukaryota > Metazoa > Chordata > Lepidosauria > Squamata > Gekkonidae > Heteronotia > Heteronotia binoei. Next base: position 54,190,591 of record NC_083225.1, read on the forward strand.
CCTACTGATGACATAGGAATTGGCAATTTGACCAGAATTATAATTGTGCAGTGCTTAACCATCTGCCTAGTTTTCCGGTAGATTAAACAGAACCTGAGATCTACCCTGAATGTTTATATTAATGATTTATGGAGGCCCCTTCTTATCCATGTAGAATCCATAATATTTATTTCTAGACTCCATTTATCATCCTCCTTTCTTGTTGATATTTGAGACAGGTAACAGAATTATAAAAGAATGCAATAAAGGTCACTGTAGTACATAAAACACAAATGATTTCATGATTAGAGAACAATTATTGGAACACACAGTATAGTATAGCTAATAAACAATACACTGATTTTTTCAGACAATTGACTGAGCAACTTCTCCCAGAGAATGGTGTATATCGTTGGTGCAAGGGCTGTAAAAATGTAAAATGTAAAAATGACCTGTATCTTGTCCTACCAGCAGCTGCAATTGAACTGTTAATATCAAAAAGACTGAAAAAAACAAGAATATTTGCATTCTTGGACAGTGCATTCCTCTTAGTATTCAACTTGTTTAATAGGCTAGGCAAATGGCATCTTTTTAAGAGCTGCCATCTTACAAAAAAAAATAACCCAGTCCCTTTAATGAGATTTATCAAGTGATGTTACTTACCTCCATGCCATGAAAAGCTTCAGCTGCTCACTTCCAAGCATCAAGCCTCTCTTAAAGGGATAGGCCATATTTTCTCTGGGCCCGTTGGCAGCCATACATTATACATGTGCTGGCATTATCAGGCCTCAGTACTCCAGTCCTCCCCATTGTTTGCTTGCTTTTCTCCCCATTGTGGACCCAAAGTAGTTTACATTGTCCTCCACTTTATCCTCTCAACAGCACTGTGAGATATGTTAAGGCTGAGAGAGTATGACTGGCCCAAGGTCACCCAGCAAGCTTCCATGGCACACCTGAGTCTCCTGGATCCTAATCTGACACTCTAACCACTTCACTGTACTGTCATTTGTTGTAAGTGCTTAAGGGATTCTCTGCCTATCACAGCAGGAGCCAGACGTGTAGTTGCAACTTACTGTAGTAATAAGTTTTGCCTTGTAAACAAAGTGTTTCTCCTTCCAAGGCAAGCACTTAAGGTGCTGAACTCATCCTGAGTGTTTTCTCCGCTTATAAATTTGATGCTATACACTGCTCAGTAATTTATCCCCCTATTAACCTCTGGGCAGCCAAGAGGGGAGGACTGGAAGAAAAAATCCTAAATTGAGGCCAAGTCAGCTGGAGGGGCCTCTGTCATGCTGTAGTCCTGGAATGTTTCAATTTTTAACTTGCAGTTCTGCACTGCTACCACTAGAAGGCAGAGCAAAGTAAGCTAAAATTGCTCTGATTCTTCTGACTCCACCTTTCTGCAATGTTTACTAAGAGGCTTGCTTCTCAGATCCTGCTAAACCCATCAGCCGAGTCAGAACTGGAGCAAGGCAAAACCAAACAGAACAAGCTACACTACCAGGATGCAGCCTCCTAACAAAGTCATTATCTCCAGCAGTCCATGGTTTCCCTCTTCCTTTGTTCCATTCAGCTCCACAGTTTTGTCTGCCCAGCTGGATCTTGCAAAAGGGGCCCCTTTTAGTGTGTGGGTGCAAAATAAAAGTGTTTTTAAAACTCTTTCATTGTCTCTTCCTTAATTTCTCTTTTCCATACTTGTGCTCTTTCTTTCATAATCTGCCTTCTTTCCTCTCCCTCCTTATAATCTCCTTCCCCTATTTTCAGTCTTGGTCTCAACTTCTCATTCATCCTGGTTGGCAAGTCAGAATATATTTAATAGTAATGTGGCAGCAAAGCTTTGTTAATATTAACGAATGGAAGGATGGAGTTAATATTTCCCCATGATGTACAAAGTAGTAAAAGGATGCTTCTGTTCACCCTTTACATGCATGGTAACATAATGTTAATCTGCCTTGGTGGTTATAAATGAGGAACAGAAGTTAGAATGTTGCTTAGCCTCCATTGCAAATAGCATGGGGTGGGAGGCTGTCTGGAGATAACATCAACCAGAATATTCCAGTTCCTTTCATTTTTGGCCCTGAAATTACATGATTATTTGTTGGCAATTTTCAGATTCCTAGTTTTACTTTTTGATGAGTTATGCCTAACGGATGAATGGGCATGCAAATTTTAAAAATTATTATAAATGCATGGTAACAGCCAGCCAAGTGATTTGTTTTGATTTGGATCAGGGTCATTGCGGGGGCCAGTGTCAAGTGAAATCTTTGTCCAGGGACCTATGATGGTTCTTGGCAGCCCTGATTGAACCAAGTCAAGAAGCATGTAGGATTACTTGGACTGATAACACCATGCTGTTGTGAACCTGCATTATAAGCTTATAAATAACAACTTGCATATATGACTGGGCTAAGTAAAAACTTACAGCAAATCATCCATGCATAGAACCTTCTGTAAACTGGAAAACCATGGCAGGGTATGAACTTTCATGAGTCACTCACAAGAGCTCAAACCCTGCCCCGTATTTTGTTAGTCTTTATGGTGCTACTGAACTCTTGCTCTTTTCTACTACTACAGACAGATTAACTTGGCTACCCATCTTGGAAAACTGTGGTAGTCTCTCCTTTTGACCATTGATGAACCATAAAATGTCTGGGCAAGTAAGGTATTTTGTATTTATATAATTGCAACTTTTGGTTGCATTTAGATGGTTGAGATGGAAGATCACCTTTGGGGTAGACAGCAATCTGAGACACACACTTTAAAAAAAAACTTACCAATTCAATTAATTTATTTTGTTGCACATAGCTGCACATGAAAGCTTATACCCAGAATTAAACTGTGTTGGTCTTAAAGGTGCCACTTGACACAAACTGTTCTGTTCCTTCAGACCAACATGACCACCCACCTGAATATAGCTAGACCAGTATCCTTGTGGTAACTCTGTGCTGTTTGTATGAAATACACAGCTTGATATAATCCACACCAGACACCTGTGTGACATTTTTGTATTTTTCTTTAGGAAACTTTTTTCGGGAGGGGGTGTGATTGGAGGTAGAATGATCAGACTTGCAGCTGTCCCTGAATGTACAGAATTGCTGATGATTTTCTTGCCTTCCAGTGTGTTTTGGAAAATCATGATAGCACCCTCTAGTGGCTAAAACACTGTTCAAATCGAAGAGTAACACTGGTGAGCTCACTTTTTGTTTGTTTTTAGTGTGTTCTTCCCAGGCCTGTAGCTACAGGGGGGGCTGTGGGACCCTGCCCCCTCACTTCCTGAAGGGTGCCCAAACTTAGGTGCCCCTGACTTTCCTTCCCTCCCCTCCCCATGCCACTGCTGTGGAGGTGAAAGCTGAGAAGCTGGGGGCTGCTCCCTCCCCCCGTGATTTAAATTGCAGCAGGAGGTATCAAGGAGCAGCTGCTGCCCCTCCCACACCATTTAAGGGGCCTGCCAATCTACTGTGAGCCCCTAAAATGGTGTGGGAGGGGCAGCAGCTCTCCTAGGTACCCATCTCATGTAATTTAAATCACAGGGGAGGAAGGGGTTGGCCCCGGCCTCTCAACCTTTACCCCTGTGGCCCCTCAAGTGGTGGCAGTGGGACAGAAAGTCCTGCACCCTGAGTCATTGTGGCAGCAGCCAGGGAAGGGAAGCTGCTAAGTGCTCCCTGACTTTTTTACACTCCCCCCCCTTTTAAAATCCTGACTACAGGCCTGGTTCTTCCTGCTCCTCTGTACTAAGAGACCTTTGCACGGTGACTGGAAGATGAAACTCATGAGCTAATGATAATGAACTATCCTTCTTCTTTCTTGTAAATAGATTCAAGTGTGCAGATCTGAACCAATAGAACAAAGTTGGAGTCCAGTAACACCTTTAAGACCAATAAAGTTTTTTACACCATTATGAGCTGTTCCAGGTTTCCAATAAATCTTGAGTCCACTGAGTAGGCTTTGTCAGGCCACTGACACCAACAATAACATTGGCATACTTTCAAGGTTACTGTAAAGATCACAGATTGTATATATGGCATGTTATAAAAATGTAGGAAGAGAAGTATATGAAATACAGCAGTATGAGCTACTGGAAGATCACCAGCTGCTGCAGAGTAACATATGAGCCCCTTGGAATATTCAGGGAAATATTAAAGCTTATTTGCTATGTTAAATGTTAAAGCTTATTTGCCATAGGATGTTTCTTTATGCTGTTTAGCTGATAGGTTCCTTAGTGGTGTTCTTCTTAGTACATGTTCTGTTTTTAGGGCAGAACAAAACTTGGTAGCATACTGGGTGGTGGGGGGAAGGGGAACTTTTTTCATTATTATTGTTATTAGATCTTATTAGAGGTAGGAACCACTTGAATTTTGGTGATTTTTGTACTGCAATTTCTTTCCAAGCCTACTGTGAAATCTTGCAGGCCAAAGTATCTTGAGAATAAAATTATCAGAGCATCAACCATTGCTTGGTTGGGGGTTTTCAGTATGCAAAATGTTGCTTTCTACTACAAAGCCAGTAGCAGTTTTAAACCAGTCTTGGGCAATGCCAGATGTTTATGAAGAATGACACAGTCATGATTAGTTGATGTCAACATCACTATATCTCTCTTCCTAGTCAGGATCCACTTCATTTCTCAGAGGGCTGAAGAGGTTACCAGCTGTAATCAGCAAGTAGGTGAAATCCCAGTCTGTTTATGGCCTGCAGCACAATGCCAGCCAGGCCGCATCATTGGACAGTTTCTCAGTGCATAGAATATGCTGCTGATTCACCAAGTCTGAATAATTTCTTGGACAAGTGAAATTGCGGCCTACATTCCACCCTGTGAGTCACACCCAAATTACATCCTTCCAGTCTGGAAAGCAGTGTGCGTGAGAGAGAAATCACGTTTTGGGTTTTCAGGAAGTGCATGGAAATCTAGGTGACGGTGTCCTCCTTATTAAAAGGGATGTTTCTCTTGCTCAATTTTTCACACATATCCTGCTCAGCCAGGGCAAATACAAATAAGCAACAGAAGCCATCCTTGTTTGGAAAGGAAAGGTTAAAAAAACCCAAAACCCGCAAAGGGATTGGCTTGATAAACTGAATCATAAATTAAGAGAATTGGAAGGGGCCATACAGGCCATCGACCCTCTGCTCAATGCAGGATCAGCCTACAGCATCCCTGACACGTATTTGTGCAGCCACTTCTTAAAGACTGCCAGTGAGGGGAAGGTCACCACCTCCCGAGTTAGCCGATTCCACGGTTAACCAACTCTTACTTTTAAAGTTTTTTTTAATATCCAGCCAGTACCTTCCCACCCTTAACTTAAATCCATTATTGTGAATCCTGTCCACTGCAATATTTGCAAGGGAATGTTTTTACAAGCACAGCTGAAATGATGTGGTACAGAAGATTCCCACATGATGTATAAAGCGCCATCAAGTCGCAGTCCACTTGTGGTGACCCCCCAACAAGTTGCATTCAAGGCAAGAGAAAGGCAGAGGTGGTTGGCTATTGCCACATGGAGGGTGATGCAAATACAGGTGCACATCTGAGTAGCCCTTCCCATCTCCACAGTAATGCTTAGCTGGACCCATTGGACTGTCTGGATTATTTTTTTCATAGAGATTATTATTATTAAGTTAATTTATGAATTGGCCATTCCCCACTCGTGCAGGGCTCTTGTCAATTTGCAATGAATAAAACCAGTTTAAACCAGAATCAAGTAATAGCTACATTATTTCAGATGACATCAAAACAATTTTTATCCTGCTCTGGACTGTACCATAAACTTACAGGCAGGTGAAGGAGCAGGCTGAAACAAGGATGGAGGAGGAAAAGACAAAAGGTCAGCCCTGGCCCTAAAGATATTCAACTGTCCTCAACTAGAACCAGGGCTTTTTCAGCCCTGGCTCCAACCTACCAGCCCTGGTAGAACTCTCTGCCAAATACCACCAGGACCCTACAGGATTTGATGCAATTCTCCAAGGCCTGTGAGGCAGAGATGTTCCACCAGGCCTTTTGTGAGGATAGTAAGGGTTCAATCATTATACCTGTCACCAGGGCTTTTTTGTAGAAAAAGCCCAGCAGGAACTCATTTGCATATTAGGCCATACTCCCTGACATCACCTGGTTTCACACAGGCTTCTTTGGTAGAAAAGGCCCAACAGGAGCCTATTTGCATATTAGGCCACACCCTGTTACACCAAGCCAGCCGGAACTGCGTTCCTGTGTGTTCCTGCTCAACAAAAGCCCTGGCTGTCACCCTCCTTTTTTTCCCCTTCTCCATCCTCATTTTGGCCCACTCTTCACCGGCCTGCAATCCAGAGCCATAATATCCCCATATGGGAATACTAATGTTTTCTTACAGTTCATTGCCTGTGACAAGACCTGCATTGTAGCCAAAGCCTGATAAATTTTTTTGATGATAATAGTGAATTTACCTTGTTAACAAAATACATCCTTTCTCTCAAGTTAGAAAATCCATTTGATTGCTTTGATTGTTTGCCTGCAGTTTACATGAGACTGCATTTTGAGTGAGTTTCCATCTGTGTGCTTGGCCACATTCAGCTTGGCCAAGCCAGCAGCTACTGATGCAAACAGTGCAGTTGTCACAATTGCTGTAAGCCACCTTGAACCCTGAAGAGAGGTAAGAAGCAAAAGTTTTCATCTGGGCTTTTTTCCCCCTGTCAGAGCCCACAGGAGCAGAGCTCTGCCTGGGCTGGCCAGGGTTCTGGCTGGCCCAACCCACTACGCAGCAGCCACATGCTTCCAGGCCAGGTGATATAGTCTAAAATGCACAGGAGTTCTTGCTGGGCTTTTCCTACAAAACAACAACAACACTGGTTTTAATAAATAAAGCAAATAAATTTACTGACATGCTTGGACTTAATGTACCTCCAGAGTGGCCAAGAGCCACCATGCCCCCCTGACAAATATTCCCTCTGCCTCACACACACACACACACACACACCCCCAATTCCTAAAAGCCAACCAAAGCATCACGTTAAAAAAAAATCATCTGACTCTCCCAGCTCCATTAGTTCCCAGGGCAGCCAGGCCCTCAGGAATTTTGTCCCCCTAATCATCCTCACTTTTCTGTGCCTTGGTGCCTCTGTTCCTTTACTGGGGTTTGGATGTTGTTGTTGTTGTTTTTGCTATCTCTTCACAGACTTCCCCAACATACTTGTCCATCTCATGTACCTGTTATGTCTTGTCTATGAAGCAGATGCTACACACATATTTAAAATGTAATATAGTACTTTAACTGGGCTAGCCTGAAAGTGTGCAACCCAAACATAAAATAATTGCTTTTTGCAACTTTGGCTATATAAAATGTAAAATAATTACTGTTTGTGGCTTCAGTGCTATACAGCCTAAACCCACTAATCTGTAATTTACTGTGACTCTTTGTTTTTGGAGATGGGAACTGAAATAAAATGAAAGTTTTCAAGTCACAGCCTGGCTTTTGGGGGCTTTTATATCCACAGGATGCTGCATTATTGCAGAGTACTGTGCAAAAAATGACTTTTAGGATCCAGGTCTATCTCTGCTTTAAAATGCTGTATCCTTACTGACCTGAAATCACCCTTTGGCCCATTGCTCCATCTTTCATTGCTGTTTTAATATTTTAAAGATCATATTCAGCCTTTTACACTCCATGGGGACTGTCCAATGAAGGAAGCAACTGAAACACTGCTGGCTGCAACCAAACAGCTGACAGACACACCCTGGCACTGTGTTCCCATGAAATTTAGAAAAAGTTGAAGCATGGGCTAAGGGTGATACCATGGGCAGGGATGCTCACCAATTCAGTTTGTGTCCTGCTTATGGTAGTGATAATGAGAACCCAATGTTCAGTGCACAATTCATTGGCTTCCAAACCGCTTGAATGTATGCAATGGCACAAAAAATACAACTGTGCAAGCGCACTTGAATACTTCTTTGTTTCAGCTGTCATCCTTTCCAGATCTGTTGCTGATCTGTTGCTGTAACAGCATTCTTCAACTGAAAGGCACACTGTTTTTTAAAAGTTTGACATTTTCAGTTGAGATTTCCTACTCTGGTATTTATGTGCCTTAATATAGCATAATTCAGTATCTGAACATAGCTCCCAAACTGTCTGGATGAATCCTGGTAAAAAAATCTTGTAATTAGTTCTTGAAAACATGATAGATGCAGCTGATTGCACAGACACAAAAGATATGCAAAGTATCTAAATCTCAGACATGTAAAGGATACATCTGGCTGTTCAGGTGCAATTAGGAGGTAAACTACAAATCATTCTGATCTGAGCTATATATGTCACTTCAGTGACCTGTCCATGATCTGGGGTGATATGTGCTTTCTGCCCCAGTGACTGACATTTGTTTTACCATGTGAACAGAAGCATAAAGGCCACATCCATAATCTATGTTAAAATTGTAGTTTATGTACCAAGATATAACCTCCTACACTTGTACAAAGCTGCTTGACAACATGTTCAAGGCAACATCAAAGCAAACGGGCAAAGGGTCTCAACTCAAGAGTAGTCAGCAATTCCCGTCAAGTTCATTTGGTGATGATGCTTGTGCTGAAGTTCTCTGAATCCATAGCTATAGTTTTTTACAGCTTCTGAATAGAAAGATTCTGGAGTGGTCATGAGCTTGGGGCATCACTAAGGTTCTTAGTCTGGGATTTCAATGAGCTCACAACAGAACAATTATTGTGAATAAGAAAAACAAAACAAATCCTGTGCTGCTAACTGAAATGAATGTTTCCACTTCCACGAAGACAGGCACCATTATATCTTAGGCCACATTAGACATCACAACAGACCACTTTTGGTGTGTGTTGGGCATGAACATGGTTTATTCATGTGCTCGCATTTCCCCCTCTCTATGTCTCTTGCATGTGGAGTATGATTGAAGACTTGCTGGTTTGAGTAGCCTTGAATTAAGCTCCAACTTGCATGGCAGCTGTGTGTTTATTAGGCACTCTCCCAGTAAGCATCTGCTAGTACTGGCAACCAAATATTCCCTCTAAACTGTGAAGTCTTGTGAGCAAATGTTCTACTTTGTGAGCTACTGGCATTAAAGTTGTAAGCTACTGCATAAATCAGCTTGCTCTGAGGCCATATTTCCTGAGCTAAGACAAAAATGTTTGAGCTGGAGGTAAAAAAAATTGTGAGCTAGCTCACACTAGCTCCCTCTAACTCAGCTTAGAGGGAACACTGCTGGCAACTTTTGACAGCAAAAGTTCTTCGAAGTAGTTAAGTGACTGGCCTCCTAAATGCTATATATTGTCCTCAAGTTTTGTTTTTTAATAATTGGTGGGATTTGTATATTTCATGTAATATATTTTGCTGATATTGAATTTAATTTGAGTTTTGAATTTGAAATGAATTTAAAATACCTTCATCTTAATAGGACTTCATTGCATATTTTTTTTAAAAAGAAAAAGATTGGTTAAGATGGGACAGTGAAGTCCCATGCGTGGGAGTTCACTGGAACTGCATCATCCACTGTCTAGTATTTACAGAATTCCTTACCTTCATAAAAGTAGACAAACAAGTCTATTATAGACATCTGGCCAGTTTAATCTCTGGTGCATCTGTAGACTGCATTATTCACCTCGTCTGCAATAGCCTGCAAGAAATCTAGGACTTTCCAAGTTGATTTTAAAAACCCTTATAGTCTTAAGATATAATTAAAATACGTCATATAATGGAAAACCTTTTAGATGTCAATATTGTGAGGACTTTTCACACAAAGGTTTCAGTAAAAATGGTGATTAAAGTTCACCATGACCCAGGGGAGTTGAAACAACCACATACATGACATAAAGCAAGTTCAACACAGCTGTGTTGCAATTATCCAGCAACAATTTAAAACTCTCCTATCATCCTTTGTACTGAAGTGTACATGGTTACCACCACATTAGAATCCTGACTATGTGTACTAAGAGGCATTGTGGTTCTGAAGATCAGGCATTCTGCCCTGGGAGTGAGAACTCCTTGCTTCCTAATAGACCATCATATAATATAAAAGCAACTGGGAACTCTCAGGAAGCTGCCTTACCAGCTGGAGACTGTTCTTGGTTATGCTGGACTGGAGAGTCTTTGACCCCTTTTCTGAGATTTCTCTTGCAGCTTGATACCACCGCTGACTCTCTGGTGATCTGCCTCTGAATTCTAACTTTTCCCTAATTTACTGTAATCAGCATTGATCACACCTTCTATAGACACTGACCTGAGAATGAGGGATATACATGTTTTAATATCATCAACAATATCCAGTTTTGGAGGTATTGTCATCTTTCTGCCCCTCTGTCTCATAACAAATGTCTTTTGTTCAGTTTGTTGGTCTTTTGTTCAGTCGCACAGTCAAGTCCAACTCTTTGCGACCCCATAGACAAAGTCACATCAGGCCCTCCTGTCTTCCACCATCCTCCAAAGTCTGCTCAAATTCATGTTTGTTACAATGTTGGTCTCGGATGCTGCAAAATTGGCATTTTCATTAATCACTAATTAAAGCACAAGAATCTTGTGGTACCTTAAGGCAGATATGGAGCATAAACTTTCATGAAGTAGAGCCTGTAAGAACCAAACATGTACTTTTGAAGAAGCTCTTAGAAGTTGATGCTACCATGCATTTGTTAAGGTGCCACAAGAGCCCTTGTTGTTTGGTTGGAAGAGATACTGCATTCAGTTTGTGAATACTGTATTCATAAAAAACAAGCTCAGAAATGAATATTGTTTTAAACATTATTTTGAATTAATAAAAGTAAAAATAGCAAGTAGTAGTCTTGGGGGATTAATAGCTAATTTAGAAAAAGTAGGAAGTGCTCTGAAATTTATTTGCCTCTGGCTTTTATCAGGGCTGTCTAAACGCATGGATCCGTGGGTCCCATGAGCATAGGGGTCTCATAGTATCTGAAGACCATTGACTTCAAGCCAATAATAAAGCAATTCTCTGCTAAGAAATGCTGCAAATGTTTGTTATAAGAAATTCGTAGTAATTTCATACTGTGACATCTAATCTGTATGGTTTACTGATTATTATTGCGTTTTTCAAGCTTCGTGTATTGTTCAAATGTTTATCATGTTGATTAGTTGTTGCTGCACAGCATGTTTTTAATGTTTCAACACCGATTTTGTTGGAAGTGCCAATAAAATAAATATATATTTAATTTTATCGACCATTTACATTTTTATTCCTGTGAATAGTTGTCGTAGAGGCACAGTACACTGCTTTGCCTGGGGCCCATAATGCTGTTAAGACAACCCTGGCTTTTATATTCACCTGGCCATGACACATTGTAGAGCCAACCCATCACCTACTCACGTGAGAAGTTTACAGATGTACCAGAGGAATCTGAACTATTCTGTGTTGCATGCCATAGAGGTGCAGTCAGCTTCTACATAAAACTGGAACATGACAATAGCATTCTTAGTACTGGCAGACTGGAATATCTTTATGCTTTGGCTGGTTTCAACGTCATTTTATATACTTTCAAGATTCCTTATCCTAAAGTGACAACTTTAACCTTGCTGCGTCTATCTGAAGCACAATTTTGATCCACCAGATGTCACCAGAGAACAGTTTATCAATATCAATATATTTTCTTTATATGTGTTGAGTAATTCTCATGCTACATGCAACATATGTATAGTGTAATGCGTGATTTAAACATTCAGTTTATCTAGGTACTACTAGTCCCCAGTTTCCTTTGTAAATTAAATGTATGTTTTGTTTTTTCTTACAACAGATGCACAGGCAGGATTACATGAGTTAACTGTAACATGTGAACAGGTAGTCTTCCACCAGTGGGTGAAGTCTTTGTTTCATTTGGAGTTCTCTCCACGACTCATCCTTCCTGTCCTATATTTGAATTAGTGTTTTATATGATTTTAATATGTATTTTAGTTTTGGTTTTAATTGTGTTTATGATACATTATAATGCTTTAACTGTTAGCTCCCTTAGTAGCTATGATTGAGCACAAAAGCAACATACAAATTTGCATAAAATAGATACCTAAGCCAGTCATCAGTATACAATGATCAAGTTTTATGCAGGGCTTTTTTTGAGCAGGAATACACAGCAATGCAGTTCTGACTGGCTTGGTATCAGGGGTGTGGCCTAAAATGCAAATAAGTTCCTGCTGGACTTTTTCTACAAAAAAAGCCCTGTGCAAAACAATGGTTATGTCAGTGAGGATGACCTAATATACAAGTGAGTTCCTGCTGGGCTTTTTCTTATGGCATCTTAAAGACTAACAAAGCCCATGCACACACACACACACACACACACACACACACACACAATTTTTTGTGGACTAGAATGTACTTTCTCTGAAAAGGTCCTCACTATCCCATTATTTTAGAGCAGGGGAAAAACATGGTCAAAGGGGCATGAAATGGTGGAATAGAGGGTGAAATATGAGGTATAATTCAAAGCTAACCAACAAAATACAGAGGCTATTAACTAGTTATTGCTCAGTTAGTCAGCACATAACTGGATGGGTAGTATGTATCTTCCTATTAGTGCCTGAAATAATGCTAGTGAGATCACAGGAACACACTTCATCTCCTGGTCAACTTAGCAATTAAGAGTCCCTTTGATCAAATGTAGTTGTATCACAGTAAAAATGAACAAGTTCACCTCCACCATCTTATGTTTATACTAAATATGCCAAAAAATGTTTATTTGCAGACCTGCTTCTTTATGTTACTTTTCAAATAATTAGTTTTATGTTCTTGTGCATTAAAATTAAAAAGGTTCAAGGTACTCCTCGTTGTCTTTGCATGGGCAGAAATATTTTGATTTGGTTTTATATATAATAACCCTACCTGCAGTCTGAAATACTAGACCCTGGAATACTGTGCCACATCATTTGTCTGAATATGGAACAAACCACTCACTTCCTTTCTAAATTATGAACATAGCCCATAACTCTACACTTCACTCAGTCTAATACATGTTAACTTGACAGACAGCTTTGCTACCTTTAGTTAAATATACTTCCTTGTGCTTAGGATCATTAATTGACATGTTGTCAATGGATGCCAGGTGTTGTCTACTGTGAGCATTCCTTACTGTATAAATAGGGATGTTGTATATAATCCTTGACGTAATCACCACACTGAGGGCTTACATACTCTCAGATTTTTATTTTCAGTTTTGGTATTTTACACTGTTTCATATGATGTATTTAAAAATGTATATCCTGTTTTTTCTAAATTAGATATAAACAGGTTACAATACACCCAATTTTTAAAATACCAGGTCCAAAATAAAATCACATATACAGTTAACATGAGATATTAAGATTTAGGATGTTATATAATTAGCTGACCAGATACTTTACAGTAGAAGGGAAGGCTCTATCCTTTAAACAAACAAATATAGAAATCAAGTATGGAGCATATTTAGTAAGACTGGATGGATTTAATGTTGATAGATTCAGTTGGGTAGCTATGCTGGTCTGAAATAGCAAGACAGAGTTTGAGTCCAGTGGCACCTTTAAGACCAAAAAAGTTTTATTTAAGGTATAAGCTTTTGTGTGCAAGCACACTTTTTCAGATATAATGAAACAGAATTTCCTCAACCATTACATATAGAAAGAGAGAAAAAGGCAGGGTAGTTTCCAAGGGCCAATTAGAGTCAACATGAGACACAAACAAAATTGGAAATTACCAGTCCAATTTAATGTTGTAACCATGGGTCATAACATAACATTAACATCAGATATAGACAGACATGGGAATATGCCATGAGTAAATAACATTGAATTATTATTATTAACATTTAATAAATCATCCTATCCTGGCTAGTGCCAGGCTCAGGGCAATGTACAACAGTAAAAAAATGCATATATAAAAAATCAATTACAGTAAAAAATTACAAACCCTGATGGCGTCTTTAAAGTGCTCTTAGTCAGTACATCACGTCAGGGGTGGGGGGATCCCCCCAAGAGGGGGTGGAGAGGAAAAGGTGCCAGCACAGCAAATAAAGCAAATACAAATAAAGACTATAACCCCATCCAATTGCTATTTAAAATATACCCACTACTCAAAAGCTTAAAACTTAAGGCTACAATTTAAATATAAGCCTCACTGAGTAGCAGACTGGGGAAGGCAATGTCAAACCGCCCCATTAAAAAGTCTGCCATGAAAATACTGTGAAAACGTCACCCAGAGTCGGAAACAACTGGTACTTGATTTATCTGCAGGTGCCAATTGACGTATAGAAGAATTTCTAAAATCTCTATTCTCAAACTATGCACACTGGCAGAGTGATCCTAAGCATAGTTGCATAGTTCGGTCCACTGAAATCAATGGGCTTAGCTGCTTAGGATGCAGTTGTTAATGAATCAGGCAGCCTTTTTTAATACGTCACAGAACAGACCTGAATACCTCATGGCACACCTAGAAATGAGGCGAATAGATTTCATCCCATTGTTTGCCCTTTTCAACAAATCAAAGGCCCATTTCCAACTGAGTGGAAGAACGAGAGCATGAGCTCTGACTGTTAACCACAACACCTTTATATAAATCAATTATCATAACCCGCTTGAATCAAGTGGTTAAAGACAGAGGGATGGATTTAGGAGATCAAGGTTCAGATCCCAAACCAGCAACAAGGAACTTTCTATGCAGGGCCAGCATCTGATTAACCTATTTGCCAGAATGGATGTCAAGATACATCAATGGTAGTGAAATAACAGCACAGCTCTGTGTTGGCCCTTTTCTTCCTTTTGCCCAAAGGATTGGCCCCTAGATATGGAAACCAGGTCATATCCCATGTGTCATAAATATAACCAGCAATTTTATCCTCAATCCATGCTGAGGAGGTTTGTGGGGACAAACAACAATGTCTGTTCAGCCTGTGGTCACTGGCATAGAAATCCTGGGAGATGGGATATACTGGGAAATGAAAGCATCAGCTAAAGGCCTAAAGAAATATGAAATGTACACACATTATTTGCAAGTCATGCTTTCCAGAGTCAGAGAAAAGGGAATACAAGCATAGTGGAAGAGAAACAACTTCAAAAACTTCTCCAGGCCCATAGCCACCGGGGTGTGTGTGTGTTTGTGGAGGCACTACTCCACGGCATCCAGGTTCAGTCCCTGACTTCCAGGGGGCCCTCCGGGGTGCAGACATGGCTGAGGTGGCAAAGCGTCAGCAGCAGCAGCCAGAGCTGGGAGACTTGAGCAATGCACAGTGCACTGCAGCAGCAAAAGCAGAAGGCAGAGGGAGGTGGAGGAGTGGGAGCCAGAGGAAACCACGAGGAATGGGCCAGGGGTGGGTGGGATGGAGCTGCTGGTTGCAAAGTGGGGGACAAGGAAGGAATCTCCGCCCCCCAGCTTGCATACAAGGTGCAGTCCCTTCTTGACTCCAAAGTTTTAGGATTGGCTGCCTCGACTCGACACACCTTATTGTAGTTCACTATAATCCAGGGAGAGAGCACCAAAACCAGTGGCACACTGGTTATTTAACATACAGGGACATTTTCCAGAGGGCTTCTCTCTACCCAGGATGGCCAGAACTATGCACATCCAAGACTACCAACTCTGCCAGTCGTGCCTCAGGAGACAGTTGCCTCAAACCTGCCCCTGCCAATAGTAATTGTCTCCTGCTGCACTGGCACCAATTTGTGGGCAAGAGGAGCAATGGATGTAGGGCTGCCAGCCTCCAGGTGCGGCCTGGAGATCTCCCACTTTAAAAACTGATCCCCAGCTGGCAGAGATCAGCTCCCTTGGAGAAAATGTCTGCTTTGAAGGGAGGACTCAAAAGCATTGTACTATGCTGAGGCTCCTCCCCAAACCCCGCCCTCTCCTGGCTCCACCCCCAAAGTCTCCAGGTATTTTCCAACAGACCTGGCAACCCTAAAGGAGTGAAGGAATGCCCAATGTGCCGCCATTCATCTTGGCTTGTTTCAGGGCCATCTCCACTTCTCTTTCTGTTCTTCCTGACCCAAACCATAGGTAAAATAGACAGGAGAGATGACCCACCAGAACCTCGGTCCAAGACTTTGCCTGGAGGCTATAACGTTCACGACGACTCAAAACAAGTCGTGGTCCCTTACAAATTAAGAGATTTCCTGTGGGGAAAGCTTCCTAGAGCCGGAGCCACTTGGATCAGATGCAAAGCCACGAGTTGTTTTGAATTTGGATCTAATAATCTGAATATAGAGCATTACATAAATGCAGGTCGTCCTATTTATCCCTTAAACATAAACGCCCCCTCCCCTCCCCCGCGCCATTCAGCGCTAAGTCCTTGTGAGTGGAGGAGAGGGAGGGCGCGCCACCGCCCACACGGAGACAAAGGCCATCGGCTTCATGCAGTTTCTCTCCTTCTCCCCGGCTGCTCGCAAGAAGGAAACCTCTAACCCGCTGGCCGGTCTCCGGCCACGCACGTGCGCCGCGGGACGAGCGGCGAGCTGAAGGCATGTGCGCTGCCCTCACCCGGCTGGGGACGGGGCGCGCACTCAGTAGGGCGGTGCTGCCCTCAGCCGGGGAGAATGGGTTATACAACCGCCTGACGTTGCATAAGCGCCTGAGCCGAGAATAGTCCCAGCCGCGGCTCCGCGGGGTGGGGGCAAGCACCGCCTCTTTCTCCTCCCCCTGACCCCGACGCTATCTCCGGCGGGGACGCCCCAGAAAGAGCTGGCCGCCTTGCCAGAGCGCTCCGTGCCCTGCCTTCTCATAACGGGGTCTGAGCCCTGGCGAAAGCTAAGCTAGCCGGGCATGGCGGCGTTGGCGTTGGCGACGGGGGCTCTGTGAAGCCGGCGGCGGGGGCTGCTGCCTTCCCTTTGTCCCAGCCCGCCGAGAGGCTGCGCTCGGCGATGGAGACCTAGCAGCGCCGCCGCCGCCACCACACCCACCCCAGCCCGTCTGCCCGGGGAAGATGGAGCTGGGGGGCGCCCACTTCCAGGCCCCGTCCGGAGGCGGGGGTCCCTGCCCGGAAATGTTGCAAGTAGCCGAGGAGGCTTTCCGAGGCGGGCAGTTCGCGCTGGCGGCCGAGATCCTCAGCTCGCAGCTGGCCGAGCTGCCTCAGCCCGAGCGAGGCCTCTGCCTGCGTCAAGGGGATGCGCTGGCCCGCGCAGGGCGCATGGCTGAGGCGTTGGAGTCCTACAGCGCGGCCGCTCGGCTGGCCCGGCTGCGGCCCGAGGAGTTGCGGGAGCTGGCCGAGAGCTTCGCCCTCATCATCCGCGAGAAAGAGCTGCGGCTGCCTCCGGGGCCCGGAGGGGGCGACCCGCTGGGGGACCCCGCCTGCTGCCGCCCGCCAGAGCTCTTGGGCTGCCCCTCGTGTCTGCGGCTGCTCTGCGAGCCGGTGACTTTGCACTGCGGGCACACCCACTGCAAGCGCTGCGCCCTCAACGGCGGAGGGGAGTGTGCGCGGTGCGCTGCCCGGTGCTCGGCCCCGGTCTCCGGCGGGGCGGCCCCGCTAGCAGCTGGGCTCCGCGTGAACGTGGTCCTGGGCAACTTGCTGGAGAAATGGTTCCCGGACGAGAGCAGAGCGCGCCGGCTGTGCGCCGAAGGGGACGCTTTGTGGGAGACGCAAGAGGTGGCGGCCGCGCTGGAGAAGTACAACCAGGCCCTGGAACTCGGTGAGTGGTCGCCTCCACACACGCGCGCGCATTTTCTTGTCTCTTCCTCCTATTTTAGCCACAGACTAAACTGCAAGTGCCAAAATAACATCAAAACGTATTTCCGTGACACCTTTATAGCTCGACACGTGCGCCGGCTGTGTGCCCTGCAGCAGGCCGAGTACCAGTTTCTCTCGCCCCCATTTTCATCGGGGAAGCCGATTAGTGATTTTTCTGCTAATGGCGAGGAGTGGGGGGCAAAGGGAAGCCCTGTGTGAAGTCATCAGGCTTTCGGGATTCAGTGTCGCAGCACAGGGAGGGTCCAGATGTTATGAAATTCAGCCAATAGTGTTAGTACTCGGATTGTTAAAACTGAGATCGCGTCATTCTGTTCTGAACCTCACTTCATGCTACAGCCAGGTTTGGTCCTGAGAGCTGCGTGGTTTGGGCATGCAGGATGCCTGTGTGACAGTAAAGGGCTGTTTGATCTGGGAATGTCAGGAGGAATTCTACAACAGGGTCTTCTTTTGAGAGGAGGGTACCTCTCTTAATTGCAACTTCCTGCATTGACCATCTGGTGTCTTTGTGCCATATAAGTAGTGGAGGAAGTGTGATTTTTTCTAAAACTTAAGTGTAACTGTATTTTGTGTGTTGGGGCGTAAGCTCTGTTTGTGGACATGTTGGAGCTTCAACATGGATATTGGATGTCTTTCCCATTCCCCTTGATCTTGTGCTTCCCAGGCACAGTATGCTTGTTGCCTTGCATCTACTCTAGCTGTGCACAGCAGTAGCAGGTAATAACTGGTATGACATGCCCAACTTGGCAAGCCTTTTAGAACACCTGCAGACCAGTGCCTGTTCTCTTTATTTTGAATATCAAGAACAAGCAATTCTCTCCCTTCTCTTATTTACCTTAGGGTCTCTCTCTCTCTTTTAAACAATACAGGGCAGTGTCACCCATTACATAATTTGCTGCAATAGCTTTTAATTGTATCCTGTTTGGTACTTTGCCTTATAAATGCACATTTGAACAGATAGACTCACAAAGTATGCTGGTAACTCGGCGATTACATTTATCTTAGATTGACATGGGGGTTGCGGACTTGGGAGTATTGTGGAATGCCATGCTTCCAGGACTTGGCACTTTCTCATTGTACTGTGAAGTTTCACAGATCAGCCTGATCACCTGGAAGGCGGTGGGGTGGGGTAGGGTGGGGATGACTCTCTTTCAAGATTTAAGAGTGCTGCAGTGGGTACTTTAGAGCTTTCACAGATATGCCACAAGACCCCTTTCCCTGTTGATCTTAATAGGGTAGGGAGTTTCTGTGTGAGAGAAGCTGTCTTCATACCTTTCATACATTTAGGTATAATAGAGGAAATGCAGGGCTTTTTTCCCTGGGGGAATGCAGCAGAATGGTGTTCCGGAACCTCTTAATGGAAACAATTCTCAAAGAGTGTTTAAAAGTTCATGAGGGGCACCTGTGTGTTTCTCCATATCTTGAGAATTTTGGCACCTCTTTTTCCAGAAAAAATCCCTGAAAAATATATTCAAATTCACACTACAGAAAATAAAATTAGGGCAGAAAATTTGGCTTTGCATTGTCACACCAACTATATTGTAGCCCCCCTTCCTCAGTAAGTTCTCTTATTTTCAAAATACTTGTTCTGTTGCACATCATAAACTAGCACTTTGGAACCCAAATCCTTCATACAAAACAAGGTTGTTGTAAGGAAACAATGGAGGAGAGGGGAACAATGTAAGCCAGGAGTCCTCAGTGTGATGCCCATAGGCACCTTTTCTAGTGTCCATCAAGTGTTTTAAGGGAGTGGGTGGGGGCAGATAGGGGTTTTGCCCTACCTGGCCCCGCCCACTTCCTTATAACACTGATTGACTATTGGAGGTTTGATTGGCTGTGCAGATTTTTTTTAAATGTTTCTTTGGCGGCATCAGCCAGCACAGCATAAGGCTGTGTGCTGTGTTACTGAAGTTAAGCTGTTGCAGTCATTTTGTGGAATGCTCCACCTCCTGTGGCAGCCAGTTTGTTTGCGTGCTCACCCATGGTGTCAGAATTTCAGATGTGTCCACAGGCTCAAAAAGGTTGGAGAACTCTGATGAAGGCCACTTTAAGTAGCCACAGGGGAGAAAGGAATGAACTGTCCAGCAATTGTAACCGGTGAAGGTTTGATTTTGGGGCTGATAACATTGTACTGGTCACTCCCTTTCAGCAGTAGCTTTAGGCCTCTATTTATTTATTTTATTTATATCTCGCCCTCCCTGCAAAAGCACGCTCAGGGCAGCTTACATGTTTCTGGCCATATGTGGTGAACGCTGGGATCCTGAGAGAGGTTACTTGTAGAAGTAAAAGTGATAAAGTAGCCAGCTAAACTGCTTCCCAGTTACCACGTTGAAGTAATTGGTAACCACTGATTTTCTGGAAGGGTTATGAATCCCTAAATGATTTGGGATTTTCTTTCACATGATTGTTTATATTCAATAAACTTTTTAAAAAATACATTGATTTTATGGGCTGTATAAATGTATTTGCTTACTTAATTTATATTGTCTTTGTTGCTAAGACTCAAGGAGGATTACAGGATATAAGACAATGCAGGCAGACAATATAAGACAACCAGTGAACAGTGTAATAAGACCAGGATTAAAGTATCAGAGAACAATGTAAACCAACAACCTATCTAAGGCAAGGTATACTATAAACAGTACCGAGAGCGGATTACAAGGTATAAGACAGTGCAGTAAAGGCAGGTGATACCTACAGCAGTCATCGCAGCAGATGACAATCCTATTCCATTATAAAGACACACTCCTTTACTGTTCCATTCCCTTTTTGAAAATGCATTCCTGAAGATTTTGGTTTTTCATGTTCTGTGGAAAAATGCAAGCATGGCAGCTTTCTTGACCACCTTAGGCATGCTGTTCTGCATGGTGGGAGCTACCACTGAGAATGTATATGAACAGGAAGTTGTCAGTCTTTCCCATTTGTAATATAATACCTTTGAAAGGCTCTGCTTGGATGAGCAAAGCTGTCACACTAGAGCAGGGGTGGGCAACGGTAGTTCTCCGATGTTTTTTGCCTACAACTCCTATCAGTCCCAGCCATTGGCCATGCTGGCTGGGGCTGATGAGAGTTATAGGCAAAAAACATCTGGAGAGCTACTGTTGGCCACCCCTGCACTAGAGCATAGTGTGAAAGAAGGTCTTGCAGGTATGCAGGCCCAAGGCTATTAAGAACTTTGTAAGTAATAACCAGAACTTTGAATTGAACTCAGTAAGTTATTGATAACCATTGGGTTGTTTGTAGAATGGGTGTGACATGCATGTTATGCCAGGTGTCCTATACCAACTGGAGTTTTCAAGTTCTCTTTAAGGGTATATGAGATTAAATTAAAAATAAATGCCTAATCTAATAAAGCAAATTTAACAGTCTACACAGTGTGTGATGTACATGTTGCACACTTCCTATCAATCATATTTTTATCCTGCCCTTTCTCCAAGAAACTCAGGGATCTGCGCTTCTGCCTTTTTTACCCTCACAAGAGTCTCCTGAGATCAGAGAATGGACTGGACCGAAGTCACTCACAGTGCCCTCTTAGGCAGAGTTATAGCCCTCTGAGCTCATTGGCAGGTATATAATTGTTTTAGGTCCATCTGTTGGGAATAAAAGGAAATATCTACCTGTGTTAGCCTATTGACACACCAGCGAACTAAATGGGTTCTGCTTGGCCAGTCACGCCCGGAGGAAGCAAAGCTCCCTGCAGAACTACCAGTGCCTCCATTGGTTGCATGGAGATCTGACCCTACGTGCTAAGCAGAACATGTCACTTTTGGTGCATGTATTGATGATTGCCTACCCCAACCTATGGCATTCGGGAGTGACACTGTAGACATATCTAAGATGCATTTCAGTGCTGAAAGGGCACTGTAATCTCCATGAGATGAGTGACTCAGGACTTCTTTGTTCGTGAATTGCTGCAGGTGGCATATAAAACTAGGATAAGATGTTAGATTATAGTTTTAAGGCTTTCGCCTGCCTTGACATGTAAACTTTATAATTTCTGAAATATGCCAATCATTACAATTTTATATGCTAACTAATTTATAAAATCATGAATTTTATATTTCTGAAGCAGCAAAGTAAGTCTTGGCTAAATAAGAAAGTAAGTATTGCATTGCATATATTTCAGTGTTTGCCAACAGCATTTTTCTGGGAAAACACTTTTTTTTCTTCCCACAGCTTCAGGATTTGCAGAAATTTTACATTTCTAGCCTCATCATTCTTCAATATATGTCATATGGACAAGGTGAATAAGACTTAAATGCTACCTAACATTACTTATTATTTGCTCAAGCACAGGATAATGTGATGCTAAAAGAGTGGGCGCATGAAAATGCACTTTGCTTCCCACAGGTTAGTCTGTGTGGTAGATGAGCCTGTATGATTAAATGTGTGAGGCAGCAGTCTGTTCAGTGGAATGGAAATGAAAACAAGAACCAGCTTAATCACACTGCATCAAGTTATCAACAGTGAAATACTTTACTGCCTTGCAGTTTATGACTCATCCTGCAGCATTTCGAGAAAAAGCCTTTTTCTGGTCTCTGATGAAAGGGGCCTTATGTAAAATGTATTGTAGCATTCCTGATCTGAGATAGGAGAGACATATTTCAGACCACCTGTACCTCTAATCTCGACATTGCAAAACATCCACTGCAATTTTAACTGTTGAAATAGCTTGCTTTGGTTTTAGTCAAAGCTGTCAACATTTTGCTGGTTTAGGGGCAGCAACACAGAGGAAGTAACATCCAGCATCAGCAAGCAGTGATTGTATCTGGTGGTCTCCTTGAAGCTACGTTTGCCACCAAGTATACATGCAGTCCAAGCTCTGCTCACGACCTGAGTTCGATCCCAGTAGAAAGTGGGTTCAGGTAGCTGACTCAAGGTTGACTCAGCCTTCCACCCTTCCGAAGTCAGTAAAATGAGTACTCGGCTTGCTGGGGGGAAAGTGTAGATGACTGGGGAAGACAATGGCAAACCACTCTGTAAAAAAGACTGCCATGAAAACGCTGGGATGCGATGTCACTCCAGAGTCAGAAACAACTAATGCTTGCACAGGGGACAACCTTTACCTTTATACATTCAGCAGCACATTACAGCTTCTTGAGGAGTGTACCTGTGTTGTTGTTTTTTATATAGGTGTGTGTGTTGTGTTATATGAAATTTGTAGGTGTAAATCTAAAAATGTAATATGGTACCAGGTGAAGAACTTGGAGTAAAAACCCATGTGAATATGCCAATACAGTTCTTCTGTAATCCTGCCACTGCTGAAGAAGCAAGTTAATACAGCTGCAAAAAGTGTTTTCTTCTGGTTTGTCAAACCCAAAAGATGGCACCTTACCTTGACTCAGCTGATCTAGCTATCTGGATCCATGCCACGGTAATGTTGATAGACTACTGTATTGCACTCTACATGGGTCTGCTCTAAAAGTCTACTGCAATTGATACATAATGTCACAACATGGTTATTAACAGAAGATAGATGGAGCAGGTACTTTATACCTATTTCCTCTCTCCATCGGCTATCCATCAGCTGTCAAATTCAGCTCAAGGTATCAGCTATCCCATATGAAGATCTGTATGGCCTCTGTATGTTCTGTGTTTTGCCATGACAATTCACTCATTTCCTCAGGGCCTTCTTCGATATTTGTGTAATGGCTGACTTGTGAGAATGACACCTATGCATAGATGAATTGTCCCTCTGTGTGTTCACAAAACAATGCCCTCTGTCATAGGGAGGGAGTGTACATGTGAACATATCCTCCGCACATAGGAGCCATCCTCATAAGTCAGTGATTGCTGCACTTGAACCTTCACAATCATCTTGTTGTAAATAAGGCAGATCTACATTGTGATGCCTTGTTCTCTGAGTATAATGCAATTCCATTGCAACATATGCCCATTTGTAAAATATAAGTGTGACCAATAAAGGGGAGAAAAACACAACCTGACTGCACAAGTTTCCTTCTTGGAGACTTCATGACATTCTTCAGGCTCTAACCAGTCCTCCATTTGAGCCTCAGAGGAAGGTTTCCCTGAAGTTCCTTATCCTGAAGGTACTTTTCCTGGTAGCTGTTATATCAGCAAGACATGTATCCGAGATAGGTGCTGTTTCCATCTGAATGAACTTATGCATCTTCTGTGAGGACGTGGCGGTTTTGCACATAGATCCCGTCTTCATTCCAAAGATCAACACAACTTTTCACAGCTCACAAGAGATATATTTGCCATCCTGCCAGAAGCCATTTTATCCTAGAGAGAAGAATTGGACCTCGCTTGACCTTTGCAGAGTTCTTCGCATTTATATAAAAAGGACCAAGTGATTTAGGAAATTGGATTCCCCTTTTGTGAATTTTCATACAGCAGGCAAGAGAAAAAGGGCTCCTAAAGCTGCACTAAGCAGATGGCTAAAGGAGTGCCTTCTTTGGCATATGAATCTCAGGGTCTTCAAGTCCCAGAAGGGATCACAGCTCACTCAACAAGAAGTACTTCTGTGTCAGCAGCGTTTGACACAAATGCATCTATTGCAGATATCTGCAAGGCCACTACCTGGGCCTTGGTGTCAGCATTTCTTAGGCACTACAAGATGGACTCTGTTGCCATGGCTAATGCAGCATTTGGACAGAGAATCCTATAGATAGTGGTCTAGTCCTACTGTTATCTCTATGCTTGGCAGTCCATTTTCCCTCCCTGGATCAGATGAGCTCTGTAACACCCCAAGTGTATCAGAGTGTTCTCCTCCCCTCTAGAGAAAATGCAACTTGCTATGAAGGTCCCTTCTTCTCAAGGGCAGGGAGTACACTCCAGATCCACCCTATTTGGAGAGTCTCTGTTCAGCCTATTAAGCTTCCTTAAAGGGGAACTGACTGCCAATCTCTATGTTCATTGTTCTTTCACTGTTCTAATAGTTTATCTTTACCTTTATGGTTTGTTTCATAGGGTTGCCTGTTGTCTGTTTGTTTGTTCGGCATGCATTGTGGACTGTTATCAGCTGTGGAAGTCTCCAGACTGAAGGTGGACTCCTCTTCCCCCTGGAGATGGAAAGTGTCCTGTCTCCAGGGATTGTGGGAAGAGGAGGCCAAGTGTATCAAAGTGTCCTCCTCACCCTTGAGAAGAAGAAACTTTCACAGTTAAGTCCACTGTTCCATACTAGGTGAAGAGCTCCCTGAAATTAAGCATAAAGGAATTCTAAGCATAACTTTCTAAACCTATGACTTCAGTGACTCTAGAACTCTACTTAATTGTGCTGTTAGATTGTGAACTTTTATGATGCTTAAGGAAGATACTGGAATAGTCTACTCCCTCTGATTTCTCATAATGTAAAAGTGGCCTGCCAAATGATGTTTCCTTTACATTTTTTAACTCTATAATTATGAGTAAGGTGGGGTAGTGGAAAGAAGGAAAACATTGTTGGGAAAGAAGGCAGAGATAGTGAGTGCTTGATGGGGGACATTTCTAGATGCCACAGTTTGAAGTAGATCAAAAATTGGTGTCACAAAAGGCAAAGCATTCCAGTATATAAAGACTTTTCTTGCCAAGCCACAAAAGAAGAATGTGTTTTGAAGGGGCTGGATGTGCAATAAGACGATGCCAGTCCCCTGGGATATTCCTAGTTTTGCAAGAGGCATGATTCACAGAAGTTGTTTGAACAGGTAAATGTACCAGGATTGCCTGATAGTACTAGTGAAATTGCTGATTGTTTTTTAAAAGCCTTTTCCCTCACCTAAATTGCTATAAATAGACCTCCTGCTAGCTATTGAATTCCTAGACAGCTTTGTGAACTCTGGACTTGCCATTGTGTCTCACAGCAAACACTTGTGTTGCTGGAATGGCAAATAACTCTCTTCTCTTCTTCCCCTAGTTTTCGTTAAGTGTCCTCAGTATGTGAGGACAGTATGTCCTCAGTATGTGAACTGCTGTACCCTAACCATTTTTTTTAATTTCAAGTCACAGCCGACGTATGGTGACCTCATAGGGTTTTTAAGGCAAGAGACATACAGGCTTGCTATTGCCTGCCTCTGCTTGGGCTCTCCAGGTCAGGGGCAGTCTTACCATAAGCAGAATAAAATATAACAACTGAAAAAGGCTAATGTTGGTTATTGGTTGGTATTTTGTTTTCTGTGGGTTTGTTTTCCTTAGTATGAATATGCCTGCCTATTTTGCTCAGTTTGGGAAGGTAGACTAAAATTGCTTGGGCAGTAGTACTGGTGGAAAGAATTGCTATTTGGTACCCACCAAGTCTTTTTAAAAGGTTGTTTGCATTTGAGTGTTGTTACTCTGTGTGGCTTCCTCATAGTGACAAGCTAAAAAAAACCCTGCACTGTACATCCGGTGGTATAGTTGGCCAATGTAATATCTGGCGCTCGCACAATAAGAAAGAAAAGTAGTTGCTGAAGTATTTGGGGAAGTGCAAAGAAACACTGAAAAATCAGTAGCGTCTGCGAGGAAGAGCAGAGGTGAGCTGTTGAAGCATCATGGTTAGAGAGTGAAGTGGAAAACCCTTGAAACAAATCTCTCCTTGTCCCAAACTCACTAGGTGGCTATTGTTTATTGCCTCCTTCTGCAGGGTTGGAGTAATAATAGCAGCTGAGGAAATGAGGATCCTATAACCATTGCTTATACCATTTCTGTAAAGCTTTTTGAGAGTGCTGTATAAGTGTGATGCATTTCTTAGAAAGTTGTAATAAGGGCTATTGAGCTGTATTGTTGGTCCATTTTTGATGGAGAAACTGATTTTTTTTAAAAAAAAAAAGTTTAAAGGGTAAGATATTCTGTCATGCCAATCAGCGTATGTGTGTGCTTGTGAGGGCTTCAGCTTTTGGAAGGCTTAGTCCCTCTCAGCGAGTTAGTGGCCTCTTTTTGCATAACCCTCTGCTCTTTTGCAGTAATCTGCCTGTTTCCTCTACGTCACATATAGTTGAATGAATTCTTTATTACAGCTATTTGATCATTAGTACAGCTTCAGAAACAAATGCTGTGGCCAGTTGGAATAGAGCATTTCAATCCATTTGTTGATTGCCTTTTGGAAGAGTCTTAAGGTTAAATGCTTAACATATCCAACATGTCCCAGAAATAATAGTTTGCATGGTCATTACTGTTGACCTTTTTGCTCTTTTTTTACTGTACTCCTTTTTGCTCTTTTTGTACTCATGTGAAAATATGGTTTAGCCAATTTTACTTCTCGTTTTCATGGTTAATATGAATTTATATTTGGAGTTCAGATTTTGGTGGCAACTTTAAATACTACAGTAAAGAAAGAGCTTGACATAAATGTTTTGAATTCATTATTAACCGTGATATCTGCATTAAATGTAATGATCAGAATTGATAATTACAATTAAACACTCAATTTTCATTCAGGACCATTCATCACCCATCTGGCAAGATTCTAGAAATTTCAAGGAGACACTGTATAATATCGATGTCTCAGTTTATTTTTACTAGGAAGAGAAATTTCAGAGTTTTGTTCCATAAGTCTATGTTGACTGACAGAGATTAGTCAATACCTTATTATGTGTTATGTAAGTATTTGTTATGTGAAATCTGATAATTCCCTCTTCAGAGATTGCTGTT
Source organism: Heteronotia binoei (assembly GCF_032191835.1). Taxonomy (NCBI): domain Eukaryota; kingdom Metazoa; phylum Chordata; class Lepidosauria; order Squamata; family Gekkonidae; genus Heteronotia; species Heteronotia binoei. The sequence goes on from NC_083225.1 coordinate 54,217,754, forward strand.
GAAGAGAGACTTCTGCGTTGACCCAGAACTGGCAATTTTGAGGGCCCTTTCATGAACATAGTGTTGGGAAATACTGATATTGTACATGTATTCTTTAAAATATAGAACTTGAGACAGAGTGACATCATCTGTTTTAGAGTTGCCAGGTACTCCCTGGCCAGGGGCAGGAAATGTGTGTGAGTGTGGGTAGGGCTGTCAGATCCAGGTTGGGAAACTCCTGGAGATTTGGGGATGGACCTCCGGGAGGTCTGGACCCTCAGTGGGGTACAGTGCCACAGAATCCATTTTCTCCAAGGGAATTGATCTCTGTAGCCTGGAGATAAGCTGTAATTCTGATGGATCCCCATGCCCTACATGCAGGATGGCATCCATGTGTTCTATATGCACTCCATTGTCTCTTTAGCATCTCAGTTCTTTCCTCTCCCAATGATATGTGTATGAAATGATGATGAAAACGTGTGTTAGAGGAAATGAAAATAAAATAGCCTGCATACAGAACCCAATGGACACTGTCATTCTCTCTTTCTGTTTCGGAACTGGACCAGTGCCTTGCAGTCAGAGGCTTGGATCCACCATAGTGTGACTTCCTCAATGGTGTGTGATTTCCTTGGCTCCCTCCCCTTTTGCTTCAGCCCAAAATGCTCCCCTAAAGATTGCTTCTGTGGGATTGGGGAACACCACAGAGTGGCATTTTTAAGCTGCAGCAAGAAATGGAGGCGAATAAGTCACATTCCAGAGGCAGAAATCCTTCTGGCCGTAGAAATGCTCCAGTGGATCCAGCACAGAGAGCTAACTTCTCCAACCATCCTTCATTATGATCTGTGTCTAATGTTAATAGTTTGGCATGTCAGAATGTTTGTTGTCACATGCTTAAATCAGTTGAAATTTGAAGTTTCTTATTTTTTTAAATCTCTTTTTTTATCTGTGCAACATTTTTTCTATTGTGTTCCTTGTTTTTACAAGCAAAAGAAGGCTAAATAAAGAACCGTATCTAAAGACTGTGTTTAAAATATCACTTGGGAGATGGAAGCACTTATATAATTTGACCCTCTTTCCTTGATAACCTATATATAAATATTGTTCTCTCGGCAATGGAATGATGTCCCATATTTTATGGATTAAGGATCACTGGCATACTTTGACCTCACAAGCTTGTCTTACCCTAGCCTAGAGATTAGGTAAGTTTCTAACACATATGTGCTTATTTTAGTAGAGCTGTTTTGTCACCTGATAGAAATGATTTGCCATTTTTATGGAGCAACATTTTTAATGTTGGCTTTGAAATTAAATATATATATATATATAATCTGAGTAGCAGGCCTATGTCAAGGAATCTGTGAATTATTTCCAGTAAAATGACCATTGGTACTTACTGTGAAGGGTCATTCTTCTCTGAGTACAGGAGGACATCTTGGGTGCTTTCCACCATCTTGTCGGGGAGGCAGGAAATAAAATAATTCCTCTTCCTCTTCCATGACACTGGAGCACCCAGATCTCCTCAGTTGGGATATTCCGAGAAGCAGTTTCTAGATTATCAACCTTACTCAGAAGAATTAAACAGTAATAACAACAAGTTAAGATGCAACAAGCATAACAGAAAGAACTGTAAAGCAACAAGAAAAAAATGAAATAGATATAGATATGGCAGAACAGACCCTAGTATGAGTGGTGCAGCGTGGTGGGCAAGATGTCCTCCTGTACTCAGAGGAGAATGACCCCTCACGGTAAGTACCAATGGTCGTTCTCCCTCTGAGTCGGAGGCCATCTTGGGTTCTCTTATAGCAGTAGATTAATGACTGGGTGGGGCATCGCTCTCTTCTAGAAACACATGTTGTAACACTTTTCTACCAAATGCTGCTTCTGCTGAACTGTAAGTGTTTAATTCGTAGTGTTGAACAAATGTTGAAATAGAAGACCATATTGCAGCTCTGCACACTTCATCTACTGAAGCATATTTGTTAAAGGCTGCATTAGTTGCCGCACTTCTGCCTGAATGTGCTGTAATCCCTCTGGGTGCTTCTAATTTCATTGCTCTATATGCTTCCGTGATGCATTGCTTAATAGCATAGCTGATGGCTGATGTTGACATCTTCTGGCCCAATCTTGGTTGTGTAACATTGATAAACATGGCATCCCTCTTCCGAATTGGTTCAGCCCTGACTAAATATGTCTTCAGACAACGTCCAACATCTAAGTTGTGCCACATTCGCTCCCTGGGATGTTTAGGATCTGGGCAGAATGATGGCAAATGCAGTTCCTGGGATTTGTGAAATTTAGATACAATCTTGGGTTGAAAGGTAGGATCTATAGGAAGGACCACTTTGTCTTTGTGAAAAATACAGAGTTCTTTCTTTACAGACAATGCATTAATCTCTGAAACACTTCTCGTTGATGTGATTGCTATCAGGAAAATGGTCTTCAAATGTAGCCATCTTAGAGAAATGTCCTGTATAGGCTCAAAGGGTGATTTTGTGAGTGCAGACAAAACAGTGGAAATCTGTGAGTCTGTGGAGGGCACTTGAGTGTGGCCCCCCCTTAAAAATCTCTGTACGTGTGTGTGCCTGGAGACATCTTTTCCCTGGAGACATCTTTTCCCTGTATCAGTCCCAATACAGATGATAATGCTGCCACTTGTCTACATAAAGTGACTGGTTTCAGACCAGATTGTAGTCCATCTTGTAAGAATTCAAGATGTATTGAATTGATGGGTTTAGTGGATCCCTTGCTTTTCAGTATTATAGTTATAGAGGAGTAAGGCTGAAAGTGAGGAATTAGGTAAGAAATAGAAAAATAAGACTAAATTGCTTCCTATCTGTTAGGAGCTAAGCTAATTAGTTGCTCTCCCTTTAGAGGCAGGAGATCTGGGTGCTCCAGGGTCATGGAAGAGGAAGAAGAATTATTCTATTTCCTGCCTCCCTGACAAGATGGTGGAAAGTACCTGACAAGATGGTGGAAAGCACCCAAGATCCGACTCAAAGGGAGAATGGCATTGATAACTTTAAGTGATTATACTGCCTAAAGGTGGTTAATGTGGTAAGCGGAGTAAACCTCTAATTGTAGGGGGGTTAACTATGAAGCCCCTCATATTTATTTTGAATTGGATGCACTGTCCTCACTGATCCTCACATTAAAAAAGTATACCCTTCCATTTGAGTAAGGGAAAGGACAATGTGAGAGGAAGATCTCCTGGTATAACGTCTGTGGTGCCATGCCTGTAGATTAGCACTTCTAAACATGCAAAGCTGTGTATTTTGGCTGCTGAGGAGCGTGAGGTTCATAGTTTCTCCTGCATCCTGACCTGAATTAGATAATGCATAAACTACATTTTGTGCTCCTAAACAATCTCTTGCTGCATTCTTCTGTAGTGTTACTACAGCTTCAGAGAGAACTAAATTATGTGAGGCTATGCATTAACATGTTTGCTTTCAGCATCACATAAATCAAATCCTTGGAGAAATACCTGACTTAAATGTCAAGATGTACTAAAGTCAAGCCAAGAACCTGAAAGTTGCCAGCTTAATTCCTCATCCCTAGACTTCTGCTCCTGATGCTCATGTGAATGGTCTAGTTGAAGTTGAATGTGCTATTGAAGTCATCTCTAGTTCTTTCTTGCCTGAGGAATGGATCCTCACTACTATTAGCAATGTAAATTTTGCCTTTTAAAGCAACCATTTAAACTGTCAAACATTCTATCATTTAAATATTAACAAACTCACAATCTGTCTAGCCTACATAAATAATCTTATGTATTACCAGCTCTGCTACTGAACTGGTGGGAGAAACAGAAAATCAACAAGCACTCAAGGAAGCCCAGTGGAAATCTGTAGACTTCTCTGTAGAGTAGATGTTTATTTTTACATTACAAACACTAGCCAGATATGAAGCGTCAGCCTGAGAATGTAACATAAGTTTTCACGCACACATTAAACTTTGACTTGAATTTGTTTATTGGCGTCACTCTTAGCCAGTTCAGTCCTATGCAGCTACTTGGGAAAAAGCTGATAGAAATCAGTAGCACTGATTTCTGTGGAAATATGTCTTCCATTTCTGGGGTGGGAACCAGAAGAAAGCCCACAGGAACCCTCTTGCAAAGCAGTAGTTCAGAGCAACAGTTAAGGAGTGAGGAACAGTTGGAGCCATTCCTGCAACCAAGTACCAGGAGCACCAGGCATCCAGAATCTAGATTCTGTCCTTGCCTCTCTCCACATTTGCTGAGAAAGAGAAAGGAGGGAGCTGTTGCAGTCATTCTGAAGAAGTGTACATGTTCTTCCTTGTTCCCACAAAGAAAGGAGAATCTAGCTGGAGATGACCAATATGCTCAGCAGGTTGTTTAAATGATCTGGCTTGGATAGCCCAGGCTATCCTTATCTCATCTTCTCTTGGAAGCTAAACAGGATCAGCCCTGGCCAGTATTTGGATGGGAGACAATCAAGGAATACCAGGTTCATGACCAAGAGGCAGGCAGTGGCAAAACCACTTCTGAACAACTCTTGCCTTGAAAACCCTACAGGGTCACCAGAAGTTGGCTGCAATTTGATGGCTAAGAAAAAATAATTTTTTAAAATGTTCACAGCAATATACAAATGGTAAATGATTCTTTATAATCCTGTTTAAATATTTACTATTTTACATTGTTAACTCTTCCCTCTTGCTTAAGACATTTACCCTACCCAACTCTGGGTGCATTCACACTAAACTAGATAATGCGTTTTGCAACTGGATTTTTACTGTGTAAGAATAACAAAAATCAAGTTGCAGAATGCAGTATTTAGTGTAGTGTGAACACATCCCCTGGCTGTTCTTTGATAGTAGAGAACAAAGCTATGTATTTTCTTATATGGTGCTATTATTCTCTACAGACTTTCTGCTTTTAACTCTTATTGTTTTTCAACCCATTCCCCAGCCCTGTTCTGCCTTTCTAGCTTTAGATTCTTGTTCCAATCTATTAATTACATTTTCCCCATATTTCCTTGAAGGTGCTCCTTGTAACATGTGAAACTTGCATCCTCCCTTGATCTTCACACAACCTTGTGAGTTGGGATCAGCTGAGAGAAAGTGACTGCTTCAGGGTCACTTGATGAGCAGGGAATTGACACCGTCACTTATAATAATAATAATAATAATAATAATTTTTATTTCTATCCCGCCCTCCCCGCCGAAGCAGGCTCAGGGCGGCTCACAACATAAAATACACATTACATCCATTATACTTATAAAAACATAGTTAAAACAGTTATAAATTATTAAAATTAACATGACAATATGGCGTTATAAACATTAGATAGACTTACTCCATCTACTGCACCAAAGTGACCGTCATCCATCTGAAAATGAACGCTGGGTTAATTTTTTAAAAAATTAATCATGGCCTCACCCCTTGTCTTTCATTCATGACTAGCTATTTCACTTCCTGCTAAGATCAGATCTCACCATGTTTTCCCACACCCAGGAATGATATCTCAGTCATATTTAATATATTTATGGGAAATGAGCAGCATTTTGCAGTTGCTATCCAAATGCAGTTTTACAATTGCATACTCAAGATCAGCCTAAAATCTCAAAGCTGGAAGGAAATGGTGGTAGATAATTTGTTCTAGCAAATACGTGAAGTAAAACTGTGCAGATAAGAATTTGGAAAAAGTCAAAAAGCTGACAATATTGGCTGCTTTTACCCCCAAAGCCCACTCTCCCCAACTTCTGGATTTCCTACCCACAAGTGTAGTGAATTTTATTTCTGTCAGATGTGTTAATCACTAATTAAAATTAACAAAAGGTCTTGCAAAAAATTTGTTGTTGCATAAACTTCCATGAGCCTAAGCCCACTTTATAAGATATCTATGAAATATCCAGGTGACAGAAATACATGCACTTGACAAAGTGGGCTCTAGCTGACATAAGTGTATGCAACAATAAATTTCTTAGTCTGTTGCATACTAATACAGCAAAAAGTCTGGTGGCATTACAGACTTAACACAGCTACCTTTCTGGTATTCGTGACTGAAATATCATGCTTTTCATCAACAGAGAATATAGTTCTTTGTACTTCTTTTATGTAAAGATAAGTGATTTCTGTAAAAAAAAAAAGAAGAAGAAATATATATAGGCTTAAAAATACTCCCAAGTGTTGGATGTGTAGCACATGTTGAAACTGGATGATGTGACCTTAGGAGGGAACTGATCATCCCACTCCTGTTCCAAAGCAATTGTATATCAAATTTGCTTGTCTCTGAAATTTGCTCTTGGAGTTAGTGCAGTTAGTGCACTTTCAAGGGGAAAATATCATAGAGTGGGAGTTAGTTACCTAGAGACTGTCATCAGCTCCCCTTTTTGTTTTAAGAAAATTCCTCTGATAAGGTGATGTGAACTATCTAGGCTCCTTTGTTGATGAAGTCTACTACAGAACTCCCCCCCCCAATAAATAAATAAATAAATAAATAAATAAATAAATAAATAAAAGTAGTGCTAACTGGAAGCATGGAAGTATAGCCATCTCTCCTCCGTTACCCTCATTCTTGCAGTCTTTCCTCTCCATGTGGCTGTCCTTTGTCCTGTTGTATTGTATAATGCTGCCTTCCTTTTCAGTGGCTGCCTCTTTCTATTGGGCATACCAGTATGACCATACCCACTAGCACTTGGGAAGACTATGCATTCTGTTTGTGGAATCCAAAATAGAATCTGTTGGCTTGAGTAGACTTAGAGCAGTGTGCTTAGAATTGTGCTGTAATTAACACAAGAGTGGACTGTACAGAGTCAGTCTTGAGAATGGCTGTAGAATGAACATTATTCCTAGATGTGTTTTCTCAAATTAGAACAGCAAAGAAGCTTGTGGTACATACAGCTTAACCACAAGCAAAAGGTTTCTGCAACTCTTACTTGGTTTCATTATTGATCAGTAACCTGCAGTCCTTTGCCTTCTGAAAGGCATAAGTAAGAGAGAAGATATACAGTTTATCAAAATGGAATAGGGGTCCTGTTGAAGTACTAGCTGCTTCACAGCCTCATAATCTTTCTGACTGAGGTTGTCAGAGGTGATTTCACATGTGTGTTAGAGAACTCTAGCCATGGTTATGTAGAGAAACCAGGAGTAAGTTCACAAGTGTTTCTCAAATTCTGGTTTTTCTCAACGACTGCCAGTTCCATTTCCTTCTTTCTCAGTTTAGGAGGGCATTGCCCAAGAACAGGCCAGGATTAAACCAGAATGTCTGGTTTCAGATATTATGAAAATGATGGTTAATTTTAAATGTGATTTATCAACTTCATATTCTGGACTCTTGGACCCTACTGAATCATAGTTAGTAGGGTGGTCTGCGTTCAGACAGTCACACTCACCATAGTATCTTGATTGTGGCACAAAAGTTATGGTACTTTGTCCTCAGGGGTATACATCTGTTCTCGTCTATTACAGTTTCTGCCAGTGGGTGAACACTTTTGTTTGTTTGCTTTCTGATCTGTGTTTTGATAGTTGGGTCTGTTTTTCATGTATGTCTTTTGCTCTTGGTTGTAAAGTTTATTTAAAGCATTTATTAACCACCTTTACTCAGCTCAAGGCGGCTTAACAATATAAATAAAATACATAAAATAGACTGTATAAAATACATAAAACAAAATTTTAAAATCACAGTTTAAGATTGCTGTAATCAAAAGTAGTTCTAAGTAATGTCAGCAGCCCCCTTAAGATCAAAAGTGAGGTGACCAAGTATACCTCCCTGGAGAGGTTGTTCCATAATTGTGAGGTTGCCACTGAAAAGGTCCTCTCGTGTACCTGCCCAGTTAGCTTTAATTAGTGGAACAATCAAGATGGCCTCTTCTTGTGATCTTAATTCCTTTTCAGGATCAAATGGGAGGAGATCCAGGTACCCTGAGCCCCCAAGCCATTTATGGCTTTAAAGGTCAAAACCTTGAATTAAGCTTGGGCACAGATTGGTAGCCCATGTATCAGTGTCTCATTGCTTCAACCAGCAGTCTAGCTGCAGCATTCTGCACTAGCTGTAGCTTCTGAACAAAGGTAGCCCCAGTCTAGATGAAACTAAGGCTCTGACTATCCCTGGAATGGTCAAAAGCTGGTCAAAAGTCTCCAGACCATGGTAACCAACTGGTTTTCTAAGATCATTGTGGTGTCAGGAAGCATTCCCAAGCTGGGAAGCTTGCTTTTCAAGGGGAGCATAACCCATCAAAGACAGAGATCTGAAGTCCCAGGTCTTAATTTCTATTAGCACAGAAATGCTCTGTCTTGTCAGGAGTTTCAGCTTGTTTGCCCTCATCGAGCCCATTACTGATTTCAGACACTGGGCCAGAACATCAATAGCATCCTTGAAATTAGGTGGAAAGGAAAGTAGATCTGGGGATCATTAGTTTTATGATCATTTTATAATCTTCCGATTTTAATCCTCAACTGCTTTGGTGGGTCTGATTGGGGAGAAAGGCAGCATACAAATTCTTTACATAATTAAATCATGGTTTTGTGTGATGTCTGAACTGAGACACAGTGCTACACTAAGGCTTCCAAACAAATGCAGCTCAAAATTCCTAACCACCATAATATACATGGCTACACCCAGTGTATCAGGCCCAGCACTTGTGGGGGTCATACAGCTGATCCCACTCAGAAATCTCAGCTCCTTCTGGTCTCTTCCTTCCCTTCTTGGTTCTGCAGGAAAAAAAATGTTTAGTCCTACCTAGAGATTTCCTTATCTTCATCCTTCTGTCTCACAAAACAAATAAATTATTTTTTTCATTCCATGCCTTAATCTATAAATGCACACTATTTTTAAAAAAGTTCAAACCAATCCTCCCTTATTGTCATTTTTCTTCTTCTCCATCCTTTAACTATACTTTCTTTAGTATATGTGGGATAGCCTTTGTCATGGATAAATTATTCAAAAAATGGATAAATTATTCCTTTTGTTAAAGTTTCCCCTGAACATTTACAAAGGTGGGGTACAGTTAGGCTGTCTATAAAGACTCTGATTTCCAAATAGTTGATTCTGCCAGCTGTATATGACTCTTGGGATCTTAGCATGGGGAACTCACATGGGATTATACAGTAGTTCTTAGACCCTCCAGTGTGAGCAGTGAAGCAGTTGGAGTGCACAAACAGTAGAAAAATCATGATAAAGCTGAACACCACTTACTCCTTGATGGAGAAGGGATCTCCTCTTGCCTTTTTATTTTTATAGTCTCATCCAAGTGGTGAAAGAACTGCTACAGTTTAGAACCTGTTTAACTGAGACCCTTCAACCCACAAGAATGTGCTGTAACAGTTTTGTTTACTTAGTGATTACTCAGGTAGTTCTGATGTGGAATCTGCTTTAGGGGACAGGATTTTTAGCAGAAGTGTCCAAAGCTGCACTTGTCTATTTGAACTGAATAAGCTTCAGTTGCTGACACCTGAGAGTGTGGACAGAACATTTGGTATTTGTACTGCTATGTGTCGATCTAGGAGCACGTTGTCTGTGGATTGCTTGTTAAATTTAATTTTTTGTCAACATCATATCTTCGTGGGAGCTGAAGCCTTTTATGAGACCGTTTCTAAACAAGCCTTCTCTTGAGCTCCTCATATTGAAGAATTACAGGCCATTCTCAGTTTTGTTCTTCTTTGCCAAAATGGTTAAATATGGGCTTACCAGTTTCAAGGGTTTCTGGAAGAGACAGATAGAAATGGATCTATGTAATCTGGTTTTGTCTGGATCTTGGGCCACAAAGTGCTTTGGTTGCTTTAATTAATGTTCGGTACACAGGAAGAGGCGTGGGAGGAGAAGGCTATGACTATTTCTCTAGATCTCTCAGTAGCTTTTGATATTGACCGTAGAATTCTTTTAGACCAGTAGTGCTGATTGCTACATGATCTGTTGATTCCAGTGCTACCAAAAGGTGGTTTGGACTGGAGACCAACCTGTTTCTTGTGGGGATTATCCTCAGTTGGTTGCACCACATTTCCCATGCTTTTAAATGTTTTCTTGAAGCTGCTGGATGAGTGCAGTGAGGTGATAAAGATGATGGCCAACTTTCTTTCTGTATCAGCCATTGAATGGCTGCCTGAGGCAAGCCAGTCATTGGACTTCATTCAGGGAGACTGAGCTCACGATTCCTATTCATTGAATGAAGCTCACTTAGGGTTGCCAGGGGCATGCCTGGAACTCCTGGGAGATTTTTTTTGGGAAGGGGCATGGGGGAAAGGATGTCATTGACATGCCTTCTGGCTAAACCCCAGAAGTAATGTAACCAAACAGTGGTGTTAGGAGAAAGTGTATTATATAATTCATGACTTCCTATTTTTAATGTGTTTTTATAATGTTATTTTGAAATTTGAGGACTGCAGCAAAGCTGTACATTACAAAAGAATGAAAATACTGCTGATATGTTTTAGTCTATGCTGCTTCTTTTCTGGATCTTTTCCTGGATGAATAGTGTGAGAATCACCCATCTTTATTGACTTTTAAATCTAGTTGTCGCCCTGCAGTGTACTAATAGTACAGAGCATTGAATAGATGTCCCTGAATTTATGATGGCATCCATTATGATGAAGGAACTATTCATTATTCCAGAAAGAATGATCTTGTGAGCCTGTTACACTGGTGGCCCCTTTCTCAGGGTTAATGCTGGGACAGCATAGCAGTGATCTGTAAAAATAATGCTCAATGTAGCAGTACCAAAAGAATCTGCCACTTGTCTAAGGTGGTACCCTGATGATGTTTTAACATTAGATATTTCAGTGAAAGCACCGCTTAGTAGATAGCATTAGCCAAGTGACCCTGTGATACAATTGAAGCATTCACACACAGTGAGCAGTCAGAAAAGAGCCATGGTGCCTCCCTTTCCACAAGCCTCTGAAGTACTACAATATGCAGTTTGACCAGTGGTAACACAAAGTACCTGACTGTTTTAACAAAAGCGCTAATGTTTTAAGCATGTTTTAAGGAGTTTTAAAAAAATATTTAATTGTGTTTGTCTGCGTCCTTTATAAAGTTTATATCTCTGCTACCTAATCTTAAATAGGTATGCACGTGGCTTGGCCCAACATGGCCCAGCTCAACAAGGTCTCATTTATATCAGATCCAGCCCTCATAACAAATGAGTTTGACACCCCTGTGTATATTTCATCAGCATTTTCATGCTACAAATTTTGAGGGGGTTTTAAATGCTCCTTTTAAACATTGAAAAAGTACCTTGGAAAAAAGGATGGAGGGGAGTTTTTCACCCAGTTTTATTTCTGGGCCTCTAGAAGAAATAAAAGTGTGGAAACAAAATGTTGGACTTTAGTCAGAGATGCTCAGGTTAAGTTTCTCTTTTTTACTGATTGGCACACAGTCTATTACTATCTCTCTCTCTCTCTGCCTGAGTAGTTGTGAGGATAAATGGATGTGTATCCCACCCTCACCTCTCTGGAGAAAGTCTGTGATAATAGCAAGATTGTAGCGCACTTGCATTCCTCTGCTAGTCTTGTAAATGCCATTGGCTAAGTATTGCTGCTAACAGGACTGTAGGAGATTGACTTGAGTGGACATGTTGTTTGTTCAGCATCTAATATTGCTTGAGAATAGCAGTGTGGTTGAGCAAATGGACTTGGATCTGAGATGGAAAAGCCTGTTCTCCTTCAGTGGGGGGAAGTCATCCAGAAGTGGTTAGGCCACGCCTTTGCTTGCGCAATAGGGCTATGCAAATTTCTTTTGTTATGTGTGGCTCCTATCGGAAGGACCCGGCTGACCTTCCAGTTCTGTATAGCCCTGTGCTCGATAGGTCGCTTGAGCTCCTGCTCTAAGCTTAAAAAAAAAAGCGAGCGCGTGGTGCTGTTTACAGGCAGAGCAATGGGAAGAGAGTTTTACAGCAAAAGCATGAGCGATTAGGGAATGCCAGCTGCAGAAACTGTTTCCACGCTGTCCAAGAAGACCGGCAGGAAGAGGCCCCCTCCCCTGTCCGAGGCTTTGGGCGGAGGAGTGGAGGGGCCAACACGGGAGTCAGAGGAAGTAGTGGCGACAGACCCATTAACCCCCAAGGCTTCTGAGGTGAAGGGGGGAACGAGTAAGACTGCAGCTAGCGACGGAACAGCCATCAGGGAGGTTGAGAAGAAGCCCCTGGCAAACAACAGCAGCGGCGACAGGGAGGTTGAGCAGTCCGAGTCTGCAGCCTCCCGCTCCCATCTGCGCCCGAAGAAAGTGTCTAAGAAGTCAGCCGGCAGGGCGGCCAGCAGGAAGGAAGCAACTAGACACCACGGGAAGCAAAAAGGGCCGGCAAGCCCACATGGTGAGCCCATTCCAGCCCCTGGGGGGAGGGCCTGATGAAGAAGTGCCAGAACCGGCCCCAGGGCCAGGCTTAGGTCCTTGGGCAGGTTCGGGAGTGCCTGGGAGTTGAGGGCAGGCTAGCCAACACCTCCACAGCCACTTCAGCCCTTACAGCAGCAGGGGGCAACATGCTACAACATGGCACCCTGCCCCTTCTTGCCCCCACAGTTTCAGCCAGCCCCCCCCCCCCGGTTTTGGCCTATGATGGAGTCCCCTTGGCCCCTTCCTTCCTCATGGGCACCCAGCTTTGGAACATAAGGGGGGGTGACCAGCATAGCAGAGGATCACCCTACTTCAGTGCAGAGGGGAAGGTCAGCATCCAAGGGTCACAGGGGTCGCAAAGACCATGCTTCCCCCAATTCCTCTTCAGGATCAAGGCCCCCCCCTCTAAGAGATCCAGAGGCCCTGCCAGACATGCACAACCAGAAGCATCAGAGGCCTCATGGGAGGAAGTAGCTGGGGCAGAGCGGCTTGCACCTTTAAGTAGTAGCAATGATCGCAGAGCTTGCATCCTCTCTTCTGGATCAGACAGAGGAGATGCTGCATCCTTGAATACTTCTCTGGGAGAGGGAGGATCAGAGAGGGAGAATGGTGAATGGTCAGAGGAAGAATCTGAATCTCAGACCTCCTCATCTAGACTGTTTCATATGGAACACTTTCAGCGATTGCTGTGTAAGGTGATTTCCACATTGAACTACCAGATGCAGGAAACAGAGAAGCCTGTATCCTCAGTTTCAGCTCAAAAGGACACAAGGGGCTTCAAGAGACCATTTCTCCCTTCCCAGACTTCTACAACAATATCATGAAGGCAGAGTGGGCCATCCCTGGAGGCTGGAACTCTTTGTTATCAATGGCCAAGAAAGTCTATATGTTACCAGCAGAGACAATGGAGGACCTAAAGGTTCCCCTGGTGGATGCGCCAGTGGTAGCTCTACATTCTGGAGCTGTTCTACCGAAGGATGGGGAAAATGCTCTGAAGGATACTACAGACTGAGAGAATGAGACAGCTCTCAAAAAAGCTCATGAGGCAATGTCACTAGCCCTGCGTCCTGCAGCAGTACTCTCAAATTTCACTAGAGCCATTGTCATTTAGGCAGACAATCTTCTCCAGAACCCAGATGTCTCACCAGTGGAGCTAAGGAGGGTCCTTTTAAAAATAAAGAGAGCAGCTGAGTTTGCTTCGGATGCATTGCAGGACAACATTCAGTTCTGTGCCAGGGCACAGGCAGCAGGCATCATAATTCGTCACAACATCTGGCTAAAACATTGGAAAGTGGGCACTCTCTCCAAGAGCAGTCTATCTACAGAGAAGTTCTGAGGCAGACTGCTTTTTGGTGAATCAAACCTGGATAAGGTTCTGGTAGAGACAAAGGAAAAGAAAAAGGCCATGCCTTCATCACCTTTCCGTAAGGACAGGGACTACAAAAGCTGGCCTGCACAGTCCTTTCGGAGCTTTCGCTATTCAAGTCGAGGTCAAGACAGCAAAGACTACAGAGGCTTCAGACCATTCAGGTACGGAGCCAGAAACAACTCAAGATAACCCGCATCCTTCAGGAATGACAAGGGTGCCGCAACCAAGAAGCAGACCGCATGACTATCAGATTGGAGGCCGGCTCCAGGCATTTGCAGAGGCTTGGAGCAACACCACCACAGACCGGTGGGTATTGTCCATCATTCATCAAGGCTATAAAATAGAGTTCAGCGCTACCCCACCTTACAGCTTCACACCCTCCCCAGCACCGAAATTAAAAGGCAGACGACTACTGCTACAACACACCATCCAGCACCTATGGGATATAGGAGCAATAGAGGAAGTTCCAGAGAAACAACACTACAAAGGGGTCTGCTCCATCCTATTTGTTGTTCCAAAGAAATCAGGGGACTGAAGAGTGGTGTTGAACCTAAGAGGCTTCAACAAGTGGGTGCAAAAATGGAAGTTCAGAATGGAGTCCCTGCGACATATTCTACAAGTGCTGCAGCAAGGCGACTTCCTTACATCCATGAACCTCAAGGAGGCTTATCTACAAATTCCCATACACCAGGAATCCAGATGTTTCCTCCGCTTTTATTTCCAAGGGCAGCATTTCTGATACAAAGCTTTGCCCTTTGGCCTTTCTTCAGCACCCAGGGTCTTCATCAAGGTAATGGTGGCATTGGTGGCACGTCGTTGCCTGGAGGGCATTCATACTTACCCGTATCTAGACGATATAGGGACCACACAACAGTCATGCATCACACAGAGAGGACAGCTGCCCTCCTGCGCATGCATGGGTTCCTCATCAATGAGGACGAGCAACATGATACCATCGAGAGACCTAGTGCATCTTGGGGCCAGGGTGTGTACATCCCAAGCCACTGTGTTTCTACCAGAGGACAAACAACGAAAGATTCACAACCTGGTGACGGGCATCAGGTCTCAGAGGCAAGCTGACCTAATGCATCTGGCAGCAGTCCAGGGGCTGATGATCTCCTGCATAGACATAGTACCATGGGCACGTTTTCATGCCAGAGCCTTACAGTGGATGCTTCTTCCCTACCAGAAGGACATTGCCAGACAGAGCCACAGATGGATTGTGGTGACAGACAACCTCAAGAGGGAGCTGAAATGGTGGACAATGTAAGTGAATCTGAGCAGAGGGACCAGCTTCCTCCAGCCACAACAGATGGTGATCACAACAGATGCCAGCAAGCGAGGCTGGGGAACGCACTACGGGCATCAGGTAGCACAAGGAAAATGGTCAGAGACCGAAATGAAGCACAGCATCAACTGACTGGAGCTACGGGAGTCAGACTGGCACTGGTAGCCTTCAGCCACTTGCTGAAGGACCGCCACGTTCTTGTGCGCACCGACAACATGACAATGAAGGCCCACATAAACCGGCAAGGGGGCACCAGATCAAGTTCCCTCTTTCAGGAAGCATGAGCTGTGCTTCTATGGGCAGAAGAGAATGTCACAAGCATAAGAGCGGAGCACCTCAAGGGCCAGGCCAACTGCCAGGCGGACTGGCTGAGCGGGGAAGACCTGGACCCGGGAGAGTGGGCCTTGAACAGAGAAGTCTTCATTAGGGTTTGTAGAATCTTCACCCAGATAGTGAACAGATTCAGACTTCCTGTAATGGATCTTCTAGCAACCTTGAGAAACTGTCAAGTGGACCGATTCCTTTCCAGATTCAGAGCCAACTGCAGAAGGGATGGATGTGCTGATGCACCCATGGCTAAAAGGACTCCTGTATGCCTTCCCACCGCCAGCCCTGCTAGGCCGGATTCTGAACAGAATCAGGGAGGAACAGGCAGAAGTACCGCTTGTGGCCCCCTACTGGCCAAGGAGACCATGGTTCTCCGACCTGGTACAGATGGTGACCTCAGAACCATGGAAACTGCCACTCATACTGGATTTATTACACCAGGGTCCTGTGCTACACCCAGACCCAGAATGGTTACAACTGACGGTATGGAGGTTGAGAGGTCAGGGTTAGAGACCCAGAGGTTCCCCAGGGAGGTGGTCGAAATCATGGTTCAGGCCAGGCAACCAGCAACTAGACGGATTTACAACCACACGTGGACAACTTTTACCAAGTGGGCGTATGAAAACAACCGGGACCCATTGCAAGCATCTTACAAGGAAGTGGTGCTCTTTCTCTTTGATGGCTGGAAGTGTGGCCTTCGGCCTAACATTCAAGCCCCAGGTGGCGGCACTGCAGGCCTGTTTGGGCCCAGGGGAAGCTCAAGGGCCTGTCCAAAAACAAGCATGTGAAGAGGTTCCTCTTGAGAACTAGACAGATGGCGCCACCAGTCCGTCACAGGTTTCCCACATGGAGTCTCCCAAAAGTCCTCAGGGCTCTAACAGCACCCCCATTTAAGCCTCTAAGGAAAGTAGAGCTGCGCAGAGGACAAACAAATCATGGAAAGTGCCTTCCTAGTGGCCATAATGTCAGCACAAAGTGTCTCTGAAATTGCGGCCCTGTCTACTAGGAAGGAGCTGTGCATATTCCAAAAAGTCTCAGTGACTCCTCTTATGTTCTTATCCAAAGGGTGATTAACATGTGGAATTCACTGCCACAGGAGGTGGCGGCGGCCACAAGTATAGCCACCTTCAAGAGGGGTTTAGATAAAAATATGAAGCACAGGTCCATCATTGGCTATTAGCCACAGGGTGTGTGTATATATAAAAATTTTTGCCACTGTGTGACACAGAGTGTTGGACTGGATGGGCCGTTGGCCTGATCCAACATGGCTTCTCTTATGTTCTTATGACACTGAGGACAGACCCCTCGTTTCTCCCGAAGATAAACTCATATTTTCACCTTAATCAACCAGTCATCCTTCCGTCTTTCTGTCCTAATCCAACGCATCCAAAAGAGAAGTCATGGCACAAACTTGATGTGCGCAGGGCCTTGAGTATATACTTGAACAGGACTCAGTCATTCCGGCAGACAGACTCTCTACTTGTCTCACATTGTACACAGAATTAAGGGGGAAAGGCCTCTAGGGCTACCGTGGCCTACTGGATCAAACAATGCATTGCCAAGGCATATGAGGTTCAGGGATTACCCCCACTGGGATTAATCATGGCACATTCCACCAGGTCTGCAGCGACTACTGCAGCATTTGCCACAAGGGCCACAACAGAGGAGATCTATAGAGCTGCTACCTGGACCTACTTCTCAACCTTTGTGAGACACTACAGAATAGACCAAGTGGCTTATGCAGAAGCTGCTTTCGGCAGAAAGGTCTTACAGCAAGTTTTGGAACCATGAGTACCAAAAAAATAAATAAAGGAAAGGCAGAAAAAGAAAAACCCACCCCCAAAACGAGCTTGGGTATTGCTAATCACTTCTGGATGACTTCCCCCCACTGACGGATCATTGGCTCTTACCTGAAGGATCCTTCTCTTCAGTGCGGGCGAAGTCATCCACATCCCTCCCTCAAATAAAACTACAGACAAGTTACAAGTCAACAAGACAAAACAAAGAGGGGAGAGAGAAAGAGAAAGAAAAAGTGGCATTAGCAAGTTGGACAAGAGAAGAACACAGAGAACCGAGACACTTGATATGAACACTGCACAGAGCAAAGCTTGGACATAACTGGAGAGGTGAGCCGGGTCTCTCCGATAGAAGCCACACATAACAAAAGAAATTTGCATAGCCCTATCGAGCGAGGAGAGGCATGACCTAACCACTTCTGGATGACTTCGCCCCCACTGAAGAGAAGGATCCTTCAGGTAAGAGCCAATGCTCCGTTCAGCCACGTTTTCCTGTGGTGGAAAGAGCAAGTCACCCAGCTTCAGTCATGCCATCCATCTGTGGAAAGGGCATAAAACAATGTGTATCAATTATTGTATCACCAGGGTCACTGTGAAATAGAATGACTGAGAAAGTTTCATTGTTTAAATGCATTTTTAAAGTCTTTAGACAATGAAAAACAGTAAACAAAAAGAAAGCTCAAGGCTCTTTATCAAGAAAACACTAACTGTGCTAGGGTTCACAAGCAGCCTGATCTTCAGATTGAAACTGGGAAAATCTGTTGGTGCTTTCTTTCTACACACCTCAAAAAGAGAAAGTACAGTACAGCAGAATGTGTTTGGCAACAGATGGAATTACAGTGTAAGCTTTGCTACTGCCAATTTTATATTTGGATGTAAGCCAATTAAGAAAAAACAGCTATGTAATCTCTCTCAGGATTTTGCTATGTGTGCTTCCTAAATTTAAACTCCATGGCTGGACAGATAGCAACATTTATTTTTAAAATCAGTTGGAAACTAAGTGATACAAAATAGCAGGAGGAGTGGGGAGGGGTAGAACAATATTATGAGGGTGGGGAAGGGTAAAACAAATAGACTCAGTCCTAAAACACGTTTTAGTGTTCACACAAACTTGTTTCGAACTGTTCTTAAACAGTACTTTTTTAAATGGCTGTGTGTGTCACATAAGTAATCTTGATAAAATGCCAGTTCCTTGTAAAAGCTGGGTAGACTATGTTTTCTATAGCAGTATCAGAAACAGAGCATTTAAAATATTACTGTGTATCTTACATTAATGTGAGACTTCTGGAATCCAAGTTGTAAGACTCTCCAGGTTTAATGTATGCAGTAATGGTTGAAAGTTTGCTGGGTTTTTTCTCAGTTGTTCCTAGCTTTGCTGTGGTGTGTGAATGCTTGGGAAGCTTAGGGACTAGCAGTGCATTCCATATTAGGGTAACAATTTAAGCATTTCTTTTTACATATCCTTCTGCATCTGTTTCCAGTTCCCACATGGTTTTCACCAGGGGCTCTGAATATTCACAACATTGCTTAATTAGATCATTCTCAATACCTTCATTCACAAAACAGAAGTAGATTTTTTTTTTTAAAAAAAAAGGGGGGTAGAAGAAGGAGGTAACAAAATACTTTCAGGAAAACCTGAAATGAAAGGCATCAGTTGATGCTGTCATGAGCCCTGACAAGGAGGAGCTGGAAGGGTTAACAGACCTGGAAGAGTTGCCAGCCAGTTCCTCAGCTGAATGAACAGCAGCTGGCCCATCAATAACTCTCCAGGCACCAGTGTCAGCTATTGATGAGCAGTCTCCTTAAAGCTCTCCTCCTCCCATCTCAAGAGTTCGAAGCAGGCTCCGGAAAGAACTTTCAGAGTGAAGACATGAGGCACACCGATGCTTCAGATCGCTGAGCCCTGAGTTCTAGCAGAGTCACTGCCACCCAGGGAGCAGGCTGATTGAGACTCCCATATAGCTCTCACCCAGGACCTGGTAACCTTGTGGAAGCAACAAGTCTATTCTCTGGCTTGCATCCACGCTCCTTCCTGATTCCTGATCCTGACCTGCTTGATTTCCTTGGCACCCTGACCTTTTGGCTTTTGGACATTGACTTCTGATTCCAGTTTGTGATTCTGCATTGGTGACTTGGCTCCTGCGACATCCTGTACTTTGACCTTGGACTGGCTTTGGACTCCTGCCTGCCTGCACCCTAGAACATGACAGATGCAGAGTGATGCAGCTACTCCCATAATTATGCATAGGTAACTTAATAAGATCTGTTCTTCAGCCTTCCTAAAGTGAAAGGGAAAGTTGAAAGAAAAAATTATACCATGATGGAGAGTGAAAATGATGACAGTTGTCTCAAAATGTCAAAGCTTAAGACTGGTAGGGATGTGAAGATGGAGCCAGTCCCAGGTATGTAAAGACTCATGAATGTCTGTCTCTTTAATTTACTTAATTGATAGTTCTACTTTCTCACTGAGAACTGAGATGGGATCACACAATTTAAATTAATGCAACAGGAGCAGTATAGTACATAGATGGTGTGATAAAACTGGATTACAAAATTAAAGAACAGCATAATAAAGCAGTTTAATGCATACAATAAAAACAATAGAATACATATGAACAATGAAACCAGGCAGGATTACAAAACTGAAGAAAGGAAAACCACCTATCATTAACTGTAACCCTGATCCTTTTATAAAAATGCTGTTTTTCAAAAGTTCTGCCTTTGCATATTCTGCAGACTGCTAAAAACATGGGAGATTCCATACTTAACTCTGTGGAAGAATACAGAGTCATGACAAAGACTTCCTGTAATGCTCAAGCAGTGCTCCAAATGATACTTTGAAGTGTGAGGAATATGGAAATTTCATTTAATCCTCACTTATTGACAGTCCTAATAGAGATTTTTTTTAAAAAAAAAAATACCCTGACAAGTATAGGCCAGGATAGCCCAGTCTCGTCAGTTCTCAGAAGCTAAGCAGGGCTGGTCCTGGTCAGTATTTGGATGGGAGACTACCAAGGAATAACCAGTGTTACTAGGCAGAGACAGGCAATGGCAAACCACCTCTGAACCTCTCTTGTCTTGAAAATCCTAGGTGGTCATCGTAAGTCAGCTGCGACGTATTAGTACTTTTCGGTGTCACTAATTGAGATTTTAAATTGTTGGGTTTTATGTGCATTTTATAATGTTTTGTTTATATTGTAAGTTGCGAGGTAGGAAGGCATATCTTATAAATGTTTTAAATAAATAAATGATCGCAAGCATAGTGGGATTCAGTGCCACAAGCAGCTTTGTGAGTGGGTGAGAGATGGTGATCCTGGCCCTCCAAGTGAACTGCTATCAAGTCTCTTTGCTATATCTACTACTCCTAGGGGTGACAACTTCTGGGGAGAGAAATGTCCTGCTGCTTTAATCGAGGTTTAACAGGGTGCTATTTAAGGTCAGACCAGTCTTTGCCAGCATGCCATTAAAAGCTTCAACTGCCCATTTCCACACCTTGAAACCTCAATTAGAGAAAGGGACAGGATATTTTTCTCCAAACCTGTTGACAACCCAAGTTATGTATGCATTTATTTAGAACATATTCATGCTGCCTTTCCACCCAGCTCAGGTTTTCCAAGGTGGCAAACATTCAAAGCCATTAATGCAGCTTTTAAAAACACATGGTATAAAACCAATTAAAATCAATTAAGCAAACCACATAAACAAAACACAAACTCACAAACAGGAAGGGGAAGTCTTTATCTGCTATTTGAAGGCAATGATCAAAGGAGACAAACTATTTCACTTCTTGTTGACAGTTTGGCGCACAGTGCCACTCTTAAACTTGGCCCTGGACTCATAGTTGTTTGGATCTTCATTAGGGAACTAACATTTTAAAAATCCATATCTTTCGTAGCCCCATGAAAGTGTTGTAAAATGGGGATCCATTGGCTCCCACCCTCTTTAGGAGAGGATTAGGAAAGAAGTATGAGTTGCCTACACCATAAAAGTTTGCTGAAAGTAGTTGCGTTTGCTTATGAAAGATGTCACTTCTCCATGTTCAGACTAGCTTACTTACATTGCATGGCCAATCATGTGTCCACTCCCGGTACTCTGTTTCTGAAAGTTGTCCTGAATCCCCAATAATTCAGAAAGCTTATAGTAACTTGGAGTGCTAACAGAAGGTTTTATTTGTTCCCTTCTGTTCCATTCCAGCTTCTGACATCCTGTTATGTCCCAAAGATATTATTAAGGACACCCTGTACATTCCCTAGGCAGAGTGTCTGTGTCATTAGGAATGATGTCCTTTGACATTCTCGCCTGGAATATTGTATGTCAGTGTGTTCAAGTTAAAAGGCTTCTGTTTGCAAGAGATGCTGATAATTCTTTAACTAGAGTCCTCCTTGAATTAAGAAAAGCAATAGCTGACCATTTACAGAGATATCCTAACGTGGTATACTTTAAGACAATTTGAAGAAACTCTTTCCTTTCCCTCCTTCCTCCCTAATGAGTAGAAAATCTGGTCCAGAAAGGAACTCAAGGCCTAACAAGAAGCTGTACTGTGATGTTCTTTCAGTATTGCCTTATCTACCCTGTTGCCTTGGTCTGGAAACCAAATCCTACAGGGAAAGGCTGAAGGAGCTGAGTATGTTTAGTCTGGAGAAGAAACGACTGAGAGGTGATATGATCACTATCTTCAAGTACTTGAAGGGCTGTCCTATAGAGGATGGTGTGCAGTTGTTTCCTGTTGCCCCAGAAGGTCGGACCAGAACTAAACGGTTAAAATTAAATCAGAAGAGTTTTTGATTAAACGTTAGGAAAAACTCCCTCACAGAGCAGTTCCTCAGTGGAACAGGCTTCCTCAGGGGGTGGTGGGGTCTCCTTCTTTGGAAGTTTTACACAGAGGCTGTGGCCATCTGACAGCAATGCTGATACTGTGAACTTAGGCAGATCATGAGAAGAGGAGGGCAGGAAGGGTTGCATCAGTGTTTTCATGGACCTTTCTTACATGCCCAATGAAATGCTGTTTGCTACTTTGGGGTCAGGCAGCAATTTTTCTCCAGACCAGTTTTGCCAGGGATCCTGGACTCCCCCTCCCCCTTCTGGGCTTGGAGCAGGGTTCACTGGAGGTATGCATAATGGGGAAGTACTTGTGATTTTTCTGCATTGTGCAGAGGGGGTTGGACTAGATGGCCCTGGTGGAGGTACCTTCCAAATCTTATCATTCTATGATTCTACTTCTTTCTCTGCCTCCTGTTGTGGCAGGAGACCTCCTGCTGGCAGTCCGCGCTTCCCCCTGGCATTCTGTTGCCTGGTAAAAGAAAAACTATTTTTTAAATTGCCAAAGATGTGTTGCCAGGGAAACACAGAAGTGCCATAATGTTGCTCTAGTTTGCCCAAAACTCTATGGTTTAAAGCACCCCGCCCTTTGTCTCCACCCTCTTCCCTAGCACGGTGTGATTGATTGCATTATGCAGTTATTGGTGTGCTTTGAGCTGAAAGTGGTTGTTCAGGGCATTATTTGCAAAAGGGTTGTGGAAGTAAGACAAAACTGATGTTGCCTGCCAACTTTTTACTTACTCTGGCATTTTTCAGTGTCTGTTGAGTAACAACAGAAAAGAAAATAACCATGAAAACATTTGTTTGTTTACATTAATTTGTATTCCACCCTTTCCCGCCAGCGGGCTCAAGGTGGATCACAACAAGAGTTAAAACAATTAAAAATGACAAGCCAAAACCATTAAATACAATAAAACAAATAGTTCATATATCACAGGTGGTGGTTTCCATTGGGCGCATTCAATATCATGCTAGGCATTTAGATTTTTCGGAAATTGCAGTCTTTTTTATTTTAAAATGATGTTGTCAATGTTGGAAATGTATAATCCAAAGTAGTAATAGAAAGTATAAAAATAGTGTTAGAATGATAACTTGGAATTTGCATTACAGGGTCAAGGATATCCAAATGAATATCTTGTGTGATATTTTTTATTGATACTGTTATCTGTGACCTAGTTATTACTCAACTTTGATAGTATGTTGAAGAATCCTGTGTTTTTTGCTTTGCTAATTGCAAATCATGTACTAATGTGGCCAGTTGGAATGCTTATAAGCTGCCTGGATCTTCTAAATAGTTCAGCGAGCCAAGGTCATGGAAAACTGGCATGCCAGTGTGTTCTCATGTTTATATTTCTTACACTACTCAATGTCACTTTGACCGAGACGTGAATTAGGACTCTTTTTTAAAAGTTGTCTGGGAAGCTGTCCTGGGAAGATGGAATGTTTAGCTGTGCAGTCATAAAAACTTAACTATTTTAAAAGTTAATCATATGAAATATAACTTTGATATTTGATAATTCTCAAAAAAAAATTCCACTCCTGTGTTTTTCCATGGATAATTTTCTGTCCTACATATGTGGATATATTTTAATTTAAAACATTTATTAGTTGCCTTTCTCCCTTGCAAAACTCAAGGTGGTTTACAATATAAATAAAATATTATTTATATTAAAATATTATAAAACAATAAAAGCCATAGAAGTCACAGTTTAAAAACTCCAATTAGGGCACCAATGATAAAAGCTAAATCAATCAAAAAGTAGTCCTAAGTAAAACTTTATTCAGCTGCCTCCTGAAGATTGACGGTGAAGGTCCAGGCGCATCTCCCCGGAGAAGTTGTTCCAAAATAAGGGGGTGCCACAGAAAAGGCCCTCTCTCATGTACCCACCAAGTGAGCACCGTAATTGGTTAGGAAGGCATCTCCCCACAATCTTAATTTTGGGGCAGGAATGTCTGGGAGAAGATGATCCTTTAGATACCCAGGTCTCAAGCAGTATAGGGCTCTGAAGAACAAAACCAACATCTTTAGTTGGGCTTAGAAGCAGATGGTTAGCCAGTGTAATTGCTGCAGCATTGGGATATATGCTTCTGATAACTGGCCCTGATCAGCAGTTTAGCCACAGCATTCTGCACTAGCTGCAGCCTCTGAACACTCATCAAGGGTAGCCCCAAGTGGAACACATTGCAGTAGTTGAGTATATGTTACTAGACATGGATCACTGTGGCAAGATATGACTGACTCAGGAATTTTAGCAGTTGATGCATCAGCTAGAGCTGGATAAATGCACTTCAAGCCAAGGCAGCCACCTAGTTTTCTAAAGTGAGTGCTGTGTTAGGCAACATTCCCAAGCTGCAATCCCGTATTATCAAGGGGAGTATAACCCCATCCAGGACATGAGAGATCTGAAGTCCCAGGTCTTAATTTCTATTAACCCAGAGAACCTCTGTCTTGTCAGAATTGTCTTGTTCACCCTCATCCAGCCCATTACTGGTTCCAAGCACTGGTTCAGAACATCAGCACTATTAATGATACTACTTGAATACAATGCTAAAAGAGAAATGTAACTTTAGGAAATGGCTGTGTTTTGAATGTATCTGTGTGTAAATTTATTCTGTTCATTCAGAGGTTTCTAATCAGGTGCACTTCTTTTATTACAGCTTCCTGTAAATGCTCATTAATAGCACAACGGGCAGAACTCTGTACAGCGATGAAGAATTATCAACAAGCCCTTTATGATGCGGAGGCTCTCTGCCGAAATAAGCCCCACTGGCCCAAGGTATGACATTTCTGAGTTGCTGAAAAAGGAAATTTGAGGCATATAAGAGAGAAGCTTTGTGTGCCTGTGACAACACAGGGATTTGTTTCTTATACAAGAAAGGTTATACGTCTACATGAAAAATGAAGTTTGTGGTAGAACCATTCAGTTCATCAGTTGAGCATTTCCTGTGCTATTTTATTTTGCTTGAGCATTGGTCTCTCTTTCTGCCAAAGCGTACAAAGAAAGGCATGAGTTTAGGTGTGATGGCAGGAAGTATTTAGCAGGTTATCAAAGTTTTAAAATAATTCTGTGAGTTACATTAACATTTGAGTTAATTTCTCTTGCCTTCACTAATGTTTGGCGTCCTTGCACAGAGTATTTCATATCCTCTTTTTTTAATGAAATGAAAAGCTTTTTAGAATTCATAGATTATTTGGTAAATACATTATGGTTCATGGTCTTTGTGCTGAAATAAGTCTCTTACATGTATGCAGGGTCATTATGTGAAAGCACAAGCTCTTTCTGGATTAGGAAGGATTGAAGAAGCATTGAAGGAGTTTCTTTATTGTGTTGCCTTAAATCCTGAATGGAGCTCAATGAAGATGGAAGCCCAAAAGGTACTCATTCTACAAAAGTTTACACTTAACATACATTTTGTGTGTTATATTTGAAAATACTAATTTGACTAATGGTTTCCATGGTAAAGTCTGTGTACAGTTTTGATGTTAAAAGCTGACCACTAGCTAATGTTTTTATCTTGGGGACAGTTCATGATACTACCCACGGGGAATTATTATTGCTCTGGTAACTTAATTCATCCTAATGAAACCCCTTGGTGATTTATATAATCAAACAGTACATTATTCTCATCTCTTGATCTACAGCTGGCAGCCCTCAAGCTACATCCAACTTGCCACAGGCTTGCAAAACAGGGAAGCACTCACATGTTCTCCAGTCTTTCCCTTGCAAATGCTGCTGCTATAGCTTTTCAACCAGCCTTCAGCAGCACCCCCAGTTTATTGTGAGGAAGCAATTGACTCAAGAAGTACATGTTTCCTGGTTACAACAGAGGCTTTAGGAGTGGGCTTTCAGATGAGATTGTCATGCATTTTGGCCGTCTTCTCGGTTTATCCTGGCTTTGCTTTATTTCTCCTCAAGCCTGTTTTTCTGCATCTGGGGAAAAAGTCCTTCCCATGTGTTACTTTTCTTTACCTTCCATTGCTTTAGATGGGAGCACAAGTGCTTATGCAGAAGCAACCAGAAAGGGAAGATGAGGATGGATGGTTTCTCTGTCTTCTCCTGTCTGTGGTCTCTTTTGACAACCATAGCATGTGATTGTGACATATCGGGGGGGGGGGGGTTCTAAAGTCTCTGATATATCCAGGAATTATGATGAACTGTGTTTCATTGCCCTGGTTCTTATTCCTTTGCATGATCAAGCAACTGAGCTATGTGGTACATATACCCCTTTTTCTGTAGTGGCTTTCGTTTGCAGATTATTCTGCACATAGCTTGCTTTATGTAACAATACTCTTATATTTGTGCATTTTTTCTTTGTCTAGATAATGTGTGAGATGTTCTTTCCAGCCTTTGAAAATGTGCACGATACTCTAACAACTCCTTTTTGCAATCGTACCTCTTATACAAGGCTGAAGCCTGCATTTCTAAGTAGCATAAATACTCAGTCTTCTGCAGAGGATGGGCTAACTGAAGAGAGCTCAAAGGTGAGGTTTTGAACAAACATGCTTTTAAAAAGCAGGAGGAGGAAGGGGATCCTAAACTTCTTGCTTAACTTGCATTACTGGAGCTTTTGCTGTCTTTATTGGTTCAGAGTGCAGTGTTCAGAAGTACCTTGTTTTCCCAAACTGGCTAACATGGGAGCTGAATACACAAAATAATATATGTTTCTCAAACAAAGTTTATGAATGACAAAGAATAGAATAATGCCTGTTGTGATTAAATAATGTTAAAGTTACATATTTGGGTGATCCATCTAAAACATACCAGGGAAGCTTGCAGTTCATACAGACTCCAGTAAAGTTAGAGTAGGAGGAACAGGTACAAGCTGAACATTTGGGGCTTCCAGTAATTCCACATATGAAGCTCTGAAGGAACAGCTGTTGTATTGATTTTTGTGTTGAAAAATGATCTGTATATTAATTCCAGTTGAGGAATCAAGGAATAAGCAGTCAATATTTGTCCTGGCATAAATCCAGGAGTCTGGCATAGGTCCTAGTGCTGTCATTCTTAAGTCTGATGTTAGATGTTGAAAGTATTTATTGCAAAAACAAAAAAAGCAATAAAACAAATCTGAGTCATATTTTCTTATTTCAGGAGACTGTCTTGAGGTTAACAAAAACCCCATCCCAAGATACTGATGTCTTTCGAAATACTGATTCTTCTGTTTCCCAACATATACTGGATTTGTATTTTGAAGATAAAAAAACTCTGGGAACAGTCCTCTATAATCTACCTGGTGCAAGCTTAAAAAGGAAGTTCTCTAGTGATGTGGGAGATTTACAGAACATAGATGTCCCTAGCAAAATTCCTAGAAAAGGTTGGTTTCTGAATGGCTTTTTTTCTGTTTGGTTTCTTTTTTTTAATGCAAGGTTACATACCATTTTGATTCTTCTAAAAAGCTTCACAGATAGTGTCAGCAATTTCTGTTCTAATTTGAGTAAGCTATAGTGCTTGAATATGTATAATTTATACAAGGTTCGGTTGAGGCAGCCTATGAATTTTCTAATGTTTCACAATAGAATTCGGGGGGTTGTATAGTTTAAAATGTGAGCAGGGCATATGAGGCCACACCCCAACACAAGCCAGCCAGAACTGTATTCCTGTGCTTTCCTGCTAAAAAAAAGCCATGAATGTAACTGTGTATGTGTTTATGTTTATGTATATATAATTTTAAATACTTTTGGATATAAGATATAAGAACCAGCTGTTGAACTGGACATATATATTTAGTATCCAAACCCTTATTTCTTGTGAGGAGCAATTTGAAACCATTATTCAGTTGTAGGTATTCATTCTAGAGCAGTGTTAATTTGTATGCTGTGTTTTTCATCCAGTTGTGTAGCACATCTTTTGTGCTGCAGCTGTACCCTAAATCAGGGGTGGCCAACTGTAGCTCTCCAGATGTTTTTTGCCTACAGCTCCCATCAGCCCCAGCCATTGGCCATGCTGGCTGGGGCTGATGGGAGTTGTAGGCAAAAAACATCTGGAGAGCTACCGTTGGCCACCCCTGCCCTAAATTAAAGGGCAATGGTGACAAGAGTGGAAGTACATCAGAATGTTATTAACATCAGAATGTTATTAGCACCAACTGTTTTAAATTGTTTTAAATGTAATTGATTTTATTATGATGATGCACCAACGTGTTAGTCTCTTATTGTTTTATTATTGTTGTTGAGCCTACCTTGGTGGGGAGAGCGGGGTATAAATTTAATAAAACCTAAACCTAAACTTATCAGTGGGAGCAGTAGGGCCCTCCTTCAAGCCAGGTTCTGTTTGGTCACCTGCTGCAAGCTGTACCTTTGGCTCTCTGTCACTGCCCAGTCTTATTTTGCTGTTATTTTTCTCTATCATTTGTGAAGTTTGGGGAAATTCCTGGCTTAATTTAACATGGCCTGAACATGAGCAGTGTAAATTGTTGCTGTTAAAGGGTGAAAGATTTATGCAACACACCTTTAAGTTATCAATCTAACTCGAACAAGGACTTAAATATAACATTAGATAGCACACAATGGGGAAACGTCTGGACCTCAATTACATCTTTAACAAAATCTTCAAATGATGTTTCATAAAATTATCTCCCAAGTGTTGGAGATGTTCAGATCCTAAAGGCACTTATTTGCACCAATGGTGGGAGTGCAGAGTGATCCAGCCATTCTGGCAGTCGGTGTTTAAGCAAATTCAAATGATCTTGGGACTGTTGATTCCAGAGACTCCATCTATAGCTTTCTTGCACATTTGGCATGAGAATCATGTCCCCTGTGAAATAAGACAATTAGTCTCATTTCTTATGGCAGACAAACATCTAATTGCTTTGCAATAGAAGAATACTACACCTCCTACCATCAATCAATGGTATAAAAAATCTGGGACTATTTTATATTTGATAAAATTGCTGAAAATATGAATGAATCAGAAAGCAGTCCTGCCTCCTACCTAGAAAAATGACTTCCATTTTTGGAGAAAGAACAAACCATCTCATTGTTGAGCCAATCTAGACAATCACATCCTTCACTCAATGTTTTAGCCCACTTCTGACTTGATAATTATTATTTATAGATTATAAATTGGTTGTATTTTTAATTATATGTGTGTGTGTGTGTGTGTGTGTATATATATATATATATATATATATATATATATATATATATATATAATATTGTTGCTGTTTAACAAATAATATATATTAAAAATAATAAATTGTTGCTGTTTAAATTTAATCATGAGTTAAGTGAATTGCTAGTCCTACTGATTTTTAATTTTTAATATTTTTAAAAAATTCTAACCATCTTCTGGTTTGTTTTGTTTTTCAAAGATGGGAATACTACTTGTACAAACACCACTCTTCCCTTAAAAGTGATACCTGCAAACCTCGTTGATGCGTCTGACTTTGAGTGTTCCCTCTGTATGAGGTATTTTGAGCAAGAAGTGAGAAACAGTCTAAATTTTGCTTGAAACGAATATCAGGGCATTGTGGAAAGAAGCAGGTTCTTCTGTAAATTTCAGAAACCCTCTACCAACTTCGCAGAAGATCCTATATGAACTAATTTGCTTTAATTTATTATTTGAAAGCAGACTTCATAACATGGTATCTTTAGCTAAGAAATGCAAGTTTGTTTTTGTGGTGGACTGGGCTTGTGTCAGCTGGCGGGCTCTGACTCTTCCTACCTCTCCTTGAATTCTGACTTGAAGAGGCCATTCCACTCCACTGCCTCAGGGTATTGCTGTTACCACCGTCCCTGTCTTGGGCTCTGGTTAAGTAGGACAGGCTCCTAACCTCCCTCCTGTACCACTAGGAACCCTCCTCATGCTTCCAAGGGACCTTTGGGGCTCCCCTGGAGAGTTGGTAACTGGCCATTTTACAACTTTTCTTCTTCCTAGGGATTCCCTGATCCATCCTAGTGTTTCAAAGCAGTTGGAGGGAAGTATATAGTACGGAGGGACTTCACTCAACAGTTAAAAGATTTATGTAAAAAAACTATTTACAGGCATATCAAAAGTGAATGAAAGAAATAAAATAACATAGGCAAAAGTGGTCTCTCTTTCACCCTACTATAAACTCCTATCCTATCTAGATGGCATGCAGGCCAGGCACCCTACTTAGTTACTCTTGGGTAAGCTGGTCAAACATATTCCCCCAAATGGCCACCAACTCTGGCCCAGGATCAGGCTCTGTCTGTTGCAAGCTCCAACCAATGACTGACAGGCTTCCCTCCAAAAACTCAATAATATAAACAGCAGGAACTGCATCTCTCCTGCAGCATTCTGGGGCATATCTCCTCTAACCTTGAGGGATTTCCTGTCCTCTCTAGGGGGTTGTCCTCAAATTACTGGCTACAAACAGGCAGGGAGGAGGGAAGGAGGAGACTAGGTCAAGGCCTACCTAAAGTTTGATAGTCTTCTCCCATCCAACTCACAGATGGTTAAACCCACACACATCTCCATAGTTTTTATAGTATGTGGACATAAGGAACTTGCATGATAATATATGACATAAAATCAGAAGGAGGGGCTTACTCAGTCATATGACTTAGGAAATTTAGTTTCCCCCCAATAAAAAGTATAATTATGGATTTATATGTGCACAGGTGTATGAATGATTACTCCTGGTATTTCTTGGACTGTTGCTCATATCTCTCATGTAATTGCACACACTTCTATAAACATGAAAATAGTTATGGAGGGAAAGTTTTGCTTTAGATGTAATTATGAATTAACTTTTAAAAATGTGTTCACTGTGTCTTCTTTAGGTTATTTTATGAACCTGTTGCTACTCGTTGTGGACACACATTCTGCCTCAAATGCCTTGAACGTTGTATGGACCATAATCCTCACTGTCCACTGTGTAAGGAAGAGCTCTCTGAGGTGAGTTTTCCATGTGGCTACTTAAATATGGATTATTTTAAAATGTAAAAACACTACTGTTGGATAAAGCCAATGATCTGTCAAGTCCAACATGCCATTTGCACAGTGGCCAGCTAGATGACCCACAGTAGGGAATCAGATGCCAAATAGTTCCCCTATTGCAGCTCCCTAGCAGCTGCGGTCCCATTTATCTACCACAGCTAATAGCTACTGATGGAACAGTCTTCCATAAATTTGTCCAGCACTCTCTTAAAGCTGTCTGACCTTGTGGGCATCACTACATATTGCTGCAGTGATTTACAAAAGTTGTTTGAGAAAATACTTCCTTTTGTCTCTCCTGAATCTATTGCCCATTCACTACATTAGGTGCCCTTGAGTTCTGGTCTGTTGGGATAGAGGAAAATACCTGCACATAGGAAGGCAATCAGAAGCTCAGCATGGATGGTTATGCAGCCATTACAGATATTGCTAAGGGTTCCTCTCCCTGTGCTGAGTGTCAAAGCAGGGCCATTTTCTTCCTTTCCATCTAATTCCTGCAATGGTTTCAGTTCCAAAGGGAAGAAAAAGAAAGCTCTCCACACTTTGGACCCCCCCCCCTCCAATCTTATTGTGGGGGCTGTTATGTTTTTTGCTCAGGGGATAAATGTGACAAGACTTCCTAAATGCTGTTAACTTTTCATTTACAGTTTTTGGCAAGCAGAACTTATAAAAAAACCATCCTTACTGAAGAGTTAATAGTTCGTTATTTGCCGGAAGAGTTGTCTGAAAGGAGGAAAGTTTATGAGGAAGAAATGAAGGAATTGTCTAAGTAAGCAAACTTGCTACAAAAATATACTGATAAAAATTAACAAGTTAGTTTAAATATCAACTACTTATTTGTGTGCACACATAACTCTTTGAAAGGTTCTTGCAACACCAGCATATTTACAGCTGAGCAAAATGGTTTGTCTGGGTCACTTGAGTCTAGACATTGGCTTGGTTTACACAGGAGCCTCTGAACTGGACTTCTGTACAGAAAAGAGCAAGAGTCCAGTAGCACCTTAAAGGCTTACAACATTTGAGGCTGGATACGAGCAGTGACTCGTTAAAGCTACGTATGTTGTTATTCTTTAAGGTGCTGCTGGACTCCTGCTCTTCTCTGCTGCTACAGTTGGACTGATGTGGCCATTCATCTTGATCTATCTTCTTGGATCCCACAGTTAAGCTCTGTTGACAGAAGTGATTTCCTGTATGAGAGCTAGACTTCTTGCTTCCCTTCAAAATGCTGCTCCTGGGAGGCAGGAAACATTCCAAGAACCTCCAAGGCACAGCACAGTGTGTGTGGGAGGAAACAGAGGTCTGCAGTGGCGGGGGGTGGGGCAGAATGGGGGCAGGAATATGTCCATCTCCTTCTCTATTGCTGGAAATTTTCTGTGGGATCTAATTCATAAGAGACTGATTCACAAATGCCCATGAATTGGATATGCCAAAGCATGCTTTGTAAGGGTAGAAAACCACCAAATCAACAGGTGAAGCACTTCCATTTTATTGATCACTTTGCTGGGCAAGGTTTTACCTATTCATTTCTGTTTTTCACCAGCCTTAGTCTGAAATATAGTGACATCATTGCCATGACATAGTGTTAACCATTTTTGTGGTGGAGGGAGGAAATACATATAATGTGCTCACAAGTGTGAAAAGTTGTATACAAATCCCATGTACATATGAATACAAAGAACTTGATACAACTATTTTCTTATGCTTTACAGTTTGAATAAAGATGTTCCTATCTTTGTGTGCACCATGGCTTTCCCTACCATCCCCTGCCCTCTTCATGTCTTCGAACCTCGCTATCGGTTAATGATAAGAAGATGCATGGAAACTGGTACCAAGCAGTTCGGCATGTGTTTAGCAGATGAGTTGAAAGGGTAAGCAAAGGATTTGGAACCACACTGGCAAGTGTTGAATTTCTGTAAGAGAAAGTGCCAAGGTCTAAGTGGAAGGAATGTCTTCTAGTTTGAATGTTCTTCCAGTTCCTAGTGGTGTGTACTGGCTGTGGTACCTTAACAGAATAGGAAAAAACGTTCCGTTCATACACAGGGGCATTATGCTGTTCAGGGAGAAGCCATGGCTCAGTGGTAGATCATCTTTTTGGCATGGAGAAGGTCCTTGGGTCAATCCTCAGCTTCTCCACTTAAAAGGACCAGGCAGTATTTGTGAAAGCCTAAGATCCTGGAGAGCTGCTATCAGTCTGAGTAGACAACACGGAATTTGATGGACTAGCGGTCTGATTCAGCATAAGGCACCTTCATGGGTTCATGTGTACTTCCCAGTGTACTGAGCTATAATAATTTTAATGAGGCTCAGTGGCTGCTTTGGTATGTTCTGGTTTAAGTTAGGCTTTATTTCTTGGATGGTATGCTGTAGCTTGGATTTCTCCAGATATTTTTGGCCCTTTGAGTCTTTGCTGACACTTGTGGAGTATAAATTGCACCTTTGTAATAAATGTAATTTTTTTTTTGCCTTCAAGTCACAGCTGGCTTATAGCAACCCTGTAGGGTTACCAAAAGAGCCCCATGGCGCAGAATGGTAAAGCTGCAGTACTGCAGTCGGAGCCCACTGCTCACAACCTGAGTTCGATCCCACCAGAAGCTGGTTCAGGTAGCCAGCTCCAGGTTGACTCAGCCTTCCATCCGTCTGAGGTCGATAAAATGAGTACCCAGCTTGCTGGGGGGAAAGTGTAGATGACTTGGGAAGGCAATGGCAAACCACCCTGTAAAAAGTCTGCCGTGAAAACGTTGTGAAAGCAACATCACCCCAGAGTCAGAAATGACTGGTGCTTGCACAGAGGACTACCTTTACCTTTTTAGGGTTACCAAGGCAAAAAACATTCAGAGGTGGTGGTTTGTTGTTTGCATCATGACCCTGGTATTCCTTGGGGGTCATCAAAATACTAGGCAGAGCCAACCCTGCATACCTTCCAAGATCTGATTAGATTGGGCTAGCCTGGGCTATCCAGGTCAGGGCACACAGTAGGAATCTCCACAAATGATTCAACTGCCACTCTCATGCATCCGCAACATGGTTTTATGTAGTCATAGATGGGAGCAGAAGTTAGTATCCAGATTAATCTACATGAGATAAATGTCTGCCAACTGAGATTCAGTTATGCCAAAGAGAATCCTCTTCAGATGAGCCGCTTCTTGTTCTAGCCAGTATTCTTTTCACACTGATATTACAGTCTTCATAGCATAATTTATCTGTGATGTGTAGAGGCAGAATTTCCCCTGCTCTTTTGCTTTATGCACATTTCCTTCCTAGTAATTCAAGCTTCTGTTTAAAAAGTGTTTTTTTAGAGGCTGTTTGTTCATACCATTAGATACAAACACTAGAAGCTGTCAGACCTTTTGGTTAGGGAATTTGTACTCTGTGAGCAAGAGGCTTAGACAAGCTTTCTCAACAGTCCTTGAGATACTGATAGGGGCAATGAGATCTTATTCTCTCATTGACTGAACAGACTTATTGTCTACACTTATTGTCTACACACAAAAGCCTTGAATGCTAACAAGATTTTTTGAATCTAACAAGATTTTTTGAATGCACACTGTGATGATTACACATAGACAGAACAGCAGCCAGTAATGATGCAGTCTCGAGAGTGGTTTACAATCTTCTTTCCCTTCCCCTCCCCACAACAGACACCCTGTGAGGTAGGTGGAGCTGAAAGAGTTCTGTCAGAAACTGCTCCTGAGAGGAATAGCTCTGTGAGAACTTGTAACTGACTCAAGGTCACATCGCCAGGTGCATGTGGAGGAGTGGGGAATCAAACCCAGTTATCCCAGATAAGATTCCGTTCACTTAACCACTACACCAAACTGGCTCTCAGAGTCCATTCAGCACACTCAGTTTGTTATCTCCACCCTCACCCCCCTCGAAATTGCAATTCAGGGTTCAGTCAAACTAACATGAAACACAACATAGAAATCTCACCTATATGTTGGCTAGCATGGAGAATGTGGAGATGATCAGTTTGCACAGAAGATAGATTCCCCCCTCCCCTCCCCATTGGGATGACATGCCAGATTTTATAATCCTGATTTTCAGCTGTCCCATCCCTAACTGATTATTGGTTTGTGTCATCCAGATGATGGTGCAGTTCTACCCTGTCTGGGTGTAACAAGGGAGAGTCTTCTCCCAGAATCCTTCTGTCCATCTGGTATATCAAAGAACTGGGCGTAAATTTACTTTGCCCTCACCTTCATTGTTCTGGGCATTGTCTGGTGCCCAGAATGGTCTTATTGAATCTAGGAATGCAATATGTCTTTTCTTTAAATTATTTTACTTAAACATGTCTGAATTCTTACTGACAGAGATGATATATGTGGCTGAGGGGCAAGAACATATAAAAGAACAGTGCAAAGCACAACCTTGAAGTAGACCTTTTACACAGAAAGAACAACAAAAAGCATAATCAGGCCTGAAGCCTCAAAAATGGCTTTACTTTGGTTGAGACAAGGCTCAGTAACTGAGCTCCGAATTCTCATACCAGGATTGCCTCCAATGGTAGTATGTGTGTAAATTTTATTGAGTAACTATTGACTATTCCTTTGGCTCTTGGCCGCAAGAATCATGAACTTCTCTCATTTCATCCCATGGGTAGTTGCACAGTTCTTAAGGAATGATGTGGTTGTTAGTCCTTAAAGTTGTTAGACTTAAGGGAATTCAAAACATGAGGTCATCTGCAGTGTTGGAACAGAAATTGCCCCTACTGCCTTTTGTCTCTCATCTCTCGAAGCCTGTGTCAAGTACACTTGCACTTCCGCTAAATCCTTCTAACAGTTTGATACTGAGCATTATTTATACCAAACCAAGCCATTTGGAGTTCAGTAGGGCTTGCTCTCTAAACAGGCTTAGGATTTCAACCAATATAGATTTAGCTCATCTCTGTCTGTCTCTCGTCAGGTTTGCCGATTATGGCTGCATGCTGGAGGTCAGGGATGTGAAGTTTTTCCCCGACGGTCGCTCAGTTGTTGATACGGTTGGTGTTCGCCGTTTCAGAGTCTTGAGCCATGGTCAACGAGACGGGTATAATACTGCAAACATTGAATATTTGGAAGATAAAAAGGTACATTTTGTGCTGCTCTTTAAATCAGTGTGCTATCCACGGTGAAATTGTATATATTGTGGGTTGTTGTTTTTGTCTTATGAGCTGTAAAATAAATTGCTTGTCTTCACCCCAGCTTCACATTGTTAACCTCTCTCTGTTCCTTGGACTTTTTGCTCACTTTTGATAGTGGCTTTACTCCGTTTCAGATTATTCTTGCTGCAGTAGCCAAAGTCCACTTTCCTTCTCCCTGTTGATGCAGTAATCTAGCATTAGGAACCCCTCTTTGTGCTTCATAATTTTGAATCAACACACCACATTCAAAATATCAGTTTCGTTCCCTGAGCTTCAGAATACCTGGTCATGGAAAGTACCATCAAGTCACAGCTGACTTATGATGATTCTGTAGGGTTTCAAGGCAAGAGACATTCAGAGGTGGTTTGCCATTGTCTGTCTCTGAGTCACGACCCTGGTATTCCTTGGTGCAAATACTAGCCAGTGCTGACCCTGCTTAGCTTCTGAGATCTGATGAGATCGGGCTATGTCTAGCAGCAGATTTTGGAGATGTTTGCAGTTTTATTGCACAGCATTCCCAAATTCTCACTTATTACAGAATCCCGAATAGTTACCAAATAAGGACATGTTAGCTTGTAGCATAAATAAGTTTTCAAGAAGTGGAAATTGCCCTTATGTGTGCTACTTGGGAGATGTTTAGCAGCCAGATATTAGGAATTACGTATAATCAGCTTGCAGGTTATATCAGGCCTCTTGTATCAGTAACGGTCTTCTTTAGATTGATATAGTATTAGAAAGCTCTGTCAGATCACATGTTTCTCAAGCATGCTTTGGCCACTGCCCTTTAATCATGTTAACTTCTGCAGCTGTTGTCAGTGCCTAAAGCTGTTCTTAACAGATGGAGATAAAAGGTGGATGGATACAAGGAAAAGAGGTTCTCTTGAATGTTAAAATAGTCTGAGCTTTTATTTTTGAGAGCTTAGTGTAGAAGATCAAGGCTTTGTTGCTTTGTCATATTACCTGCTTGTTCTGAAGTGACACATAGAGAAAACCTTTTTGAGTGAGTATTCTGATTTCATCTCCTTCACACCCTCAGTGTGGAACACTAGAACTCGCCTTCCTTTACTGTTCTGCAGCAATCATGGACATTAAGAGAATATGGACAGCCATTCACTGAATGATAAATTATCACAGTAAAGAAGTTGATTCATATTGTTTTTGGCTCATGACAAGTAGAATCTTACTCCTTCTGCTTCCCTGGTGCAGTGTGGTGAGAATTCAATGACCACTTGAGAAGATAAGGGCATTGAAGAAGTCCTTTATACTTATTAAATCAACATTTTGAAAATGGTTGTTCGTATTCTCTTGTAATACATTCTCAGCATTTGTTGCCTTACTTTCTCCTGCCATTCTTTTTCTTGGACTGTTGTGTATCACACTGCAACATGTGTCTCTGGTCATCAGACTTGGAAGTACCTTCCTTCCTGGGTTTTGTATCTTTGTATAGTACCTTACTAAGGAAACCAGCCTTGGAGGAGATTATGGTTGCTAGAACTATGGTTGGGCTTTTTCAACTGTTGTCCCAAGTTGGTGTAAATGCATTCTAACTCTTCAGGCCTTCCATACCAAACTAAAGACTTCTCTTTTGAACTAGATTGAAATTGGGGACTGTGCTTGCTGCTCATACTTTTTGCTTAGTGTTTTATGATTACTTTATTTCAGTTGTTTTGTATTAACTACCTTGTTAGCCACCTTGAGGACACATTAAAAAGGCAACCCTAACTATGTCAGTTTCCTAATGCCAAGTGTTCTTGCACTCTTAGCTGTACAATCGGGGCAGCAATAGTACGAAGCAACAAATTATTTTGAGGAGACCTGGCTGTGCTGTTTTAATCTTGTGAGCTTTTTTCCCCTGTTTGCTGATAGTTATATTACAATTTATTGGTTTGTAATTTGTTGTGTTGTTGGCTACCTTGTATCTAAAATTATGCCCAGCAAGTGTGGTAGAGGTATAGTGAGGTGTAGTGAGCTCTTTATCTGCCCAGTGTTGAGTTGTGGTTTAGTAGGGATGGTATATATATATCCAGCATGTGTATTCTCTTCTCCTTTCCCAGCAGTTAGAAACAGATATTGAATGGCAACCATTTTTCTTCAGCAATTCAGTCAGAAGCTCAGAAACAATGTTTTTAAATTTATCGGTCACTAGTTCCACTAAGATCAAGTAGGGTCTAGTCTAGATTTTTTTAGTTTTTCATTTTATCCTGATCTTCTTTCAAGGAACTTGGGGTAGTATACTTAATTCACTTACTTCCAATTTTACCCCCGCAACCACCATAGGAGGGAATTTATAGTCAAGAAGTGGCAAGTGGTTGAAGATGGCCAATGTCAGCCTGGGACCTACATATCTAAGGAACCATCTCTTCCCATATACCCCCTGGAAAATCTTGCACTCCACTGATTGGTATTTATTGGTTATCCCTGCCCCAAAAGACATCCATATAGCCTCAACCAGGACCATGGCTGTTTCTGGCCTGACCCCTATCTGGTGGAACACACTCCTGTCTGAGACCAGGGCCCTGATTTATTACAGTTCTATGAGACTTATTATTGTAAATCAGAGCTGTTCTGCCAGGCTTCTGGTTGAGGCGATTGAGGTCTAATTATTTGGCCTCCTCATTACATCTGCCCCTATGAAGTGCTGGCATTATTAATCTGTTGAGACTCCTGGTTACCATCCTTCCAGCTGTTAGGGTTATTGTGTAAATCTATTTCACCATGTTTTAAGTGTTTCCCCGAAAATAAGACCTACCCAAAAAATAAGCCCTAGCAGGATTTCTATGCATTTGTTAAATATAAGCCCTACCCCGATAATAAGACCTAGTGATGGGCGTGGCTATGCAGCGTATCTGCATAGCCACGCCATGCATTTCGGCGCGGAGCGGTAAGGAAGACTGAAATACCTTTTATCTGCTACAACTCCTTTCTCTGAGCCGTTCGCACTTGCGCGGGTGCGCAAGTGGTAACCACATCACTCCTTTCTCCTAGCCGTTTGCGCATGCACGGGTGCGCGTGTGGTAACCGCAGTCGCAGGCATCCTATTGCGCACGTGCGAACGGCTAGGGGAAAGGAGTTCACGCATCACTAGCACCAGCCCCACTGTATTTGAATAAATGTACATTGTTGTATTGTACTTAATAAAAATAAGACATCCCCTGAAAATAAGCCCTAGTGTGTCTTCTTGAGAAAAAATAAATATAAGACAGTGTCTTATTTTCGGGGAAAAGTACTATTGTACTTAAAATACTACTGTACTAAAATTATTAAAATTTAATTTACTATTTTAGTAATCGGTTTTTAATGTTTAAAATCTGATGTTACCCTGCCCTGAGCCTGCTTGCAGGAAGGGCAGGATATAAATTCAATAACAATACAATAAATAAAAGTGAGCTTCGTGGAGGTAAGGAGTTTGAACCTAGGCCTCCTTGCGCCTGCTTAGACATCAATGTGAACTCTACCACACAGTAGCATGTACTATACTACACAGACTCTTTTTGCTTATCCAGTATGTTACTATAGATAGATATAATATATGGATTCTTACTAGCCAAACATTATGTAATAATAGGAGCAAGATGACTGGAATAAGACCAGTGTGACTGGGATAAAGATCTTGGCTTAAATCCACCATAGTCTTTTCACACACCAAAGGGATGTGCATTTATGGAGTTCAATGTGCCTGGTTCTCCCATCCAAATACCACTACTAGCAACAGAAATGAGACAGGGAATTGTCAGAAATCCACATTCACACTCCCCACACACACACATGGGAATTCTTTGGTAGACCCAAGCCTTTTGAATGGTTTTCATTGGTAATCAGATGGCGAAGCTGATTTATTGTCTGGCTGCTTGAATGCCTTTGTGTCTGCCAATGTAAGCTGGAATTGGTACCTGTTTGTGAATACGATCATTAGGTGGGTATGCTGCTGCATGTTTATTGGAGTCTGTAGTTCTCTTTTTGGGAAGGGAGAAAGAACTAATACTTTTTTGTTACAATTTTATTTTGTCACATAAAAATAGGATGGACTGCTAAGGACTTTAGCTTTAGTTTGTAGCACTTGTGGTGGCTAGAGAAGTCTTGGAAAAACCTCTGCTTTATATGCAGAAGGTCCCAGGTTTAGCTCCCAGCATCTCCAGTTAAAAAGACCAGGCAGTAGATGATGTGAATGACCTGTCTGAGACCCCGGAGAACCAGTCTGAGGAAATATTAACCTTGATGGACTGATGGTTTAATGCAGTATAAGGTAGTTTCATGTGTGAGTTTGGCTTCTCTTTGCTGCACTGCTGTTCCTCCTCCTCCTTCTGTCCAATATTACCTGTCCACCACAGCTTTGTGTAAGAATTCTGAATTTGCCAGCCCTTGCAGTTGGAGTCTTAAAAGAATCTGGAATTTCTTAATGTTAAGAACATAAGAGAAGCCATGTTGGATCAGGCCAATGGCCCATCCAGTCCAACACTGTGTCACACAGTGGCCAAAAAACCCAAGTCCATCAGGAGGTCCACCAGTGGGGCTAGAAGCCCTCCCACTATGCCCCCCCAGCACCACGAATACAGAGCATCACTGCCCCAGACAGAGAGTTCCACAATACGCTGTGGCTAATAGCCACTGATTGACCTCTGCTTTGTATGCTTATCCAATCCCCTCTTGAAGCTGTCTATGCTTGTAGCCGCCATCACCTCCTGTGGTAGTGAATTCTACGTGTTAATCATCCTTTGGGTGAAGAAGTACTTACTTTTATCAGTTCTAACCCGACTGCTCAGCAATTTCATTGAATGTCCACGAGTTCTTGTATTGTGAGAAAGGGAGAAAAGTACTTCTTTCTCTACCTTCTCTATCCCTATGCATAATCTTGTAAACCTCTATCATGTCACCCCGCAGTTGACGTTTCTCCAAGCTACTGAGCCCCAAGCGTTTTAACCTTTCCTCATAGGGAAAGGGTTGAAGTCAAGGCAGTGCGTTTAAGATGTCTTAAAGTGGCATAATTGCATTGCATGTTAATACATCTGTATTGTTTGTTTGCCATGCTGCACATGAGGAAAATATTAATTAAAAATAACTTTTTTATGCATTGCCCAGGTTGAAGGAGCAGAGTATGAAGAACTTGTCCGCCTTCATGATTCTGTGTACGATCAAGCTGTTGCCTGGTTTACTTCTCTCAAGGACAATATGAAAGCCCAGATTTTAAACCATTTTGGATCAATGCCAGGGAAAGAATCTGAGCCACAGGTAAATATTATAACACAGATATATAATTGAGTGGCATTCAGAAGTCAGAGCATGGAAAGGAAATAGAGGAAGAGTCTCATAAGCTGCTGGGGTTGCCAGCCATATGCGATGTTCAGTCACCTGTGAGTAAATCTGCAAAAGCAGGGAGAGGCATAGGGATTAGTTGAGGCCCATTCTTCAGACAATTCTCAATGATGGGAATTGACCAGAGGACTATGTTATTTGGGGCAGGGGATCAGCTCTTATCTATATCAACAAATTCTTTTCAAGGGCCTTAGAGTTCATTCAATAATGATGCCATAATATGGGTAGGATAAAATATACCTGAAAGTCGAAATTACAGTAGATCAATTCATTGAAACACATTCATTAACTCTGTCACATTCTGATTTGGTTTACCTTGAGAGGCACTGTCTCCATTTAGTGTCTTTTTCTAGAGCAGCAAGACAGATTTAGTCAGCTGCAACTAGCCAGATTGGGTGATGGTGTTTTTTTTTGCGAAATCCCAAAGCACAACAGCACCACATTTTCTGTCTGTTGTTCAGTAGGAAAGAAGCTGGAATCAGGGTTGGTTTTGTTTGTTTTTAAAAGTTATCTATAGTCTTTGCCATCTTGAGGAAGGGTGAGGAAGTAGAGTGCAGGAAATGACCATGAAAGATCGTATCTGACTGTCACTAACTACACATTACATGGAAATATGTGCACAAAACCCCATCTTGTGTAGCTTTTGTATCAAAAAAAGAAATTTAGATGGGGGAATTTGGAATGGGGAAGCTCTGGAAGAATGCTTTAAATAAATATATACATATTGGCTGGCAGCCATTTTTTCATGCCAGATCTCTCTCCCCCTCCTCCAGTTTCCAATCACATAACTTACGACTGTACAGTTGGAAATAGGACAAGCATCTGTCTTACATTGCTCTGCTTGGTATCTGTTTTTATTTTTAAACAAACAGTGGGACTCTAGCATGTGCTTTTACACACAAAATATAGTTAAGTCACTAATAATTTAGGATTTAGTGTGAGGCATAATACATTTTCTTATGTGGACATTTCCTTAATCCCCTGAAGAAAAGATCAGTAGCTGTTCAACACTCTGGAATTGACCATCCCAGTTAACTTACATCATTTTGGCTTAAAATGATTCCTTCTTTGCATCAGTTATGTTTGTGTCAGTGTTCCCTCTAAGCTAGCTCAGTTTTTTAGCCTCCAGCTCATACATTTTTGTCTTAGCTCAGGAAAAATGGCCCCAGAATAAACTAATTTATTCAGTAGCTCACAACTTTAATGTGAATAGCTCACAAAGTCAAATTTTTGCTCACAAGACACCACAGCTTAGAGGGAGTATTGGTTTGTGTTTGCATAGTGTGTTGTTTATTCTGTTAAGTAATATGCCAAAATGCCTATATACTTAGTCTAGCTCTGTTTCTTTGTTCTATTTTTGTGCATTCAATTTTCTGAAACTATAAATCCATACTTTTATGTACCAGTAAATGGTGAAGGAATAGCCTTATCATCAAGCAGTTCTGCTGTGTCAGAACAAGAGTATAGATCTTATTTTGGCATTTCCAGCTGTAACAAAAAAGAACAGATAATTGCAGGATAACTCCACATTGGTATGAGCAAAAAGCATTCTGGCACTTAAAATTATTTACCTACCTTATCTAGTATTAGGATATCTGCATGAAAAGATCATTTTGTTTCTAGCTGATTTTTTGCAGAGTTGTTTAACTTAGCACTAGAGAGGGATGTAGAAAATAAAACACAAGAAAAACCTGTACCAGTAGGGTTTCCCCCCCCCAATATATGGGGTGTGCAGGTCCCAACTGACCACCTCTATGCTGCAGATAAATACACATAGATGGAGTCGTGATACAGTGGCCTGTTTCTGCACAGTTCTAAATACTCTAAAGGACTCTACTTAAGAGGCCATGGCAGTTTATGCCAATTCCCTTCCCCCACCCATTTTGCCCCCTATGCTGTCAGCTGACCCCAGGGCTCAATGATTGACACTGGGAGTGGAAAGTGAAAATGTATATGAGCAGATCTTGTTAGAAACAAAGCAGAAATAAGTGAATGCACACACACACACATGCATACCTTATGTACACACACACACACACACAAATAACCTGAAAAAAAGGTCTCGGCGACATGGTGGTAT
Source organism: Heteronotia binoei (assembly GCF_032191835.1). Classification (NCBI taxonomy): domain Eukaryota; kingdom Metazoa; phylum Chordata; class Lepidosauria; order Squamata; family Gekkonidae; genus Heteronotia; species Heteronotia binoei. The sequence continues at coordinate 54,261,021 of NC_083225.1, forward strand.
TTGTATCTCAAATAGACCTTAATTCCTTTTGTTTTGTTTCCGGTCAGGCTGACAGGAGGTTTCAGAAAAGGGATGATAATGTTTTTTATTTTATTTATTTAAAAAAACTTATGCCTCACCTTTTTGCCTTCATCGGGGCCATCAAGGAAGCTAACAAATTAAAAACACTTCTTAAAAAACTATAAAAAGGAACAACAAGTCATAAAAGCAAGCTAAAACAGATGAATGATAGTTAAAACATAAGGGAAGGAGGAGGGAAAGGGAGAGAGGTCACTGAGGGAATACTAGACAAAACAAAAAAGTCTTTACCTCCGTTGGTGGAAGACTACAACAAATCTTTCTGGACAGGGGAGTTCCAAAGTTTTGGTGCCATAGCCAAGAAGGCCCTCTCCCAGGTTGCCAGCTGCCCAATCTTAGAAGGGCAGGGCATCTGAGGTGCTGAAAGGTTTGCACAGACTCTCTAGAATAGTCTGGTTTTTAAAAGTTTGCTCCAGTTAATCATCAGAAAGGCAGTAGTAGGTAGATCCTTGATCACTGCGTTCTGCCTTTACACTCATTTAGAGCTTGCCATTATTTGCTTTTGTTTCTCTTGCAGAGCAGTCCCAGTGGCCCGGCTTGGTCTTGGTGGCTGTTAGCAGTATTGCCGCTAGAGAACAGGGCCCAGTTGGCCATTCTTGCCATGACTTCGCTGAAAGACCGTCTGATCGCTATACGGCGTGTATTAATATTTGTGACGCGCAAAAGACCCAGATGACATCGCCTTATTTGTGACCGGATGCTCTGCAACCCACTTGTTGCAAATGCAAGAAAGAAAGATCGAACAGTTATTCCTACTAATGACACTGATCCGCTCATCTCGGCATTCACCATTGTTTGCACTCTCTATCCAGTAGTTACTCAAGCACTCAGTGCCTATTGTCCTGAAGAAATCTGAGCCTCTTGGAAGTTGTGCTACAATTGCAACATAGCTAACAGTGTGGTTGTAGGCAACAGCTTGAAAATAACCCAACTGTCTTCTTGTCACAGTGAGACAACCCAAGTTTGGAGCCCTATGTTGTCACCAAAGCTCTAAAAGAGGTTTCAACTTAGTAGCAATGAGACGAACTCAGAACAGTAGGTTAGGAACTGGGGGGGGGGGGGGGGGGGAGGAATGCATTATTAGAATATGCTTGATAGCAAGCTGAAGGGAAATTCTTCAGACTGAAGGAAGAATGGCAACTGAATGAACTGAACAGTCTTTCCATCTGCAGCCTGTTGACAAAATGATAGACGTATGAAGCGAACTGGGATTCACCTGGTCAAAATGTTTCCTTCAGAGGGTTTGTGTGTCCAGAAGAGCAGCTGCCGAAAGGCAGAGTGGGTGGTAGAATAAGTTAATCCCTTGTGTTCTGTAATTTGCATGTTGTGTGTAATAGAAAGAATGTTTAAAATATATATAGGAAGCTGGGTTCCTCCACCCCCACCCTTCAAAAAAAGAAAATCAGAGCAACCTCAGGCAGCCTATATTACAAAATCACTTAGAATCTGCCCTGCCCTCAGTGGTTACACCCAGGGCCTGTGCACATAAGAATCCCATTGCCTATCATGGCATATGGCATTTTATGAGTGCATGGGATGCTTTTCTCTGAAACTATTACCACTTAAGCATATCAGACGCTAATGGCTGGATAGTGGCCAGAGTTTAGTTTATATATACTTTGTTGTTTTAGGCTGTTTTGTGGTTAGCTCATTAAAAGGCTGTTGAGAAGTAATATTTGCAATTTCAGATTATCCTACATGTTCATTCAAGATTCAGTTTACCTGTACATACAACCGCCAGACCAGCTTATTATACTGGAACAATGTTAGCACATTTGTTTTTTTAAAAAACCAAAACTTTAATATTCCTCTTTATGTACCGACTACTGTCTGTGCTTGAAGTCTTTTTGTCCATGGTGACAACATGAAAGGAGGCACAAATTCAACCCTGTAAAGGCAAATCTCAATGCAAGCTTAAACCAGGTGTTACCTTCAATTTGTTGTTGGTTCTGTAAATATATTTGTACTTTGATGTCTTAGTAACTATTGTTTGATGACTTCTAAAAATGGTCAGGCAACCCATTAGAAATAAGAAAAAAAATTGGCAGGTGTGAAATAACAGAACAATGCAAGTAGCAGAGGTTTTTTAAGTTGTAGAAATAGTTGTACTCTTGGGTGAGAGGATTAAAATGGTTCAGTTCTCAACACATCGTGCAAATGGAAGGCAAAGTAAAATATTGGCTCGTGTGCAAATAATTTGGCAAGGTGAAAATAGTGGCAATACCAAAATATTTTAAAAGTGCCTCCTTTTTAAATTAGAAAAAGAAAGTTCTCTTTAGACAAAGGCTGTAAACACTTGCACATGAATTCAGGAAGAAATATTTTTAATGATCTAACTGTATTCTTGGGTATTATAATTGTAGTCTGAGTGATACTAGATGATTGGCAAAAATATCTAGTCCGAAGTTGCCAATAGTAGTTTCCTCAGAACTGATCAATGCACCCTGAATGTACTGTAGTTGCCTCTACCTTGAATTAGCCTTTTTGTAGTTAAGTAACAACCTCTGACTATTCTTTTAATTGTAAACTGTGTAACTTGCAACCAATGATCTAATAATCTCTACCATAGCCTTCCTGCAAGTTCTGCTACCTTTTCCAGAGTGTGTAGATAATGTGGTGGTGATTGTTCTTTCTTCAAGTATTTTTAGCGAGCATTAAAGCCAGAAAAAGGGAGGTCTTAGGGTGTATTCCCTTCTATCCATTCTCCCTAGGTGCTATCATACTTCCCCACCGCCTCTGTCTTCCAGTTAATCCACTGGACTTCACAAAGCTTCCAAAGTTAACTAAGCATGCCCTCATTAATTTTTTTGCAGGGAACTTGGACCATCTGCATTGACTTTCCACAATACCTTTTGACTGTTTGTTTAAAATGGTTTGGGTTTGTTTTTGGTTTTTTTACCATTTCTAGGTATAACTCAAACCTTTTCTTCTATGGATTGATGAAATAACTGAGAATTGGTACATAACTAAGGAACTGTTTTGTTCCAGTAATTAGTTTAGCATTCTCCACTCTCTTAGATTGTATTCCCTGCTGTCTCCTTGAAGAGTCCTCTTCTGTTTAGGACAAAGGACTTTTTCGAACAGTCTTCAGTATAGTTTCAGTTCCGTAACAGTATCAGTCCTTAAAATTAAGGTCACATCCACTCTTTTAACAGTCAAAGGAGCAGATGTTATCTCTGACATTAAGGTACATGATGAAAGCTGAAGTTTTAAACCTCTTTTCTCTCAGGCTGTTTGATCTGGCAATTTGGGAGAATTGGGGTGGGTGTCTGCAGTCCAAAAGGGTTTTGAGAAAAACATGTGAGACATAACATTTCTTTGACTGTGTCAGGGTGGAGAAGGCATTCCAGCCTCCCCTATAAAAAGCAAACATGCATAAGCTTGTCTTGACATTGCAGGCCAGCTCTGAGGCTTCCAAATAATAGATGTATTTGAAGTTCACTTGTCTTTTGAACTTCATAATCTATACCAGTTGTTTGCTACTGTGGCCTTTTATCAGCTGCATCTAACTGTCCTTCTTTTCAATCATGGGGATTGTTTTGTGACTCCATTGAGCTGATAATCAGCAGATTACTGCTTCTCCTTTGGCTTGTGCTGCAGTTAATTTCCAAACAGAATACATGGCCATGGTGTTCAGAAGGCTGTGTGCTTTAGTCATACAGAATCTAGGGTATCTGAAGGACTGGTGTCTGGTAGCGCCTTAATTTTGCAGCTCTGGAATGATTGTATCAACAAAGCAACGCAAAACCGGATCTGGGGCTTGTGACCAGGTTGTTGATGTTGTTTGTATGTATGTGTGTTTTTTTTTAAAGTACATTTTATGTAGATAAAACTTGAAACAAAATCCTCATCTGTTTTTTTAAGCTAGTTGAAGTGTGTGTGTATGTGTACATATGTATAGATATAAATTATTAATCCGCGCCTTTTTTGTATTTAGTGAAAACAAAAAAAACAGATCTGTGTTACAACCATGTTTGGCATTTCTTGTTCTCTAAAATGAAGCCAAACTTTTTTTTTTAAGAAAACTTTTTTTTTTTTTTGCAATGTTCATTTCATGTATATTTGGACTACACATGGGAAAATGTATTTATGTGATATTTGGAATAAATAAATTCAGTTTACACACGTCAAGCTGTCCTTTTACTAACTGTTTTGTTTCAGGTAATGCTGGCGCTTATTGCTGGGAATTAGTAATTTGTATAGCTCCCTTGAAACAACCAGTGCTTTCATGCTGCACATGGACTATCCCCCCCCCCCCCCACCTCCACTGGCAGAAAAGCAGCTTCAAGAAAGAAAGCAGTTTTGAGCAGATAGCAGGGAAGAGAAGGAGTTAAGCTGCCTTGACCGCTTCTCTGTTGTAACTTCATGATGTTGCTGGGCATTTAAAAAACAAAAACCAACAGCCTTTGGGAAGAAAGAGTCACAAAACTTGTAATGTGTGGTTTGAGCCTCAGAACAGTTTCAGTTGAATGTGTGTTTAGCTTGCAAAGGACCTGTTTGCCTCTGGCTAAACTTTAAAAACCTGATAGTGTGAGGTGTATTTTTCTTCAATTCTATAGAAGCTGAACATGGAACACAAATAGAAGAAGCTCTTTGATTAGTAGCTGCATTGTTGAAGTCTGTTCAAAATTAGTGTTTAAGTATGGTAAGCATTTGTTTTCACTGGGATTACATGGGTTTCCCTTCTCTAGATGCTTTCCCTCATCATATTTTTTTAAAATAGACATTAAAATTATTATATGACAGTTTCCACTTAAAGACTTAAGAGGTGGATTTTCAAATAGGGAAAATGTTGTTTTAAACACTGCTGGTGGTTGTTTCCCTTCCAAAAGTGATAATTTCCAGTCTCCACATTTCCTGATCCAACCAGTTCTGCCTCCACTCAAGATTCTCCTGCTCCTGGTGGATTTTTCAAGGTTGCTATGATTCTTACCATGCTTCAGCAATCCTGAAAAATCAGTTCCCTTTTAGAGGCTATCACTGCAAGCTTGGCTGCTTACAGAGCACAAGGGGGTAACTTCAAGGAATGTGGTCACTTACAAGGTGATGAAAAATTCTGAACTTAAAAAACATTAAATTTCTTTTTCAGCTTGATGTTCATAAAGCTTGGTGGCAGGCTTATAGGAGTTGGGTGGTTATGAGAACTGTGGGAAATATTTTGCAGGGGTGGCCAACGGTAGCTCTCCAGATGTTTTTTACCTACAACTCCCATCAGCCCCAGCCATTGGCCACGCTGACTGGGGCTGATGGGAGTTGTAGGCAAAAAACATCTGGAGAGCTACCGTTGGCCACCCCTGTTTTAGAGGAAGTCTGGTTATGGCTCTTGCTTCGCTTCTGAAAGGTAATGAGAGGGCATGGTTATGACTTGATTGGGGAAATGCATCTCTTTCAGGGACATTTTGTTTGCCTAAAGGTGCCAAAATTCCAATTGTTTTACTACATTAAGACTAAATTAAGCCATGATATGACCTTTCACAGACCTTGCAGGTGCCACTGCGCCCCTTGTAGCCTCCTGGATTTCCTGATCAATATATTTTTAAACTAGCCCAACAAACTATGGTTTTGTGGCTCTGCTCCAAACCAGAATTACAAGCCAGAAGTAAGGGCAAGTATTAAGTATACAGGAGGAGGAGGAGAGGGAGAATGAAAGTCCAAATTTGTTCACACGAGTAAACCATGGTTTGGCATTATATCTGAAGTATCCCTTAATCTAGTACAGGGGTGGGCAAACTTGCTTAATATAAGAGCCACACAGAATAAGTGTCAGATGTTTGAGAGCCACAAGACATGAACATCAGATGTTTGAAAGTCACAGGAAGGAAGGAGAGAAAGGAAGGAAAACAAATAGATGGGGAGGGGGGAGGTAGAAAGAAAGCAACTTAAAATGCATTCTCCAAGCCTCCGGCTGGCTTGGTTTGGAGAAATGATTTAAAGAGATAAATGCCTTCTCCAAGCTGGCCAACAGCAGTGGGGGCTTCGAGAGCCACACAATATGTGTGGAAGAGCCACATGGCTCCCGAGCCACGGTTCCCCTCCCTCCCCAATCTAGTACAACTTTGTATGGTCTAAATCTTGCCTATGTCTTTTAACATAGCCAGTTTGGTGTAGTGGTTAAGTGTGCAGACTCTTATCTGGGAGAACCGGGTTTGATTCCCCACTCCTCCACTTGCACCTGCTGGAATGGCCTTGGGTCAGCCATAACTCTGGTAGAGGTTATCCTTGAAAGGGCAGCTGCTGTGAGAGTCCTCTCAGCCCCACCCACCTCACAGGGTGTCTGTTGTGGGTGAGGAAGATAAAAGAGATTGTGAGCCATTCTGAGTGGAGAGCGGGATATAAATCCAATATCATCATCTTCTTAACTTGACCCTCATGGAAGCAGGAGGGGGGGGGGTACTTGAAATTGTTAACAGTTCTGTTAACTGCTGCATAGAGGAGGTATTCAACTAAAGGCAGAGAGCTGAAACTAACAAAAATACCTGACTGAAGCAGAACAGAACAGAAGCATCAAAAACTACAGGGATACATTCTAAAGAAATTAAAATTTAAATATGTTTACTAATTACAAACAGGTTGAATGAAGACTAGAATCCATTGCTCATTGTCCTTGAATCCATTGCCTCCCACACAGCAAACTACTTCCCAGGAACACTGAAAAACATAAGATACGTGACAGTCTGATTTGTGTAGGTGTCATATAAGACACAGAGTACATCTCTGAAAGACAATTAACTGTATTTGAAAACATGATTCTCAAACATATTGCAAGCTTAGGCTGAGATCTGAATCTGGCAAAGAGGTTCTCTTCCCCTTCATTGCCTTACCATGTTATCACTATTGCCTCAGTCACCTGCACATTCTTTCTGTTCTCCAGTGCAGAGGAAAGGCCAGAGAACAATTTGGTGATGAAGTGCTCTGGGACACGCAAACTTCCCTCAAGGGAAAGTCTGTGAGTGTTGCAAGAATAGGCCACTGATTATTCCTTTGTTTAGTGGCTTGAACCCAAAAATGGGCAATCCCTTTCCCCACCGGAAGATGGTCTGCTGTCTTAGCTTGATACCCTAGGTTCAGTAAATCAAAAACAAATTAGCTGACTTAGTCAAATGGCTGTTATGCATTTACAGTAACCTGTTCTTTTGTCTAAATTCTCCTGAAGCTTTTTGAGTATTTAGTGTTAATCCGCATTTGCAGATTAAGTCTCATTTAAGCACTGACACATGTAGCTGAGCCACAGCTTATGTGTCACGTCATTGGACTGAACTACAGGGAGCTTCACACGAAATCTGAGGCCTAGGAGTTCTCTAGCCATTCCTCGTTTCCGTGTTTGTAGCAGAACAAATTCAAGCCTAGCAGCACCTCAGAGACCAAGAAAAGTTTCATGGGTTTGGCATAATTTCCCAGCCTAACTGATTCACAAAATCTTACACCCCAGAAATTTTCTTGGTCTTTAAGGTACTACTGGATCTGAATTTTACTTCGTGTGTGATGCCTTTCAAGTTGTTACTCTTAATATATATGCATTATTTTGTGTATCATTTGCTGTCCTTCCTTTAGAAGTGAGTTTTCATCACCGCCCCACGCTCAACTGATTTCCATCTATAAGGTGGTGTTAGTGTGTCATGATTGATGTTACAGGTGGATATTTTGTTACGTAACAACTGTTTTTGACTGTCTAACAAGGTGGCCTACAGAACCACAACACCTACTTGCCAGCCATGGCTCACTGTGACATCACCAGATCAGACAAATGCAGCCAGAAAAATAGATCAGGACAAGGCAGGAAGCAAACACTGCTCAGAATGTCAAGTACATCAGTCTTAGTTTTGAGCAAGTACATATTCTGAAAACCAATAAAAAGTGAAATGTTATAAGCAGTGAGAAAAACTTCCTGTTTTGCCAGCAGTGAACTGTAAATGTTTCCTTAATTCTCCAGGTCTATTTTACAAGCTCTCAATACCCCTTCCTTTGCCTTAGTACCCTAATGTGAATAGATTAGAAACACATGCGCTAAACCTAAAAGACATAGAAATCAAAGGTGAATAGGGTATTCTACATTAAAAACATAAGACGAGTCCTGCTGGATCTCACCAGTTGTCTATCTAGTCCAGCTTCAACTTTTCCTCGTAGGGAAGGTGCTCCAACCCCCTAATCACCTTGGTTGCTCTTCTTTGCACTTTTTCTTGCTCTGCAGAATCCTTTTGGAGATACAGTGACCAGAACCATAACACTGTATTCCAAATGAGGCCACACTATAGATCTATCCAGGGGCATTACAACATCAGTTGTTTAATTCTCAGTCCCTTTCCTAAAAATCCCTAACATAGTTTGCCTTTTCACTGCTGCAGCACACTGAGTTGACACTTTCATCGAGGTATTCACTATAACCCCAAGATCTTTTCCCCTCTCGGTCTCAGCAAGTTCAGATCTCATTATACTTGAAGTTGGGATCTTCCCCTCCCCCAATGTATATCACCTTACATTGCAATATTAACTGTTAAAGTTGTTCCAAATCCAGCCCTATCACTTCCTACACTGTCTTCAATTATACAGCTTTCCTTATTCCAAGGAACAAATTTTCTAGAATCTCAACACTACAAAACTAAAATAATTGACTTTGTTACAAATATTTTATTCTCTATTAGATGTTTTTGTATGAAATGTGTGTCTTGGTTTTATTTGGTAAATAGTATCCTCATAACTTTGGAAGTACCAAATGTTAATCACTGGAGCTGATAAGATTAAAGCTACTAAATATTCCTTGCAATTTTGTCCATCTACCCTCATAAGCACAACACTGACAACTTTCAAAACCAGACTTAAATTAGCAGATGCTTTCAATTGCTCTTTCAAATATGTTTACTTTTTCATTCACCAGTCTTTAAGAAACCTCTATGCTTGTTCGTGGTACCATTTTGCATTATCTTTCAGACTTGCATATTATTAACATGGTGACGCTCAGGGCTATTTTTGTAGAAAAAGCCCAGCAGGAACTCATTTGCATATTAGGGCATACTCCATGATATCACCATTGTTTAGCACAGGGCTTTTGGTGAAAAGCCCAGCAGGAACTCATTTGCATATAAGACAACACCCCCTGCTGCCAAGCCAGCCGGAACTGCGTTCCTGTGCATTCCTGCTTTAAAAAAAAAAGGCCCTGGTGACACTAAAAACTTTATTATGTAAAAGTAGGTAGGTAGCATTTATTATGTGAAGCTAAAGGCAATCACAATTAGGACAAACAAATGAGAACATAGACTGCAATAAAAACAATATATTACAATGACAACATCGGTATACATACATGTTGCTCTTTACCTTATAACTGGTTATTATTTTTTGACTGGCCTCAAATGTTCTTTTATAGATAGAGGTACCAGAAATAGTCTTTTAATCTTGATCTTGTTCAGTCCCCTCTCCGCCGTTTATATGTCCTGTTTTTATTACTGTTTTTAAATTTTGTTGTGAGCCCCTTTCCAGCTTGTTTGGAGAAAAACAGACTTGGAATGCTTAAAATAAACCTTAATTGCTGTGGCCTGACTAGCAACTGATTAGACTGTTCCTGAAGGCCTAATATCACAGTGTTGAAGTCAGTGACTGTTTACTAGCAAAGGGGTAAGTTCTCCCATTCTGAATCATTTGCACTATGGCCACCCAGTTCAAGGGCTGATGTGGTGTAGTAGTTAAAGAGTGTCAGACTAGGAACTGGGAGACCAAGGTTCAAATCCTTCTCTGCCATGGAAACTTGCTGGCTGACTTTGGGCCAGCCATACACTCCTAGCCCAATATACCTGTCACACAGCAGAGGACCAGGAAGGGCCTTCTGCTGGCTGCCATCACACTGGTATGGGTCTGTATGGGAAAGCCCAGGGCATTGACCCAACCCCTGTATTTTCCTTCTTAGTAAACAGGGCCGGCATGACCCAGTAGGCTAGGTAGGCAGCCACCTAGGGCGCCATCTGGCCACAGAGGTGGGCTCCCTGCTACCCCCAGTGCCCCTTTCCAGCCCACACTGTGCTTGCCCTTGTCACTACCTGCCTCTCAGCCACCCTCCTCCACTTTGCCATCCAGCCTTGTGGCCTGCGGGCAGCCTGTGGGCAGGGGACAGCAGGGAAGGAACCAAATGCAAAGAGAATCACGGAAAAATAGTACTAAGTTAGTGAAAAAATCTATGAAAAATAACGAATACACATGTAAGTCCAATTCTTATGAAAATTTAACAATTCATAACTGAAGGTCCACAAATTACATCACAAAAGGTCTACAAGACCGATACATTTTTCTTATATATCTTCACAGCGTGCATCAGCATTAACAAATACAATGCATGTATAGAAACAAACTGCTGGTCTGAAACCTAAGATATAGTCCTTAATATCACAAAATCATAAGTAGACATCCTCAGAAACCCTCTACGTGGATAGCTGAAAATAATCTTCACGTTTCAGTGGAGCCACATCTTCGTGGAGGAGGAATATTGGACCATCCACCAAAACTTGCTCAATGTGGATTTTTTTACAAAGTATCCAGCACAGTGTCATTCATAATGGAGAAAAAAACTAAGAGAGTCTTCCGTGTCCTTTTTGGGTTGTCAGACACATTCCTTATGACTGCTCTGGAAACAAATAGCTCATCTGCCTATAAGAAAATAAGAGAAGCCATGTTGGATCAGGCTGATCTCTTTTATCTCTTGTATATTATGCCTGAAACCTAGAAGAGAGGATGGTTCAGGTGACGGCACACTGACTTAAGAATTTGGGTGGCTGAAGAATTTTATCCAAATAGTATAGAAAGTGGAGATATTGCAGCTGGAGATGTGTTTTGGCTTTAATTGTACATGAAACTGAGTGTTTATCCCAAAAAACTGTCAAACACAATTCCTTCAGTAAGCACTGTAATTTGGGAAACGGGAAATTCCAAATTAGAAGGAAAACAAGTCACAGATTGGAATGTGCTTCCCACTGAAACGAATAGAACACAAAAACAAGACAAATAAAAATGGAATACTGGCAACAATAATTTTTCTTGCACTACTAATTGAGCAATGAAAACCCCAGATTGAAATGATGGATTGCCAGTCCTGAAATTGTGCCTGCTATTGTCAGCTGTGATTGTTGTGTCGGTTCCTTATTGCTCATTTGCCGAATGTGTGCTGTTTTCTTAATTGGAGCAATTTTGCAGTATTGTTTGTACCTGAAAATACCCATGCATGAGTGTGTGCACATCCATGAGTACACACAGGGTGCTTTCACACAGGAATTTTTCTCTGCATTTGTTTCCAAAATCAACTGCTGTTTTTGAGAACATCTCCTTATAATATCATTCCCTTATTGGCCACTTTCCAGGTTTTCCCCATCTCAGTGTGTTGTTTCTCAGACTGGGTTTACTACAATCTTTTTTGAAAGTATGCAGCCCAAGCATGTTAACACACTAGAAGATACACATTTGCAAAAGTTCTTTCCTTCTCAGTGCCACTTTGCTTTGTGTTTTTTTAAAAAAAAAAAAAACTGATACTGCTATAGTGCTACAGCAATCACATTTTTAAAAAGCTCTATGGTGGAGCTAGGGGCTTTGTTAAGGTAACTGGTATAGCGCTATAGCAACTATCAGATATTTTGAAAAGGCATCTGACAAGGAGAAAAAGTGTGCACTTGCATGAGTTGCCTATATGTATGCCTCTGCATTCACACAGCTGCACTCAACACAGAATGAAGAATCTTGCTGTGTGGATGCAGCTACACCCTGGACTAGACTCATTAAAAATATTATAATAGAGTTCTGGGATGCAGAAACAAGGCACCCATTCTGTAATCTGCTGAGGCTGTCTGTACTTGTTCTGCTAAAGCCTGTATGGGTGGATTTTTCACTATCTGTCATCTTGAGCTGGTCATTAATCAACACTATTTAAAAAAAAAATATTACAGGTCATGAGCACTGTTGCCACAGCTGTGTGATAACCAGAACCAGTTGCTCTGGAAAAGAAGAAGCAGAGGGAGCTAAGAATATCCATCACCAGATCTGGTTTCAGGAACATTTTAAAGTCTTAGGTGAAAAGACTGAACATCTGATGGTGCACACCAATGTGTGTGAACCATGGGCCTATTGGTCTCCACATATTCTGTACACCCCTCTCCCCAAAGTAATCTATGGAAGCAAAAGGGGGATGCCCTAGATGCCTATGTACATCCAATAGTGTCATGTAATGTGTCTGAGGACCCAGGGCGAATCTGCAAAGAGTGTGCAAAGGAACCTTGAGGAATGCATTTTGTAGCCCATATTTAGAAGTGGGGCAGAGGCAAGGGGGGCAGGGGACATGGTGATGCTCTTCAGTATAACTAATGCATTTGTGTACTATCTCTTTGTTGGTTTTATTGTAACAAGCAATATTGGTCCCTTGGAAATTGGTGGCATAAAACTAAATTTGCTGTGAATTTGTTGTGTAGCTAGTACAGCTGCAATTCCAAGCATGCTTACTAGGAGGGATTAACTCTCAGTCTCTCACTGAACTCAATGCGACTGCACCTTTAAGACAAACAAGGTTTTATTTTATTCAGTTCTCGTGCGGGCACACACTTCTTCAGAGCCACTGAAATGGAAATTTGTTCTGTTGCTTCAGACCGACACTTGGATCTTTCTGAACTGAAGAGGTCTTACTGTGGCGGAAGCTTCCGATTGCACTGTATGAAGTTCGTCGTGCCAAAGAGCCAGCTAATGAAGGCAGCAACCGAGTCTGGCTGGAGAGAACACCGCCTGCTAGCAGAAACGCTGACGGACGGGACGGGCTGCTTCTTTTGTGGGCAAACGTGAGGCCTGGGAGGGAGGGGAGCCGTTCTCTCTGGGGCTCCCTCTCCTGGCAGTTTTCGCCCGGCGCGAAGGGGTTAAGGAGGCGCGCGTTGCTTCCTTGTGGCGTGACTCATCTGTCCCCGCTGGTGGAGGCGGCCTGCTTTCTCTCACGTAGCCGGCCTGGAGAGGTTCCTGGAACAAGCGCTGCCGCCTGCTCACGTCTGACGCGCAGCGCGGCCGGAGCAGCCAAAACACCTGGGGGCCCCAGGGCGGCGGGGACGCGCAGCCCTTGCCATGCCTCGCCTCGCCCCGCACGGTCGGGGACGGCGTGTTCCCTGGCTCCGCGCGTAACTCCTCTCCTCTGCGGCCAAACGAGGGGCGAGAACCGGCCCCTTGCAGGCCGGGGAGAGGGAGAGCCATCGAGAGGAGCCAGCGGAGCAACACCTTCGGGAGCCTGGGCGGGGGAAAGGCCCCTTCTTCGGAATGCTTTTGCACTTCTGGGGGCTGGGGCTGATAGCAGGCTGGAGAGGAACCCGGACAGGAGGACAGGAGAGGGGGCTTCCCTCCCCCACACCTTCCTTCACCATGACGGGAAAGTGGCACCTGTTGGGTTTCTGTCTGTCCCAGTGCAGTTGAATGCACGTCAGCTCAGCCAGGAAAACATTTTGGTTTTAAAAGGCTGTTCTGTTCAGGGATGGGGATAGGATTCCTTCCCACTGACCGTTCTTGCTCTCTGAATACTAAGTAAATTCACCTTGGAATATTCAGCTGGAGTCTGGACATGTCTGGGTGGGGGCCAGCTGATGCAAGGGTACAAAACTGAGAATGCAGGGCAACAGGCCATATTGTTTTCCTCCTTATTTTTAAAAGTACATTCTTACTCCATCTTTCTTAGGATGGTGCACTTTGTTCTCCCTCGGGACAGTCCTGAGGTTTGGCTAACACAATATGACTGCTGATCCAAGATCACCCAAAGAGCTTCATAGCAGAATGGAGATTAGAACTTGGATTTCCTTATAATAGCCAGCCACTCCAGCCACTGCACCACACAGTAGTTTGTGCAACCAAAGTAAACTAGATGCTGCTAGATGTTGTTGAGACAGAACTGCGTGTTACACTGAACACAAGCCCAGCACTGGCGCTCACAGCCATATCATAACTGTGAGTTCCCAGTGGAAACTTGGTTTAAAAGCATTGCAGGGGCTCAGTTCACATCAGAACCGCAGTTTGGGGGAGAAACGGTTCTGATTTCTCAAGCACAGGGATGTTATTTACCTGAGGGGGTGGTTGCATATGCAGGCATTCAGCTGCAATATGACTGCAAGTACCCATGGCAAAATTATGTATTTTGTGATGTGTGGCCCTCAAAACAGGTATGCAGGCAAAAGGGCTAGATTCAGTAAGAAAGTCCCTGTTTCGAAATTAATTTCAGCCACAGCCTCACTAAATACACTAAGCATACCATACTTCTTTGTCCTTATTCCCTCTTCCATTTGCCATATGGGGAATTATCCTAGTATGATTTCTTACAACATGATTTCATACAACAAGGCAGACATTTATTTTTATATGCACACATAATTAGTCACCTAGGAGTTCTAAATCACTAGATAACTACAGTCAAGTATTTGGTTGGCAGGTAAAATTCTACCTACTATCTGTTCTGCAGTCTTCTCTTTTCAAAACCTTACCAGCCCCCTTGCTCCATGTTAATATTAAATATTCTATCCATAGTCCTGAATGTTCGTTACTCCTCCTCTTCCCTCGGGCCTGCCCCTTCCATGTGAAGTCCCCTCCCCACCTCCCTTAATTATTCCCTCAGTCATTCTCCTATTTAATATTGATTAGATGGCTATAGTGTACTCTACATAGGGCAACTCTTGAGAAGTATTCAGAAACTTCCAAGCAATGCAGAATGCTGCAATCAGGATGGTGACTGGAGTGAGTTGTAGGGACCAATTAACTCCAGGCTTGTTCTATCTATGCTGGCTCCCAATTAGAAGAAGAGGAGGAGATTGGATTTATACCCCAATCTTCATTCAGAGTGGTTTACAGTCTCCTTTCCTCTCCCCACTATAGTCATCCTGGGAAGTAGATGGGGCTGAGAGAGCTCTTTTGAGTCAAGAACTGTGACTGACCCAAGGTCAGCAGCTGCATGTGAATGAGTGGGGAATCAAACCTGGTTCTTCCAGATTAGAGTCCACGCACTTTACCACTACATCAAACTGGGCACAATTCAAGGAGCTGGTGTTGACCCTTTAAAGTCCTATATGGTTTGGGACCACCATACCTGAAGGCCTGCCTATTCCCTTATGAACCTACCCAACTACTATGGTCCTTTTCAGAGGCCCTTTCAAGTGCTCCCTGCTTTCCAAAACAAGGTTCATGGCAATGCAGGAAAGAGCCTTTTTGGTCATGGCACCAAACTCTGGAATTCTTCATCTAGCCAGGTAGGTTTGTCTGTCCCCTTCCGTTATCATTTTTCGCCAGCAGGTGAAGACTTTTTTGTTTGGTATTCCCTTAGTGATCAGGCCTTCTTGCCCAATGCTTTAATTGGTTTTGTATCTTTTCTGTATTTTAATTCTGATTTCAATGATGTTGCTTTTTGGTTGCTTTTAATGTTTTTAAATGTAATTTTATTATGTATTTTTAATTTGTTGACCACCTTGGTGTTTCTCATGAGGCCAAAAAGATCAGATATAAATTTTGTAGAATAAAATAAAAATACTGTGTCCCCCTATTTCAGTCCTCTGCTTGACCCCCTACCCTGCTTTGACCTTTGGTTCTCTTACTACCTGGGTTCTCTCTAGCCTCAACTGTTGCTCCTCACTTTTTGCCACACTTTTTCTGCCAAACTTTCACTTCTATGACAGAAACAGCAGGGTTTGTAAGCTTTCTATTGTTCACAGATTCACCCCAAGCAATTAAAATACTGCAGCCAATCAGCTAGTTGCTGAAGGGTAACTTACCAGCTGGTAGGGGGATACACCTAGTTGTAAATTTATGCTGTATTTGTCATTGCCAGTGCTATTGCAATCAAATCAGCAGCTTTAGTGACTGAGTTATTTCTTAAGGTAAATAATGATACGATTGTTGTTAAAAGTTTGCACAGCCCTTTTACAAAAACAGAAGCCTACAACAATCAGACCTAAATGTAATTTTACATGGGCTATGAGCCTTTAACGGTAGTATCTTCCCTCTTTTTTTGCAGTGTCAAGGTCTATAAAGCACACTGCAATAAATCATGTATTTCCTTCTACTAAAGTCTGCCTAATAAGGATCTTAATAATCTCCAGTGTTCAGCACACTGGAGATGATCTTGCAAGCTTTCATTTGTTTCCTACCACCACATGCAGATTGTCAGAAAACTGAGCTATGAAACTGGGATGCTGCCTGCCCACCACAAAGAACTGTTATTTTCTTGTAAAAAAGTTCATTCTGAAAATCACTTCCTCCCCTTTTGGTTCTCCTATCTATTTAAACTGTGGCAGAACTTTATATTTGCAAGCTGACATCTACTAAAGACTTACTTTTGACTGTCCCCCAGTGACAATAATCTTATCTTATGTCAGTACTCTTCCAGTCAATTCAACGCAAAGAGCGTCCTTGTGTAGTATCCAGACTCTGTATATATACACTTTCTTTTATTCCTCTGGAGACTTTCAAAGTCACCTCCCTTTATTTTTAATTCAGCTCATATCTCTATTACCAGAGATATCTGTAAATTGGGTTACATTATTTTTGTTTGGATTTTTGGTATTTTTGTATTTTTATGCACATGTGTGTGCATGCGTGCATGTGTGTGTGTGTAAAGTCATGGCAACCTCTGGTGACTGAATGAGGTGGCTGAATAAAGTCTGCCCCTGCCTCCCTACTCTGGTATTCCAAGGAGGTCTCTCATCCAAGTACTTGCCACAGTCAAGCCTGCTTAGTTTCCAAGATCTGACAAGATTGGGTTTGCCTGGGCTATCTAGGTCAGGGCATCAGGTCTGTTATTTTGAATATCAGAGTTGCATGCATAGCAGATTCAGATTGTTACCATTTCAGAGATATGTTTGATTTAAACCGATTCCATATGTCACTTAGGCAAGAGATGGCAGTTGTATTACTGGGCATCCTGGATTTACATGTAAGTGCACCTAAGATTATTCCAGGATTATAGTTTATTTACTTCACTTATTTTCCACTTTTCTTCCCAATGGCAACTCAAAGTGGCTTATAATGCTCTCACGATATGTGAATTGCTCTATACCTGTACACACCATAGAATTATGTTTTTGGAAGCTTCAGTTGGAGCAAAACACAGCAACAAATCTGATGACTGGTATGACCATTGGGAATATATCTTGACAGTTTTGAATTAGTTAAGTGTGCAGCTGATTAATTTCTGGGCATAATGTGAAGTGCAGGCTATTAACTTTAAATCCTTAACAGTCAGGCCTGAGTATTAAAAGGGCCATTTGCCTCCCCCCACCCCAAGTATGCATGTCTGTCATATGAGAACTACTTGGAGGCCATGCCCTGTCCACTCCCTACCTTCAGAGGTTGGTAATGGTCCCCAAGAGACTTTGCCTCTGGCACAGCCCACAATACCTTGCCCTACCACTTAGCCTGAATAGTTTTAGGTACTAGGTGAACTTTTATTTGGGCTTTTGATTGATATATCTCTGTGTGTGTTATGTATGTGTCTCCCTCTGAATCTTTGCCTCCTGATTGTTGAGCTTTATAAACCATTGTGATTTGGGGGCGGAGCGTGATTTTGTGCTGCTGGACCCAATGAAGTGAAAGCTCGTTTAATCCCCAAATAGCTGAGGCGGTCCAGGGGGTAGATGAACATCTGATGGGCCAGGGCTGTGGAGCGTGCAGATCAGCTGCAGGAGTCTCAGCAGCAGTGAGAATGACAATTTGGAGGAAAATGAGATATGCATGCTGGGAAACAGTATTTGCAGGAACTGCAGCTGGAGAAGGTGCTTCTCATGAACTTTGCGTCCATGAAACAGAATGTGCAGGATGAAAAGCAGGACATGCATCTGCAAGGAGATAGCTGCAACCTGGAGTTAATGGGTGAGGAAAAAATCTTTTGTAGTCTTCTGTACATCATATGTATTCCAGAAAAGTTTTAGTGGGTTGAAGACTCAAATCCCTGTAGCTAGTGATAAGAGGGAAGGGGGAAACAGCACAACTAGGCCTTCAAGTTTTATTTGGGGGGGTACCTGTGCTATTGTCATACTTGAAGCCTTTCCCGTCATTGTGAGCTATGTTTAAGTACCTACTGAATTTCTACTACTTACAGCTCTTAGAGGCACTTCATAAAGCTCACACCTCTTTCTTCTGTGGGCACTAGAATCTTATCATTCTAAATAGGCACCGGATAAACAATGGATTAAATTAAGCCAGTCTCTATCCCTATATCTTCCACTGTCATTAAATAATGGAAATGGCATTTATGCCAGCCCAGTAGGAAACAAACACTGTTTGAAAGGTCTAGCTGCGGAAGAGGTTTTCATGAGACTCAAGAGAGACCATTTTTAGTCATGTGAAACGTCTTGAATTACTATTTGATTTAAAAATATACACATGATTTACTATACAGGGAGAATTTGAAGGAGACTTGTTTTTTCCATGTGAAATTGTAATATGATCTGGACTCCTGGTGAGGCATAATGCTTTTAAAGTCCTTTATGCTCCAGATTCATAACATTCAGCATAAGGTGTTTAAAGCCAAACATGTGGCTGATTATTCCTCTCCTTTGCAGCAGGGAGGGATTACCAGTTCTTACAGAATACTCCTTCCTGCACGTGTGATGTTTTCCCTGTACAATAACTCTGCAGTCAGTAATTCATTCTTTATCAATATCACTGCATGAAGTTGTCAGAAAGCCAAACTATATCATGCATAGGAAAGTCTTTATCTTTGCAGTTCTGCCTTGTTGTGTCCTCCCGCCCTGACATTTTTGTGTATCTTTATTTGGATGCAACATTTTTAAAAGATTCTTTTGGTTAAACCTGTGTTCTGGAAAAGAGCAATAAGATGTTCTGGAAACGGGAAGTCTACTGCTTCAGGGAAATGAAGGCAAGAGCTTAAAATATATCAGCCAGGGTGTGTGTTTCAGTTTGGAATGACAAAGGCACAGAACAGTGACTTCTGCAAGAATAAAAATGGAGCCAGACAGGTCTCTTTCTAAGGTCTCAATCTTCTGACAGATAACTCTAAGTTGTCCTGTCGCTGGTCGTCCAGGGGAACTGATTAGACACTATGTGAGTCAGGATGCTGGATTAGATGGACCACTGATCTGATCCAGCAGGGCTCTTCTTATGTTTTTATAAATCCAATGGGATTAAAAGGGTGGGATGGAATGTGTGTCCGCTCCTGCTTGGAACAGAGATTTACAGGTAAAATAAACTCCCCCCTTCTCTGGACACGACCAGAGGAATAATTCTGAGAGCACTGATGGAACACTAGTCCCAAACTCTTTTAAAATGCAATTATGAAGAAAGCTAGTGCCAAAGGATTCTACAACCACAGGTAGTGTCAGCCAATGACCAAATTCACCCTGGATTATCAAGTAAATGGTTTGAGTTCCACCAGGTGGCAGCATCATACATCTCTTCTATGGCAAAATTACACAAATCTAAAGTCATCTCTTTAGAAATCCTTTGTGTGATGTTTGATGAACAAAATAATGTAGCTCTTAATCCTGTCATTAGCCATTTTAACTCTGGGGACTCTGGATTGTGGAACACAAAAAGGATTCTGGATCTCCCTTGTCTTTCAAGATAATATTTCGAGCACTGTTTCACATTTAAATTCTATCAGTTCTTCTCCAAGTCATAGAAAAAGGGCTAAAGAAGATAGAACCAACTCCCCAGAGAGGTAAAACAAGGACTCTACTTTGGGTCTATAAATATGTTCTAGGGAAAGGACCACTTTGTCCATCTCAACTGCTAAGCAGTGTCAGCCTTGGTTAGTATTTGGATGGGGGATCCCCAAGAAGTCCAGAGTTCTACAGAGGCAGGCAATGGCAAACCACTTCTGTTTCTTGCCTTAAAAGCCCTATGGGGTCACCATAAGCAAGCTGTCACTTGATGGCACTTTCCACTACCATGCAGTGCTATTCCAAAGCAGACTTGTACCTTTTAAAATCCATAGATATCAATGCGATTAGGAGGCCATAATTCTGCTTCCTACAGGGCTGGCTGGACTCTTGATAGTGGTCCAATATTTTTAAAAAGCCACAGGTTTAAAAATCTCTTCTGACTGAAGTTAATGCAACCAGAAATACAGTCTACCAGCACAACATTCTAGAAAATTATCTGTAGAAGGTCCGAAGACAGTCTTCTAAGTGTTTGCAGACAGAATTGAGGCTTCAGAGAGAAAAACGGTGAAGAACAGAGTTGCTCAGCCCACTTTAGAAACTTCATGTGGGTCTAGAATGATAAGCTCCTTTACTTTTTCAAGACAGAATGTAGCCAACTGATGAGTGACAGAATCGGTGTGGAAAACATGTTGGAGCCCATCACAGAAAAACAGCAAGGCATCAGAAGATTTACACAGCGAGGAAGACCATCTCTCCCTTCACATACCTGACCATGAAGGTTTGCCAAGTTACTTCACACTAGCAGACTGGTAATATATTCCTGTGAGATGGGGCAGTCGCTCCTGCCTTAGTGGCCAGTGGTGCATCAACACCTAAACACCTAAAGAAACCTACTCTGGACTCAGGAGACTTGAATAACTACTATTCAGTCTCAACATACCATTCTTGAGCAAGGTGATTGAACAAGCAGTGGTTGACCAACTTCAGAGATTCCTGAATGAAGTGGATTGTTTAGATATATTCTAATCTGGTTTCAGGCCTGGTTATGGGACTAAAATCGCCTTGGTCATCCTGACAGATGCCATATGCTACGTGGTGGAGAGGGGGAGGGCAACACTGTTAATTCTTCTAGGCCTCTTGGCAGCTTTTGATAGCATTAACTATGGTATTCTTCTTATGCCGATGACACCCAGCTCTATCTACTGATGGACGGCTGACCTGGCTGTGTCCCAGAAAATTTGGACCTGGCATTACAGGCTGTGGCAGGATGGCTCAGAGCAGGCTGAAGTTGAATCCAGCGAAGACAGAGGTCCTTTGCCTGAGTCGTGGCGGTCTGGGAGGAGAAATCCCCCTACCAGTTTTTGACGGTCAAGAGCTTGGGGGTGCTACTGGAGCCTTCTCTGTCAATGGAGGCCCAGATAGCAGCCACTGCTAAATCCTCCTCCTTTCACCTTAGGCGGGCGAGGCAATTGGCTCCCTTCCTGGAGCGTGACGATCTGTCAACAGTGATCCATGCAACGGTCACCTCGAGGTTGGACTACTGTAATGCCCTCTACATGGGGCTGCCCTTGTGCTGAACCCGGAATCTACGGCTGTTGCACAACGCGGCAGCTAGTCTGCTATTAGGGCTCTCTAAGTGGGAGCACATACAGCTGAAGCTGTGGGAGCTGCACTGGCTGCCAATAGTGTACCAGATCAGTTACAAGGTGCTGGTCATTACCTTTAAAGCCCTATATGACTGAGGACCTGTCTACCTTAGGGACCATCTCTCCCCATATGTACCCCAGAGGGTGCTGAGATCAGGTTCACAAAATAACGTTTGATAATCCCCGGGCTGAAGGAGGCCAAATTGAAAAACACAAGGGAAAGGGCCTTCTCAGTCATGGCTCCCCACTGGTGGAATAAATTACCAAAGGAGGTGCTGGCCCTGTGGAGTTTTGCCCAGTTCCGCAGGGCCTGCAAGACTGCCCTCTTTCAGCTGGCCTTACCTAATACAGATCCAGCTGTACCGTCGTTATGATAAAATCTGTATATGAGTAAAATCGGAAATTTTTAAAATATAGCACCGAGTACGGTCGTATAAAATTGTTGGTTTTATTTAGATGGTTTTAAGGGAATTTTAAGGAAATTATATAATGTTGCAGATTATTGTTTTATTATGTAACCTTTGTGTTTTATATTATATTGTGAGCCACCCTGAGCCTGCTTTGGCGGGGAGGGCGGGGTATAAATTAAATGTTGTTGTTATTATTATTATTAGGTTCCATCTTGTTCCCCCTGCTTTTCAACATCAATATTAAGCTACTGAGAGAGGTCATTCAGAGATCTGGGCTGAGCTGCCTGTCACCAATATGCAGATGACACTCAGCTCTATCTTGCACAGCTTGCACACCCCAGGGAGGCTGGGAAAACTGTGTACAGGTGCCTGTAGGCAGTTTTTTAATAGATGAGGACTATCAAGATGGAACTTAATCCTGACAAAATGGAAGTGTTGCTTAAGGAAAATAAGTTATCCCCTGTTCTGGTTGGGATAGCACTTTATTTTAATTGTTTTAATGTTTTCTGTTTTGTGAACCCTGACTGGGTGGAAAGGCAGCATTAAGATGTTTTAAATAAATAAATGCTGTCTATAGAAGGAGATTTTGAAGTGATATTGGTTTGGGGTTAACTAGGGAATGTATGAGTGAGCCAGATGACCTTCAGTTGTCTTTAAGAAAGTTGTATCTACCTAGCCAAAAAGGGAGTGTCTATATATTTGCCTTTTCTTCTACATTCTTTTGAAGCATCTTTTAAAAAATATTATTACAGATAAGGAATATCAGTCCTCAAGGCAACAATCCTCCGAGGACATTTTCTGCTTCTCCTGTAATGTGAAGAAGCTTGCTCATTCTTGGAAGAAGCCATTTATACTTGGCCCAACAAAATCTCTCTGCACTCACATGAAATATTTGAAGGGACTGGGGTGGATCCTGATCTAAAGGAAATGTACTCCTTCCCTCTGTCACCCAGGACAAAGGCATGGCCTGCATATGAGAGGATTCAGGTACACCCATATTATGGGATAACACAATGTCTGGGGATTCCATGCCACAGAGGTTCCAAGACAAGGTGGTATGGATAGGTGGACAGCTTCAGTGGAGAAAGAGATTCTAGCAGCTAAGACAAAGGATGATAGTCTGTATACCCCCAATGAAATCAACTCTATTATTCATTCCAGGGCTGTTGGGCTTTGGTGTCTTGACTGCAGTCATTTTGGGAACTTAAGGAACCCCTTATTCCAGACACCCACTGTCAGCTATGTGCATTGAAGCTTGTCTTTATTACCCGGAATGTTTATCTGATGCTAACTAACACCCTAGTACCTTCCCTCACTAACCCTGAAACTGTAATGAAATGTGAAAAATAGCTGGAAGAGACAGTCCAGGTGCCAGAGAGCTTTTGAAGTGTTAAACATCTAGCTGGTTCTCAGACTGAGCCGGCAAGGCCACAGCGGGGAGGAGAGACAGGCCAGGCCGGGGAGATAACAGATAAGGGAAATGCTCACTGTCAACGAGACAACCCAGCTTTTATTATGGGAAGCAATTTAAAACTCCTTGCTTTGATGTGTATCCATAAATGCTTATGCTTGAACCTCTTTCGTCATTAGTATCAATGACTCTGCGCTGTGCAACATTGTTGTAATCAATAAATGGAAACTTATTTTTAAACTAAAATAAGTCTATTCATTCTTGGAACTTCAATGCCTCTACGCTGACACCCACAGACTTACTCTAGAAGAGTCCCAAACATTGACTAGGTGATGTCCCAGATTGCCAGGCATAACAGAGGAAGACAATACACCATGTTTCCCATCAGAGTTACCCCACCTGCAACAAAACAGGGCAATAGTAGTCAAAGTGGCCTGAAAAAACCACCAAGGGATCAGGGATAACAATCAGGCAACCCATTGCTATGCTCTGCCTATGCAATAACTACTCATTACTTGTTCCTTGGCATTATAAGAAAATATACAAAATTTCACAGCCAATAGCAGAATGCGGATTCCTGTTGTAGCTTCTCAAGGGCTTTTCGTAATGATACAGCTCTATAGCACAATACAAAAGTTTAAGTCAGTTCTACCTCTAGTGGCAGAAGATGGAAAGTTTTAATCATTTCTCCTGCAGTTCATCATCAGTGCATTTGGCTGTGATGAATAAAAAGCACACAAATCAAGGGGACTGGATTCACTGGGGAAAATATAGTTTGCAATAATATCCTCACTTATTTTAGATTTTGTTCCTGATTCTTAAGAGCTGAAATTTCTTGTTGGTTGAAAGTTGTTGTTGTTGTTACTAATATTAATATTTTGCCCATTCTCCCATGGGGGTTCAGAGCGGAGTACATCAAATATATGATAATAAAACAAACAATTAAAACAGCTAAAATCATAATAAAATCAGTTACAGTATTAAGCTCAGAAACTAATCAGCACTTTAAATACCATGTATTATGATGTTACATAACCCACAAGTCTGAAATGAACAAAACCCCAGGATATTTGTAACAGAGACCTGGAGATACGGTAAAGGTCAGCACCTTTCAAATTAGCCAAAACTTTTTTTGACATGGAAGTAACTCCCACTATTCACACAGGTGCAGGCTCCTTGTAGTTATATAGGACAGGTTTGAACATATATGCACATCATTTAATTATTCTGCATTTGATGACTCTTAGCTGAAAGGCTGAATTCTCCTTGTTTGAGACATATTGTGCTAGAATTGATATAGCTATTTGAAAGTTGTGATGATTAACTTGTAGTTCATTTACATATGCAATAGTGTATTCATCATCCAGCTCTGCAGTCACTGATAACTAATAAACATAAAGACCAACAATAAAACTTTCTTCAAATATATTAGAAGTAGGAAACCAGCCAGGGAGGCAGTGGGGCCCTTGGATGACCATGGGGTAAAAGGATTACTGAAGGAGGATAGGGAAATGGCTGAGAAGCTAAATGAATTTTTTGCCTCCGTCTTCACTGTGGAAGATGAGAACTTTTTGCCCGCCCCAGAACCACTAATTTTGGAAGGGGTATTGAAAGACCTGAGTCAGATTGAGGTGACAAAAGAGGAGGTCCTACAACTGATAGACAAATTAAAAACTAATAAGTCACCGGGTCCGGATGGCATACATCCGAGAGTTCTGAAAGAACTCAAAGTTGAACTTGTGGATCTTCTAACAAAAATTTGTAATCTTTCATTGAAATCTGGCTCCGTTCCTGAGGACTGGAAGGTAGCAAATGTCACCCCCATCTTTCAAAAAGGTTCCAGAGGAAACCCGGGAAATTACAGGCCAGTCAGTCTGACTTCAATACCGGGAAAGTTGGTAGAAACCATTATCAAGGACAGAATGAGCAGGCACATTGATGAACACGGGTTATTGAGGAAGACTCAGCGTGGGTTCTGCAAGGGTAGATCTTGCCTCACTAACCTGTTACATTTCTTTGAGGGGGTGAACAAACATGTGGACAAAGGAGACCCAATAGATGTTGTTTACCTTGACTTCCAGAAAGCTTTTGATAAAGTTCCTCATCAAAGGCTCCTTAGGAAGCTTGAGAGTCATGGAGGAAAAGGACAGGTCCTCTTGTGGATCAAAAACTGGCTGAGTAATAGGAAGCAGAGAGTGAGTATAAATGGGCAGTCTTCGCAGTTGAGGACGGTAAGCAGTGGGGTGCCGCAGGGCTCGGTACTGGGTCCCATGCTCTTTAACTTGTTCATAAATGATTTAGAGTTGGGAGTGAGCAGTGAAGTGGCCAAGTTTGCGGATGACACTAAATTGTTCAGGGTGGTGAGAACCAGAGAGGATTGTGAGGAACTCCAAAGGGATCTGTTGAGGCTGGGTGAGTGGGCGTCAACGTGGCAGATGCGGTTCAATGTGGCCAAGTGCAAAGTAATGCACATTGGGGCCAAGAATCCCAGCTACAAATACAAGTTGATGGGGTGTGAACTGGCAGAGACTGACCAAGAGAGAGATCTTGGGGTCGTGGTAGATAACTCACTGAAAATGTCAAGGCAGTGTGCGTTTGCAATAAAAAAGGCCAACGCCATGCTGGGAATTATTAGGAAGGGAATTGAAAACAAATCAGCCAGTATCATAATGCCCCTGTATAAATCGATGGTGCGGTCTCATTTGGAGTACTGTGTGCAGTTCTGGTCGCCACACCTCAAAAAGGATATTATAGCATTGGAGAAAGTCCAGAGAAGGGCAACTAGAATGATTAAAGGGCTGGAGCACTTTCCCTATGAAGAAAGGTTGAAACGCTTGGGACTCTTTAGCTTGGAGAAACGTCGACTGCGGGGTGACATGATAGAGGTTTACAAGATAATGCATGGGATGGAGAAAGTAGAGAAAGAAGTACTTTTCTCCCTTTCTCACAATACAAGAACTCGTGGGCATTCGATGAAATTGCTGAGCAGACAAGTTAAAACGGATAAAAGGAAGTACTTCTTCACCCAAAGGGTGATTAACATGTGGAATTTACTGCCACAGGAGGTGGTGGCGGCCACAAGTATAGCCACCTTCAAGAAGGGTTTAGATAAAAATATGGAGCACAGGTCCACCAGTGGCTATTAGCCACAGTGTATGTGTGTATATAAAATTTTTTGCCACTGTGTGACACAGAGTGTTGGACTTGATGGGCCGTTGGCCTGATCCAACATGGCTTCTCTTATGTTCTTATGTTCTTAACATGTACGTGCGAAAATGATTTCTGGACCAGGTATAGAGAAATAACTAGTTTCAAATAGGTACATTTCTTGGAAATGACTTCCTGGATATTTTCTCATTCTCTACTTCAGAAAAAACAAACTGGCAAAAACTGCAGCATCTCAAAATTTCAAACTTGTAACATTAACACTAGCCGCAGCAGTTGTTGTCATCTTACCCTATGCCATAAAACCTGTAATTGTTTAGGATAGTAATATGCTGGGGACAAAGTGGCAGTCAGTGGCAGGTCTACCAATGCAATTGCTTAGAAAGAGAATGACATTCTCAGGTTATTATGAATTTGAATGTCAAAGCAGGCAACATTTCTCTTTTCAGAACTGTTTTAAATACATACTACTAAGGAATGTCTCCATTATGGAAACCTCAAAATTAAGGTATTTTTCAAGAAATATTCTTCAGGAAATCCTGAATATTTGGATCATGGCCTTCTCTGTGTTGGCATTATCTCCCAGAGGAACACACTACGTTATACTACCATGGAAATGTAGGTGGGTAGAACCCCTTCCCCTCCTTTTTCTGTCAGTAGGCTATTATTTCCAGTCTGGCTGGCATGGTTCAAAAAACAAAACAACCCCCCCTTTTGTTGACTTTTTCAAAACTTGAAAGGATATGAAAGTTCAAAGCACAGCCAGGCCACTATCCTCCTCTGAAAGTATCTCTCCCATTTAGACAATAACTACACTCCCACCCTCCATACCCATTCATCAGGCGATGATACTCTGAACTGGCTTTGATACACAGTCACACAGCCAAAGCTGATTGTTTACATGTCACACTGACTGTGATCCCTAATTAGGTGAGAACGCATCCTACTAATATGAAAATGCTGTTTATAAGTATCAAATCAGAATGAACACATTTTGAGTCCACATTTTGTTCTACTACTTCAGACCAACACAGCTGCCCACCTGGATAAATCAGAATGGAGATATCAGTGTGACTTAGATCAGTTAGGTTTTAGAACGGTGATTACCAAATTGTGGTCCCCTGGGTCCTCTAGTTTGTTACAAAAGGGGCCAAACTTATGGTTGCCACACCTGACAACCAGCAGGAGACCAGGTGGAATGGGGATAGCAATGACATGGCATCAATTCCAGAAGAATCCAGAAGTGGCGTCACACCCCTCTAAGAATTTTTGGGAACTTCATGATAAAACCACAGAGTTTCTGGCAATTTCTAGAGTTGTGACATCATTTCTGGGTTTCCCTAGAAATGATGTCACATCATCACTGATGGAGATTTAAAAAAAAACTTTATCCTGCCAGCTGCTGGAGTACTGATGGGCAAGGACCATTGGGATGGGAGATGTCCCATCCCCAATGGGCAAATGTAAGGCTATTTTCGTAGCAAGAACTCCTTTGCATATTAGGCTACACTCCCCCTGATGCAGCCAATCCTCCCTTTCAGGGCTATTCTTACATGGCCTTCTGTGACTGTAAGCTCTTGGAGGATTGGCTATATCAGTGGGGTGCAGCCTAATATGCAAAGGAGTTCCTGCTACAGAAAAAGCCCTGGCCACATGGCAAGCCTAGCCAGATTATTGTTTCAAAAATTATCGCATTGGATGTATCCAGCAGACCATGCTTATCATTTTGTGCTAATATGGATAACATTAGCTGAGACTTTGGAGGAAAACACAACCTCCTTTTCTGAACCCTAACTAACTGCAGGTAGTGGGGGGAATAGTAGAATGGCAGTATTAACTGGGCTGCCATGTAATGAAATATTGCTCCTGTTTAAGTGTAGGAAAACAAACCTGGATCCAAAGTGTCCCCCCACCCCCCAAAAAAGCACACTAACAGATTTTGCACACCACCAGACCCCCCAAAAGGAGAAAAATATGCATTGTTTAAAAATAACCACCAGAGGTCACTGCAATCATTAGCAATGGATTGAACACATTTTATATTAGCTGCAATAGAATCACATATTTTCCCCTTTAACTAAAAGGTGACAGAGAACCATTTCCTAAAACGAATTACTTCAGCAGAAGCATATATCTCACCTGCTCTCTAATGATAAACCTGTGGACAAAGGTTCTGTTACTGTTAAATTTGCCACGAGAAGCATTGCATGTGAAAACATGTGTAGGCAAGACTATTGTCCTTCTCAGTAAAATGACCTTTGCAAAGGAAGACATTTTAATTAAAAGGATTTACAAGGGCATGCCTGCTGCTCAGCTGGTTACCACAGAGAAAATGCATATGTATAAGGGAAGCAACACCACACTGTGCTCTATAACCCAAAGCAAGTCCAATATCAAAAGAAGGTTATATTCTGTGAGTGATATGTTATGTATTTACTCTCTTTTGGAAGGATTATTCCATTGAGTGTGAGTTTGAAAGATCTCTTTTGGATACTAAACCACACACTGAAGAAGGCTGAAAGTTAAAATGTGTCTAGCATTTGTACACTCAAGTTTTAAAGATGCACAACTATTTTAATCAGAAATCACTGCATGAGGTCTATAGCCTTTACCAGGGCTTTTTTTTTTTTTAGCAGGAATGCACAGGAATGCAGTTCCGGTTGGCTTGGCATCAGGGTGTGTGGCCTAATATGCAAATGAATTCCTGCAGGGCCTTTTATTTAAAAAGTCCTATGTGAAACAATGGTGATGTTAGTGGGTGTGACCTAATATTCAAATGAGTTCCTGCTGGGCTTTTTTTCTACCAAAAAAGTCTTGGTCTTTACTGTATATATTGCAATGCTTCTGTGATCTGAATAGATCAATCAGAACTCTAATAGAGAGAAATGCAGTATGTTTCTAATTGGCATATGTCTTCAAATACTATTGAGTTTGGTATGATAGCTGTTGTGTAAGTAAGCAGGAACCACAATCTTGTGAATTGTGTGACTGGTTTCGACATTAATTACATGCAAGTATTTTGAGCAGATTTCCTACTGTCTCTTTTCATAACTTTTGGCACTGAAAATTTGTTCTTCCTAATTTTTTAAGACAAATTGCCATCAGGATAGATTCATATATGTAGCCATTTTGGTCTGAAGTGGCAGAACAAAGTTTGAGTCTAGTGTGGCACCTTTAAGACCAAGTAAGTTTTATTCTGGGTATAGCTTTTATGTGCGTGCACAGTTCTTCAGATACATTGAAACAGAGGTCACCAACCATTAAATATAGGCAGAAGGTGGGGAGAGTGTTGCCAGGAAGGGCTAATTAGAATCAAGATGCATAAGTAACTGAGCAATAAATATAGTTAAGACTGGATGAAGGCAATTGGTAAGACCTGTGAATAGCAGCAAATTGGCATACAGCATAATAAAAGAGTTTACAAACAGATGCAAGAACTGAATGATGTCAGCATCTTGTATTGGAATGACTAAATGTGGACAATCCAAAAGACTCAAAGCTGGCTTCAAGGTTTTTGCAAGCTCTTGAAAAAATATTTATGGTACCTTGTCCATATCTCCCCATCTCGCCTCAGGCCCAAGGCTTAATTTGGCTTTTCCTAAAATGGTACTTGAAGCTTAATATGAGAGGCAGAGCTTCAGCAGGTAATATATAGCTGGGAAGTCTAGCTAGCCTAGTGTGCTCTCCCTTAACAGCAATAGCAGAGACACCAGTATTGGTAGGATTTCCAGCTCTGGGTTGGGAAAGACCTGGAGATTTTGGGTGGTGCAGCCTGAGAAGGGTATGGTTTGGAAAAGGGAGAGACCTCATTGGTATACAGTGCCACAGAGTCACATTCCAAAGTGGCCATTTTCTGCAGATGAAAAGATCTCTATCTCTTGGAGATCAGCTCTAATCCCAGGAGATTGGCAACTCTAACTACTGGCCATGCTTGCCCAAGAAACCAAAGAGCTGGCTGGATAATAAGGAACCAACAAGGACATGCAGTTATGTCAGAGTATCAAACCACAGCTTCTGCTTCTTATTGGCTGAGCTGGTGGTTACTGAGGTGATAGAAGCCAAAGACTGGCATTACTCAACTACTGGCTAGGGTTGCCTGGTCTGTGTTGGAAAATACCTGGAAACATTGGTGGTGGAGCAAGGAGAGAGCAGGATTTGGGGAGGGGAGAGGCCTCAGCAGGGTAGAATGACATAGAGTCTACCCTTCAAAGGAGCTATTTTCTCCAGAAGAGCTGATCTCTCTCTGGGGGTTGGTGGTGGGGAATCAATGCAGTCACTAGATTAAATATGCTAATAAAATATTCCTAGTATCAGTAACAGTAACACTGATAGCATCAACCCAGCACTTTTCACAGCTGTAATTCTGTAATCTGCCTTAACACTCAACAAGAACAGCGGACTATAAAGTAAGTAAATTAATAAGACCAGGAAAGCCTTCCTGTGGATTTCATGGAGTTCAGTAAACATTCTGCTTATCAAACAATGGTGACACAAAAGGATGTACATGGATCCTGACTTACAGCAAGAGACAGCCTTGTGTCCCTAAGTGAACAGAAGACGATGACAAACTAGAGCAATGCACATCCTACTTCCTGCCAGCTGTTCTAGTCAGACAGCAAGGCCAAGGAGCTGGTCTCTATACATGCAGGGAGACAAAAGCAAAATATTAAATCTGAAGTGATTCAATATGATTAAGGTTTATATCACAGTAAATTTTTAAGTAAAAAGGGGAGGGAAGTACTCTCAAGTAGATTTTCATTGACACACTGGATTATGTAGAATGGGGAAAACATCTTTCAAAATATTGCATGGCAGATGACAGCAACATCTGGTCCCCCAGCACAGAACTACAACAACTGACATAAACCGGAACATATGCAATTTCTAAATATTTATTTATTTTAAAAAATCTAGACACATACATGTATAGCAACACTTGTCTGTGCATGTTCAAAAAGAGGTTAAAATTAAAACAGTTAATCTTGCTAAAAGTTTCAGAAAACAATATACATTGAGAGACCTCTCAATGCAGTAAAGCCAGATTGAAAAAGAATTATATGTCATTATTACAATTATAAATTATAACAGAATGGAAACAAGGGGAAAACATGCTAAATCAACTCAAGAACTCAACTTTGACATCTGGCATGTATGGTAAACCTCATTATATCCTTTTGCTATGTAGTCATTTGCCCTCTCTTTACACACTAATCCTAAACATCTGTATGAAACAGCAAGTCCCACTGAGTTGATCAAGACTTATTTCCTGAGCAAATTTAAGATTGAAGCTGCTGTCCACTACTGCTAATGTTACAAAAGGTGATGGTAGTGCTCAAGTTAAAAGACAGCAAAAGTCCATGAAGTCTAAGACTTCTCAAGCTTCAAACATCACATGCGATCACAGAGAAAATCAGCCTTTTCATTGACTACTGGAATTGATGGCACCTGGAACAGGCCTTCATTGATAGATCTGAATGAATTTGGGCAACAAGAAGGTATTCCCTGAAAGAACTGGAAGACAGACTATTAAGGGCTTTAAAAATAAAAATCTATGCTGCAGTTGAGCATGAAAACAACTGGAAGCCAAAGATAGTCAATGAAGATGTTTCATAAAAGGTTCAGCAAATAAGCAAGTGAATCATTTGGCAGTCTGGACCATCTTCAAAAGCAGCCCTCACTGTGATAGCAATTTAATTTAGACGTCACTAAATCATTTAGAATATTAGCCAGATCATTGTCTTACAGCCGATTAGTAAACAGTACTATGGACTACAGCCATTCCTGTGTATTCAAAAGTACTACTTGATCAGACAATGAACTTTTTCTTTAAAAGGAAGCGTGTTCTCCATGAAAAGCAAGTATTTCCCCATCCAACTAGTTGACTAATCTCTCACCTCACATAATTTACCTGGACAGAATGTTGAGTTATTCATCCTCATCCAGGCTGTCATTGATCCTAGGCACTTGGTAAGGAAGGTCACAGCCCCACCTAGATAAGATGAAAGGCAAAAACAGAAACATCAACATAATCAACAGCATCATATTTCAAATTCCACTGTGTAATTAAGACCACATTGTGCTAGAATCAGTGCCCGGGTGCAGAAATCCTCCACCCCCACTGAATAAAGACAAACACTATAGGAGGAAATTCAATCATATTGTAGTAATTAACATTACAATAGGATTCACTTTAAGGTGTTTATCCCTGTCAATCAAGGATAATTCCTTATAAACACAACCTGCTGTATGCACAATTGCTGTACTGGGGTCAATATTTTTTGGACTGGGGTGCTATTAAAAAAAACACAAGGCTGAAAGAGTGAACCAACAGAGAAAAATAGTTGCCTCAGCAAGGGGTCAATTACAGAGTCACTGAAGAACTCAGAACATGTATATTCCAGTTCATTGACTTGTCTATTCAATATGTTTCCTTTCTATGTACATGCACTTTAGATTCTTTCTCCCTTTCCGACAATCTATCCGCATACCCACCACAACACTCTTGAGTATAGATTTCTGATGCACAACTGTACCCCCCCACACACACACACCATAAGGTGCAAAATGTCTCAAGTTTTAAAAAATCAATAAGTAATTTATGAATAATGTCAACCTCAAACCTATTGAGCAATTTTTCTGACATATATTGTTTATGCTAGTAGAATAATTTAATTCCCAAAATGTGTGGTGCCACTTGCTGTTATATTTATCATTCATTATATTGTTGCAATGATTCCTCCAGCAGCAGACAAATGAACCAAAGATAGCTTGTCCAAATATAAAATCTATCTTAGGGAAGCTACAGATTTGGTACAATTTCCAGGTGAGGTGTTTCCTTTCTAAGATTTCCCAGATTCACTTCCAGCTAGAATAACTGAGTCAAATGTAGCACTGTCTCCTCTCTTTAGCCTCTGCCTTTTGTTCTGTACTGGCTAGAGTTCTATTACTTATTTTTAAAACAAAATGTGAGGAAAGGCAGGTCTCAAATATCAATATAAAGACCACACGTTCAAAATGGAAGCCATGTAGTAACATTGCAACTTCCTTCTAGTCACCTGCAGAAAAGCAAAGCACATCTCTCCCTATAAAAGACTCAGATCTCTGTTGGGCATGGTGCTAAGAGCTCTCCTTGCCCTTAGCATCTAAAGACAATGAAATGAATGTTCCAGTGTTAGTAAAGCCAAAATAAGGGCCTACTGGGAGCACCACCAAACCTAACGGACCACTGCTCAGTTTTCACTGTTGCCTTTGCCCCATCCCTGGAAAGCCAGAAAATTCTGCAAAGCAGAGAAAAACATTTATACAGATTTGCAAACAGGGCTGGACATAGACTGTTTGGCACCCTAGGCAAGCCTAACTACCTGCACCTCCCACACTGTTCTCCTTTCTTCTCCTTCCCTCCCTTCACCCTCCATCCCCCCTAACTCATTCACATACCCCTGCCTCGCCCCGACAGCGCACAAAGGGTGCCGGGGCTGTGCTGCAAAGGGGAGATAGGCATCTGTGGCCTTCCCTCAACTGCAGCAGACCTGCTTTGCAGTGCCCTGGCACTTTGGAGGAGCTGAGGTGACACTTTTGCCCTGTGGGGCCAACTTTGGCAACATTTTCCTTCCTCTGTCCTGGGATCTTGAGGCTGGGAAGTACTGCAAACCAGAGCCCAGAAGACAGACTGCCCTTTCCAGCCTCAGTATCCTGATGGGAAAGAATCCTCCTCTGATGCCTGGGTATGCACATGCATCTGGAGAGCAGCAACAAGCCCCTTGCCATTGCCTGGTGCGTACAGGCGTGGGCACTCCCCTGGCTGTGTGGCAGCTGAAAAGAGAGGAGAAAGCGGCACCCTGGAGTCTATCAGCATGCTGGTGGCTGTCCTCTTTGGCTCACCAGTGCATGAAAGTTTACTGCCTCCCCACAACTTCCAGCTCTCCCTATCAGCATAGGCAACAGCCCCCCTCCCCCCCAACAGAGAGGTTCCACACACACACACAAAATAAGAGACGGGGGGAGGCTCACCACTGTCCTCCTTAGAAGCCCATTCCAAA
The DNA here is from genome assembly GCF_032191835.1 of Heteronotia binoei. Taxonomy (NCBI): domain Eukaryota; kingdom Metazoa; phylum Chordata; class Lepidosauria; order Squamata; family Gekkonidae; genus Heteronotia; species Heteronotia binoei. Next base: position 54,295,365 of record NC_083225.1, read on the forward strand.
CAGCAGCTCATCCTGCACCAGTCTTGGCTTGGCCTTCCTCAGGGCACACACTCCATCCTGGTGGGTCACTCTCCCCCTGCTCCCCTTACCAAAGTCCCAGGCCTTTGGGGGGGCTTCCCTAGCTCAGGGGGGGGGTGGCCAAAAAGAGGCTACTCCTGCTTGCTCCTCCCCTGGCACTCAAAATCACCTGCACGTGTGCAAGCCACCTCCCCGACAGGCCCTGAAGGGTGCCGGGCTGTGCTGCCAAGGGGGGAGGAGGGCACGGGGGCAGAGAGAGAACAATTCTGTGTCCCTGGACTGCCGGCAGCCTAGGCAATTGCCTAATATGCCAAGTGGAAAATCCGGCCCTGTTCGCAAGGCAAAAGACAATCCGGCCCTGTTCGCAAGGCACACATTTTCAGTAGGAAAGTTCTTCAGTGCTAATTTAATCCAGAAGGTTTGGGTATGTGTTCTATAGTGCAGAAGCATGAATATCCTGAATTTGTTACTGAAGCTTTAAAAGTTTTACTCTGTTTACAATCTCATAATTATGCAAATTGGGGTTCTCATCAGTGGCTGCAATAAAGCAAGCAACAAAACAAATTATCTGTGCAAAATGACCTACTGCAGAGTGTTTCTTTAATGCAACTCAACATAAAGAAATTAACTGACACCAAACAAGCACAAGCGTCTCATTATAGGCAGAATTGTATAAATATCTTCTAATAGTCAAAGAGTTTATTAAAAGTAAACTTTGGTTCATTTTTTACCTTTAACTTGAAAATATTGTTTCTTATGACCCTTATATAAAGCAAACCTTTGATGCCCCCCAACATAAAAACACTGGAATAATGCCCTTTCACTACTGAGTACATTCAGAGTGCTATCTTTTATTGTGGATGAGGAAAAAGCTGTAAATCTCAGTATATGAGGTATAAAATGCACCTGACATCCATGCAAAAAATGAGCTACATGGCAGAAGACTGTGTGAGAGATAAAAGACAACAATTACGTATATTGCTCTTCTCAGGCAAAGTAGTATTTCCCCTTTTTATTGGTTGTGCTCTGACCAAAGTGACTCCAGCAGCAATAGGTAGAAACCAGATCTTCTGGAGATATATGATCAAACAGCAGAGAAGACCTGGAAATGTGTCCTGTTGCTGGTAGGCAACAGGATCAAGAAATTGAGTGTAAACACATGCGGGATAGTTGCTAATCTATTGCAGCTAGTAATGCAGAAAGAATCCTGCTTCTATGCAACAGTGATAAAGGAATGATAGTGCTAATTCTTGAATTATCTAGTTAATTGAGACAAAAGTAGCTATATGACCTCATATCCCCTGTAACTGGTGAGCAGGAGAAATATGGCTGATCAGTGCTTGTGGCTAACACAGGTGGCTAACACAGGTGGTTCCCATATAACCTTCTTCTGTCAAAACAGCATTCAAGTCTCTTTCCTATCAGTGTAATTAGATCAACACAAGGTTCTTACTCTAGAGCTAAGCTCAGAAGCAACAGATCAATGGGAGAAGGGAAACAGAGGCCCAAATTACAGTGCATGCCTCTTGTTGGTGTCCTACACTGCAATACACGGGCAGGCAATTTACTCTGGTGGCTGATTCACTTCCAAGCAGAATTCAAAATGCTATTACCTGTGAAGGTCAGGGTCTTAACTGATGTTGAAACAGAAGCAGCATGATGTAAAGCTCTATCAGTGTGGCCTCTGCTCCAACTCTAACAGACATAACTGAGGTAGGTTCTGAATGTGATAAGTTCAACAGTCATGAAGGAAAAAGAACAGTAATGTTTATGTACTCTCAGGGATAGGGGAATAAGGTGGTTCAGAAGATATAAACTATTTACAGGTGTAACAGACTTGCTGAGTTCATTCATTTGTAAGGTTACAGACAATAATTTAGAAGCGTCAAGAGCAGTTAGCAGCGAAGTCTGCATCACTGAGGTGGAGACTGGCTCCCCTCAGCTTTCTCGCATTGTAAATGGGAGCTCCTCTCATAAACCACAAATCTTTCACTGGTTTCTCTCAGAAACTGGGGCTTTGAAACTTCAACCATCCCTTTCTCCAGCTAGCCTGCGTTATCACAAGGGTTCTGAGACTTCTGAAGTCTCCTGAGACAGGTACTTACCCAGCAAACACTCTGGAGATAAACTCTATTTCAGCACATTCTCTAGTTTAGTCCATGAGGCAAACTTCTGAGACAGGATCCTTCCGGTCTCTCTTTCTCTGAAGGTTCAGTAATTATGAGCTTGTTCTGGCTTGCTTCTCCCTCTCATCTGGCTCTTCAGCCCTGCAAGGGATCTTGATTGGCTGCTGGCTGCTCTGTTCCCACATCAAACACAACGAAAGGGAATTATTTCCCCCCAGTAAGGGCAGGACCTTTTCCCATCCATCATATTACCTTTACAGGCTTGCATCATTTGAAACTGGGGGCTTTTCTGCATTCTCATTTTACTCACTGGTAAGTTCGTGTTCCTTTGGGGCTTTTTCTGTTCTGCACATGTTTTGCTCCCTCTAGTGATTGATTCAATATCATACAAGTATGTTTCCAGCCTATCTCCCTGTGGATTTACATTGCAGGTTTTTATGCAGCACAGAAATCTGTGCGATATGAATTGACCACTGGAGGGAGAAAAACATCTGCACAACAACAACAACAAAAAGCCTAAAGAAATGTGAACTTACCAGCAAGTAAAATGTGAGAATATGAAGAATTGGCTGCTCTCATATAAATTTGCCTGATAGTCAAGATCATCTTCAGAGGCCAGGCTCAGGAGTGGACTGGGAACTGAAAATGGCCCTGAAACATGCCCAGCTGAGCAGTCCCTACCAGTCAGCACTTCAAGAGCCACTGAGTTCAGTGGCACCAACAATGGATATTGGCTCATCCTCACCCTGCAAAATGGCAGCAATGCAGGAGGACTGGTGGAAAGGAAAGGTCCCCTGTGCAAGCACCAGTCGTTTCCAACTCTGCGGTGATGTTGCTTTCACAACGTTTTCACAGCAGACTTTTAATGGGGTGGTTTGCCATTGCCTTCCCCAGTCTTTTACACTTTCCCCCCAGCAAGCTGGGTACTCATTTTACCAACCCCGGAAGGATGGAAGGCTGAGTCAATCTTGGGCCGGCTACCTAAACCCAGCGTTTGCCGGAATCAAACTCAGGTTGTGAGCAGAGAGTTCAGACCACAGTACTGCTGCTTTACCACTCTGCACTACGGGGCTGCTGGTGAACTACCACCAATTACCAATGAAGGGTCTAAGACAAGCAGTCCTTGAGGCACTGGCAGAGTTGTTGGGGCTTGCCTACCAGCATTCCTCTAGATCAGTGGGAAATTTTCCTGCAAATTAAGTGGCCAATTTGCCTCAGCCCTGGTCTAGAAACTTGTATTGTTTTAAATAACATGAGTGGCCATGAGAAGTAATACTTTTTCTGTAGTAACCTCCCCACAGCTGCTCTGCTGGCTATAAAGTTGAAATGTTTTTATCTTGCTTTTTTAAAAAAAGGTGTTTGAACATATAGTAAGATCTTGCTTTTCATTTGTCAAGTGGCTTTTTATTTTTAACAATTTGACCTTTTAAATTGCTGAGCTGCTGTTTTCATCTTTTGCTATCAGCATCACTTCTGTTATTCTTGGTCATTTTATCTTAATATTGGTAGGGTTTTTCAAAGTTAGGTGCTGTTTTTAATTATTTTTAAAGCTGCCTTGAAAGCCTTTGGGTTGAAACCACAGCTGAGAAATAAGTTAAATAAATACACAGTGTGATCGTAGGGATTTTTAACATCAATGAAACAGGGGTTACAAGGAAGTGAAAACTCATCTCCATGAGTAGAGTATTTACTCCTTAAGACCCACTCTTAATGGGTCTGAAATCACTTTGCATACCATGATTTAAATATACTGGCAAGGCCAAAGTGTCCACCCAAGGCTGTTTGCCCAGCATCTTGTTTAAATGGGGCTTCTACATATACTAAGTAACTTTACACAATTCACCAGCAACATATTTAAAACAAGCCTGAAAATGGGTTCAGGTCATCATGAGCATAGCTGAGGCCTGTTTGTATATTAGTCAATTGTTGTACCCTATTGAACAAGCAGAGTTTTTTTCTTTTTCTTTCTTTTTAAAAAGTCATCCTGTCTCTGCTGATACATCATGGCCTAAAAGGGTATATTATACAAAGTTAGAAGCGGCCACCAACCCTGGAAGTTTTACAAGTTGGCTTACAAGACATTCTGGAAAATGAATCTAAAGTATGCTTCAGAAGACAACTGCACAAGTTGGATAATGTTCTGCCTTACAGAGCAGTCCTGAGTAGGATTTGAAGTAGATGGCTCTATTAGATGTCACTGGAGGAAAGCTCTTGAGACGGTACCAAGGCTTCAGATTTTGTTTAGTGGGGTTGTAGGAGACAGGCGATTATTTGCAATGGAAGGTGGTAGCCCGCCCCTAACCATGTCTCTATTGCTGCAGTCTGGAGAAGATTCAAAACATTCTTTTGTCTCTATAATACAGACTTGGGAGTGGATTTTAAAAAACAGAAGCTACCTTTCCAGTCACCACTTTATTGCATATGGCATGAAATAAGTATCCAACATGCTCTGACTGCAAAATGATGGTGCTTCTAACCCAAGAGTTAACTTTAAAGCAACACTGTCAATATATAGTGCGGCTTACGATTCTGTCCCTCCTCTGACCCCAGAAAATGCATTAGAACTCACAATACTTCCTCAGCAGGGAGATCCCTTTGCTCTCTGTTGCACCATATTCTGCACTGGCACAGAGAGAGAGAGAGAGAGAGCGCATCATTTACTAATTCTTACTTAATTACAGGGTATGTATTTCATACAGTTTTAAATTTTTGCTCTCTGTACAGTCACATGCATAAAGGAGACCATAAATGATGGGTAACCAGCATATACAGTACCAAGAATGTTATTGAGCAGAGTGTTAACTGATAAATTAGGTGCAGGAAATGTACACCCCTGGGTTGTTGTGGTTGCATTTTCTTAAGTATTGTTGCTTTGGCACAGTTTCCACAGCATAACAATGACACTGCCATTATCTTTTCAAAACGGAGGCCGTAGGAACTTGTTCAGCCCACAGCAAGAGTCCTTTATGTCTCTGCTAATGTCTTGGTTCTCAGACAGGCTAAGAGTTAGTGGTGATCTGAATAGTAATCAGAGTGGAGCCTGTGCTGTCTCTTTACAAGGAGTATGGACATTAGTGTCTCCTGGGGATTCCTGTGGCTGCAAGTATGAAAAAAAAGAATAAGCTATAGTGTGGGCTGGGCACAACACTATTCAATTTTTGCCTCTACCAAAGAGCAGAAGCATTGACTTCAAACATCTTATTCTTTTTAAAGTCCAAATAACCATCTATAGATGAGGTACACTTTAGATAATCAGAATGACATTAACAATGCCTTTTTATTTTATAAGGTAATATAAGATCCAAACCGGGAACCTACTTTGAAAGTTGTGTAATCCAGGATCCCTGAAACACATTGGGTTAGGGTTATTTAGGGAATTTGTAAGCCAGAGACTTGCCTGAGAAGGCTCACAAGTTGATACCATAAAAACCATTTTTTTAAATCTTAAATTATTTAACATCATTTAAAACAAGCCAGGGGTATAAAAATAGCATTAAAATATCCACTGAATAACCAGAACTGTGCATAAAATAGTCTTCAGGCTACAGACAGGAATTGTTTCCCAGTTTCCAACAAAGCACTGTTCAAACCAATTGCCTTCTTCTCTTTGTCCTTCAACTGCTACAAGACACAGTTGGTCCTTGTTTTTACATGCAGACATGTAAAAGCTTCTATGGAGACTGACTCTGATCTTTTGTACAGAATGAAACATGCCTAATTTCTACATCTACCCCTTGTGCTGTTATATTTTCTCTCTGCTGACAGCTGTTAAAAGCAGAAACAGAGACGGTGCAAAACATTTTAGAGCTTGAGGCAGCAAATGCACCCACTCACTCCACCTAAAATATAACAATAATAAATTAAATTATTGACCATTTGCTGCCATTTAATTGTTTCTCTTCTGTGTCCTGATGCAAGATGGGGTGCTTTACACTACCTAATAGTAGAGCCCTGGAAGGAAACATCTTTTCCCTCTCCTGAAAGCTTCCAGACTTGATTTGGCTTGATAATACAATCTGAAAAAAGGAACTCAGAGTATAGTACTTTTCAGATGTTACAGCCAGGTGTATGGTGGCGGGGGGAGGCACTAAACCTGCAATGTTCCTGATACATGCAGTCACCATATAACCCTGTCCTGTCAACAGAGGGTGAAGGCTGGGCTCCAAACATCACACTGCAGTGTAGATTACCTCCGGTATATTGGGTGCAGCCATTTTAAGTGATTTTATTTATTTATTTATTTAATCAGATTTCTATCCTGCCCTCCCCTTAACTGGCTCAGGGTGGCTAACAACCAATAAAACAACATTGAAATATAAGATGTAAAACAATACTATGCAATAAAATAGTCAGTAAAATTACAAATCTATAATCAGCAACAATGCAAGGTCTTTAATGATTATGGCACTAATAATGTTGGTGCAGTGTGGTGTCGGCCAAGACTGTCAGTTACGTGGTATGGCAGCTGTCTCCCATTATTTTTTAAATGCAAGACAAAAAAGTGGGATACCCAGTGCCAGATGGAAATTGCTCATCCCTCTCCCTTCCATATGGATCATATTTCCCATTGCAATGCATATGATATTATTATTATTTTTGAAAAGTGTATGCTGCTTTTCTGCTTCTAAAACTGTGGACATAAAATCAAACTAACATGATAGATATTAACACTGAACATCACAAATATAGCCATAGAAATTACTAAAAACCAGACTGTATTTCAGAAATGTGACACCACCATTGAAAAGGACTTTTCTCAGGTGGCAGCCTACCTGACCCATGAAGACAGGAAATCCCAAAGAAGGTCTCCTAATGTAGATCTTAAAGTTCAGGAAGGTTCAGATGAAGCATTCCTGCTTGGTTGACCCATGAATAGGGGCAGTGTCATGCATCTGGCTGCTCAAGCACCCCTTTCCTGTGTTTCTCCACTGAATACAAGGTAGGCTGCAGATACGACTGCTTTGTACCTGAGCCAGGTGTCAAAGTCAGGAGTGTAGCACCCCAACTGATTTGCCATTCAAAGGGGCTGCTTTCTTCACTTGGATGCTAAACCAGCCCATCCTCTGACAGGTCACCCAAATGGTATGTGTGTTCTTTTTCACGGGAGGCTGCACTCATCTTAAAGGAGACTATCTACACTGTGGCACTATATGCTGGTCTAGACCTCCCTCAAAATCATTCTTGCCCAGAGAGGGGCAGATCAGGATCCATGTATTGCAATATCAACTGTTTCACTTAACAGGTCTGCAACAACAATTTTAAGAGTGCCGGTAAACAGAATCTATCATCTTCTTATAGTATTCTTCCTAAAAAAGATGAAAAAGATGAAGGATCCCAGTTTTACAGTGAAAAGTAATTTCCCCCACTAGATGACTGCTTTAAAGAAAACACACTTCCTGAAATGTCACTCTTGCTGCAAAAAAAAAAAAAATGAAATTTGACTGAGCTCTTTCTTTCTGTCCTCAGCTGAACTGATATTTGCCCTGCTTTTCTGTCTGTCTGTCTTGAAATTTTCCAGTAGCTAAGGTGAAAAATTAAATGTGGACATCTTTGCTCTGCTGGCATAATAATGATTCTTCCAAGGAAAGGTGTAATTTGAGTCCTCACACCACTTCTACTGTAATGTTCATTAGTACTACATTTTCCGCAGGCAGTATACAGATCATTGGCTACTGAAGTAATTGTTTCCATTGACTTGGTGCCCTTCCCCCTCAATAAATAAAAGCAGAGAAATGAATGTCTTATATACAGTCAGTCTGAGTCAGGATATACAGCTGATCCCAGAGCTACTGTATATGGATGCTAGTGAATACTGAAGGACTGTCAGAGTGCTTTAATAAAAGATTTAATGTTATTCCTCGATGGAAACCATTTTGAATTCTGCCATCCCGCTTTTCCACTAGCAGGCCAATTTGGGTGGCATCAAGTACAAAGGGGAGCACAACAATGTAGACATTTCTCCCGACAACCATTTTTACCTACCCTGCAGATCCTGAGGAGACCCATTGCTCTTTCAGAGATGAGGAGCGGGTTAAAGAAATGTGAACATGTTAGGGCAGCACGACAACTAACAAGAGGTGTGTGATGGATGGAGCCAGGGCTTGGACAACTGTACCCATATGGTAAATGCTTAAGAGTTAATGCTCCCCATAGTGGTTAAGTGTTGGACCAGGATCTGGGAGATTCAGGGTCAAATCCACACTGTGCTTTGAAACTTGGGTGTCTGACTTTGAGACATTTGCTGTCAGGCTACCCTACCTAACAGGGTGGTTCTGAGGGTAAAATGGAGAGGAAGGGAGACTGAGATATGCTGCATTAATTTATCTGTAGAAAGGGTGAATTAAGAAATTAAGAAATAAGTAAAATTGAGGGATTTATTGAAGATTACTTGAGAGATCAGAAAAGAATTTTCCAAGCCAGATTGGACAGGTGTTTATTTTCTCTGATAGCAAATGGCTTAGGCTTCGCTGTTTAAATGGTCTCTGTGGGTTTTCTAAGCTTATTTCTTGTTGAACAGGCATTTTTGCTCGATATGCCAAATTACTCTAGCTGTCTGCTTGTAGGGCTCAATAATCTAGATCCGTATGTTGCCTAATTTGAAGTATGGAAGAACTTGCTTCATTGTGTGTATAAAGATGTAGTGTCTTCAGTTTCTTTATCAACTCTTTCTAAAGCTTGGAGAAGGTAACAACAATTAGGAATTGTTTTTTTAAAAACTACCAAAACTATATTACCCAATTAAATTAAAACTTAAAACACCTTGTGCTTAATCTTGATTATTGAATGCCAGCTGACACAGAATGCCAGTCCGCACAGCAAAGTTGTATAACTCTTCTGGAAAGTATATATAAGGCTCAGATTGGGATCTCTAAGGGGTCTTCTACAAGCACCCCTCTGTGTCCCTTCCTTCTGTTGCAGCTTTAACTTGGTACCGGTTTCTCACTAGCATTGCTCCATCCCCAAGCTTCTGCCCACCCCCCACTACTGGTGCAAGTGATCAATTTCCCACCAATTGTTCTGCAGGCGCATTTTGACACGTGGCTCCTTCCAGTTCCCCTCGCGGCTTTGTGAGGCTATCTTTTAAGGATTAAGAAACCGCGAGGGGAACTGGAGGAAGCTGCTCGTCAAAATGCACCCATGGAGCAACTGGTGGGAAATTGATTGATTGCATCAAGGAAAACAGAAGCCAGGGGGTGGAACGATGCTAGTGAGAAATTGGTCTGGGACTTTAGTAGGTGGTTTTTTGGGGGGAGCAGCAGGTACACAGATTGTAAAATCATTGCCTGTGAATGGATGGTTGCAGGTTATTTTGTAAAACTTGAGAAGAAAGTATGTGCAACATATGTTATCCAAGCTACCCAAAATAGGACGGACTGGCCATTCTGTCTGGATTTGCATGCTTTTGGCCTTCCTTCCTGCATTGGCCCAATCTTTCGATCAATTTCTTGATAATCAAAGGGAAAATAAAAACACTTGATAACTGTTTTCATTAAAAAAAACCCTGAAGGCCTAGGCAAGTGCTGACATACATACTTCTTAATACAGAGTGGAGGATGTTTATCATGCAAAATAGTCTGACCCACTTTTTAACTGCAATCACACCAATATGATCTGTTGAGTACAATGCTTGTTTTAGTTTTGAAGGCAATTTGTTGGTGTGTTTTGTCAAGTAGATCAAATTTAAATAAGAACTTTCATATCCTGTTAAAATGTGAAATAATTCATTGGCTTTTAAATTTAATTTTTAAACTGTTATTGTATTCCTATTTAATTTAATTTTTAAACTGTTATTGTATTCCTATTAAGACCTGTAATTTGTCACTCTTTGTTATATTGCAGAGTCTTATGGGCTCTTTGTGTGGGGTTGAGCCCCAGGTTGTAATACAGAATAGAATTCTGATGCTAGCAGAGAAGTGTCTGGTAGGAGAAGAAAGTGATGAAGTAGAGTTCTGTTTGGTCTTCAGGGCAACCAGGATGCATACTGGTGATTCCAGAATGGAGAGGTGGGGTTGTAGTAAGAGTCACCCATTCTTTTCTGTCCCAACGAGATAGATCAAGACGGGTAGCCATGTTAGTCTGTCTGTAGCAATAGAAAAGAGCAGGAGTCCAGTAGCAATTTACAGACTAACAAAATTTGTGTTAAGTTATGAGCTTTCATGAATCACTGCTCACTTCTTCAGCTCATACCCTGCCACAAATTTTGTTAGTCTTTAAGGTGCTACTGGACTCTTACTCTTTTCTGTCCCAGGAAGACAGTCATATGGGAGTATTGATGAAGTGTTGTGAGCATAAACAATCATATTTAGGCTGTGAGGAGAACTGGCAAAGGAGGATTTCCCTTGTGGCTTGGCAGAAAACAGACAACCCTACGGTTGCCAGCTCCAGGTTGAGAAATAACTGGAGGTTTTGAGGTGCAGCCTGAGGAGGGCAGGGTTTGGGGATGGGAGGAACTTCAGTGAGGTATAATGCCATAGAATCCACCTTAAAGATGGCCATTTTCTCCAGGTGCCTAGAGATCACTTGTAATCCTAGGAGATCTCTAGCTACCACCTGGGGGTTGGTAACTCTACCTGGCAAAAAAAGAAGTAATGCAGGTACTTCATTTAAGCATCACAGTATAGCCAGCTGCTGCTCAAATGAGGAATATTGTTTACTTCTATACCAATGAGAGCAGAAAAAGTGGACAAAGATGGAACATTCATAAGCAACTTGGTATAGACATGGCAATATGATATTCCCCAAAGACAAACAGTTGAATTTTCGGGGAAATCATTATGCAACAAACATTTTCCACTTCTGGGACAGAGAGAAAAATGAAATAGTCATCAGGTTTGTCCCACATACAGGTGCTTCATATTGAATCAAACCATTGACCTGACAAAATTCTCTGCTGTCTACTCTGACTAGCAGAGACTCTCCAGCATCTCAGGCAAAGGTCATCCGCATCACCTGCTATCTGTTTCTTTCAACTGCATACAAAGCAGGGGCTCTATCACCAAATCATTGCTCTTCTCTGGCTCCAGTGGCCTCTTCTCTGGCTCCAGTGGCCTCATGCACTTAAAATGCATTACTGAAGAAATAAATACCTCAAAATAGGCGTACACCACAAAATGCACGGATTTAGAGATTTTATTTGTGGTCAAATGTTTATATAAGGAAGAAGCAATGCAAATCAAAATGCCTGGTGTGAAAATTGAATGTTATCTACAAGCCTGTAAACTGATTACTCAGAAGCTTCTCTGGTCCAAAATAATAAGGAACCTGACACCCTTTGAAAATGTGTTACATTCTTAGAAATTCTAGAAGGAGCTGTTTATATTCAGTTATTCATTTAATAGTAGCTGTTATCAGGCAGATGAGAGGCTTGCATGGGTGAAAACATTCCATTTTCACTACAGAAGGGTATTTCACAACCAGGATCTTTGCTTTCTAGATGTGTTACTGTTAAGAGACAGTTTCTTGATTTTCAGTCAATGGTGCTGAACTCCGACAAGGTTAAAAAGAATTTGTATGTCAGGAGATTGCATATGTGAGAAAAGGACTACACCTAGAAGAGGTCTGTTTTTGTACATCTGATGGATCTGCTTAAGGGTTTAATCACTTTTAGATAGCAAATATATGAAAATGAAATATTAATATTTTAAAGAGTATTTTCAAAGTTGCCAAAATTTGTATTTCTCCCTTCAGGACATGACCACATGTAATCACCAGGCTTTAAATCACCTCTTCTCTTCTTCAAAGTGTGCTTAAGGTCATAGTAACAAAAGAACTAAAAACACACACAAATGTAGTTGAAAATCATCCCCCGTTTTTTAAATGAAAACTATCATGTGCCCCACTTTGGAATTCCAAAATGAAGCAAATATCTCTCTCTGGGACGATTTCAGCTCAGGAAAATGGGGGGGGGGGAGATAGGAGGCAGGAGCCTCTCTTCCCCTGGCACTGTGGTCCCAAGCAGAACTGGACCCCTGGGGAGTTTTTAAAAGCCATTCACTGTAGCTGCTGTGGCTGTGGGGAAAGTCAATCAGGTTTGGCCTGACTCCTTAAAAACCATATTGCGTGATTTGGTTCTCAGGCATGAGCCACACTCAGGAGCAAATTGCCTGAAGCAATTGAGCACAGCAAGAAAAGACAGGGAGAGGGAGGAATTTTGTCCGTATACATACTCTCCTTCCTTGTAAAACTAGACTATCAGCCCTGCTTTTATTTTATTTTGCATTCTGCTTTTTGTGTCTTCAGTGGAATAGATGAATGGTATAATGGGGAAGTCATCTTCATACATACACTTCAAAAATCTGTTTTGGGGTGATGAGTAATGTTACGGCTGGCTCTCTGCTTATCACCCAAATATTCATCACCCCAAAACAGATTTTGAAATAGAGGCCCAGGTCAACCCCTGGCAATTCCAGGTTGTGAAATACCTAGAGATTTTGGGGATAGAGCTGAGGAGGGTGAGGCTTGGGGATGGGAGCAGAACTTTTTTTTTTAGCAGGAATCCACAGAAATACAGTTCTGGCTAACTTGGCATCAGGGGTGTGGCCTAATATGCAAATGAGTTCCTGCTGGGCTTTTTCTACCAAATAAGCCCTGGATGGGAGAGAATTCAGTGCAATATAATGCTATAGAGTCCCTCTTCAAAAATGGAAAATTTCTCTAGGTGAACTGATCCCTGTCCTCTGGAGATCAATTGTAATCCCAGGAGATCGCCAGCCACTATCTGGAAGTGGCTTAACACAGGTTCCTGATTCAAAAATACGCAGCCAATAGAAGTGGCAAATGAAACACAAATTAAACCTGGGACTCGTGTAGCTGCACCTGTTGAATAGAGGACTACCTCAGGATTGATTCAAGGATATACAGTACCATCTGCAACTACCAGAAAGAGGGATATAAAGACAGCAGGATTTGGTACCTATTATTTACAGCATCCAGTTTGGATCTTATTTGCAATAGAGCCTTTGTATGAGGACTGTGGACTCTTTAAGTTATAGTTATCGGGTTAAGAACATTTGATGTGAGCCATAATAAGTGATACATGAGTAAAGAATGTAAAACTATCTGGAAGTTGGCAACCCTATGTCCTGATAATATCATGAGTGTCCCAGATTTAGAGGTTGCATTGGCTGTGACTGAAAGGAAGGAATAGGAAAGGTATATCGTAGGTTAGACAGTTTAAATTAAGACCAGCCCAGATGAGACCCTGGGGTTTGGGGCATAGAGTCAGTCATGCCCAGTTCAGATCAAGACCACAGCATGGGGGAAAGGAGGGGAAGCCTTCCTATAGAATTTTCTTGACCAGAAATGACCAACATAACTGCTGTTTGGGGCCAACCTTCAGGTCTATACATGGAACTCTCAGCCATCTCACTTGTCTTAGTAAACTAGGCTCAAATCCCTATTTGGCTACCAAGTTTACAGGGTCTGTCTTCAACCTACCTCACACCATTGTTGTGAGCATAAAAGAGGGCCATATGTATGCCAGCTTGCACTCTTTGGTAGAAGGGTAGCACAACAGAAAATATCTGATTCCTAATAAAACAGAAAAAAAAGCTTAGTAAAGGGAAAGGTATTTGAAATTTGTAGCAAAGTCAGCTTCGGTTCCTCTACTACAGCTTGAACCATTGGGTAATGATATAATATTTCATTTAGCTAGGCATAGAAATCTCACAATTTTAAAAGGACTTCATTCTTTGTTGGTGAGACTTGCATAATTGTTTAAGTAACAGAAGAGTCTGGGAGATCTGCTGATACTTAATGTGTATATTTTATTAATCTCACTCATGCAGACCAAAGGCATATCTATTAGACCAAAAGATAGATCCAAGTAGTCAGCCATGTTGGTCTGAAGTAGTAGAACAAAATAGGAGTCAAGTTCACCTTTAAGACCAACTTAGTTTATAATAATTTGTAATAATAATACAGAGAGTACATGAAAGCTTACATTCTGAATAAAACTAAGTTGGTCTTAAAGGTGCAACTTGACTCCTATTTAGCAAACCAAAAGTTATAGGCTGGCTCTCTGCTTATTTTCTGAGGCAGAGGATGGCAGCGTAACACTGCTACATCCAATAAGGGCATTCCTAGAATGAGTTCATCACTTGATTGTTCTTGGTGCACTCAAACAGTTTGAGATTTTGCATTCTGCTTTTCGTGTCTTCAGTGGAATAGATGAATGGTATAATGGCAGTTCTTTCTAAGAGGAAGACATGAAATCCTTACATTTATAACAAAAAAAGTGTCATAAACCTCATTGTAATTCAAGCTTGAACTGTTCACCTTGTGCATGTCCAGAAACTCATTCCCTAATACTAGATGCAATGATCTCTGGAGGAAGATTTTCCATCTGTTTCCTTATGATGTTAAGCTGTTACTGCTGTTCATCATTTCATTGCAGCTACTAGTTTATGCTAAACTATTATTTTTTTCTTCTCTGGGATTAAGAATTCATCTGGATAAAAATGGAATATGCATGTTAATACAGATTGATTCTAAAAACATCTGTATATGGTGTGGTTATTATTTTGTCCCAAATCTAAGGTTGGCTGAATTATTCAGTCTTTGGCTTCAGAGAAATTATTTAAAATAAGTGACTTGAAGATTCCTTTTAAGCTTAATCATAATCATTTCAGTTAATACAACCTAATGAATAATAACAATAACTACTACAGTGAAACTCAGTGTATCCTGAATCTGCAATATTTGCACATATGCTTGCAGTAAGGGTCCCAGTAGGGTGCCCTTGGTTTGGAGGCCCCCAATCCACTGGCATGAAGCTGGCCAATGGGGGGGGGATCCCTGACCCCAAAGAGCTCTGTAAGTGCCCAGCACGCCGGCACGATGACATCACCTGCAAGTGATGTCATCACAACAGGCATGTCACACAGGGGACACTAGCATTTGGATAAAAACTCTATGGCACCTGGCAATCCTAGCTTGCTATTTCTTGAGTAATACAGATTATTTTAAATAAGTTTTCTTAGGAAGCGGATTGTTGATCTATGAGCACCCTGATTTTAAGGAGGCAGGCTCCCCCGAAATATTGGTGATAAGTGAGGGGCCATGGGTCAGTGGCAGGGTTTCTCTTGTGGGGAGGGGAAGGGAAGGGAAGGAAGATTATAAGCTGCTCTGAGACTCCTTGGGTAGTGAAGAAAGGAAAGGTCCCCTGTGCAAGCAGTAGTCGTTTCCAACTCTGGGGTGATGCTGCTTTCACAATGTTTTCACGGCAGACCTTTTTACGGGGTGGTTTGCCATTGCCTTCCCCAGTTGGGGGGTATAAATCCAATTTATTATTATTATTATTAGTAGTAGTAGTAGTAGTTGTAGTATGCAAAATGTGTACAAATATAATGACAATGCACATCAAGAAAATAAATTTTACCTAGACAGGCTTTTTGGTCCTCTGACTCAGATGTTACTTGATCAGACTGAAACACAGAGTCCAGTTAAAGTTTCAGAGTCCAAAGTCTAAGAGCAGGTATTTCAGACACACAAGACCCAGGTCAGACAAAAGGATGATCCAAAGGAGATAGGTGTTCAGAAGGGGGTAGAAACTGGAACAAATGATCTCACTTTGTGCCAGATGGCCAGCAACTGGCATGATCCTGTGTGGCCAGTTAGGTCTGTTGCCAAAGCACATGATGAGCATGCACTCCTGCAGCCAGTACATGTTTAAAGTCAAGCAACTTGCCCCCCCCCCCCCCGTTCCTTGCAGTAATGAGATAGGATGTGAAGACAAAATTCCCTCTTGGTCCCTGGCCCTGAAGTGCCAAAGCCCTTTGATCTCATCTACATCTGCGTCACACTCCATCCCATTCTTTATGTCTCTTGAAATTGTGAGGCATTAAGTTACCATAGAGAAGCCTTCTGTTATTTCACTAGGCCCAAAAACCTGAACCAAAGTTTTCAAAAGCTAATAAACAGCCAGAGAAAACCAATTTTTTGACAATCAGCTATGTTGGGAACACAGCTTCACTGATCATTGGGAGTTAATATATGCACAGACACTTTTTCTGTAGAATAAGGCAGCTTTAGGTGTTCATGTGGCAGAGCCTGCCTAGCAGCTTTGCATGTGTTTTAGGCTGCGGTAAAGCACCAAGCTGTGGTGTTTACTTCTTTTTTTTCTACTCTTTTTCTTCTCCGTCTGCTTTTGTATCCATCTCTTATAGCCTTCTTGACATTTCTAGTTATATCAGTACAAGGACAGTCATCAGGAAGAAGGAAATTAAGTGATGCCAAGTAATCTTCAGGTCTACATTAACTATACTAGCCCATATTGGTTTATCTAGTTTTAAACGGCACACTGTTGTAAGCATCTTCAGATGGAATGGCAGTTGATAAATAATAGTGTGTATGAACTGATTCACATAATGATTTTCTCTCAGTAAATATGACCACATTGCCTGTTACCAACAAAATGGCTGATCAGCATTAAAATTTAGACATTTCCACAAAATCTATATGACAAGTAAAGACTAATGCACACACTCAAATACCCCAGGTCAGTTTTTTTGCCTGTCCTACAAAGCTTGTAATATGCACCAGCATTTCCTTTGCTGTAGCAAAACCTACAAAAGACCAGATTGGTATCTCATTGCATGATAACAAAAGTATCAATTTTTTCTGTGAAACATTATCTCAATTAACCATGGCAAGTGCTGGAAGTGACACTGGTTGGTTTGACACAAATGTTTGTAGTTTGCAAGCAGCACACAGAACATTTCATCATCTTCTCTCTTGTAGCAGCTTTTGATGTAATGAAGAATTTCAGATAAACTAAATTGTTATTTCAAGCCTGTAGCTGTCTCTTTGTTTTAATGGAGATGATGTCAAGATTAAAATCTCTTTTCATATTGTACAAGTATGAAAACTACAATGATCAAAGTTTGGAGAAGAATGAAGACAATGCTGTCTTTATGCCAAACTATTGTAAAACCTTTATTAGCATGCCACACAAAGGAAAAAGAAGGGAAGTGAAAATCATCTAGATGCGGAGAACAGCAAGATGGCAAGGGAGAATTCTGGATTTATTGTACTTTACCCGTATGTTCCTTTTTTTGTTTAAAAAGATACATCCTCACCCCCAATTTACAGTAGGCAGATTCGTACAAAATTAGGTTCCCCTAAGGGTTGTCTTTAGTAAGAGACTAAAGACATTGTCTCACATGAGGCGGGAGACCTGAGGTAGGCCATGCACAATTTTGTTATTTGAATCTCAACCACTTTTCTGGAGAGTTTTTGAATGATATTGATCCCAGTTGGCTTTTTGTTGACTGTACTTTGGGTTTACTGCTGTTTTATTATGTTGTGTGTTACCGTGTGTTTTTTTGGGGTGGTCTTTGTATGCGCATGTCTGGTGACCTCTACTGGATCATGGAGGATGCACAGAGAAGTGGCCTGGTACAACTTGCCTCCCAACTCCCGGTATTCCAAGGAGGTCTCTCTTCCAAGTATTTGCCAGGGTTGGCCCTGCTTAACTTCCGAGATTGTATGAGATGAGTCTTGCCTGGGCTATCCAGGTCAGGGCTTGTTGTGTGTTATCATTGATATTGTTCTTATTAGTTTTTACAAGAACACATGTCCATGGAGCAGCTTTATACTGAGACAAATCATTGGTCTATAAGGATTAGTAGCTGCTCTCCAGGGTCTCAGGGTCTTTCAGAGAAGAAGTGTTTAGAATTTCTCTATATGTAAGTACTATTCAGGAGGCCAAAACAAATGCCATTTTAAAATCCTAACTTCATTAACTAATCTGGGTAAATATTTCTTCTTGAAACACAAATATGAAAATCAGTGATAGTACTGAACAGGAAGGGAAGAAGAAGAGCATGTTATACCCAGCTTTTCTCCGCCTTCTCAAAGCAGCTTACAGTCGCATTCCCTTCCTCTCACTACAGCAGACACCTCATGAGGTAGGTGGGCTGAGAGAGTTCTGAGGGAACTGTGGCTGGCCAAAGGTCACCCAACAGGTTTCATGTGGCCAGTGGGGAATGTAACCTGGTTCTCCAGATTAGAGTCTACCGCTCTTAACCACTAAACTATGCTGGTGCTCCCAGGAAAGATGCGATTAACAAGAAGGAAAGCAACTTACAAAATACTATCACATTTCATGTACCTTTAGATGGAGCAGAGTATTTTGCATCTGTTTTAAATTTTCTCTCTATAAGATTTACATGGCCTTATACATGAATATTTGCTTATATGATACATTTATAGGAAACAAAATCTGTTATATTCCTGAATACTATCACTGTAATATCCTTAGGGAGGAAAAAAGCATATTCCTCAGGAAGAAAGCTTTGAGGGGTACAAAGGACTCTAACACAAGAACAGAAGATAGCATCAATATATGAAGCTCAACAAAAGGATTCTGCTGTGACCTGTTTCCCAGCAAATATGATAATACATGAGAAAATTGTGCAAAAAATGCATTTGATCAGACCTCTTATAGCTAAGAGGACTGGTTGCTGTCTGTCTGATTAGAGGTTCACATTCTTAACCTTCAGCAAGGCAGTCAAATGAAGGTCTTATCCACTTGACCACCATATTAAACTAGAATCCAAAGGAGATTTTTTTCATTCTTGGGGAGCCCTAAAATGTTCCACCAAAACCACCTTGTAGGAAAAAGATGGGGATCCAGCTTTGAGAAAATTCCCACATTAAACTGCAAAAAATAGGGCTCTTACAGGCCGTTTTCCCACTTACCTTACCCCGGAGTGACGTCCCTCTTCACCGCGCTGCGTCTGCGCGGATTTCGCACAAACTGCTGCGCAGCACCAGGAAGAGCCGCGTAGTCCCGGGGCTTTTGCGTCGCAAATGTAAACCTGCTTTTTGGCGGTTTACATTTGTGACGCAAAAGCCCCGGGACTACGCGGCTCTTCCTGGTGCTGCGCAGCAGTTTGTGCAAAATCCGCGCAGATGCAGCGCGGTGAAGAGGGACGTCGCTCCGGGGTAAGGTAAGTGGGAAAACGGCCACAGTTTCCCACACATCAAGCAGGTCACACACTGGATCTGATCTTTGGCATGAGAACAGAGATAGATCCGATTGTTAAAGAGGAAGTGCCATGGTTGGATCAGTTTGTTCTGAAGGCCCAGTTGGGTGCTACAGCCCCCTTCTTTGTAGGTGGCAAGCTGATTTATGGTTGCCTGCTGAGCCTAATGGACTCAATTGGGTTCCTGAATGTTCTGCGGGATCTGATGTTCCTATATGGCCGAGGGCCTGTCTATCTACAGGACCACCTCTCCCCACATGTTCCTCAGAGAGCACTGCATTTGGGAGTTCAAAATCTCTCCATCCCCAGGTCAAAGGAAGCCAGACTGAGCTTTATAAAGGCCAGGGCCTTCCCTGTGGCAGCACTGGCACTGTGGAACACCCTCTCGTAGGCTATAAAGGCCCTGCGGGATCTTTCCCAATTTCTCAGGGCCTGTAAAACAGAACTATTTCAACTGGCCTATAACATCTAAGTGGGAGAGAGCTGCCACTCTAACAGTGACTGAGCAGTATCAACCATGAGACACTGGGCAACATTGTAAGGACCACCGACATCTTAAGAAGGGCTTCCAAGGCAGCGCACATTCAGTCGGTGCTAAAAAATCAGGTTCAAGGTTTTGGTATTGACATTTAAGGCCTTGAGTGGACAGGGACTCATGTATCTTCAGGACTGTGTCCTCTGGTTATTAATTCTGCAGGGCTTACAAGGCAAAGATGTTCCACCATCTTACTGGCAGTCCCTCCTCCTCCCCCACCCCTTCTTTTTTCTTCCTGCCCCTTTCCATTTTCTTGTGGGGCAGTGATAAAATTTGGAATCTGGGATTTTAATGACATTTGAGAATGTTTTTATCTATGGGTTATTTAAATGTTTTATTATTTATGAATTGTTTTGTCATTATGTTGTTCCACACTCTGAGCTCAGTGTATTCGGGGCAGGGCAGATTTGGGAGGGTTAGCTTTTACGAGTCAAAGCTCCCTTCATCAGAGATGATGGATAGGTATCTGATGAAGGAAAGTCTGACTCTCAAAAGTTTATACCTCCAAATCTTGCTGGTGTCAGAGGTGCTACTGGACTGGAATCCAGCTGTTTTATTGCAGACCAACACAGCTACCTTCTGAAACGGAAATAACCAAAACGCTCTTTACAGCATAAGACAACCAGCACCCTTGATTCTTCTGTCCTGATTGAAAGAAGGAAAAAAGAATCCATTCTCAGATGTAGTGAGCAAAGTAGCAAAGTTTTGTCAGTTTATAAAAGGAACAGGAAGTGATAGTGCAGAGTCAGATGTGACATAGTCAAACAACACTAAAATTTCCAGTACTGTTTTTGCAGCCTAGTCCTAGTCGTACATGGAAGACTGTAGGGCGGAGTATTAAACTGTATTACAAGTTTTCACACATATCTGGTGAACTCCTTCTGCCAGAATGAACAGTGGATATATCTGCCATCCTCACACCTGATTTTTTTTTGCAGCTCTCTTTTTATGGTGGGTCATCTATTTATGCATCTTAATTCAGAGAATCTCTCTGTATCCCTTATTTTGTTCAGCACCTGATGATCAAGTGACAACATTATGTTGCCTTAGTATATTTTTCCATAATAGATCATTAACAAAATAAGAAAGTTTTATTGTCACATCTCAGTAGCAACATGAAAAATATTGTTGTATACAGCCATTTTCGTAACTTATTTGGGCAACATTCCATGTCAGTTTACCACAACAAGGAGACCCTCACCAAACTTCACATAAAGGAATCAATGAAATCAAACAGTTGCAGGATTTTTGCTTTTTATATCTGAACTGGCTGCAAAAGTAGAGCTTGTTTTTTGGAATATGTTCTTATTTATAGTCTCAGACAAGTTGTACAAGTATAGTTGTGTGTGTTCCATAACAAGTATTATAACCAAAGATCTAAAACAGATTTGAAGGTCTTCCTGTGACCCTGACCTGGATAGCCCAGACAAGATCATTCTCATCAGGTCTTGAAAACTAAGCAGGGCCTGACCTGGCTAGTATTTGGAAGGGCAACCTCCAAGGAATACCAGGGTCATGACACAGGCAATGGCAAGCCACCTCTGAACATCCCTTTGCCTTCAAGACCCACAAGGGGTTGCCAGAAGTCAGACTGGGGAAAAAAAACCAATAACAACCAACACTATAGAAAATAGGAAGTCTGTTGAGCCCACTCCTCCACTTGCACCTGCTGGAATGGCCTTGAGTTAGCCATAGCTCTGGCAGAGGTTGTCCTTGAAAGAGCAGCTACTGTGAGAGCCCTCTCAGCCCCACCCACCTCACAGGGTGTCTGTTGTGGGGGGAGAAGACATAGGAGATTGTAAGCTCTGAGTCTCTGATTCAGGGAGAAGGGTGGGGTATAAATCTGCAATTCTTCTTCTTCCTGGGGACAGTGAAACTTTCAGTTTAGCATAACAAGTTTGTGGGTACTGGACTGATTGCCTGGGTAATTCAGAGAGAGGACAATGTGATGGCCTTGTTTGTCCTTAGGGATGCTGTAATGTACTGAGTGACGAGACGTGTTGAAGGCAACATGCTTTATTAGCGAGTACATTACAAGGCAAGGCAACGCGGGCCGGGTCCCGATTATATACATACCCCGGAACAACCCTCAGTCTTGCCAGGTCCAATCCTGGCCAGTTAAACTTTCCGCCACAGATCTTGATTGGTGAGCGTATTTGTGGAGCTACATCCAGGGACCAGTGAACTTCCACTGGCCACCTCCGTAGCGTCCACTGTGTTGTAATTTCAGGACTGAAATGCAAGACACAACAGATGCTATCACAAAGACATACCTAATAGGATGCCATGACATCTTCATGATGGGATTCTTGGTTTTCTGGGTTCATGCAGTGAAAAAAGCCCTTTCTAGCTAAGAAAAATGGGACTAAAACAGCAGAAGATTGGAAACCAGCTATAATAAGGGAAAATATGACAATGGTGAAAATAGAAGGTGTTCCCATGAACATTTTTTGCATTCTCCAGATGGCAACTTTTCCTACTGAAAATCAAATGCTATGAAAATTCAGCACCAGCCTATAACAAACTTGTTATGGCAAAAAAAGAATGGAAAATAAAATACTTGGATGTTCTAAGCCTTTCAATTCCAGGAATAACCTAGAATCTAATGAAAACCTGTTGTTTGGTAAGTAAATCTCATTCCTACAAATTATTTCCAACACCAATACAAAAGCTTCCCCCCCCCCCCCTTAGAAAAGATATTCGGAAAGTTGCAAGACAAGTTTGTATCAGATTTTTGCCCACTCTTCACAACACAATACAGAATTGATTGGTGTTGCTTTGTTTTTCTTTTGGTAGCATAATAACTATTTCCTCCTCATTTCCTACTGTCTCTTTCCACCAGCCATGATGAATGCAATACAAACATTATTTGCACAGTAGATTGTTAGCACTCAGCTTCTTTCTACTATGATCTCTAAAACTAGTAACAACTAGCTGATGATTGCAGTGGAAGCAAATGTACCAGAACAATGAGCACCAGGTCTGGAAATAAGGATTTGGCTGTTATAACAAAAATAGTCTCTGAGTGTTAATCACCAAAATTGAATTTTACTGTGTACTGAACTGTACGCCAGTTTGACACCTTGAAATTGAACTAATCAATTTTCTTGCAGGAACAGCAGCTTTGCAGTTGCAACCCTTAATACTAGGGGAATGGAAGCAAAACTTCAGATTTTAAGATTGTTTTTTATTGGGTTTGATGGAATCAGTGCTACACTCCCCCCCCCCCCCCCCGATGCTACATTCAAAGATTGCAGGCAGCTGGTTTCTTAACTACGAATTTACCATGTGAAGTGACAGAAACGAAAAGGGTGTGTTATGTCACCCAGGTGTATAACTTTTCCCCAACTAATAAATAAACCCTTAATTATCCATTATTAAATATTATATTTCACAAACCACTGTCAGCCTAACTGGTGTGGCAGATATGGCTACTCAGATGCACACATGGAACTTGTCTCTTGTATCGATAGGGAGCACAAACATAGGCATATTTGCCACAGAACTTTCCTCCATTGAAATGAAAGGGGATGAGGGACCTGTTCTTTAGCTGCAAGGGCAGTTCAGACATTGTGCATGGCACTCACATTCTAAATATCTGTGGCTGCATATCTACCTGTGCTGGGAGAAGAAGGTCTTTGCAGCCCACCAGGATACACCCAACTGTTGCATCTTGGCGAAAGCAAGGAAGTTCAGGGTCAGATTACCATTTTTGTTTTACCTGAAAACCAAGAAAGTGTCAGGCGTGTCTAAAGATTACAATAAATAGTCATATGGTATGGTTAAAAGGCACATGCTGCAAGCACTTAGCTGAAGCTAAACTGACCGTGCCTGGTCAGTGCTTAGATAGGAGGCCTCCTGAGAATCATATATAAGTTGCCTTGGGTTCAATGATGGAAGAAGTGGAGAGGTGAATATATGGGGTGGCCAATGGTAGCTCTCCAGATGTTTTTTGCCTACAACTCCCATCAGCCCCAGCCATTGGCCATGCTGGCTGGGGCTGATGAGAATTGTAGGCAAAAACATCTGGAGAGCTACCGTTGGCCACCTCAAATCAGTATCCATGATCAGTAGGTGAGACTGATTTTTATAACCTAAAAGTAGTAGATTCAGATGGGCAGCCGTGTTGGTCTGAAGCAGTAGAACAAAGTAGGAGTCAAGTTTCACCTTTAAGACCAACAAAGTTTTATTCAGAATGTAAGCTTTCATGTGCTCTAAGCACACTTAATCAGACGAGGAATCAGGTACAGTGAGCAGAACTACATATATGTTTATAACCTAAAAGTACTAGTTAGAATTCTGCTGCCAGCAGCTGAGTAGTTAAAGCAGAACAGGATAGACTGAATCCACCCCTCTGTCCCTCCTCCCAAACATTTGATCAATTAGTTTATAGTTCTTTACCTGGCTTCAGCTGTCCATCCACAGAATCATAAAGGGAAAAACCATAGGCACAGATGGAATTTGTGTGTATGATTCTGCACCTGGCTCTGAAAACATGCACAGAAAATAAGGATGTCTGTGTATTAGAGAGAACATATTAAACAAAGATATTGAATAGAATTCAATTTTTGTCTTCCAGGAAACTCATAACATTTGACTAAAACTATGTAAGGTATTTGGCTTAATTTTATAAACCCCTGTCTGTGTTATGAAACTGTCACAGAAATCTATTTAATGTTCAGGTTTTAATATGGATTGGCCATATTTTCAGGCAGCATTTAATATTCAGTATTGGAAAACAATGGAAACTGTCATAGAACTAAATTGGATTGTCATAAATTCAGCATTACTATTATTACCCATTGTGGAACAGTTCTTAATTATTTTTTCAAAACAAAAAAAAAATAGCCATGGGAGGGGGGACTGAAATACTAACAACTCTACTACCTCTTATAAGACTATGCTCATCATTTCCTTCCTTCCTTCCTTCCTTCCTTCCTTCCTTCCTTCCTTCCTTCCTTCCTTCCTTCCTTCCTTCCTTCCTTCCTTCCTTCCTAAATCTGAACTGTAATACTGTTCACTTTCTAATATCGCAGCCATTTTTAACAACTGATATGGTTCTTAGATTTGTTTATTTAAAAAAGATTTTACCCTAACCAATAGAAATGTTATTAAAAGAAAAACAGTAATATGGTTCCTGAGAGAATATTTGTGTTCACACAATAGTACATGTCCTGTCCTCAACAATTGCTGGCCAAGTCAATGTGCACCAAGTTTCTGACAAATTATTAGTCATGATGTCATTAATATTAAGTAATATTAAGTAAGTAATGTAAACCTGATCCTGAAGCACATGCTTAACTCTCTGTTAAAGAAATGTAATGCTGCTGGTCTTAACTTTCTCTGGCTTGTGCTCATTTGCATAGAACCTCAGGTGTGAGAATAGCTTGCTGCTCAAAGGAAAAGTTGTGGTATAGACCAATGAAATGGAACTCCCACAGAACAAAGTATGGAAAGGCTTGGAGCTGTACGTTTTGGGGGGATTTTTAAAAAGTAAATGAACACATCTGAGATTATATGCACAAAAATGTCTTATACTGAACTGGACCATTGGTCTCTTAGTCACTAATACCTGCTCTGTCTGACAATGGTTCTCCAAAAGAGGTGTTTCTTCATATTAGTGTGTCTTTTAACTGGAGATGTCAGTGTCTGAAAAGGAGATCTTCCACATGCAGAGCAGAAGCCTGACTACAGAGCTTCCACCCTTGTTGATAGGTACATTAGAGAAGCTATGCACTGGCCAGATGGTATTTTAGCAGCATTTGTCCTTAAAATTACTGTTTATTTTAAAGGACTAATTTATTCAGAGTGAAGGAAGGAGCATTAACATTTTTTTTTAACAATTTGGCCCCACCTGGCTGCCAGCCCTTGCAGCCATTGCAGCTGTGGCTGTCTTTGCCACCTCCAAATAGGAGGAAGAGTCATTGGGAGTGGCCATGCCACATCTGGGCTCTTGGGCAGGTGTGTGTGGAGCCAGAGGCTATATAGGTACAGTTCCGCTCCATCCCTTTTCAGTCTTCACCTCATGCTTGGCCCACTCTCCTGTCCTGTATGCAGTGCAGGCTTCAGCCATTTGACCCTTGTGGGGGCTGGGTAGGAATTTTTCACCTCTCCTGTTTTGCCAAGTGGCAAAGGCGTTTTCACCTTCCCTGAACTGTTTTTCAGTGGATTGTGGAATTGGTCTGGGTGGAGCTTTTAAACAGGCCGGTCACTTTTTTAGGTTGGCTGGATTGTGTTGGGGATTTATATGCTGCTCAGTGAGCACCATTTAGCACTACCACGTTTGGTGGCTTGCAGGATCAGCCCTTGGGCTGTGTGGGCCAGGGTGACGAATGTGGACTCCCTTTGGGAACTATGGCTATCCGCTTGCCTCAAGTTTTATGGCTAAGGATGCTGGAGCTGCCAGGTGATAGTCTGCTTGCTGTGCTGGTTGGGTGCAAACCAAACCAAGATGGCTCATGCCAGGGGCAGGGCGGCTCACCCATTATATGGCAGGGGAGAGTTGACCCCTGGCCTTGTAAGTTAGTTTTGCCCTTGCCATTTGAATGATTGAAATAAATTCCATAAAGTGGACCTTAGTTGACCCAACTCTCTGTGTCTGACTCTTTCTTCCACTTGAGTGTGTGGGGGGGATACTTCTAATATATTATGAAAAGTTCTGTTTTTATACTCTGCATGTATAGATACAAATTATATATATCCATATCAATATATCTGTACACACACACTTATTCTCAAAAGGAAAGCAAGGGGGCAGAGAGAAATCCATTGTGTGCTACTGGAATTGATACAATTACCACTCCTATGCCTAAAGATTAAATGGAAAATTTTCTGTCAACTTCAATCAAAGCAGAATTTCATGCTTCAAAAGAAATTTAAAATATACTTATAACTGTGTGCATGATTTAATCTCATTACAGCAGTCCATTTCTCTAGTCTAGAAACAGTCAGGTGAAATGCGTGGAAAAACTTAACTCACAGGCCCTGCAGAGTATATGAATACATGAGGTTATATCCATTTTGAGATTTATGCTGCTTTTATTGTTATGACAGATATGAACATTTACCCCCATCTACAATGTACAGTTGCAAAGGAGATGGTTTTGGCACTTTCCATGAGCATGAGCCTATGAGTTTGTATGTGTAGACCTATTTACCTTTGTTTTATTTAGTTTGTTTGCTTTGTTTATATTTTATTAATTTACTTACTTGCAATTGTGAACCACTTTGGGGCCCTTCAGGAAGAAAACCAGGATACAAATTTTTAAGCTGTGAGGGAATGACTCAGCAAAAAGTTCCTTGCATTTTTCTTTGTAGAAAGGTCTTACATTGGGAGGGAGAAGGTTTTAACTCATTCTCTTCCTCTCATCACCTATGTCCCCTTCCTCCATATCTCTGGCCTATGCTGCCTGGGAGTGGAGGTAAACCCACTGGCTCTTCCTCAGCCTATGCTTATATAGCTACCTACAGGCCCTTTAGTCCTTCCTCCCTTCTTGCTGGTTCTACAGGACTGGCCCATGGGGAATTCTCATGGAAGGCCCCAGCCCTCTGACCTATTGCTGGGGTCATGGGCACCAGCCTATGGGCACTGGCCCATGGGGAATTCTCATGGAAGGCCCCAGCCCTCTGACCTATTGCTGGGGTCATGGGCACCAGCCTAAGATCCTTTCACTGCCTTCCTTTCTGTTTCCTCAGAAGCCCAAAGCCCCAGACTCTCTCAACTGCTTTCACTTGGTAGGGAAGTGGCCCTAACATGGAGCTGAGTATCAGCAGCCTGATCAGGGCCAGAGGTGTTGGTTTGCTACATCGCGGGACGTAACAGCAATCAGTGTTCACCTGTCCATGCAAAAATAGATCTCTGGGTTTCCTTTTTTTCCTCCTCAGTGAAGGGAGATCTTGTGCAGGTTTGCACATTTGCAACAGATACTTTCTGCATTGCTGGATCAGCCATCTGGTTAGATTATTCACATCGCTTGACCATGTCAGAAGATATAACCGCATTACCAATGGCACATTCACCTAAGCAAATTTAGTTCCAACCATGGTGAGAAGGCTTTATATATTTAAAAATATATATATTTTAGGGAAACCCTAATTCTTACATCTTGTGGTTCTCTCTCAGGACTAACTATCAACCCAACCAAAACTACATTATACCCTATGAAATTGTCAGTACCTACCCAGCATTTTATCAAAGTTACTTATGATTACCAATATACTACCAATTACTGATTCTACTTAGGTATATCCCATTATGCTCAATGTTCCCTCTAAGTTGTGGACTCTTGTGAGCAAAAATTATACTTTGTGAGTTACTGACATTAAATTTGTAAGTTACGCATAAATTAGTTTGCTCTGGGGCCATTTTCCCTGAGCTAAGACAAAAATGTGTGAGCTATAGGCTAAAAAACTGAGCTAGTTCACACTAACTCAACTTAGAAGAAGAAGACTGCTGATTTATACCCCGCCCTTCTCTCTGAATCAGAGACTCAGAGTGGCTTACAATCTCCTAAATCTTCCCCACAACAGACACACTGTGAGGTGGGTGGGGCTGAGAGAGCTCTCACAGAAGCTGCCCTTTCAAGGACAGCTCTTGTGAAAGCCATGGCTAATCCAAGGCCATTCCAGTGGCTGCAAGTGGAGGAGGAGAAAATCAAACCCACAGAGAGAACACTGGTTATGCTTAGAGGACTTGGTTAAAGTTAACCATATTGAAATCCTATCAGAAATCGTGAAGTTGCTCCATCACTGGGATCTGGGGAACCTGTCATGGTTAGAGTGAATTAATACTATTAAATCTTTCATTTCCTCTAAACTATTATTTCTCTTTAGGTTTTACCCATAGAGCTTCCTATTTCACTGTTGCAGAAATGGAAAAAAAATCTTCACACACTTCATTTGGGCAAACAAACAACCTTGCTTTCAGCAATCCACTCTTTGTAGATCTAAACCTCAGGGTGGCTGCTGTTCCTGATGTCTTTTCTTACTATCAAGCCACTATACTAACAGGTATGCTCAGAATTCTATACCACAACTCTCACCCAGAATGGGTACCAATCGAAAAATCCAATTTCACTCCATGCAAATATTATTAATTCTTCTGACTCAAGAAATCTGCCAGGCATCCTTGGCAGATTTCAAATCCCTTTGTTAATGCCTTGCTGTCTACTTGGGATCTAATGAGCTGTCGTTTAACTCCAGATTTATGTCCTCTGTTGACTTTTATGGGCCAATCCTGGTTTCTCCCAGCCTGATTACCAAACTGTTTTAGTAAATGGAAACAAGCCTCTCTAATTTTTCTCTTAGATATAGCTTTGAAAGGGAAAATTCTACCCAAATCAGATCTGAAAAAGAAAACCTCTCCCCCTTTGGCCTGGTTTGAATACCTTCAATTATCACACCTCTTGGATAGCCCAAAGATCAAATATTGTTTAAAGCAATCATTTATAGCTTTTGAACACTTATTACTACATTTTAAGCAAAATAGTAAAGGTTTGATCTCTAAAATCTACCAAAGCCTATTATCTTTGAAGTCTGTACAATTACCTAACTATACAGTCTCCTGGCATAAGGACTGCAGTCTTTCTTTGACATCTGAACAATGGGAATCCATCTGGTCTTCAGAAGACTTCCAAACTAAATCCTTAAATGTCTTCTGACAAAATTACAAAACTCTGGCTAGGTGATATCATACCCTACCAGAACTTTCTTATATTGATGCATGTTTCTCTCCACTGTGTTGGAGGGGTTGTGGTTCTAATGTAACTTACTTTCACTGTTGGTGGGATTGTGTTACAGTTAAAGCTTTTTGGAACAAGATTTTACACTTCATTGAAGACCTTATTGATGTTATTATGATCGCTGATAATCCTGTACTAATTTTACTTAATTTTTGTCACTCTGTTAACTTAGTTCCTCACCAGAGATTCTTAATAATTCTGCTTCGTACTATGGGTAAAACAGTGATAGCTCAAAGCTGGATTCTAAGCTTCTATCCATTGATCTGTCACTTGATCATAGATAAGATTTCTCAAGTTTAGATCATTCTGACCCAAATGAATCTTATCAACAGTTTGTTACTAAATGGTTCCTGATACTAGAGAAAATAGACAATGAACCATTATATGTTCACTCTTTCAAAAGGAATGTGATTTACAGAGAGATTTTATCCTTATGACCCTTCGCTATAGTTTGTTCCCTTTTTTGTTAAAGGTTGTTCATGTTTTTGTTTAATAGTAATGGCCTTTGTAAGTTTTGTTATGGTCACTGTTTTGTATAACTCATCAATGCTTGTAGCTATATTTTTTTCAATAAGGATGCTTTGTAAAATAGAAAACCATGAGGGAAAATAATAGTTTGCAAACTTCATATTATTGTATGGTTGAGATAACAGTGTGTAGAATCTTCACTTTTAAATAGTGTTTGCATTCAGAACCTTGGATCTAGCATTGTACATGTGGAAACTCCCTATGTATGACAGGGCCTAGAGTCTAGAGATTGGCTGAAGATCTTCCACAAATGGAAATGCAAGTGGGGCTACAATAACTTAAAGCAAGGATCTACTATGATTTTTTTCCCTGAGTTTCTGCTTGCACAAGAGTGCAATGTGGAAACTTTGCACTGAATCTATTCTAGATCATATTAATATTGGTCCAGATCCCAAATGCATTTGCTTGGATGCAGTTCTTTTTGTTTTCAGTAGATTTTAATTCCCATCCCAGTAACTGTACCACACGACTGAAGATAGTGTATCATCTCAACTAAAATGTTCTAACAGCTGGTCTATATAGCCTTATCAAAGCCTAGTGATTTTTCTCCCTATCTCATTTGTAGGTAAATCCACTTGTGAGCAACTTATTCTTGGGCAAAAGCTATGAACATAGCATCTTGTCCTGCTTTAATATATAATATTATGTGAATATCTGTATGCAAATTTTGTTACTGCATATTAAAATTGCATTATTACAACAAACACAGAACTGTATGTCATGCCCATAAATAGTGGAGTAAAAAAATAGCCACTTTTCTTTTTGTAAATCATAACCAGTGTCAGCCCAGAATAAGAGCAATCCATAAACCATAATTTTAGTACAATAATCATGGAAATCCTGTATTTAATTGCTCAGCTATTTCACAGTAGTTCTGTTTCATAAGTCTCTCCACCATTTGTATGTAATGAACCACTAGGGAAAAAAAACACATTCCACTGAGAAACAACCCCCCCCCCCCAAGCCTGGAGAGAATTTCTTGGAGATCCTGCTTTTGTTTGCAAGATGCAAAAAGAAGCAAGCATAATCTTGGTAAATGGTTGTCTCCAAAATAAGCATACACAGATGCCACAAAATCAGCCTTCAGATAAGCACACGAACTCTGCTCATACACAGTTTCCTAATGCAGATTGTTCCTGGAATGAGCATAAATAATTTTAGTGTGTGTGTTTTGCAAGGGTCATTGCTAGGTTAGGGGAGAATGCACAAAAACACACAGACTATGCTGGAAGATTTATAGGGCTCCCTCTGGAACTTTTCTTCCTGGTATGCACATTGGCTCCTCCGCAAGTTTTGGAAGCTGGAGGAATCCTCACTTTAGCTGGTTATAATATTGTTCTCTTAATTTCACAGTGCTAAAGCAGAGGATATAAAAGTAATCTGAATACTGACAAAGGAATATTGGGACACTGCAGGTTATGTGGAAAGTGTCATAACGCAGGGGTGGCCAACAGTAGCTCTCCAGATGTTTTTTGCCTACAACTCCCATCACCCCCAGCAAGCATGGCCAATGGCTGGGGCTGATGGGAGTTATAGGCAAAAACATCTGGAGAGCTACCGTTGGCCACCCCTGTCATAACATATTTTTTTTTTTATCATAGAATACAATTTGAGTTCAGTGGCACTTTTAAGACCAACAAAGTTTTATTCAAGGTCTGAGCTTTTGTGTACACACACACTTCCTCAGATACAATGAAATGAAAATAGAAATAACAGTCATACATGTAGAGGATGAGTATAAGTATGACTATTGTTTCTATTTTCTTTCCATTGTATCTGAATAAGTATACTTTTATATGTATGATTGTTATTTCTATTTTCATTTCATTGTATCTGAGGAAGTGTGTGTGCACCATTGTGTGTGTGTGTGTCCGGGGGGGGGGGGAGTCCCTCAAAGCCTCCCCTAAATCAGCCACACAGCAAACAATTCTTCTGCTCTCATGACAACTAACTCAACTCTCTTCATGCTGCAAAGTGAAAGTAGCTGAGCCAGGGTGTGGTATTATACCGGTCTTGGTATATAACCTGTTCCCATAGAGCAGAATAGGAGCTCCATGGTTGGCTCCCAGAGCAGCTAATCAAGCTATGGAGAACTGCTTTGGGTGTTTCTAGGGCTCTCTACATGTCCACCCTCAGCATTGCCTAGGAGTTGATTGAATTGGCACCAGGCTATTTGGAGACTGAACTGCAAAAGTGAACCACCTGAACTTCCATAGAAAAAGGTGATTCATTTTTGGGTTCAAGAATGACTGGGGGGGGGGGGTTGTAGAAAAAGCCCAGCAGGAACTCATTTGCAAATTAGGCCACACCCCCTGGCATCACCATAGTTTCACATAAGGCTTTTTTGTAGAAAAAGCCCAACAGGAACTTATTTGCATAATGGCCACACACCCTGACACCATGTCAGCCAAAACTGTATTCCTTCGTGTTCCTGCTCAAAAAGAAGAAGAAGCCCTGAGAATAACATTACCAACTGATCCGGTTCAGAATGAACCATGAACTGGCCTAGTGCATGCTCAAACTGAGGTTCATATTTTGGTTTGTGCCCATCTGTATTGTAGAACCACATCCTGTGAACATTTAAAAATCCATTTAGCCAGACTATGTCAACACTGACACCATTTCTGTGCATAAACCTTCTGGAAATTATAAGCTCCAAAACTGTACCTATAATGAGATATTTCTCTCATGGGGTGAAGGATGTATTGCTACCCCCAATGAAGTAATATTACATGAAGCCAGCTAAAATCACAATTGTGCTGTGGATCTACAGTGAATTTGCTGAAATTATTAATTGAGGAGAAACATGGTGTATTGGAAAATTGGGCTTTGGACAATTGAGAGTCCTGAGAGAACTTTGAGCAGAACTCAGTAACAGATTTCCACTGTGAACCTTGACTTTGGGGGAATTGTTATTGTAGTTTTTTATTTTCTTGGAGGAGGTGAACTTGTCCCTTCATCCCAGTACCAAGGTTATGTGCATGATAATGAGAGTTTACATGATCTTCTACTTCTGGATGGAATATCTATTTGATAACAAGTGGAATCAGATATTTTTCTTACCCACATGGGAATGCTAGACTGGGAGTAATTATTACTGTGATTTGGATTGCACAGAAATATAACATTTTTAAAACCTCTTCAGAACTCCTTAAAGCTTTTGTCTATTTAGTCAATCATCAGATCAGTCTTTTCACAATGACAACTGAATTTTTCAGTGTACACTGTCGTTTACTAAATGCCATAAAAGTCAGGGATATTTGTCAGATATGTGTTTGGGATTCACAGGCCAGCAGTTTTGCTTTTGATCTCTCTTGGATCTCTATGGAAGACCTCAGTTCCCCAAAACCTTAAGAAGTTCAGCTGATTTCTGGAAGCTTGTCACAGTTAGTATTCAAAGTGTCACAAGAATTTTTGCAGCAGCAAGCTAAAGGCTGTGCCTCTAGAACTGACAACATAGTGTCTTCGTGTAGGCCTTACAAGATTGTTAAGACACAGGGGGAAAAAGTGATGGGAGAAGGAAGGGGATATTGATAGATAATTTTTTTTTTAGATAGATAATTTTTATTTATATCCCGCCCTCCCCGCCGGAGCAGGCTCAGGGCGGCTAACAACATCATTCAATTTCCCTTATACAAAAGACAAGGTTACATTAACATTAAACATTAAAAATTCTGATAAGTTTAAAATCACTTAATTAAATTGATAAAAGTGCTAATGCTAATTGTGCTTTTATAATGGCGGTAATCATTAGCAATTTCTTTCTTCGTCAGCGAAAGCCAGTCGGAAGAGGAAGGTTTTGCAGGCCCTGCGGAATTGTTCAAGGTCCCGCAGGGCCCGCATTTCCTCTGGAAGTTGGTTCCATAGGTTCGGGGCTACAGAGGAGAAGGCCCGGTTACGGGTGCATTGCAGCTTCACCTCTTTCGGTCCGGGGGTGGTCAACAAGTTTTTTCCAGCTGACCTCAGTGCTCTCTGGGGTTCGTATGGGGAGAGACGGTCCCTAAGGTAGACAGGTCCTCGACCATATAGGGCTTTAAAGGTGATGACCAGCACTTTGTAACAAATCCAGTATGTAACTGGCAGCCAGTGCAGCTCGCGCAGCCCAGGCTGTATGTGCTCCCATTTAGGGAGCCCCAACAACAGTCTGGCCGCTGCGTTCTGCACCAGCTGCAGCTTCCGGGTTCGGTACAGAGGCAGCTCCATGTAGAGGGCATTACAGTAGTCCAGTCTCGAGGTGACCGTTGCGTGAAGTACCGTTGCCAGGTCTTGGCGCTCTAGGAAGGGAGCCAACTGCCTTGCCCGCCTCAGGTGAAAAAAGGCTGACTTGGAAGTGGCTGCAATCTGGGCCTCCATTGATAAAGAAGGCTCCAGTAAGACTCCCAGACTCCTAACCCGGGAGACCGGGAGAGGTATTTCCCCTTCCCGGGCGCCCCGACCCAGACAAAGGACTTCTGTCTTCGCTGGATTCAATTTCAGCCCGCTCCCCCTCAACCACATTGCCATATCCTGCAAGGCCCGGTCTAAATTTTCAGGGACGCGGCAAGGCTGGCCGTCCATCAGCAGATAGAGTTGGGTGTCATCTGCATATTGGTGGCACCCAAGTCCATATCTCCTGGCAATCTGGGCAAGAGGGCGCATATAGATATTAAATAACATTGGTGAGAGGACTGCCCCTTGAGGCACTCCACAATCCAGTGTGCGCCTCCGGGACCGCTCGCCACCAATTGCCACCCTTTGTCCCCGATCCTCGAGGAAGGAGGAGAGCCATTGTAAGGCAGACCCCCTCACCCCTATATCGGCGAGGCGGCGGGTCAGTAGCCGATGGTCGACCGTGTCGAACGCGGCCGACAGATCTAACAGCATCAGCACCGCCACACCGCCCCGATCCAGATGCCGTTGGAGATCATCTACCAGGGCGACCAGTACTGTCTCCGTCCCATGACCCGGGCGAAAGCCGGACTGGCAATCTGGGCAAGAGGCAATATTGAAGGATTATGTAGTAAGACAGGATAAATGAGCATCACGTACCAGAAAATGATAAAGTGATAGTCATCCAGGGAGAAATCTTTTAAGAGAAGTGGATTTTAAGTAAAGATTTAAAGGAGAGGAATTATTTGGCTTATGGCTAGGAACACATACATGATATCCCGCCCCCCCACAAAGAACATACAAAATACATTAAACTGTGTTAGAAGTGATGAATAAAACTGTGAATGTGTTGACAAAGATTGCTCTGATAAAACTTATAAAACTGGCAATTTGATAGATGGTTATTTTATTTGCTACTGCGATCTATTGCCAGCTTGTTCTCTGTGAGCAAATTGCCCCAATTTAAATATGTATCATATGGCACCTAATTTAACTAGCAATATGTTACCAATTAAATTCTGCATAAGGTAGCATTGATGCCTGCAAACTGCAGAATGCAATGGCAATCAAATATCCACTCAGATCAAATATCTACTAAAACATACTTGTGTCAGAATTATAAAGATGAATAAAACTGGAACCACCACTAATAATAATAATAATAATAATAATAATAATAATAATAATAATAATAATAATAATAATAATAATAATAATTGAAGAAGAAAAAGAACTGGGACAGAACTGCTGGCAAGATGAGTGTTAATTTTGTTTTTCCTAAACAGCTGAGGAGCATCAACTGAAGTTGCTGTGTGTGAGAGCTGTGTAAGGGTTCATGTGTGAGGCTGCTGTGTGAGAGAGTGTGAGTGCTAGGAGCCTGCTGGAGAGGGGTTTCTGTTTGCTTCTGTGTGACTTTTGACTGGTTTGTTGCTTAGAGAGAAGGGCCTGTTTGCCTGGGAGTAGTTACTGGCCCTTCCTTCTGTTGCTCTGAATGTTGAGTCAGGGGCTCTGAGCCTTTAAATTGCAAGGCTGCTCCTCGCCAGAGCCTCTTCCCTGTGGCTCTTAGTCTGAGGGGTCTGGCCTGGGGACTCTGTAGGAATGTGAGTAGCTCAAGTAGTCTCAAGAAGCAATTTGGCAGTGGAGTTTTCAGGGAAGTCAAGATAAACAGAACTAATTTTGAAATGGATTGTAGCAGCATGGCTGTTGAGGGAGCTGAGGCAGTGACGTGTAAAGTCTGTGGGAGGTTTGTATTCTTATCTGCAGGGCTTTTTTGTAGAAAAAGCCCAACAGGGACTCATTTGCATATTAGGCCACACCTCCTGATATCACCATTGTTTCACACAGGTGTTTTTTTTAAAAGAAAAGGTCCAGCAGGAACTTATTTGCATATTAGACCACACCCCCTGATGCCAAGCCAGCCAGAATTGCATTCCTGGGTGTTCCTGCTCAAATAAAGCCCTGCTTATCTGTGGGTAACAGCTATTACATTTTCAGCAAGTGTAAGTTGGTAGCCCTCTTGGAGAAGAAGATATGGGGACTTGAGGCACACTTGTCCACACTGCAGGGAAGGTGAGGATTTCATGGATAGAATGCATGAAGTGCTCTTGAGAGGACAACAGGAGGAAGAGGAAAAGGTATCTCAGCAAATGGAGGAGAATCCAGCACAGGAGGACCGTGGATGGAAAAATGTAACACACAGGAGGAGAAAAATCAGGAGACATTTTGAGCCTCTGCTGCTAAGCAATCCATTCCAGGATCTCACCATAGATACTCTTTCTGAACCACTAGAACAAGGCTACTTCCCCAGCCTCCACAAAGCTTGAAGGAAGTTTCTCAGGATCCTATGGATGAGAAGACTCAAGCTTCTGCTGCCCAATATAGGAAAAGGCATGTGCTGGTACTTGGGAATTCCCTACTCAGAGAGATAGAGCCCAAAGTATGCCAATTAGATTTATTGTCTTGAGAGGTATTCTGTCTACTGGGTGCACTCATCCGGAATGTGACAGAAAGGGTAGGAAAACTTGTCAAGCCCATGGATTACCACAACATATTTGCCAAAGCAAATTTTGTTGCAAGAACTGTAATGAATATAGGGGTGGAAACTGATTTGTTAACAAGTATGTATGTATGTATTTATTTATTTAGTAGGCTTATATTCCGCCTTTTTCCGTAAACGGGCTCAAGGCGAATCACAACATATAATAATAACAATAAAAAACTAAAATATCAAAGTTAAAATTAACAGTAAAACCAATAAATAAAACGTGGACAGGGCATAGCATATCAATAACCAATTATAGGCCCACCTTAAACGATGGTAATAACAATAAGATAGCACTGTAATAAAGCATGAAGTCATTACAAGGGAGGCCAAATGATGGAATAATAGGATGCCCCAAGCGGAACAGCTCCAAAATGGCAGTAGTTTAGGTAGAGCTGATTCCACCAGGCAGGGGCCAGGGCTGAAAAGGCCCTGGCCCTGGTTGAGGCAAGTTGGATGTCCTTAGGGTCAGGGGTGGTCAAGAGGTATTGCATAGCCGATCGCAACAACCTCTGGGGCGTATATGGTGAAAGGCGGTCTCTCAGGTATGTTGGTCCCAGACCGCATAAGGCTTTAAATGTCAGTATCAAAACCTTGAAGCGGATCCAGTACTCAATAGGTAGCCAGTGCAGTTGGTGCAGCACTGGCTGAATGTTTACCCGTAAAGGCAATGCAGTTAACAGCCGTGCTGCCACATTCTGCACTAGCTGGAGTTTCCGGATCAGCCTCAAGGGTAAGCCTGTGTAGAGCGAGTTACAGTAATCCAACCTGGAAGTGACTGTTGCATGGATCACAGTAGCTAAATTCTGGGGGAATAGGTAGGGCACCAGCTGCCTGGCGTGCTGAAGGTGGTGAAAAGTCTGAGCTGTGCCCTCTGTTGTCTCTCCTGCTGCACGTTCCTGGGGCAACCCCTCCTCTGTCAGTGACCTCTCTGAGGGAATGTCTGGGAGAGTGGGCAGACTTGGTTCTTGGGGGGAGATGGGCTATGAGCCACCACGCTGCCCCCTGCATGGCTGGACAGGGGAGGGGGGGTGCTGCCCCTCAGCCTGCCCAGGCTGACAGCCTACCTGTTGTGCGCTGGGCACTTGGCGGGGGGCCGCTGAAGTAAATGCATGCCCAGCGGCTCGCACTCTGAGTTCTGCTGCCCCCAGGGGAGGTGTTCCTTGCACATAGCAGGGGGAGGCAGCAGGGCAACACCGGAGCGGGCTCCAGGGGATGACTTTCAGACTTGGTCTGGCCACTCCCAGACACACATTCCAGCCGCTGCCCAGGACAGCGAACTCCTGCACTTGGCACTTCCTGCTTGTCTGCACATGCCACTGCCCACCTGCCTGCCATTGGCAGAGTCTGACAGTGGGAGGGAGTGGGAGGGTTGACGGCCGCTCAGGTGCAGGCTTTCTGCCCCCTCGCCTGGTCATGTGCAATGGGCTGGCCAATCCTGTGGTCCCGCGTGAGCCTGTGCTTCCCCCGCCTCGGCGGCAGGACAATGGCATGCGCCTGGGCGGAATCACCATGGCAACGGGTTCTCTCTTGCTCATAGGGCTGCTCTTCCCCCTCCAAGCATGGCGTAACACCTCCCCTTTGGAAGGCAATGAGCAGCGCCATAGATCCGCCCATGTCCGAGTGGCCGGCCGCCACATATGTCTGGATTGGGCTGTTATAACATCATCCGCGGGCCATAAAAAATGATCAACTTAAAAAACAGTGCACCACTAAGGGAGAATGATTCAGGCCAGCAAAATTAATGCAAATAATTATTTTTCTATTTGAAGTCATGTGGGGAGAGCCTAATCTGGCACACACACACCCCCAGCCCGCCACCCTAGGCAAATGCATAGGTGCAGGGCTTTTTTGTAGAAAAAGCCCAGCAGGAACTCAGTAGCATATTAGACCACATCCCGTAATAATAGCATATTAGGTCACACACTCATTAGCATATTAGGCCACACCATCTGGGATAATCACATGCAAACCGAACTGTGACGGTAACTTTTCCAGGCCCAAGGAGGTTGCTGCACAGTACATCTGGGCCCTGTGATCTCTGCCTGGCCCTGGGGAGGCTGCTGCACAGCACGGCTGGGCCCCACAATGCTTGCTGGCCAGCCAGGCCCCAGAGAGGCTGCCACTTGGCTCAGTTTGGCCCAGCAATCCCTAAGGGCTGCACCAAGTGACCTCAAGGGCTGCATACGGCACTCGGGATGGAGGTTCCCCACCCCTGATGTAGATGATTGTAGATGTATGATTTAAATGACTGCATGTTTGTAGTTCATGTATTGTGTCCTTGAGTTTAAAAACTGAAATAAAAATCTATTTTGAAAAGTATTTTCTTCACAAACATCATTGTAGTGAATAAAAGTTCTGCACATATACTTGGGTTGTGTTTCTTGCTCATTCTGGCAAAACCACAGTGACATCCTAAGCAGGGCTACAACTTTCTAAGTCCTTTGAAGTCAATGGGCTTAGAAGATGCTAAATCTCCTTAGCATGGCCTTGGTAGATATGGTCATTGGAGACCAATGTACTAACAAAACATATACATTTAAGGGTTGTTTTCATATGGGTTGACAATTATGATTAATCCAGAATTTTAGGAGCTAGGCTCCCCTTTGATAATGCAACCCCTACATTAATTAGTTTCTAAAGAGATGAGCAGCACAATTAAACTCTGAAAAACAAATAGGAAGTCTCAGCTCATTTTCCATGGTAGATTAGATACAGGCCTAGAAAAAAAAGCCCAATGAACTGGAAATGTTGCTGGAAATTCCATCAGTTGTCTTTATTGCATCTGTACTCTTGGTGACTGAGTATTAAGTGGGTACTTTACCAAACGCTCAGCAATCTTTGTTTAGAAAATGCAGGGTAGCACCATTAACTCAGGTGAACTGAAAGTGGGTTCCTTTGCCATTCCGTCATCACCTCTGTCATTGTGTGCTGAAGAGTTTTTCATGGTGGTTGTTATTTAGGCCAGTCAGTCTGATGGAATAAAAAAGGATACAAGTTGTGACAGTTTGAAATATTTTTAGGCCACAGCCTATGAATATGTTCCTTCTACTTTAAAATCATAAAATCAAAAGTTCTCCCTCACTAAGAGAGACTCCAGTTTAATCAAAACAATAACTTTGGGCCTAATAATACAGATTACAGGACACACTGGCCGAGGTTATTTCTATAATAATACAATCATTTATCTGTGTTCTTTTTAAAAAAATAAATAAGGCTCAAAATGCATTCTAGAACTTGACAAAGATAGGAAGTTAAAACAGACAATATATTATGTTATCATTAGGGAAGACAGTAATTGTGTGCCCTCCATCCTCCTACAAACCAGGTGTTCTTACCTTGAAGCAAGTGGCTTCTACAAAGCAAACATTCATTTCTCAATCAGGACAAGCTGCTTCTTCAAGGCAAATGAGCTGGGGACTGCATACCTCCAGGCTTGCTGTTTTCCTATCAGCAATTTCGTTTTACTCTTGTCTGTACAAATGGCACGGAATGTCAGCTAAAGATACCAATAAGGCAGAGTAAAAGAACTATCAGAATGGTGATGGTGATCAAGGCAACTGGAGCTATCCAGGGGCTGAAACAAAGATTTTATTAATACATGCAGCTTTTAGACAAATGATCTTGGAAAGCAATTTAATTTCATGCATCTCAGCAGAAGGATTGAAATGGAGTTATCCTTAAGTGAGAGATGGCGTGTATAACAATGGCATCAGCTATTCCCAAGACAATATATCTATTACCTTCCCTAATTTGTACAGTCATATTTAACATTACAGCGGACCTACCTCATTGAAGCAAATCTATATGCAGGCACACTATTTTAATCTTAGATTTAAAATAATCCTAATTAATTTCTTCCCTTTCCAGCCTGAAAATGTCTCCACCTCTTACCTCTTTAAAAATTAAAGTAAATATCAAAATAAAAAATTAATAACTGCACTGCAATCAGAACTAGGAATATATGATAAATCTCCTGCAGAACGTACTAAGAAGCCAGAATTTCTAGATATTATGCTATCTCATATTAAAGTCCTAGGGAATTGAATTCAAGTAAAACATTTCTATATGGTTTCCATCGGGGTCTCCAATCTTGTTGAGTGTGTACTCTTGAAATTTTGAGAATGGGTAGTATGCATTATAAGTGGGCAATCCTTTCCTTGACCTGGTTGACTTTTGGAATATAACTTGGGCAATTGACACAATTGTACCTATGCACCATCTCTCAGGTCTAAGAGCCCAGGAAGCTTTGGTTTACTGAAGGGTGATAGATAATGACAGGACAACAGAGATGACTAAAGTGACAGTGGTGAAAGACTTGAGACAAATCCAACAAGATATTTTAAAGCCTATTCCGTGGAGGAGGTGGCAGCAAATAAACAATATTTTTCTGCTACCATTGCAGCTGCACAGTATAGATTTGTGGATGTCTTCCCACAGATCAGGGGTTTATTAAGTTGTGGCTTACATTAAGAAGTAGATTGCTTTTCAGCCTACTGTAATCCTTTTGCTAAACATTTTGTGGATAAAATTTCTTGCATTAATTCTGACCCGAACTCTGCATTAGCAATGACAGGACTGAATGGTGCCAGGGTGCCAATTTGTCCAGTTGTGTGGGATACTTTTCAGCTTGTCAAATCTGAGACCATGGACAAGATTTTTGGATATTTGACACCTACCACCTGCTTTGGTGAACCTTAACCCTCCTGCCTGCTTAAATCTTTGGGGAGGGACAAACTAGGTATGGAAGACACTAAATGCCTCTCTAACAGAAGAAGATAAAGAAGATGAAGAAGATATTGGATTTATATCCCGCCCTCCACTCCGAAAAGTCTCAGAGTGGCTCACAATCTCCTTTACCTTCCTCCCCCACAACAGAGCCTGTGAGGTAGGTGGGGCTGGAGAGGGCTCTCACAGTAGCTGCCCTTTCAAGGACAACCTCTGCCAGAGCTATGGCTGACCCAAGGCCATACTAGCAGGTGCAAGTGGAGGAGTGGGGAATCAAACCCGGTTCTCCCAGATAAGAGTCCGCACACTTAACCACTACACCAAACTGGCTCAAAGGGTGGCTGCATCTGTCTTGGAATGGACTGTAGTGCAACCACTCCTAAAGAAACCTACTCTGGACCCAGGAAAGCTGTATAACTACCAGCCGGTCTCAAATGAACCATTGTGAGCTGGGTGATTGAACAAGTGGTGGATGGCCAACTTCAGGGATTCCTGAATGAGACAGATTGTTTTCGATCCATTATAATCAATTGTAGGCTCCTTTATGGGGCTGAAACAGCCCTGGTTACCATGGTGGTTGATAAATAGTACAACTTTGTTAATTCTCCCAGACTTTTCAGCTGATTAGGACACCTTCTACCATGGAATGCATCTAGACCACCTTTTGGGGTTGGGACTGGGAGACACTGTTTTTCAGTGGTTTTAGCCTTATGAACAGGTTTCAGAGTGTGGTCCTGGGATACTGCTACTCAAGCCTTTGGCCTATGGGGTCCCACAAAGTTCCATCTTGACCCCATGCTTTTCAGTATCTACAGAAAATCACAGGGAAAGGTCATCCAGAGATCTGAGTTTAGTTGGTACCAATATGGTGATTACATTCAGTTCTATCTCAACTTCCAGCAGATTCCAAGAAGGCTATATAAACAAAGAACAATTGATCAGTTCTCAGATGGAGGAAGGCTAAAACTGTAGGGTGAAATCAGAAAGTCAGAATATTGTACACCTTTCTGATGGGGATAATTCTGCAACACCTCATGCGCTAAGAGAAAAAAAATATTTATAATACTGTTAGGCAATGAACTACGTTAAGATTTTTTGAAAGCATGTAAGTAAAATCAATTTTCCCATTAGGTTTCATTGTGAATTTACTTGTTACATCATTTTCCATAACCTTACTTGGGTTTTTTGACAACTCTCACAGCAAAAACAACCTGAGAAACATTCAGCACAAACCTCTTCCGACTCAACTAAAGCAACATGACATTTTTTTAAAGTTTGAAAATAAAGAATGTTAGCACTAGCTAGCCTCAGAAAATGGACTATAGAAGGCTGCCTATGGCAGGTGGTGAGTGATCCATGAGCAGCTTTACATAGATTTTGAAAAGTATGGGGGACAAGAAGGAACCTTGCAAAACCCTATAGGCCAGAGGCCAAGGGACAGAACAGCAGTCTCCAGCACCACAGCCTGAAACCTACCTTTGGAGAAGGACCAGAACCACAGCAGAACAGTGCCTCTAAGTCCCAATCCCAAAAGGTAGCTCAGAAGGATACCATAATTGATGGTATGGAAAGCCACTGAGAGGTTCAGGAGAATTAACTGGGATTCCTCCCGTCCATCTCCTGGCATCAATCATGCATCAGAGTGATGAAGGCCATTTCAGTCTCATAACCATGCCTGAAACAAGACTTGTTTCATACAAATTTTATCCATAAACTGCTTAACACAATGATCATGATGGGCTGCAGAGCACTCCACTTCTTCCTGTAGGATGGAACCTAATAGGCTCCTGACTAACAGGTCTACACTGCATGGATGCAGTGGTAGCAGCGAAATATTGTTTCTTTGTTG
The DNA here is from genome assembly GCF_032191835.1 of Heteronotia binoei. Classification (NCBI taxonomy): domain Eukaryota; kingdom Metazoa; phylum Chordata; class Lepidosauria; order Squamata; family Gekkonidae; genus Heteronotia; species Heteronotia binoei. Next base: position 54,338,787 of record NC_083225.1, read on the forward strand.
CCATCACCACTATGGAGTAGGCTTTAAAATGAGGTCTAGTGTGTGCTTTGCTGGTGTATAAGGTCTAGCGTGTGCTTAGCAGATCCAAGAGTGGGCTCTTAGGTGCAATCGTGTCAATTGTACAATTCAATTCTTCATTCCAGAGATCAACCAGGGCATCAACAGGAGCACTACCAGCAGGAAAATTCCCTAATACTTTCTGAAAACCAGTTGGATCCATCAGGCTTTGGGGCTGGATCATCTTAACTGATCCTCAACCCCTGTAGAATATTGGTATCTCTATAATTCTAAATCCCAGCAAGTAATCATCTGTCCATGATCTTCAATCCCCCCCCCCACCTTTAGGTTACTTGCTTCCTCTCCAGATCAAAGCACTAGATCAAGAATATGATCTGTACAGTGTGTGAGGCCTGTTATTTACACAGTATTATTTCTGACAGAATAACAAAATTAAAGATTGTTTATGCTGTATGCCAAGCAGACTAAAATTTGTTTATTTTGTAAGCATATTTTGTAATCTGATTATATTTTCCAAATTAATTTATTTTGCATATGTTTGCTTAGTTTAAATAATTTATTCTGCTTCAACAGAGTATTGAAGACCTCTAACCACTGGAAATCCTACTTAGCTGGCTTCTGAAATTTTAGCAGGCACTGCTCATACACACTTCAGCTTATCTCTGAAACAATAATGACTAGAAACTTGCTTTGTTTATAATGGAAATATAAAAACTGGAATCCTTTAAGTCCATTCATGTGCATATTTACAAGTCTATTCTACTAAATTACAAAATAAAGTAAAGTACCACAGAATTCATACTTTCTCATAAGCATTCTAAGAATTGCAGTAATTGGACATAAAAGTATATATCAGAAACTAAATTGCATGTTTATAGAATGTGTTTTGTTCATTTACAGATGATACACCCAGAGCATGTTAGTTTGTATGTGTGCGTGTGTACATAAACATCATGAAGTCAATCACTGAAGGTTCACAGTTGGGAAAGGTTAAAAATAGGAAAACAAAAGGGAAGAACATACAATTATACTAACGAATTCTAAAGGGCCTAAATTTAAAGGAAATTTCTCAAGAAGAATAAGCCAGTAAAGTAAAATTAAGCAAGAGACTGATGGGTAACGATTGATGAGTAAAGAAACTGACTGTGAATATGTCTGGGAAGGAATTGCTAGTATAAGTGGCAACAAAGAAGAATGAATATAGGAAATATTAGGATGGGAGACAGTGAAATGAACAGAAATGTAGACGATGACAAGGAAGAAAGGTTATGCAAGTCAATTATGAAATGACAAATCCACCCCCCCCCCAAAAAAAATGGGCTGGGATGCGAAATAATGATTGGACTGAGGATAAAACATAGGAACATAAGAGAAGCCATGTTGGATTAGGCCAATGACCCATCCAGTCCAACACTCTGTCACACAGTGGCCAAACAACAATAACAACAACAACAGGTGCTATCAAGAGGTCCAGCAGTGGGGCCAGGACATTAGAAACCCTCTCACTGTTGCCCTCCCCCAAGCACCAAGTCCTTTCTCACTATACAAGAACTTGTGGGCACTCAATGAAATTGTTGAGCAATAGGGTTAGAATGGATAAAAGAAAGTGTTTCACCCAAAGAGTGATTAACACATGAAATTCATTGCTGCAGGAAGTGGTGGCATAGATGGCTTCAGGATAGGCTTCCCAACCCTCCCGCCCTGGTGGGGGACCCCCGAAATTTCAGCCCCATCCTCCGGTCTCAAAATATCTGGGGGCGGGGGTGGGGGAGAGAGCTAGGCGGGGCGCCTGGGCCGGGCCTTCCCACCAGCCAACAGACCCGGGAGCGGAGAGGAGGCAGCGGCAGCTACTGGCCTGTCCGTGCCGCCACCAACCGGCCCTCGACAGCGCTCCCGGGCAGCCTCCCCTGTCTTCCCCTTGGGGCTGCAGAGGCGCATGGGGACTGGCGGCTGCTGGGGCCGGCGGGGGGCTTCGGACGGCGATGGCGGCTGCTGGCTGAGGCCTCGGGGCTGCCCGCGGTGCCGCTGGTGCTGGGCCTGGCTGCGGGGCTCATGCTCTCCACCACACCGCCCCATCGTTGCCACCCCGACCCGGCCCTGCTGCTCCCGGCCCCGCACAACGCCTCCGCCGCCTGCCTCCTCGAAATGTCAGAGTTTCCGGTTTCAGCGCAACAATGAATGGACACGTTCTGCAGGGCTCTGCAGAAACGATTCAGACCGCTCAGCTTTGGGGGTCTTCTGAGGTGGCAAGACTTAATAGGACCCAGTAGGGGGGTTCCTTAGAAAGGGATTTTTTTCGGGGAGACGTGTATTGTGGCACAAATCGCAGTTTGGGCTCCCCCTTTTCTCCCTCAAGCCCGGGCTGAGACAGGCGTCATATTGGCGATTAAGACGCGATTGTTGGACAGGAAAGAAGCGGCAAATATTTTAAAAACAACCAAAGGAGGGTTCCCCCCCCCTCTTCTCCTTATCTTTTCTTCGAGTCTCCTCATCCCTTGAGGCGAACCTTTTGGAAGACTGAGACAGATGTAGAGGACAGTAGGAAGGTGAGTGAGGAGGCGGAGGAAAAGGCTACAGGAGACGGGACGAAGGCAAGGTATTGAAAATTAGAAGAACACCCAGTGAAAGTTTCAGAAGACGAAGAGAGAAGGAGAGGAGCTAAGTGGAGCGACTATCAGGACACCAGAGAGTAGGGTTGCCAATCCCCAGGTGGGGGCAGGGGATCCCCCGGTTTGGAGGCCCTCCCCCCACTTCAGGGTCATCAGAAAGAGGGGGGGGAGAGAGAAATGTCTGCTGGGAACTCTGTTATTCCCTAGGGAGATTTATTCCCATAGAAAATCATGGAGATTGATCCACGGGTATCTAGGGCTCGGGGGGGCTGTTTTTTGGGGTAGAGGCACCACATTTTCAGTATAGCATCTAGTGCCTCTCCCCAAAATACCCCCACGTTTCAAAAAGATTGGATCAGGGGGTCCAATTCTATGAGCCCCAAAAGAAGGTGCCCCTATCCTTCATTATTTTCTATGGAAGGAAGGAATTGAAAAGGTGTGCCGTCCCTTTAAATGTGATGGCCAGAACTCCCTTTGGAGTTCAATTATGCTTGTCACAGCTTTGATCTTGGCTCCACCCCTCATGTCTCCTGGCTCCACCCCCAAAGTCTCCTGGCTCCACCCCCAAAGTCCCCAGATATTTCTTGAATTGGACTTGGCAACCCTACTTCAGGAGGAGATTGGATAAATGTATGGAGCAGAGATCCATCCATGGCTATTAGCCACCGGGTGGAACTCTCTGTCTGGGGCAGTGAATACTCTCTGCATCCTTGGTGCTTGGATACTGTTAGACCACTATTACCCAATGATAAATATCTGGTTTATTCTACAGAATTTCACATGCTGAACTACTCAATTGCTATGTAAAAATCAAGTTCCTAGTTCTTAAGGAAGTCAGGAGAAACTTGAAAATATATGGGTAATTGAAGGCTCAGGTGCAACTGTGGGACTGAGCAAAGCTTCCACTATGGCTGGGGGTGACATATAGGGTGCCATATTTCCCCACTACGACTTCTTGACTCCACTGGCTATCTAAACTCAATTTTAAAACTGGTTTTTTCCCCCTTCTCTTTTCTCTCTGACATGCAGATTTGTCTAGGAAGTCTGAAGGTGTGGATTCTAAACATTAATTTGGGATTGCAAACAAATCTTGCAAAAACAAGCCACTCTTGGTTGAATAAATCACATACTTCAATTCCAAGAACAATACAGATTATTGCCAAGCAGGGAAATCATACAATATGCCTGCCTTGCAAGTTAAAATACTGATATTCTATTTTTGTGTCAGTAATTGTTTCAGGTTACAACCTGGAAAGTAGCCCAAGTTTCTATTCAGCTTCAGGAAAACAAAATCCCTAGATATATTCCCAGAAGCAGCTTCTTTTGACAACTGTAGGAGGGCATGCTGGGACACTTGCTTCCTTTGGAATGAAGAGGCAGTACAGCACTATCAATAGAACAAGCCTCTCTGTGACCAAATTCCTTAATTATATCCAGTGCAATAGCACCTGTGGCAATTAACTTGCTTAACTCCAGCATAGTAATTTTAATTGGGAGTGGAGAAAATTAACAAGGCTAAATGTGTTTTACATGGTCATCAGAAAGGGGAGAAAAAAAGGTTGTGCTTATGATGGGTAAAGTGAGCCGGCTATTGTCTTTCAAAACTGAGTTACAATGGGTTGAATTTGTCTCCTAATTCACCTCCTGTATACGTGGGTTTATCTTTTCTTTTGCTCTAGGTAAAGTTTACTTAATTAATTTTTCCCATTTTACCTTGGTTTAATGCATGAATTTCAAATACCCTTTACCTGTTTCAAAGCATGTGCTTAAGAATTAGACTGCCGTCCCAAGATCACTTTCCTGTAAGTCAGCCTCAATGAAAAAAATGGGACTTGTTTGTGAGTAGACATGCTTATGATTGTTCCCTTGACTAATCAGGGTCAGAGGACAGGCAGAATGCATGAGCTATTTTTTCCTGCACAAGTGTGCTACTGATTTAAGAGATAAATGTAAATGGATATCAATCATGGGAGTGGGGAGAGCTGCATGTAGCAGCAATAACAGGGTGGTTAAACAAACACTGGGAATGTGGACTGGTATGTAATAGCTCAGTCTTGTCAGATCTCTGAGCCTAAACTAGGTTGATATGTGGTACTCAGATTGAAGACCACCAAGGAAGATTCTGGAGAAGACAATGGCAAACTATCTTTGCTTCATACTGCTTTGCTCTTTTCCTTCCTTTCTAGGTTCATTTTTCTTAAGCAGAAAATGTATTGGAGTCTGGTACTGTCTTTATGAAACCGTCATTGTACATTTAGTGGTGGCTGACAAGGAAAGATCTTGCAGGCAAACCAGTACAAGCACAGACTTTAGGCCAATGAAAGTTTCTAAAGCTTTTCACAGTGACTTAAATCTTTACGTTGTGTGATTAGAAAGGCAGAAGAGTCTCAATGGAATCCGTATTTGGCATTGCTTGAATATAGGAATACATCTGTTAGTGGAATGATGCATTCATCAGTTCCATTGTTGATGGGTAGAGTGCTAAGAAGTAAACTCCCTGTATCAAAAGGTTTGCTGTGTCCTAAAATACCTACTGGAGTGAGAGAGGATCTCCAGAAGGTTCAAACAAATCAGAAATACTTTCATGATCAGGCAACAAAATCCTTTAAACCCTTACAAGTGGAGATTCAGTGTGGGTGGAGTCCAAGGAGGCATGGTTTCCTGCCAAGGTAATAGAAAAATGTGATCAACCTTGTACCATACCTAACAAGTTATGACTCCAGATGGGTCTATCTATAGCAGAAATAGAAGTAAGCTTAAATACTAATGCAGCGGCCCCATGGCGCAGAGTGGTAAAGCAGCAGTACTGCAGTACTGTGGTCTGAACTCTCTGCTCACGACCCGAGTTCGATTCCAGCAGAAGCTGGATTCAGGTAGCCGGCCCAAGGTTGACTCAGCCTTCCATCCTTCCAAGGTCGGTAAAATGAGTACCCAGCTTGCTGGGGGGAAAGTGTAAAAGATTGGGAAAGGCAATGGCAAACCACCCCGTAAAAAGTCTGCCATGAAAATGTTGTGAAAGCAACGTCACCCCAGAGTCGGAAACGACTGGTGCTTGCCCAGGGGACCTTTCCTTTCCTAAATACCAATGCAGGAACTCTGAAGAAAATGGGTAAGCAGAAAATGCTTAGGACAGATGCTTAGGACAGATGGAGATTTGGATCCTCACAAGAGAAAGGAGGAACAGCAGAGTGATTTTAGTAAAGAGGAGAATGTGCATCAGGATGAGGATGTACATGATGAATGTGATTAGACAAATGTCTCACAAACTGAAGATAGGCACCCCAAGTATGTAACATCTTGGGGTAGAACTGTCTTTTCACCAGAAAGATATGTATCTAAAATATATTCAATTATTTTTATAATTGGTTGTATTTTCCTTTGTATTAATGATTGTAATTTTTTTATTGTAAAGACAATTTTGTTTACTGTTTTCTTGAGAGGGAAGATGTGATGTAATGTTACTTTAAGCATTGCTTTGTTTTAATTAACACACCTGCAGCTTGTTAACTTAAACATTTTATCAGCATGCTTTGGGTATGCTTAAATTAGTCTGCTATTTGTTCTATTTTTCTGGCTGTTTGGATTATCCAATAAACAGACAAGTTGTTTTGTCTGTTTTCAATGCTTAGCTGATTGCTGGACTCCTGCAGACACTACATGTTGATAGACTTTTATTAAGAACATAAGAGAAGCAATGTTGGATCAAGCCAGTGGCTCATTCAGTCTAACACTCTGTTATACAGTGGCCAAAAAATCCAGCTGCCATCAAGAGGTCCACTAGTGGGGCCACTAAAGTAGAAGCCCTCTCACTGTTGCCCCCCCCCCCCAAGAATAGAGAGCATCACTACCACAGACAGAGAGTTCCATCTATACCCTGTGGCTAATAGCAACTGATGGACCTCTGCTCCATGTGTTTATCCAATCCCCTCTTGAAGCCATCTATGCATGTAGCTGCCACACTTTCCAAAATGCCCCAGTACAGTTTGAGTATTCTCTGACTATTTTGGTTTCCAGAAGGCTGGTACATTCTTTCCAGTACCCAAATCTCTTATCTTGAGTACTTGTCTTGAGTTTTTAACTGACTCTTAAGGTCTCTAAAGCAGTTTCTAACCACAGCTGACCAGGGAGCTCTGCAGAACTAACTCCTGTTTGACTGGGTAAGGAATTTCTCTCTCTCTCTAGAAGCTCTATTTCCTCTCCTCGACCCAAGTGAGAGTCTTCATTTACTTCCGAAACTTTCTTGCCAACTTCGCCCCAGTTCTCTGTCTGTTTTAAACTGCTCTTGTCAAGCATGGTAAAATTCCAATGGTAATTAATTGTTTTAGGGTCCTTCATAAAACTGGTCTGTGAAACATAATGGAGGACCAAAGTACTTTGGCTCTGTTATTCCTTCCCCCTCCCCCTTCTTGCTTTATTGCTTGTGAAGTAGAGTAGTGAGAAATGAAACTAGTAAGAGAAAGAATAATCAACACCTTCCCATACATTCCTGCATGGGAGTGTGAGACATCTGGGGAAAGCAAGGACAAGATACTGATAACATTGTGAGAATGTAGGCATTTATGATAGTTTGTGTTAGAGAGCATGCCTTGCCCCCTCCTTTGGAAACCTTTGAAGTATGTCTGAAAAGGATTGTATCAATGTATTTCTAGTATCACTCTCAAGGTCCTGTACCAGGAGAGCATATCGGTCTATCAATAAACGTAGTTTTGTATCCACTTGACTCATTCTTTGAAACTGCATGCTTGACATTTTGAGAGTGATCCTAGAAGAAGTTTAACGGCCCTGGCAACTTTGTAATCGGATGGCTGAAAAGATTCCAGAGAGCAGTGAACTTCCAGAACCTGAAGAAGGGGCGAGAGCATCAACACCACTGTGGCATGTGCTAGACACCCGGAGAGTCGCGGGAAAAGGCTCACCTCTCTACATTCAGCAGCTCTCAGTCACCCCTCATCAGTGGCAGCCGCGCACATCCACCACAACGATGGATGAGGCTCCGGCGCGCAGAGATGCCATCTTGACTAGGCACATGCGTCGGGTGAGGATGATTATGAGGGCTGACGAGGCGGCCAAGCCCAGAGAGGAGGGGAGCGCTGCCGCGACGTGCGCGGAAGCCGAACCTCCCCTGTTGGAGGTGGAGGCGGAAGAACCCCAAAGATCCATAGGTCCTGGGGAAGATGAAGATGAAATAGCCCAAGAATTCCGCTTAATGGTGAGTAAAGAAGTTGAAGGGGTCACCAAGGGGTTGCGGGACGAGATGCAAGCAATGACCGCCCTGATGGCCAGAGAATTTAATAAGCAGGTCTATTGTATCCTGAGACTGACGGACCCAAGAAGACAGACCCGCAACTGCCCGTGGCTAGACCCATGGTGATACCACCCCGCGTGCAACCGGTGGGGCCGCTACCCCCGCGAGAATGAGGTCGAGGAAGGGAGTTGGAGGCAACCTTCAACGGGGACCCTGAAGAGGTGGAGTATTTAACTATTCAAGCTAACAGCTACATGCACTACTGGGGATACACCTTCCCTGATGAGTTCAGCAGAGTTGACTACCTGAGGTCGAAGCTGAAGGTGCGGCCAAACGCTGGTATGTGAGCTTGTACGAGGCCATGAGCCCTGAACTGGACGACGTGGCCACCTTCCTCCAGGCATTACTGACCCAGTACGAGGATCCACTGCAGGAGACCCGTGCGTTGGCCACCCTGAGGGACATACAGCAAGGATCCAATCAATCCATGAGTATGTAGCCGAGTTCCGGTCCAACGCGGCCAAAGTGAGGGGGTGGAGTGAGCTGATGAAGTGTCCTGGACCAGGCCCTACAACATGCGAGGCCAACCACCCTCATAGGGTGGATACAGCTGGTGGGTGAAGTGGAGACCAACATGAAAAGGGTGGCCTTACAATGCCAACAGCAGAGCGGAAAGGGGGGTTGCGACCCGAAAGCTGGGGTGAAGACGGAGGCGAAGAAGACCTAGGTGGGTGGAGGAGGAGAAGGTCCTCGGCAACCCGTAAATGCTTCTGCTGTGGGGACCTGAACCACCTGGCCAGCAACTGCCCCAATCCCCCTCGACCGGCGTCGACAGTCACCAAGACAAGCACCCCGATGCTGAAGAAGCAGGCCAGCCGCCCTAAGGATGCAGCGAAGAGCAGCGCGGTGGCGAGTTCGATCCCGGAAGAAGAGACCATCATCATCGACGAGCTGAGTGAGATGTCCTGGGAACTCCCCCCCCCCATAGAGACACAGACTACCCTACCAAAAGCGAAGCTGTATTCGATGGGGTGGGCTGAAAAAATGGAGCTAAGAAAGTTTTAAGATAAGAATTTAAAGAGGGGCATCATACGGCCAGCCATGGCCCCCCACGCAGCCCCTGTCCTGTTTCAGAAAAAGAAGGATGGCTCGCTCAGACTTTGTACCGATTTTCGTGGGATTAATGGGATTTCAACCTCCAATGCATATCTGATACCCCTTATCAAGGACTTACTCAGTACGGTGTCGGAAGGGAAGATCTTTACTAAATTGGACTTGAGGGACGCGTACTTTAGGGTGCGCATAAAAGAGGGGGACGAATGGAAAATGGCTTTCAATACGCCAATGGGACAATTTGAATACCTAGTGATGCCATTTGGGTTACAAGGGGCCCCAGGAGTCTTCATGAACTTTATAAACGAAGTGCTAAGAGAGTATTTGTTTAAAGGGGTGGTGGTGTATCTGGATGACATAATCATCTATTCACAAGATCTCAAATCACATGTGAAGTTGGTGCGGGAAGTCCTCAGCACACTGCTGAAGCACAACCTGTATGCAAATTGTCTAAATGCGAGTTCCACCGAACCAAACTCGATTACTTGGGTTTCAGAGTGTCTGGGAAAGGCTTGGCCATGGACCCAAGTAAGGTACAGCCAGTGTTAGATTGGGCTCCCCTGAGGACACGTAGACAGCTCCAATCGTTCCTCGGGTTTGCCAATTTTTACCGCACCTTCATTCAGGGGTTTGCCCAAACGATGTTGCCCCTAACTGAATTGTTGAAAACCAAAGGGAAGGGTCTGGATCCAAAAAGACCGGGCGTGAAGCTAAATTGGACACCTAAGTGCCAAGAGGCGTTCACTAAGCTTAAGCGGCTGTTCACAAGTGAGCCCGTCCTAAGTCACCCCAATGAACTAAAACCCTTCATTGTGCAATGTGACGCTTCCGACGTCGCGGTCGGAGCCATCCTCATCCAGAGAGATGAGGAGGGTTGATTGAGACCCTGTGCATACATTTCCCAAAAAATTTCCCCATAGCAGAGAAACTGGTCGGTGTGGGACAAGGAGGCTTTTGCGGTGACCTATGCCTTAAAGACCTGGAGGTCCTGGTTAGAAGGCGCCAAATTGCCGTTTGAAATTTGGACCAATCACAAAAATTTGGAGGCTCTCACCGGCCGCCGTAAGCTCACAGAAAAGCAAATTCGGTGGGCGGGATTCTTTTTGGAATTGAAAACAAATCGGCCAGTATCATAATGCCCCTGTATAAATCGATGGTGCGGTCTCATTTGGAATACTGTGTGCAATTCTGGTCACCGCACCTCAAAAAGGATATTATAACATTGGGAAAAATGCAAAAAAGGGCAACTAGAATGATTAAAGGTTTAGAACACTTTCCCTACAAAGAAAGGTTAAAACGCTCGGGGCTCTTTAGCTTGGAGAAACGTCGACTGCGGGGTGACATGATAGAGGTTTACAAGATAATGCATGGGATGGAGAAAGTAGAGAAAGAAGTACTTTTCTCCCTTTCTCACAATACAAGAACTCGTGGGCATTCAATGAAATTGCTAAGCAGTCAGGTTAAAACGGATAAGAGGAAGTACTTCTTCACCCAAAGGGTGATTAACATGTGGAATTCACTGCCACAGGAGGTGGTGGCGGCTACAAGCATAGTCAGCTTCAAGAGGGGGTTAGATAAAAATATAGAGCAGAGGTCCATCCATGGCTATTAGCCACAGTGTGTATATATATGAGTGTGTGTATTAAAAAAAAATTTTGGCCACTGTGTGACACAGAGTGTTGGACTGGATGGGCCATTGGCCTGATCCAAATGGCTGGATGGGCCATTGGCTTCTCTTATGTTCTTATATGTCTATGCTGTAGACATAGTTTTTAGTAGTTTGAAAAAAACCATGTTTCAGTATTATTACTGTAATACAACTAAAATTTACATTGTATTACTATTTTAATAAAAAAATTAAAACAATTTATTTTGAAAAAGTTTTAATTGTACCTTTTTCCCACTAATGTATTTTTTTGAATATTTTATTTATTTGTTATAAAATTAAATGATAGCCTCATAGTTGTGGGTGGGCCCCCTTTGTTTCCTGGCAACTAATATTTTCAGACCCAGTCCGCCACAGGATATAGACAAGCTGGAACCTGTCCAGAGGAAGGCAATGAAGATGGCGAGGGGTTTGGAGACCAAGTCCTATGAGGAAAGATTGAAGGAGCTGGGTATGTTTGTTTGTTTGTTTGTTTTTGCTAATTTCTTGTCTGCCTATCCAGCAAGAGGGCTCAGGGCAGATTACAACAAACTTAAACAATAACAGTAAGCAATAAAATTGGAAGTAAATTAAACAATTAAAACAATAAAATTACTCCACTTCAGGTACTTAGCAAGCCATAGTGCAAACAGAGCTGGAACTGGTGATATCTCAATAGGCCCAATAGATGGTGGAATGTCATGACAAGGGAGGCCAGACTCCATGTACTATGGGCGTCTGCTGCCTCACTCAAAAGGTAATAAATCAGGTAGGGCCCTAATCTCTAACAGAAGTGTGTTCCACCAGGCTGGAGCCAGGGCAGAAAGACCCCTGGCTCTAGTCAAGGCAAGACGGATGTCATTTGAGCCGGGGACAACCAGCAGATGGTGATTAGCTGAATATAAAGTGCTTTGGGGCAAATATGGGGAGAGGAGATTGTGAGATGATCACCATCTTAAATTACTTGGAGGGCTGTAATGTGGAAGATGGTGCAGAATTATTTTCTGTTGCCCCAGAAGGTCGGACCAGAACCAACAGGTTGAAATTAAATCAAAAGAGTTTCTGGCTAAACATTAAGAACTTTCTGATAGAGTGGTTCCTCATTGGAACAAGCTTCCTTGGGAGGTGGTGGGCTCTCCTTCCTTAGAGATTTTTAAACAGAGGCTAGATGGCCATCTGACAGTCATGCTGATTCTGTGAATTTAGCAGATTATGAGAAGAAGGGCAAGAAGGATGTAAGGGGGAGGTATTTGTGTAGTTCCTGCATTGTGCCTGAGGTTGGACTAGATGACCCTGGAAGTACCTTCCAACTCTATGATTTGTGATCCAGTTCAGAAATCTTTCTCTGTTCAGCTGAGACTAACCAACTGGAAATCCTGTCATTCAAGGCTCTCTGGTTCTGTGGAGAATTAACCCTTTACAGTCCTTCAACTCTTTATACAGCACTTCTAAGCTTTTAAAGGTGCAGTCCATCGCAGCATACTACTAACATTCCAAAAATATAGTGGGGATATTTTACTCAGGAAAGCTTATATCCCAATATTTTGGTTCATCTTTGAGGTGCCACAAGAATCTTGGTTGTTCATGCTGCTGACAGTTTTATTAAAAGGAATCCATACATACACTCCCAATCCACTCTTTTCTCTATTCCATTCCACACAATTAATGCCTGAATACTGATATCAGTATGGATTTTTAGCAAAAAAGCATTGTGCTAGAAAATAGAAAAGAAGAGCCCTGCTTGATCAGACCAGTGATCATCTAGTCCAGCATCCTGTTTTTCATACAATAGACCACAGGGGATCAACAAATAGAGAATAAAATACCAAGCCCTGGCATTGGTTATTCTGAGGAATGCTGCTTCTGAACATAGATGTTCTCTATAGTCATCATGGCTAGTAGCCACTGATGGACATCATCTATGGATCTTTATAATCCCCTTTTAAAGCTACCTATGCCCATTGCCACTGTTATATCCTCTGGTAATGAATTCTACAGTTTAATAACTCACTAAGAAAAAACTTATTTTTGTTCATCCCGAATCCATTGCCTGACAACTTCATTAGATGAAGAAGAAGAGATTGGATTCATACCCGCCTCCCACTTGGAGTCTCAGAGTCTCCCTTGCCCTCCCTTCCCTTCCCTTCCCTTCCCTTCCCTTCCCTTCCCTTCCCTTCCCTTCCCTTCCCTTCAAAAGACACCCAGGGCTGGCCTGTCCATAATGGTCCTGGGGGGGAGTGCCGGTTTAGGCCCTCCTGCCCACCCTTACCTCCTCACTGAGGGAAATAGATGAGCATGACAGCATGGCTCCTGTGCCTTAGAGAGTGCACACAACCTGGCTGCTGTCACTTCTGGAAGTGACGACAGCTGGGCAGAGAGCGTGCTCTGAGGTGCAGGAGCTGAGCCACCGCCATGGTGCTCACCCTTGCCCTCACTGGGCTGCAGGTGGTTGGGCAGGGCCTCACCTTAGGCACCAGGTGCCCTGAAGCTGACCTGCAGACACCCTCTGAGGTAGGTGGGGCTTAGAGGACTGTTCTTGAGATGAACAGTTCTGAGAGAGTTACCCAAGGTCACTCCAGCAGTTGCATGTAGGGGAGTGGGGAATCAAACCCAGTTCTTCCAGATAAGAGTCCACTCACTTAACCAGTACATCAAACTGGCTCTCTAAAATAAAGGTGCCCTCTAAAATAATAAAATAAAATATGTCCACTTGCATACCTTTATCTTTTGTTTTGAACCTTGTGGTTATTCTGTTGGCAGAACCCCTTCTGGTTTCTGAAAAACCAAGATGAATGGGAGAGACTGTAGTGTAGGAATTGTTATTGTGTAGGATTACTCAGTAAAAAAAGGTAGTCCCCTGTGCAAGCACCAGTCATTTTCGACTCTGGGGTGATGTTGCTTTCACAACATTTTCACGGCAGACTTTTTTCAGGGTGGTTTGCCATTGTCTTCACCAGTCTTCTACAATTTCCCCTCAGCAAGCTGGGTACTCATTTTACCAACCGCAGAAGGATGGAAGGCTGAGTCAAACAAAGCCGGCTACCTGAAACCAGCTTCCACCGGGATTGAACTCAGGTCGTGAACAGAGAGTTCAGACTGCAGTACTGCAGCCTTACCACTCTACGTCAGGGGGATCACTCAAGAGCCTAATAAAATGTATACACTTCCATAGCCTAAGAGGGCCTTCAAACACATGACCAGAAAGCTAATAGAAAAGACATATGTGCATTTGTTTTACTGATTACAGAAAGATTCCATCATGATATGACATGAGAGTTAGGGATACTACCTAGTTAAAAGCATGTGCTATGAAAGGTGCTTGATAAATTATGTTGCATTTATGCTAGTTAGCAGGGCTGAATAGTAATGCATTTGCTCACACTATGGTACATGGAAACACTGCATATAAATGCAAAACGTTAATCCTTTTTATTATGATCCAGTCGACATAATGACTGTAGAGCATCTTTCCCAACTGAGGCATGCTTAAGATGTTAAGTCTTATACTGCAGCTGTCACCAACAGCAAATAGTATCACTGAATTTAATGGGCTTGTTTTTTGTAAATGAATATTGAAGCAATGAGTGGAAATGTTCATAAAAGCACATCTAAGCAAGTTAGAGAGGATGCTTATTCTTATATTTCTCTGTCCTGGAATTAGATTGTTTCTGGACCTTAGTGAGATGCTGACAGATATTAGTCTTCTGTATTTTCCATCATGTTCAGGTGCTTACTTGTAGTTCTTTAAGAATTTACATGTGAGGGCCTCACAGGAATGCTGACACAGACAGAGCCATCATGACATGGCAGAAAGGGTGGAATGACCTGAGGGAAGGATGATATGAGCGGGGACCCAAGTCTGAATAAAGAAGATGTGTAATACCTGGAGGCTGGGTGGCTTGGCCTTGTCTTCAGTGGCCCCTCTAGTGCTGTGAGCAGCACCAGAGAAGCTGCTGAACTGGGCTTGTTCCTGGGTCATTTAAACTTTCCAGTCAGTCTGCTTTTCTTACACACAGAGTCACCTACAGGCATCCAGAGAAGGGGTTCCTTTTGTGCGAAACAGCCAGATCTCTGGGGAGGCCCTTTTCTGAAAGTCTTTTACTTTTTCCCACAGAGAGAAAATGCCTGCATAATGTGCCCCCCCACCCCCAATTAGGGATGCAAGCCTCCAGGTGGGACTTGGGGATCCCCTGGAATTACAGTTTATTTCCAAACTACAAAGTTAAAATCTCTTGAGAAAAAGGGGTGCTTTGGAGAGGGGACTCTATGACATTGTGCCCTACTGAGGTTCATCCCAAACGCCATCCTCAAATCTCCAGAAGTTTCCTAACTTGAAGCTGGCAACCCCCTAGCCGGTGGGGGCTCTAGAGGACAAAACAGTGCAAAAACCGAGCTGCTCTCGGAATGGGTTATATTTTCCATTGGAATGGTGTTTTCGATGCCCTGTCGCTTTAAATATAGAAATGAGCCCAGAATGTCACTCCGGTTTAAAATGAATCAAAGCCACCCGCCAAGGCTCAAGCGCGGCCACGGAACAAAGCGGGTGACCACCAGGACCCCGGCTTCTTCTCCGACGAGGGCTTCTCGCTGCTGCTGCTGCTGCTGCTGCTGCGGCGAGGGCGCCCGGCCGGAGCCAGCCACGCGCTAAGGGAGGCGGGAGGGCGGGGGGAGGAGGAGAGCCAGGCGGCGGAGGGACGGGAGCCGCCCGTGGGCGAGCGGCGGTGGCGGCGGCGCTTTGCCGAGGAAGGACGACGAGAGCGGCGCGTCTCTTCCTGCTCAGGCGAGAGCGGGAGAGGGAGGGACGCGCGGGCGCCCCCTGCTCTCCTTCCCCGCTTCTCCTCATCGCCTTTCGCTCGCCCGCCCGCCCGCCCGCCCGCCAGCGGCGCTGCGAAGATGCACCTTGGCCGCGGTGCGGTTGCAGCCCAGCGGCTCTGACACCTTCTTCCTCCTCCTCCTCGTCCTCCTTCACAGACCAGGCATCATGGACAGCTTCGACTTGGCTCTCCTGCAGGAATGGGACCTGGACTCTCTTTGGTGAGCGGCTTCTGCCTTGCAAACAACTTGGGCTGGGGGGTGGGGGTGGGACTGGCTGGATGAGTCTGCGGGGATGCCCTTCCCTCATCTTTCACTTCTGCCCCGGAGTTTTGGCGAGGGCAGAACGCAGTCTCTCTTTCCCAGGAGGCAAAATGCTTGTTTGTTCCTTTATTTAGGATAGGGAAAGCCCTCCCTTTCTTCCCCTTTCCTATCATTTCTTCTTATTTCCTTGCTTGCGGAATCCCGCCCCCCCCCCATTTAGCTATCCCTTTTGTGGCTGTCTTCCATGTCATCGCTGCCCTTTCCCTCACCCCCAGCTCCTTCACCTCAGCACCTCATTTTAAAAAAATTCTCTCCCCCTCCAGGGCTCTACTTCTAGTATTTTTTTTTCTGTATTCCTCAGTGTGACTACCCCCTTTCCCTTTTTCTATGGCACCCCCCCCCCCAAGTCCTATTCCTCCCACCTCCTTTTCCCACTGTCCACTGGAAGCTCCCTATTCTGTCACCCCCTCAGTTCATTGCCCTTGACCTTTGTTGCTGAACCTGACACATTCTGGGTGGCCCTGGACTGCTCCTTGCCTCCAGTGTGTAGAAACTGCTGCATTTCTAAGAAGCAACTGGCAGCAGCCAGAAACCATTTCTAGAAATCTCATTAATAACTCTAGGTGGAAATTTCTGGCTCCTCACCACCGTCCAAAGTGCTCACAGTTCAAGAACGGGTCCAGTAGTTGCAGTTCAAGCTTGGCACCTTGATGTTCTCTCTCCCCCCTCCCGGTTCCTTTCTCTCACTCTTTTAAATACTAATAGTACAATAATGCTGAAGTTCATCTGGTCTAGATAGTGTATGTATGTGTGTGAGATGTTTTGCTTGTGCATCACAGGCACTTGTGCCACTGCTGGGTGCCACTTTAAAAGATGCCAGTTTTCCTGTTATTTACAACATTTACAACTTAACCTTTGTGTGGCTGTGTTCCTTCAAAGGCAAAGTCTGCTTTTAAACTAATGATCATTTGTATATCTGTGTATTGCATACAAGGAAGGGATGCTGTGTGGGGCTTAATTCTGGTTACATGTATCTTCAGTCACCCATTGGTCGCTGAGTGAGAGCTCTTTTCACTCCCCCTCTTCACCTTCATTTGTAAGAGCTGTTTGGTGCTGTTCCTGTTCCTCAGTCATGGGAATTTCTGTGCTTTGGGTGATGGGGCTGGTTTGTCAGAACAGGTGAAATCTTTGTAGTTCTTGTTTGTTACAATGGCACGCCAACACACTGCATTTTCTTTAATGTCTCATAGGATGGTTTGGGGGAAGGTGAGTGTATTATGTGCTCTGGCTTTCTGTCCATGAAAGGTATAAAGAACTAAGCTAGACAAACAAGCTTATTAGTGGGTTTTCTTTTTACAAAAGGTCTTCCAATCCTGCTTTTCAACCTGTTCTAATGTTGGCTTTTCTAAAGGATTATGGCTGTGATTCAGTTATATATCATTTAAGCTTCTCATGAATATAGAGCCAAGACTGCAATCTGATGTTCATTTATTTGAAAGAAAGCCCCATTGAATTGAATGGGACTTCCAGGAATTCTACAGAGATGCTTAAATGAGGGAAGGATAGCTGTCATTGATAACAGCTAATATAGCAAACTGTTTCTATTGCCCTGGGAATTTTAATGAACAAACATAATATCAGAAATGTTACCAAACTAAAAACTGGTTATTTCCTGATGAGCACCTATTTTCTCTGTTATAAATACCAGTTCTTTATTTATAGTCAAACCATAATTTTTGCTTCTTGTGTATATTTATTCTTCTTAAAATCTGACCAATTTTCATGCAACAAGAGAATTATATTAATATAGGGACTGTATTACTTTGCTTGTTTGCAGTTATTTTCTTTACTCCAAACAAAGGGAAGCTGTAAAATGGAAGTGCTCCACTCTGTAGGCTATATTAATATTTAAAATAACATAACAGAGTTGTTTGATAGTTGTACTCAACAGATTACGTTTTGTTCATTTTTAAGTAGATGTGAGTGTTGTGAGGATATAATGCAAACAGATCTAAAATGGCACATGCATGTGAATAGCATATGCTAGATTAAGACTCTGCAATCCTAAGGATGCTTACAGGGAAAGAAGTCCCACTGAACTCCTTGCATTCAGTTCCATTTACATCTTGAGATCTACAGGCCAAATTGGGTAAACTCCAGGATGCCTGTGACTTTTTCTAAAAAAGGTCAAAAGCAGCTTCAGGGAAGGATGCTAATATTGGGGGAAGGGATTTTAAAACCCCTCCTCCTCCCCCGTTTCTCAGACACCCCCCCCCCCCCCGGTATCAATTTGCCCATGGGGGAAAGCATACAGATAACCTATCATGTATATTTCCCCCTATGGAGCAAATAGCAAATCACCAGGATAGCTGGGACTGAGAAAACAGTATGTAGAAGAGAGTTAACCCTCACCCATTCCAAGCAAAGTCTCTCCTCAGAATCAACATATTGCTTCATTTAGGCTGTTTAAATACTACAGGAGATCCTAACTGTGGATCTCCAGGGCCATATCTAGTTTGGCCTCAGATATTTCTAATTAAAAAGGTGTATCTTTGTATTTCTGTTGATAACTCTGAATTTTAATTTGTTGTTTCTTGTTATTCTCATAGCATTCTTTGTACAAATAAGGAGTTAAGGAATTCAAGGTTGGACATATTTGAGACTGAACATTTTATTTTATTCTTTACCTTGTAGTGAATCAACCTGTATCTTAATCATGAGTAAGCAGAGTATGGTGTGACCTGTCTTGGAAAACAAGACCTGAAATAGTGTCACTTGCATTCTTAACTGACCTCTCCATTATTGAAACAAATGTAGTTTGTTGAATGGCATTGGCTTGATGGCTGAGATTATAATAATAAATACATATATATTTGTAAATAGCATTAAGAGTAATAAACTGAAAAAGAGACATAATGCAAAATAAGCATAGCACATACTGGACACTAAAAAAATTGAGCATTGATGACATCACAGGTATACCCTCAGGTGGCTGCATCAAGATTCAAAGGACTGCAGAATGTCTGTAATTGCAGGAAGTTCATGTGTTATCACAATGTCCTTCTTGTCACCTCTCAGCCCCATTATTGTGAACTGTCAGGGTACTGAAAGTTGCAGGATTCCTGATTCCACGATGTGCTGCCTCTCCAAAATAAACCAAATAGATCTAATTTTGGGCTGAATAGCCTTGACAGAATCCTTTGGAAAGAGTACAGTTGCTGTTATAAAAGGGAAAATGTACACTTAAGTGAAAGTCATTTTGTGGTGAGGGGCAGCATTCTGAAGTCTTAATTTTCTGTGCTTTGGAATATATTTATAATGATTTGGAGACTTAGATAATGACAGAAGATATGGTTTTAAGAGCATCTGATAGATTCTACTTTAAAGTAAAGTAATTTAAGTACAGTAATTAACTTTTTATGAATTGTATTTTTGTGCTTCTATAAAAACAGCTCTTCATTCTTATTCTCAACCACAATAAATAATAAAAAGTATTGAGAAATTTAATGGTGGCATGAAGGTTCTCAGTATTGGTACATTCAACAGTGTAATGTTTATATTATTATTGCATATTGTGAATATTATTGCATATTGTCCAATGCAAGTGCTTGTAGTATATATTTAGAATGTTACTAATAGTGTAGCTAGATAATTATGGTAGATAACATGTCCCTAAGAGGTTGCTAGTTGCTGAATTTTATATAAGAACAAGAGGGGAACCCACAAGGACTTATGGGAGTGATCTCATTCTGCCCTCCTTCACTATTCCCACTTTCTCTTACCTGAAAGCCCCTACAGCCTTTTCCCTGCTTCCTTATGATCTTGTCACCCATCAGCCAACCTAACTTCAGTTCTTCCTCCCTCCTTTCTTCCTCCTAGCAGACTCTCACTGGGAAAAGTCTACACAATTCCAGCCACTGGGCCCAGCTCAGTTCTGCTATGAGGCACCTATATGGACTTGCAGGGGTACCTCATTCCCCCCTGTATTTCCTTATCCTTGTGATTTCTTATTTTCATCCTCCTAGCAGCTCCCATATCATCACCTTTCTGTTTCCTTTTCTCCTTCCCACCAACCAACCTTTTCTTCACCTTTCACACTTTTCTTCACCTTTCTCTGTTTCCTTCTCTCCTTCCCATCCACCAACCTACATTTTATCTGCCCTCATCTTCAGCTATGTTGTGGTAGAAAGTATTGTCAGGTTGCAGGTCCTTATGGCAAACCTATAGCATTTTCAAGGCAAAAGACTGCCTGTCTCTGCATAACAACATTGGACTCCCTTGGTGGTTCTTATCCATCTACTAACCAAGGCCAACCTTGATTAGTTTCCAGGATCCAACAAGATCCCATCCAAGTCAGGGCTATCTTGAAAGTGTATTATTTATTTACTTCATTTATACCCCACCTTTCTCCAAAATAGGGATCCAAAGCAGCTTACATCATTCTCTTCTGCTCCACTTTATCCTTACAACAATCCTGTGAGTTAGGTTAGTTTGAGAGAGTAAGACTGGCCCAAGATCACTCAGAGGGAACCATGGCAGAATGGGGATTCAAACCAGGGTCTCCCAGAACCCCAGTCTGAAACTCTTAACTACTCTACTACACTTTTTATGAGATAGACACTGTTGAATAGTAGCAAGCAACTGGACTTGGGTGAGTCACACAAGTTGCACGGTAGCAAGTTGTTCTGTGGTTGTTGCCAGGCCTGGCTCTGAGTTCTCCTTCAAAGGCCAAAACAGCCCAGGAAAGTGCTTTGTTCTCCCACTGCCTTTTACAAACAGAAACCAAAGCTTGAAGGCTGGCAAAAGTGTGGTGATTGTCTAGCAGCAGGGCATTTGTTTCTTAAAGCTACATGCTCTGTGTCTATCATTTTGGAGGGTTTTACCCCCTCTGCAATGTTTTGTTTTAAACTGCAGATTTTCCTACAAGCCTGAGTCTTTTTCTCTCAAGAAAGATTTGTTTTTCTGTTCATAGCTTCTGTCTCTGGATTTAAGTATCCACATATTTGGTGATGTTGAGAATGAGCTGTGTCAATGAACTGATCCTGAAACTGTAATGTTTACAGCTTCTGCATAACACATAAAATTACATAAAAATGATATCGCCATAAAGAGTACACTAGCATGATCCTTTGAGAAGATAGGTACACTGAGTAATGAAATTGTTAACTCTAAGTAACAATTACAGCATTAAATGTGCCCCATGAATTCCCTGTGTATATTAAAAAGTGTATAATACGCAGTTTATTTATTGTCTATTTGCCACTTTCTCTGTTGGCTTTCAGCTAGTATGCTGGCTGAAAAAAAAACAATTTTTATTATTTGGTTGCATTTTAAGTGCACTTTACTACTGTTCTAAGTATGTTTATGTGAGACAAAAGACACTAGAAACTGAAAACGTAATGTTTTAGCGCTGAGTAATGGCAAGTGTGAAAGAAAGGAAATGGTGAGAAATTGATTTTGTGTAATATCTAGCTAAGAGTTATGAAGTGCTTCCAAACAGAATCCAGCAAGGACTAGGTATGACAAAATTATATAAGCTTTTATTAAGCATCAGAAGTCTTCCTTATCCTAGTTAACAGGAAGTGTCCTTGGCTTGAAACTCAAAACAATCACGTTATCTTTTTGTTCACATAACATTAAGGATGCAGTCTTTGGACTTATTAAAGAAGAAGTCCAGTTGAATTTGTTGGGATTATTTTTAAAAATAAATGTATAGGATCTGGTATATATATATATATTGGTGAGCAATCTAGGAACCCTAGAGGCACTCAATGAAGTATGTAGAAGTTTTGGGATAGCTAAAGGTCAAATTGTGTGAATTGCTGAACTATAACTCACTAAGCAGTGATCACTATTTTTTGTGACTTCTTGAATCTATTAACAAATATCAGTACATGGGAGCTTCTTCCTGTGATTGCACACCCAGCTTGTGTAAGGCATTCCCAATTAGAGTAGAGCTCATGCTGGTCTTCTCTCTGCTTCTGTAATATAAACTTGTACAATCCATCCTACTACATCAGAACACAACTATGTCAATCCTAACTAGGGTTGCCAGGTCCAATTCAAGAAATATCTGGAGACTTTGGCCATGGAGCCAGGACACTTTGGGGATGGAGCCAGGAGCAACGTTATGACAAGCAGGATTGAACAATGAATGGAGTTCTGGTCATCACATTTAAAGGGGCCCTGTTCCTTTTAAATGCCTTCCCTCCAATGGAAATAATGGAGGATAGAGGCACCTTCTTTTGGGGCTCATAGAATTGGACCCCCTGGACCAATCTTTTTGAAACTTGGCTTTTTTTTTTTAGGAGAGGCACCAGATGCTATGCTGAAAATTTGGTGCATCCACCTCAAAAAACAGCTCCCCAGAGTCCTACATATCCATGGATCAATTCTCCATTATATCTTATGGGGACTGGTCTCCATAGGGTGTAATGGAATGCCCAATGGACATTTCCCTCCTACCCTGCTTTCTAATAGCTTTGAAGTGGGGGAGGGCCTCCAAACTAGGAGATCCCCTGCCCACAACTGGGGATTGGCAACCCTGTTCCTAAGTCATTCCAGTGTATGCCTTCATTCACAACTTATTATACAGTGATGAATGAAAAACATTCATTTTTGTTTTATTTGCTGCCTCCATAGCACTTTCAGCAGCGTTTTGGTCTTCGTAATGGAATTTCAGCATTCACAACAAAGGCTATCCAGATGATTTTGAAGCTAGGTTTCAGGAAGAATATGGTCTCTCTCCATTATGGTGGAAAGGTCAGTCATGTCACAGCTGACTGATGGTGACTCTGTAAGGTTTTATTAAAACAATTTTATTTAGTAACATATGGTAACAATATCTGTTTCTTGCATCATTAATAACTTCTTTTTATCTATCCCATATATTACTTTCTAACCACCCTTCTCCAATTACTTGACCCCCACCGGTGTTATTTACTTAAAATACTAATATTTAAAGATACTCTTAACTAATAAAAACAAAGATTAATATTCTTCGTCCTTCTAAGACTTAATCATTATCAAAAATTGTCCAATGTCCTTTTATTTTCCACTCTTTTTCTACATATCTTCTAAACTTTTTCCACTTCATCTTAAAAACTTCTAAATCATAGTCTCTTAAAATTCTTGTTAATTTGTCCATTTCACTCCATGTCATAACTTTTACAATCCAATCCCATTTTTCTGGTATTTTTTCTTGCTTCCACAATTGCGCATACAATGTCCTAGCAGCTGAAAGCAAGTACCAAATTATAGTTCTATCTTCTTTTGGAAATTTTTCCATTTGTAATCCCAACAGAAAAGTCTCTGCAACTTTCTTAAATTCGTATCCCTAGATCCTAGAAATTTCTTGTTGAATCATCTGCCAATACTTTTTTGCTCTTTCACAAGTCCACCACATATGGTAGAAAGAACCTTCATGTTTTTTACATTTCCAACATCTATCTGGCATCTTATTGTTCATCTTTGCCAACTTTTTAGGAGTCATATACCATCTATACATCATTTTAAAACAGTTCTCTTTAATACTATGACATGTCGAAAGCTTTATAGAATTCTTCCACAAATATGCCCACTTAATCATTTCACTACTTCATCTTCCGTAGACCATTTTAAGAGTAATTTATATAATTTTGAAATTAATTTTTCATTGTCTCCAAGCAGAACTTTTTCCATTTCTGTTTGCTCTTTTCGTATTCCTTCAGTTTTAATATCATTTTCCATCAAGCTCTTTATTTGTTGCATTTGGAACCAATCATATTTATTATTCAGCTCTTCAGCAGTTTTCAATTCTGTTTTGCCACTTTGTATTTTTAATAGTTGATTATATGACAACCACTTTTCTTCACCCGACTCAGCTGTTATTTTTATTACTTCTGCTGGCACTATCCATAACGGTTTTCTCTCATCCCCATATTTCTTATATTTCATCCATGTATTTAGCAAATTGTTTCTTATATAATGATGAGAGAAAAAACCATCCATCTTTTTTTCCCCATAGTACATATAAGCGTGCCAGCCAAATTGATTTCCATGACCTTCCAATGCTAAGAGTTTTTTGTTTAACAGCGTCACCCATTCTTTTATCCACACTAAACAAACTGCTTCATGATATAGTTTTAAATCTGGTAATTGGAATCCTCCTCTCTCTTTTGCATGTGTTAAAATTTTCATTTTCATTCATTATATCATCTGCAAAGGCCCTATATTTATAAGTAAATCCTTTTACTTTTAATCCTTCTATTTCTTTGTCTTCTTGGATTTGCATCAGTAAGATTTCAAGAGTCATTATAAACAACAGTGGGAAAAGCGGACAGCCTTGTCTTGTACCTTTGCTAATTGTCATATCTTCTGTAAAATCTGCATTTATACATAATCTGCACATTGTTCAGTATATATTGCTTTTATCATCCTTATAAAGTTTCCCCCAACTCCATTTTCTCTATTACTGCAAACATAAAGTTTCAGTTTAAATTATCAAATGCTTTCTCTGCATCCGCAAAGAATAATGCAACTTCCTTTTCTGGATGCCTTTCATAATATTCCACGATATTTACAACAGTTCTAATATTGTCTCTTATTTGCCTTTTGGGAAGAAACTCCGCTTGATCCTCCTTAATAAAATTTATCAAATGATATTTTAAGCCGTTCTGCCAATTTTCTTGTATATATTTTATAATCATTATTTAATAGTGAAATTGGTCTGTAATTGTTTACATTTATGACTTCTCTATCTTCTTTTGGAATCAACGAAATAACAGCTTCCTTCCATCTATTTGATATTTCCTTTTTATTCTTATAATGTTCATCAATTTCTGAAGTTTCGGTATTAATTCCTCTTTGAAGATTTTATAAAATTTTATAAAATTTATAAAAGATTTTATAAAATTTAGCTGTATATCCATCTGGCCCAGGTGCCTTTCCATTTTTCATTGCATTAATCGCTGCTTCAATTTATATTTTTTCAATTGGATCATTCAAAACTTTTTTCATATTTTCTGCTAAGGATGCTATTTTAATATTTTGTAAATATGTTCCCATTTTTTCTTTCTTTATTTTAACACCCTTAAATAATTTGGCATAGTACTTTTAACACCCTTAAATAATTTGGCATAGTACTTAAAGAATTCTCTTTTTATTCCTTCCTGATCTACCAACTCTCTTCCATCAACAACAATTTTATTAATAATTTTACTTTCTCTTTTTTTTTCAATTGCCAGGCCAAATACTTTCCAGGTTTATTTGCTCCCTCAAAAGATTTCTGCTGTAATCTTTTCAGATTGCATTCCAGTTCTTTATTTAACAAATGTCTCATTTGTGTTTGTAATATTGTAATCTCCCTCATAATTTTCTTTTCCCCTGGTCTTTTTCTCAATTCCCCTTCTTTTTTCTTTTTTTCATTTTAATGTCCAACATCTGGGGGTTTTTGCCGTCTTGTCTTTATTATTCAATATAATCAATGTTCCCCTCATTACTGCTTTATAAGCATCCCAAACTGTCTGAAATTCTATATCTTCTTTATCGTTTATTTGGAAGAAAACTAGTTTCATTTTCTAGAGATGTCACTATTTCTTTATTCTGCAGTAAATCTTCATTTAATCTCCATCTTCTCGACTTTTTAGACAATTTTGTAATCCACATTATTGGGTTATGATCAGCCCCTATTTTAGGTAAAAGCTCTGTTTTCTTTGTTATAAGGCCTAAATCTTTAGTGCCGCACAACATGTCAATTCTGGAAAAAGTACTATGTCTTGCTGAAAAAAAGGTATAGTCCCGTACTTCAGGGTTAAATTTTCTCCATATATCCTCCAGGTTTTCTTGTTTGACCAATTCAAAAAAAGACTTTGGCAATTTTCCTTCCTTATTATTTTTTTCCCCAGTCCTATCCAGTGTATTCTGGATTGTTCCATTAAAATCCCCCATTATCAAAACTTGATCATATGTCACTTCATCAAGTTTTAAAAAAAATCCTTTGCTCCATTTGGTGCATACAGTCCCAATAACAACTTTTTTTTTGCATTTAACATTATTTCTACTGCTACAAATCTTCCATTTTTCTCTTTAAACACTAATTTCGGCTCCAATTCTTGTTTAATATAAAAAATCACTCCCCTTTTCTTCTGTTCAGCCAATGAATGAAATTCTAGTCCCAATTGCTTATTCCATAAAAATTTATAATCCTTTTGTTTGATATGTACTTCTTGTAAACAAATTATATTACAAATTTGCTTTTTAATCCAATGAAATGTTGCCTTTCTTTAGTCCATTTAGTCCATTTACATTCCAAGATAATAATTTGTAATCCATCATGGTACAAATTCTTTATGTTCTTCACAAAATCTACGCAGTTCCTGTATGTTTGTAATTGTAATTCTTTTTCCTTGAAGTTCAAAGCTCAAACCTTCAGGTATTATCAATCTATACCTCATTTCATTGTCCCCTAATTTTTCTGTCAGTTTCTTGTATGCTCTTCTGTCATTTATCACTTGTCGGCAACTCCTTCATAATTCTTACTCTGCTGCCTCCCACTATCAATGTCTTTTTAAAGTTTTTATTCATGATCTTTCCCACCATTTCTTTTGTCATATATCTTATAACCACATCTCTTGGGAGATTGTTTTTTTTTTTTGCATAAAGTGAGTTCACTCTATACATATAGTCATACATATTGCTAGTCCCTTCAGGAACTTCCTCTAAAAATTCCGCAATTATTTTTATTATATATTCTTTCAAATCAGTTTCTTCATCCTCAGGTACTCCTCTCAGGCGGATCTGGGTCTCCATCAATTTGCAGTCATGAATTGCCACTTTTTCTTGTATTTTTAAAAGGTGGGATCATGTACTTTCACTCTCCCTTCCACCTCTTGCACTTTCTTTGCTGTTACCACAGTCTCATTTCTGAGATCTTCTATATCTTTTTTTAGCTCTTCAATATCTTTTCTAATTTCTGTTTTGGAAGCAGTTATCATCTCCTTCATCCCTTTCATTATCCTGACTTCCATTTCATCTAATTGGTCCTGCATTTTCTTGGGTTTGCTTGTGGTCTGACATGTAAAAACACCAAAAATTTTGACCTCACCAAATTAAATTTCAACTATCAGGTTTAAAAGAGTGAAGCTTGCTTTCTTCAATAAGCCTAATTTCGCCATCCTTAGAGCCTCCTGGGCTCAGATATTAATTTTTAAAGTTTTTATTTTCTCCAAAATGGCGGTCGCGACTTTCTGCCTCACTTAAAAAAAGTTTTTTCTTTTTTCTCTAGAGGCTTCTAAAATAGTTATTAACAATAATGTCCAGTAGCATTTACCTTATAAGCGTCACCTCTGTCGGCTCCCCAATTTTTAATGTCCCGAACACTTTAAAAATTTTATTTAAACTTTCGCCTCCTTGCAATGGCTGCCGATGTTTTTCTATGATATTATAGTCCTAGAGTAGGCTGGCTGCTTCGATGACTTCCCTTTTCCATCCAATGCTTCCTGCTTTACTTGCCACCAAATCCCGTTTTCGCTGGTAGAGAGATCTCACGATACTTGGCGTATTTCCTGTGTTGACTGTGGGAGCTGCAATTCTATGACGATGGGGCTTTTTCTCAAAAACCGCAAGTAGACCAAGCAATAAATTCCTTTCCACTTTTTAGCACTGTCCTTTAAATTTACAAAGTCCAAATTTTCCACTTCTCCCCTTCTTCTTCCAAGCTTTCTAGATTTCAATTTCCCACCTTCTGATTTTATTTTGTTTAACTTTAATTAATCCTGGAATGAGAGATAGCGATCTGTACCTTTTCTATAGTTATCCAGATCAACACTGGTCTTGTTTAGCTTTAGATGTTTAGTAGTATCAAAGAAGATTAGGATCCTGTCGAGCTTATGTCAAATAAATGACTCTGGAAACTTCTGCAGATGATGAAAATGCAACTCATCTCCGGAGACCCCTCAAAGGAGCCCCCTCCCCAGTGACTCCCTTTTAGCCAAGGTAAATCTCCTCAAAGTTTCCTGTGCATATCTTGGACTGATCTCTGACTGAGAAAAGTAGGCAGTAGGCATTAAATTGCCTTCCACTACCCCGAACAGAAGTTCCAGCCTGCTCCCCTTCTGAGAAGCAGTTCAGCTCGGCATTTTCCAACCCCGGAAGTCGTGACTCTGTAAGGTTTTGAAGGCAAGAGACATTCAGAGGTGGTTTGCCATTGTCTGGCCCTGTGTCAGGCCCCTGGTATTCCATAGAGGTCCACCATAGACGGACCTGTGTCAGGCCCTGGTATTCCATACAGGTCCCCCACCCAAATACTAATCAGGGCTGTCCTGACTCCCTGCTTAGCTTCTGAGATCTGACAAGATTGGGCTAACCTAGGCTATCCAGGTCAAGATTCTCTCACTTATGCCCATAGGAAATGTATATTTGTTTGTTTGCATCTATTGCCTTTTCTCATAGAAGGCTCAAAGAACTTGTGATTCCATATCAAAAACTCCCTGCATATATTATGCAGAACAACCTGCATCTATAAGAAAGTGCTGATGGAAGAAAATGTATAATAAGCCTTGTAAGCTGTCTTGAGCCAAAATGGTATAAATATTTAAATTAATAAATAGCAAGACATTTCCCCACAATTAGGATTTCCAGGTTGGGAAATTCTTAGAGATTTTGGGGTAGGATCTGGGAAGGCAGAGCATAATATCAAACAGTCCAGCCTCCAGGGCAGCCATTTTCTCCTGGGGAAACGATCTCTAGTCCTGAGATCAGTTGAAATTCTGGGAGATTTCCAGGCCCTGCCAGGAAGTCGGCAACTCAATGTGCATATTCTCCTGTGTGTGATATAGTATAGTTAGGTAGAGTTGCCAGATCCAACTCAAGAAATATCTGGGGATTTTGGGGGCAGAGCCAGGAGACTTTGGGGGTGGAGCTGGGAGCAAGGCAGTGATGAGCATGACTGAACTCCAAAAGGAGTTCTGACAATTACATTTAAAGGGACTGCATGCTTTTTAAATGCCTTCCCTCCATTTGGAAATAATGAAGAATAGGGGCACTTTATTCTGAGACTCATAGAATTGGACCCCCAGTCTAATCATTTTAAAACATGAGTGATGTTTTGAGGAGAGGCACCAGATGCTATGCTGAAAATTTGGTGCCTCTACCTCAAAAAACAGCCCCTCCAGAGCCTCTGATACCCGTGGATCGATTCTCCATTATACCCTGTGGTCTCTATAGGGAATAGTGGAGTGCCCAGCAGACATCCCCTCCCCACTTTCTGATGACCCTGAAGCAGGGAGAGGACCTCCAAATTGCCTCCAACTGGGGATTGGCAACCTTAGGTGAAGGCAGCACCATGTGCCTTTCAATTAGATAAAGGAACAAGCCAAATCTCTGAGCTTATTTTTCAGTTTGGGACTGTATAATCAAACCTATCCTGTCTAACCTTTATGGACTAACTGAAGCAAAGTTGGTTTTCTTTCTGCTATCTGACTGATGTTCCCATACCTCTAGCTTAGTTGCAAAGTACCTTTTGGCTGCCATAACAATCAGGGAGCAAAAGACTAGCTTCCCTTCTTGATGCTTGACTAGTTTTTATAACTGAAACTCTGTAAATTTGCCATGCTGTACTTTTTACTTCTATGCCAATAAAGGTATTTGGATTGGATTGGAACAAGCCAAATAATGCTAGATTCAAATGGAAACACAGGACAAATGAGGTAAAAATTTAACTAGAATTTCATACTCTTATTGTTACAGTTATTTGCATAATTACCTGGGTGTATGCACCGCCTTTTATGTTGGAAATGGTCAATGTATCTGTTTATTAAATGTAGGTTATTGAGAAACAATATATTAATTTTGATAGAAAATTCATTACAGTGAAAAATAAAACTGTTTTAGATTGCAGAAGTTTGCCTGTCTTGGAAGCATTCCCCAGTTCCCATTATTCAGTTCTCCTGCCTGAAGAAAACTGCTTTCCCTAGCTGATGGTAATATTAAAATAACATTTTCCCAGCCAAATACAAGTGAGAAATTCTTTCACATAGTAATTGGTATCATATTTGCCAATGAGATGAAAGACATTGTGTTAATGCTCTTAATGACTGTAAAATAGGAAAAGGAATGTCTAATATGCTTCCTTGAGGGTATTAATTATTTACTTCCATCAAATACTGTTCACAGATGTTTCCATGGGACTTTCTTTCTTGCAGATACCATCTTTTTTACTGTTTTGTGTAACAGATGAATATTTATGTTTTCACTATAACAGAAAGGGAAAACACAGACTGCATTTGGAAGTCTTTGTAATTTATCTCATTGATAGCTTTTCTCTTTTGCAATATGAACAACTTAACCAAATACTTTGAGTCACAGTGCCAAAATATATTTTAGATGCAAGAATAGTTGTAGAGGTGCCTAGCTTTGGTGAACCCTTTTCATAGTTCATGTCTATTAAGAGAGAGCTGCTGCATGTCCTTCACCTCCTGATACGGAGGTTCTAAGACCCATGCAGAGCCTCCCTGAACAGGTCTGCTTAGAATCCTACTTGTCTATTCAGTGAGGCTTACTCCCAGAAACTGACCTCAGAATTGCACAGCATTTATATTCAATATGATATTTTTTATTAGAACAAAGTCCAGTGGCACCTTTAAGACCAACCAAGTTTAATTCTGGGTATAAGCTTTCACGTGCATGCCTTTTCGGATGAAGTGTGCACGCACACAAAAGCTTATACCTAGAATTAAGCTTTATTGGTCTTAAAGATGCCACTGGACTCAAATTTTGCTCTGTTGCTTAAGATAGCTACTTACCTGAATTTTTATTAGGGAAAGACAAGTTTAATGAATTGTACTAAATAATAAATAATAATAAATAAATAAATCCATGTATTTATATAGAAAACTATATAAAAGTAGAACAAAAATGTTTGTTAGACTTAAACAAATACTGGTTCCTTGTTAGATTTGCTAGTTCAACATTTTGAAACAAAATAGTGTTTTGGAGCGGTGGGGTCTGATATAAGGGCTGTCTGTGTACTGGAATTTGTTACATGTTAGTGTGGATTCAAGATGCCCCCCTTTCAACTCTCCAGCATAATAGAGCCTGTTGAAAAATAAATTTTACCCATCTGAAAACAATTCCAAAACCCTATGCTTTCACATGCTCTATTTCATCGTATTAAAGCAATGCTGGCATAAAAGGGGACTTTTTGCTCCCAATGATGTCCACTCAAATTGTACCGCACCCTACAGTGCTGTTTATAGAGATTTCACAGGTAAAGTTGTTGATACCTACTGTGACTTCAACTTCGTTGTTGTTGCAAGCCAGCCATAGAACTGCTGGAACACAGTTTGGATGGTTCTTGTGATTGCCTATAAAGCTTGACATGTTGTTGGACCAATTTACCTGCAGAATTTTCTTTTGCAGTATGACTCTGTGTACTGATTATGGCCTTTTCTGCCCTGGCCCCAGCCTGGTGGAACTCTGCCAAATTCTGTTTGAGCCCTGTAAGACAGAGATGTTCTGCCAGGTATTTGGCTGAGGACAGCTTCAGTTTTCAACTGGCTCTCCCACTTCTACTCCCCCTGTGAGATAGCAGCACCACCAAGACTTTACACCATCTTGCTTTTAGGGAACTGCAGTGTTTTTACTGCCCTAAGACTGGCTTTTTGGAAGGATGGTCAAAAATTCAAATGAATAAATAAAGCAGAGCATCTGAAGATTTTATTTATGTGGGGGATCACAATGAAGGAACAGCAAAGATAGGGGCTTTTCTGTAGTGGAGCCAAGACTGTAGCTATCCTCCTGCCATTGAGAGAAAGGGTGAATTACAACTCACCAGATAACTGAGTTATCAGGACAGCGGCCGCACGGCTGTGGGAAACAGGGAGGACTAGCACCCCCCTGGAGCCCTGAGCTGGGTGGAGGCTGCCTGAGTTCTCAGACTCTCCCACCCCCAACAGGAACATCAATGAGAGTGCCAATACCACCAATTATAAGAATTATGCAATTATACCATCTAAGAGAGAACAAGACTGAGACTCAATACCTTCCTCTGCCATTTACACCTTGCACTTTGGACTCTGCCGCCTTGCACCTTTCTGGACACTACCGCACTTTAGACTCCCCCGCTTTGCACTTTTTTGGACTTTTGACACTACCGCACTTTAGTTCTCAGAGCCTTCATAATACAAGTAGTAGATTCTTGCACTTTAACACTTACTACTCCGTACCTTATATACAGCAGCACTTTACTTACCGAGCTTCTGCCACCACCAGTCGACGAATTGGTGACCACCACAGAAGATGACTGGCCTGGGGATTCCGGTACTCCTGGGGAGGGGAAGGTATGACGGTGGGAGCAGGCAGACTTACAAGCGAAGGAGGTTGAGACATGAGAGTGCTCGACCACCTTCCAGCCTGCATCCCATCCCGTCGGTGACAGGTAGTGGGACCAGACGAATTCACCCGCCTCCGACACTGGTGCTATGCAATGCCAGGTCCATTAACAATAAGACCGGTGTCCTTCGGGACTTCCTGCTCGGGCAGGACGCGGACCTGGCTTGCGTGACCGAGACCTGGGTGCGAGATGGGGAGACCGTGGCTCTCTCCCAGATGACCCCCCCAGGTTACTCGGTCTTCCACCAGTCCCGGACTAGCGGGCGGGGGGGAGGAGTGGCATTACTCATACGAGAGGCTTACTCCTTTAGGGCTCTCCCGGCCCCGGAGATCCTGGGCATTGAATGTGCCGGCCTGATGTGGGACGTTGGGGAGGAGTTGGCGGTTTGGCTGGTGTACCGACCGCCTAACGCACCAGCCGCCGCCTTATCATCCCTGGTGGAGGCCGCGGCGGGCTGGGCGTTGGAGTGCCCAAGGCTACTGGTCTTGGGTGACTTCAATGTTCATGCCGACGACGTGGACTCCAGCCGGGCGATGGATCTAGTGTCATCCATGGCGACACTAGGACTCTCCCAGGTTGTTACAACGCCCACTCATCAGGCGGGACACATGTTAGACCTGGTCTTCGTGGCGGGAGTACAAGTGAACGATATTGCAATGGAAGCAGTGCCATGGTCGGATCACTTGCCCTCAAGGCCCGTATGGATATGCCACCCCAAACCCGTTTAGGCGGAGAGCATACTTTGGCTCGCCCGCGGAGCCTGATGGACCCGGAACGGTTCCTGACGGCCCTACGGGATACCTGGCCCACTGGCGATTCCCTAGAGGTTCTGGTTGAGTCCTGGAACGACGGACTCTCCAGGGCTATCGAGGAGATCGCGCCGAGGCGTCCTCTGCGCCCCCGCCTCAAACCGTCTCCCTGGTTTAATCAGGAATTACGGCAATTGAAGCGGGACCTCAGACAACTAGAGAGGCTATGGCGGCGTACTCGAGACGAAGTGACCCGAACATCTTATAGAGAGAGTTTGAAGACCTATGAGATGGCAATCAAATCCGCAAAGAAGACATACTTTGCGGCTAAGATTGCGTCCGCAACTTCGCGCCCGGCACAATTGTTTGAGATAATTCGAGATCTGACTACTCTGCCCCAGGGCAGACCAAATTCTAGTGAATTGGAGATAGGCTGTGAGGCTTTTGCGAACTATTTTGCGGACAAGATCGCATCACTCCGCCTCGACCTCCCCGTCAACTTTGAGGCAGTTAACGCAACCGAGGCCCCGAGCATGTCTTCGGATTATATCCTGGACGGTTTCAGCCCCCTCAGCCTGGAGGAAGTCGACAGGATCCTCTCATCTGCCCGCCCAACAACTTGTAAACTGGACCCATGCCCTTCCTGGCTTATTAAATCTTGCCAGGGGGATCTCAGATATCCTATACGGGATATCATAAACAGATCCCTAATGGAAGGGCTTTTTCCAGCGCCACTCAAAGAGGCTGTGGTCCATCCCCTCCTAAAAAAACCATCTCTAGACCCGGCCCAATTGGCACACTATAGGCCGGTCTCAAACCTGCCCTTTATGGGCAAACTCATTGAGAGGGCAGTGGCGAGGCAGCTACAGACTTTCCTGGAGGACGCTTCCATCCTTGACCCACTTCAGTCCGGCTTCCGCCCAGGTCATGGGACGGAGACGGTGTTGGTCGCCCTAGTAGATGACCTTCAACGGCATCTGGATCGGGGTGGCTCGGCAGTGCTGATGCTGTTGGACCTATCGGCGGCGTTCGATACGGTCGACCATCGGTTGCTGACTTGCCGCCTCGCCGACGCAGGGATTCAGGGGTTGGCCTTGCAGTGGCTTTCCTCTTTCCTTGAAGGCCGGGGACAAAGGGTCGCGATTGGGGGGGAACTATCCCGGAGGCGCTCACTCGACTGTGGGGTGCCCCAGGGAGCGGTTCTCTCCCCGATGTTATTTAACATCTATATGCGACCTCTTGCCCAGATTGCCCGAAGGTATGGGCTGGGGTGCCACCAGTATGCTGATGACACCCAGCTCTATCTGCTTATGGACAGCCGACCGGTCTGCGCTCCAGATAACTTAGATCGGGCATTACAGGCCGTGGCCGAGTGGCTCAGACTGAGTGGACTGACATTGAATCCTGCGAAGACAGAGGTCCTTTGTTTGGGCCGTCGGGGGCCGGGGGGGGAAATCCCCCTGCCAGCTTTTGGCGGCGTCCCGCTGAGGCCGGCGGACAGGGTCAAAAGCTTGGGGGTGCTGCTGGAGCCGTCCCTAAATATGGAGGCCCAGATAGCGACCACTGCCAAGTCCGCGTTTTTTCATCTTAGACGGGCAAGGCAGTTGGCCCCCTTCCTGGACCCCGACGACCTAGCAACAGTGATCCATGCTACGGTCACCTCGAGGTTGGATTACTGCAATGCCCTCTACATGGGGCTGCCCCTGTGCCGGACCCGGAAATTGCAGCTGGTGCAGAATGCCGCGGCCCGGCTGTTATTAGGCCTCCCAAGATGGGGGCACATTCGGCCGGGTCTTCGGGCTCTGCACTGGCTTCCAATAATATACCGAGTCCGGTACAAGGTGCTGGTCATTACCTTTAAAGCCCTATATGGCCTGGGACCTGCCTACCTGAGGGACCGTCTCTCCCCACACGTTCCCCAGAGAGTACTGAGGTCTGGGACTCAAAATCTTCTCACCATCCCCGGGCCTAAGGAAGTGCGTCTCAAAGCAACTAGAGACAGGGCCTTTTCCACAACGGCCCCTATGTGGTGGAACCAGCTACCGGAAGAGGTGAGGGCCCTGCGGGATCTTACTCAGTTCCGCAGGGCCTGTAAGACGACCCTCTTCCGGTTAGCCTACGCCTGACTAGACAAATGTAGCTTTCTAGATCTTAGATTTTTGTGATTATACTGCACAGTTTTAATGTAAAATGTAAAATTTTAAGGTTTTTAGGTTTTAAATGTTTGAATTTAAATGTATTAATTTGTTCTGATTTTATTGTTTTATTATTTGTTGTAAGCCGCCCTGAGCCACTTGTGGGAAGGGCGGGATATAAGTTACGGAATAAATAAATAAATAAATAAATAAATTTTTATTCTCTGGGGCATTTTTACTATTATCTGTAGCACAATCTGTCTTTCTAGTCTTTGCACTGTTGAACGTTTTATAGATTTTTGCGTTTCTTGCCCATTGTTATTTGTTAACTGGATTTTGATGGCTGATGGTTTTATAAATTATATCAGTTTCTTGTTCTGTTTGTTTTAAATGCTGGTTTGCTGCTAATTTTAATGACTGGTTTTGCTTTTTAATGATTGACAGCTTCCAGTAGGGATGGTCGTGAACCAAAAAATAAACTGCGGTTCAAGTACAAATCGAACTGAATTGTGGTTTGTTTTCCACCAGTTCATTTGGTTGCACTAGGCCCAAACTGGAAAATGAACTCCTTTTTTCCCTTGATGGGTCATTTGGTTTGTTTTTCCAGACAGCCTGGTGCGGATTCAATCAATTCCTAGACAGTGTTGGGGGTGGACTTCTGGGAGCTCTAGAACCACCCTTAGCAGTTGTCCATAGCTTTATTGTCAGCTCTGGGAGCCAATCATGAAGATCCCATTCTGCCGTATGAAAGCGGATAACCTGACTAAGCTGCTTTCACTTTGCAGCATGAAGAGAGAAGAGTTGTCGTGCAAGCTGAAGCTGAACTTTCCTGGGGGCACCTGCTTTGGGGGGCTATAACTCAGACATTCCAGATCCAATATTTGCCAAGCTTGGAAGGTGGGGGGAGGAGAGCCTGCTGAAAACTCCTAGTGAGTTTGGCATCTCTAACTCATGAGGAGACTGTTCTACACCTCCCCAGTATGAACCACAATTTCCCTGGTTCATGCCCATGCCTAGCTTCCAACAATTTCCATTAAAACAATGAAATACTATATTGATTATGTTTTTACACTGCAAGTGTGAAGTGCAAATATTTTAAATAATTTTATAAATAGTTCAAGCTTTTAAACAAACCAGTAGATTATGTAATGAGAACAACATCAAAAGTCTAAAACAAGGTGTCTTTTTAAATTATTCTTTATGTTCCTGCACATGTGTGCATTTGACAGCAGTTGCTTCCTTAAAAACACATTAACAGTGCAATCCTGAACAGAATTGCACTCTTCTATGTCCATTGACTTTAAGTCATGCAGTCTTTAGTCTTTTGCTTAGAACAGCCACTAGTAGTTATATATAAATAAAAATAATAAAAATTGACCATAAGATATTCCTTGCAAATTGACTAATAAATGACAGTCTAATTATTCATGATACACCAATTATGCTGTAGTCATAATATCACATGTATTGCAACAGTCAGATAAATGCATCTGTCTTAAGTGGTGTAACAAGTCAATTCCTGCCTTAGGATTTCAAGATTTCTGTTCTGTTCTTTTTCTGTAGCTGTTCAGCAAGCATTAATTTGGGGGTGCATAATTGCACATAGACAATCCCCCTGGATAACGCAATTGGGGACAGTCTTGATTTGGTTTTGTGTGGGTTTCCAATTTGCTGGACAGCTCTTAATTTAGCATTGGCAGCCAGAGACTACTGCTGTCAGAATGTATTTTATTGACACTTTGTTAGCTGTGCTCTGTGCTGACCTTTGATGAAAAACCACAGCTGCCATATCTCTTCCAGACTCCACTTAAAGAAAAGAAAGAAGGTATGCCTTTCTCTCCTGTTCTTAAGGAGGAAATAAAGCAAAAACAAGGAAAACCAGAGTGAACAGGAGTTTCAAGACATGGAAGAATTGTGACCCCTCCCTCCCAGGATAACTTTTCATTCCAATAACTCTTAATTCTACCAGTAGAAAAGTTTCCACAGCCTGAAGATGGAATGGCAAAAAGATGTTAAGAACTGGAAAATATTGAGGTTGTGGAATTATCTTGTAAAATCAGGGCTTTTTTTCTTTTATCAGGAACACATAGGAACGCAGTTCCAGCTGGCTTGGTGCCAGGGGTGTGTGGCCTAATATGCAAATGAGTTCTTGCTGGGCTTTTTTCCTACAAAAAACCCCTGTGTAAAATAACTAGTGCATTGTGTTAAAATGTACAATGGAATATGAATGTTTGCCAAAAAAAACCACAACAATATAAAAGTCACACTGGATTTAGTTATTTGCAGTTCATTAATAGTAATGATGCATCCCCTTGGCTCCATAACTGAAAACTTCCGTGACATGTATTTTCAAATTGTTTTATTTTCTCCTGGCTTGTAATGTTTGAGCATACTTTTCTGATGGTATTGTCTACACGCACCTTGTAATTCTCAATATAACAGAGAACTAAGTAGGAACTCAGCCCCTTCCACCTCAAAGCAGAGCATATCCAAGAATAAGAGAAGGTTCTAGATATAAATAGAGAACAACCACCACATAATATGCAAGAACTGATCTGGATAATTAACTTGAAGGACCAGAAGATATTCACCACAAAAAAGGCTATGTGGTTGGGTGATTTGTGATATAGTTTAAAACAATCAATGAGAGCATCAGCAAGAGTGGAGTATTTAACACAAAAGAAGTTTTGCACAGCATCTTTATGAAATAGTTGTTTTGGGATGTCTGGTCTGTTGACCTCTGACCATGTGTGCACAGAATCCCCCCCCCTCCAGTTTACACTAAGACAGGTTTTTGGGAGTAACAACACTTCAGTTGTAATAGAGCTCAGAATTCTGAAATGGACAAATTTGTATTCCTAGCCAAGGAAGGATGGCTGCTTTCTTTCTATCCTAGTATATTACAAGGGATATGTGTGGGTTACAACCTGTCCTTGTCTAATTTTATTTCTATGAGACAAGAAAAGAGAGCATTACTAGCTTAAGGCTACCCAGCAAGTCTCTTAGAGGTGAAAGTGATTTGAATTGGAGTCTGCCACATGAAAACTCAGCATTGGATTCACTCTGTCACACTGACTCAGGTTTAAAGTCTACCAGTGGAAAGAAAGACAAGCATATGCTTAGATTTGTAATTATGTGCTGCCTTATTTTCTGGAGGAATTAGTGGCATTTCTTCTTACAAAGCCAAATATGCTACAAACATGGTAGTTCTTTAGAAGATTAAATGTATTTCATCTTCAAAATTCAATTTAAAATTTAAAGACCTGTATTTTTAAGGTAAGTGAGGGACAAATATTTTATTCTAACCTTATCTATGATGTGCTCGTGTTGCATATGTAAGAAGACTATTAATGCGAGGCTGCATCAAAGTGTACTGTTCCTATATTAATAGCCTAGGAAAGATTCAATTTTATGACTTCTTAGGTTTCCAGTGCAAGAAATTAGCAGAGGTGGTTTACCATTTGTACCTGCAGTAACACTCAAATGAGATGTGATGGTGGTGTGGCCCTATTTGTCTGTTTCCATGACTGATTGACTTACCTGTGGAAAGGGGATGGGAGCCTTTGATTTTTACACCAAAAGGAATGCATTGCTGAGGAAGCTAGGCCCTGCCTTCCCTGGAGTACCTGCTATATGATTGTGGCTTAGGAGCAGGGCTGGCCCTGCCACTAGGCAAACTAGGCAATTGCCTAGGGCGCTGGCCTTCTGGGGGTACCAAATTGGGTGCCTCCATGTGAGTTGGTGACATTATCGGGGGGCGGGGGGAATCCAGAAGTTAGCCTTGCCGAGAGTGCCAGACAGTCTAGGGCTGGCCCTGCATAGGAGCTGGGCTCTGAGAAAAGTGTCAGGTGAGGGGGGGGAGTACAAGAAGTTGTCATACCCATGCACATCTTTTGATGTAAAAACCAGACCCCTGCTTTCTATATGAACAAACACTATATGAGCAGACACTTTTAGGGTTACTCGTTTCCAGGTAGGGTCTAGCGTTCTCCTGGAATTACAACTGATCTAGGCTACTGAGATCAGTTCCTTTGTAGAATATGGCAGCTTTAGAGGGTGGGCTCTGGTATTACTCCATGCCAAGCTCCCTCGTCTTCTCAGTTTTCCAAGAATTTTCCAACCTGGAGTTGGCAACCCTAATCAGTTTAATAGAAACATAGAAATCTGTTGGATGCCTAGGGAATGCAATATTTAAACACATCTTAGGGAATATATGAAACACACAGTTTAAGAACACCTATAAAGATAAACTATTTTAAGTTTTTTCTTTAATTTATATTCTGCCCTTCTCACAGAGTGGGGCCAGGGTGGCGTACAGGAACAGAAATAAAATCTAAGCAGTTAAGATTTAAAATCCATACTTAAAACCAGAATAGATCTGCCACAATGATAACATTTGATAAAAACCTTCCGGGCAGTATCATAGAATGTTTCATTCTCAGCTACAGAGCTGAGCTGACAGCAGGGCAGGTCAAAAGATGGAAGTTTGGGTGCCCTACCACTTCAGCTGAAAGCCTGGTGGAACAGCTCCATCTTGCAGGCCCTGCGAAATTGCAATAAATCCTACAGAACCCTGATGTCAAATGGGAGCTTGTTCCACCAATCTAGGGCAAGGACTGAAAAAACCCTGGTCCTAGTTGAGCCTAGTCAGATGTCCTTTGGACCAGGGATAACCAGAAGATGTTGATGAGTTGAGCATAAAGCTCTCTACAGGGTACATACAGGAAGAGATAGTCCTTGAGATATGCAGATTCCTGGCTGTATAGGGCTTTAAAAGTCAGCCCTAGAACCTGCAACTGGATCTTGGTAATCTATAGGCAGCCAGTGCAGTTGGTGGAGCACCAGCTGAATGTGAGCCTGCACAGGCAACACTATCAGCACATGTGCTGCTGCATTCTGCACCAGCTGTAGTTTCCAAGTCAAGCTCAAGGGTAGTTCTATGTAGATCAAGTTACAGTAATCAAGTCTGGAAATTACCATTGTGTGGATCACTATAGAAAGGTCCTAGAAAGTGAGATAGGGAACCAGTTGTTTGACCAGCCAAAGATGGTAAAAAACTGATCTTGCAACCTGGGCCTCCATAGAGAGGGAGGGATCCAGGAGGACCCTACACTTTGCCATCAACATCAGAGGTGCTCCATCAAGGGTTGGGAGCCAGATTCCCCATCCCAAATCCCCACAACCCAGGTACAGGAATTTGTCTTCATTTAATCAAGCTTCAGTCAGCTCTGTTTAAGCCAATCCACCATGGCCTGTAACGCTTTGGGCAGCACCTCTGAGGCAGAGTCCCAGAATCTGATAATCTATAGATGGTGAAGTTTTCAGGGAACACAGTAGTTCAGTAATTGTTTTTTCTTTCAAATTACATTTAAACATTTAAGATAAACCCTACTAATTTTGTGTAGATTTTAGAGCAAGCATATTTAACCAAGTTAATTTATTTCACCCTATTAACACAGACAAAATATTTATTGTATCAAAAATAATCTTCAGCATGCTGCCAGATCAAAAGATGCGTGAATTGTTTACATTAATGCCATCAGCAGTTTTCACAGATGTCAAGTCTGATTAAAATTCAATTAGAATCCACATTTTCAATCCACAATTAATGAATTGCTTGATTAATAGATTAATTTAAACCTATTACTTCTTTTCTGTGCTGGTTTGAACATAGCCTGAAACAATATTCCAAGGACCTTTGACGGCGAGGAAGGAAATGGACTCTGAAATTGTGAATAAAACTTCACTGCTTTATGAGGCTAGAACAATATAGTTTCCTTTGGGAAATTAGTTTTCTCCCACATGTTGAAGCAGGACTAACAGAAAATTAAGGTAGAGCTGTATTGGTTTAGAAATCACTTTCTCCCTCAGAGGCAGAGGACATCTGAATGGGTTGTTCCCATGATTCTTCAGGGAGGCAGGACTACTTTTTTTTCTCTCCTTCCTTTAGGCGCCCTTGGGACAACCCGCCCCTCCAGTTTTAGTTCCTGCCTCTACAGGGAGAGCATCTAGATAGCTAGGCTGAGGGCTAGTTATTATCTTTCTGGCCTATAACTGTAACTGTTTTTATTTCTGTCTTTCTCCTTATATATAAAAAAAGATCTTTACTCTTTCCACTTTACCTTCTCTTCTCCTGGTATCCTAACTGTCCTCCGAAGACAGAAGTCCAATGGTAGGTGAAGACGACACATAATGGTGGGCAGCCAGGAGGATGGGTTCCTCTCGGAAGAGGAACAGGACTCGCACGCCGCAGATGCGGCTACCGCGAGTGACGTCGATGGGGTCGACATGCCTTCGCAGCATGATTGTGCTTTCCAGGCCTGACTTGCAGAAGAAGCGGCTGCGGGATGCAAGCGGTGCCGCTTGCAGGAAGAACAGGCGATTCCGACAGGGAGTGCTGTAGCGGGTTGCGGCAGCCATTTTGGAGCTTCAATGCCTTATGCTGGATCTTTCCTGCCTTTTTTACATGGCGCATCTGGATTTCAGAGGAGCAGCTTTCCTTCTGAGCCTTATTACAGCAGCGGCAGCAGGTCCCACGGCTGTATGAGTAACATGCCCTCTGGTTCTGAATCCCTTTCCCTAGCCATGTTGCAGACTATCTCCCAGGCTATACAGGAGGGGCTGGGACAGTTTTATTCCAGAGTAGGGCTTACTCTTCCCTTAGTTCCCTGGGGTGCAACATTGGATGTTAGCCAGTCTAAGCCATCCTGGCCGACCAAGGCAGCCTGCAAGGCTATCGGGTTGCAGAAGAGGAGCCAGGAGTCACTAATAGACTATGGCCTCAGGAATAGACATCATTCTGGGGAAGAAGAAGAAGATATTGGATTTATATCCCGCCCTCCACTCCGAAGAGTCTCAGAGCGGCTCACAATCTCCTTTACCTTCCTCCCCCACAACAAACACCCTGTGAGGTGGGTGGGGCTGGAGAGGCTCTCACAGCAGCTGCCCTTTCAAGGACAACCTCTGCCAGAGCTATGGCTGACCCAAGGCCATGCCAGCAGGTGCAAGTGGAGGAGTGGGGAATCAAACCCGGTTCTCCCAGATAAGAGTCCGCACACTTAACCACTACACCAAGAGTTCGTGACCTCTGAGTCAATAGACAATAGGGAAGAGGGCGAGTTCCTCTCAGGAGATGAGAAGGAAGAAGTCAGCATACCTGAGCAAGCTACTCGGTTCTTTAAGGTGTATTTGTGTAGTATGGTTTTACTGTGTATTGTATTTATGTGTTGTGAGCCGCCCTGAGCCTGCCTTGGTGGGGAGGGTGGGATATAAATAAAAAGTTATTATTATAAGGTGGAGGATTATCAGTATTTGTTGTCTAAGACATTGTCAGCCTTAGAAATCTGTGATCTTCCTTCTGAAGATGCTACCAAGCCATCGAGTTCTAGGAAGTTAAGATCTAGAACCAGTGGCAACTCAGAGTTTCTCCCCAGAGATAAACTGTCTGAAAATGTTTTTCCTTTTCCTGAATTTTTTGAACGTCAACTCAGAGTTGAATGGGAAAAGCCTGTTGCCACCAAACAGTTTCCCCAGTTAGTTAAAAAGCTATATGCCTTGCCTGTTTTCACCAATGAGCTTTTACAGGTCCCAGCAGTGGATGCCCTGGTGGCAGCGCTACAGACATCCGGTCTTCTCTCAGAAGATGGTCATGGGAACATAAAGGATGCCCTAGACAAAATAGCGAGGGTCACTCTGAAGAAGGCCCATGAAGCAGTCGCTATGATAGTCAGGGCATCGTCTGCTGCATCCTTGGTTTCTAGGGCCACAATAGTTTGGGTGTGCAAGCTGATTCAAATGTTTCCAGAGGACAACAGGCGCTTGCTGGAAGGTGCCGCCTGAATCTTCAAGACCTCTTCTTTTACAGCTGATGCAATGCTTGATGCTATCATTTTTGCCTCCAGGGCTATAGCCTCCATCGCCGTTACCAGACGTCTGCTTTGGCTTAGAGCCTGGCAGGCCGATCTTTTATCCAAGTCGCTAGTGTCCGCTTATCCTTTCAAAGGGGAAAAGCTATTTGGGGAGTCATTGGAAAAGATTTTGGTGGACACCAGAGAAAAGAAGAAGGTGTTGCCCAAGTCTCTGCGGCGACCAGACAGAAGGTCTTCACATCCTTTTTGTGCCCAGCATTCCTTGGCAAGATTTCGAGCAGACGGAAAGAAGCCCGGCTGGGATTCTTCCAGACACTCCTTCAAAAAAGCTCCATTTGGCTCCAAGTTCACCAAGGGATCTTTTCTAAGTCTGACAG
Organism: Heteronotia binoei; assembly: GCF_032191835.1. Lineage (NCBI taxonomy): Eukaryota > Metazoa > Chordata > Lepidosauria > Squamata > Gekkonidae > Heteronotia > Heteronotia binoei. The sequence continues at coordinate 54,381,991 of NC_083225.1, forward strand.
ACAGGATTGGGATTCCAAGTCCAAACAGGCTTGACTGCGAGTCCCTTCCAGTGGGGGTCCGACTTCTTCACTTTTGACCAGCCTGGGAGGCTTCTCAGTCAGTTGCATGAGCCTTAGGAATAGTGTCTCAAGGGTACTCAATCAAGTTCCGATCCACTCCTCCCAACAGATTTGTCAGATCTCCGCCTTCAAGGAAATCAGTCAAAAGAGACGTCATGCACAGAGCGTTACAACACCTTCTGGACATTCGGGCAGAGGGGACAGGGTGTTTATTCCATCCTCTTTGCGGTTCCCAAAAAGAATGGGGATTGGAGGACCATCTTGGACCTCAAGTTCCTAAACAGATTCATCAAGCTCGCACACAGACATTTCCTGCGCTTCTCATGGGAGGAACTACACTTCCAATACTGGGTGATGCCGCTTGGACTGTCAACTGATCCCAGGGTGTTCTCCAAGCTCCTGATAAATTCCATTGTACACCTCAGGGCATTCACATCCATCCTTATCTGGACGACCTGCAGGTCAGGTCGAGCAACAGACTCCAGAGCAGCCAAGACAAGAGAAGACAATTTGATGCTTGCAAGCTCATGGATTTCTGGTGAACCTTGCCAAGAGTGCCCCACAACCCAAACAGCGTATAGAGCATCTGGGGGCAATCATCGACTCTGTCCATTGTTCCCTGTTATTGCCAATGTCCAAAGCACAGGGAGTCAGAGCAGTGGTTGCCACAGTGATCAGCAGGCAGTTCTCTTCGCTGATGCTTCTGGCCAAACTCCTGGGCTTGATGGTATCGTGTCTGGACTTGTTGCAGTGAGCCTGTCTTCACTCCAGGCCTCTCCAGCAATTCCTAAGACCACATCAATGGGAGATCATGGAATGCAGAGACATGACACTACAAGTACCACAGACTGTCAAGAGCAGTCTTCTCTGGTGGACGCACCTGCCCAGTCTTCTCCAAGGCAAGGTCTTCCAGACCACCCCCTCTTTGGAGCTGTTCACTGACACAAGTCTATCAGGATGGGGGGCTGTCCTACAGGGTCGGCCAGTCCAGGGCCTCTGGTCAAACAGGAAGAGTAGCCTACCAATCAACATGTTAGAGCTCAGGGCGATTCGTTTAGTGCTACTACATTTCAAGGACTCGGTTCACCTGAGACATGTTTTGATTCGAACAGAAAAATATTTCAGCGAAAGCTTATCTAAACAATCAAGGGGGGTCCTGGTCGGACCGCTTGCACAAGGAAGCCCTGGTGATCTTGCAGTGGGCAGAGAAGCACCTAGCCTCAGTTCGTGCAGAACACATCAGGGGGCTGGACAATATACAAGCAGATTGGCTGATCAGGGAGACCATCGCAGAGGGGGAATGGGCGCTGAATCCGGAAGTTTTTCAGTTTGTCTGTCAACATCTAGGTTGACCTCAGGTAGATTTCTTCGCCTCCCCACAGAATCATCAACTTTCTCGTTATTATTCCAGGTTCTTCCATGAGGAGGCTGAGGGGATTGATGCCTTGACGACACCATGACCCCAAGGTCTCATGTATGCTTTTCCACCGATACCCTTGCTGCCAAAGACGATCAGAAGGGTGCGAGCACTCCAAGCAGAGCTCATACTGATAGCACCATACTGGCCACGTCGACTGTGGTTTTCAGTGCTGACAGAGATGTCCATTCAGAACCCAGTCACGCTTCCAACATCGCTGGACATGCTCATACAGGGACCAGTGTGGCATCCCTATCCAACATGGCTGTGTTTGACCACCTGGCGGTTGAGAGGGACTACTTCCAGAACTTAGGCTATTCAACAGAGGTAACGGACACCATCCTGGCGTCCAGAAGAAATTCAGATATATAACATGACTTGGAAAGCGTTCGTAAAATGATGCAGACGAAAAAAGTCGAATCCTATGTCCCCATCTATTGCTAATATCTTAGGCTTTCTTTGGGAGGGTCTGCATACAGGTCTCAAGGCTTCTACCCTATGATGACAGATTGCAACTTTAAATACCGTTATTCCACACATTGGGGGTTACAAACTGTCCAGACATCCTCATATTCAACTGTTCATTCAGGGCACTAGGGCCTTGAGACCACCTAAGGTTCATCGATTTCCCACCTGGATGCTCAACATGGTGTTGATGGCACTCACAAAATCTCCGTTTGAACCCTTGAGAGAAGTGGGCTTGAGATGGCTTCGAATGAAGGTTCTCTTCTTAGACGCCATTTTGTCGGCTTGAAGAGTCTCCGAACTACACGCCTTATCCATCAGAACGGGCCTGTGTGTTTTTCATAAGGATAAAGTGGTTCTCAGAACGGACCCAACATTCACCCCCAAGGCTGCATCTAGATTCCACAGGTCCCAAGAAATTTTTCTACCCACCTTCTATCCTCAGCCCAAACATCCAAAGGAGTTCATGTGGCACACTCTGGATGTGAGGTGGGCTGTCAAGATTTACATCGCCAGGACAGAAGAATTCAGGAAGACAGACAGCATGTTTGTCAACATTTCTCAGCCCAGGAAGGGTGAGAGGATGTCCAAGAGCTCTGTCAGTTCCACTTTGAAGGCCTGCATCATGGACTGTTACAAGGCGTCCGATCTGTCAGTACCTCAGGGCATCACAGCTCATTCACTCTGCAGCGCATCTACGAATCATCAACTAAGCATCGGTGGAAGAAGTTTGTAGGGCTGCTACATAGTCATCCATTTTCACCTTTGTTAAGCATTATAAGATCCATTCTACAGCATCTGCAGATGCAGCCTTTGGAAGAAAGGTTCTGCAACACGTCGTGGAGATTAATGAAGATGAGGGAATCCCATCCGACTGAGGGACACTGCTCTAGAAGGTCCCATTCAGATGTCCTCTGCCTCTGAGGGAGAACGGACCATTATTCTGAGGGGTCCTTCTCCTCAGAGGACAAGAGGACATCTCGCTGCTCCCTCTCATCTTCCACCTTCATGGCTACGTTTTTTCTCTTTTATATTACCTTTAACTTCACCTGTTTCTCTGTATTTCATGCTTTCTGTGTTATTACAGTTACTGTTCATGAGTTTGTTCCTGTCAGTTTGTCCTTTTTACAGTTTATTAAGACAGAATAGAGTGTTCTCACTGCTTTTTGGAGTCCCTAAACTGAAGGGGCGGGTTGTCCCAAGAGCGCTTAAAGGAAGGAGAAAAAAAAGTAATCCTGCCTCCCTGAAGGATCATGGGAACAACTGACTCAGATGTCCTCTTATCCTCTGAGGAGAAGGACCCCTCACGGTAAGTCCAATGGTCCGTTCTATGCAACTGTGTAGAAAGGAACAAGATCCAGCCAGTTTACACTGTCTTCAGTAAAGTAATAAGAATATAGAAGTTCCTGATGTTGTTTACCTTATTAATAAGGTTCCTAAAATTCTTTATGGTGGCAATTTAGATCTGTTTGGGGAATTCTTTCTCAGCTATGTTCAATCTTATTTCATAGGCCAGGAGTGGCTAACGGTAGCTCTCTAGATGTTTTTTGCCTACAAATGCCATCAGCCCCAGCCAGCATGGCCAATGACTGGGGCTGATGGGAGTTGTTGGCAAAAAACATCTGGAGAGCTGCCGTTGGCCACCCCTGTCATAGGCTATTTCTGGATGATAACTCAGACCTTTTTAACTATCTGGCAGGAAAAAGTTGATGTACCTCAAATTTAATATAATGTAATAAAAACCATTGAATATTCTGTTGATCCACCCTTAAAGCCCACTGAATTTCCATACCAGAGGACATAAGTGAGGGCTACTTCAGATATTCAGTTATGGACAATTTCCCACTAGCATTACTCCACCCCGAGGCCTCTGTTTCCCCCATGGCTCAAGTGGTCAATTTCCCATCAGTTGCTCTGTGGGTGCATTTTGAACTGTAGCAACCACCAGTTTCCTGTGCATTTTTTGATGCTGTCTTTTCAGGATTACGTTGCTGTGCAGAGAATTGGAGGTTACCATGGCTCAGAATGCACCCGCAGAGCAACTAGTGGGAAATGTATCACTTGCTCTGAGGAAAATAGAAGGCTGAGGGCGGAACAACGCTCGTGGGAAATCGGTCACTGTCTGCTTCTGCAGCTGTGCTACTCCCTGAGATTTTACTATAGTTACCACTCAGGCATTGTGTCACTTCTGAGTTTCCCTCAGAACTGATGTCACATTGCTCTAGATGTCACTGGGAATTCTGTGGCAAAGCTTCTGGAAATTCCTAGAGTGGTATGTAATCACTTGTGGATTTCCTCTAGAACCGACAGGCCTCGGATTCAGTGGGAGCTCACAGGAGTACAGCTCCTGAATCTTTCTGAGAGTTCCACCTCCTTCTTTGGAGAGTTCCACCTCCTTGTCCATTGAATAGTATGTGTAGCTGCATAATCCCTGGATGAGCTCCGCCACCTATTTTTCTACAAAACGAACCCTGAGAACCGATATAATGCCAACAGAGATTTTTAAAAATTATTTCTCTCCCTCCAGCTGATGAAGCAGTGGTGGATAGTGGGAGTTGTCAAGGGAAGGTCTTCCTGCATAGTGGGAGCCATAGCAAACCTAGATTTTGTTGAAATTTGTTTGAAAGCTCTTCATTAAAATCATGCCTTCAATGGGGTGTAATACCATAGAGTCCACCTTCCAAAGTGGCCATTTTCTCCAGGTGAACTGATCTCTGTCACCTGCAAATTACTTGTATCCCAGAAAATCTCTAGACACCACCTGGAGGTTGGCAACCTTAGTTGTAATCGTTCAGGGATTGCTTTTCTACTATGTCTTTACATTGCCTGTCTTTCTCTCTATAAAAGGCAACCTCTGTTGTCAATGACTCACTTTTTATGCATGCATACTGGGATCAGAGTCCACATTGGGAGGCGGAAGGATGGAGCATAACTGGCTGACACAGTGGGGCCAGCCCCAGTGGTGGGTTTCCTGGCAAAGATGCTCATAAGAGGTTGAAGATTGGTGGGGCCTATGGAGCTGAGTTAAAGGGAATGGGAGAAGGAAGGGGAATGTGGGGTAGGTTATCAAAGAATGGTGGTAGATTGACAGAGAAGAAATGGGAGGCAAAAGAGATGGGGATAGACTGACAGAAAAGGGAAAGGGGGGGAAAGAGAAGGGAAATTGAAAGAGGAGGAAGCAAAGAGGGGAAACAGATTCACCTTCTCTGCAATGCTACTTTTTCTTTACAAATAAAATACATCACCAATAGCTGCCTTTTAAACATGGCTTGTCTCCCTCTATCTTTTCTTTCCCGGGCACTCACCCAGAGCCTCTTTCTAGAGCCCATTGAATTTATTCACACAATGGGACTTACTCCAAGCTTAATGTAAACTTTACAGAACTGAGATTTTCTTATATCGTGGTATCAGTGATCTGCCTGGTTATCTTGATTGCTCCTCATGTGCACCTTCTGCCCTCTCCCCCTATCCAGGATAATATTCTTAAGCCTCTGTGATAGGGTTGCCAAGTCCCCTGCGACCTCCAGACGCTGTAGAAATTTGGGAGGTAAAAACTCTATACAAATTGCTAGAGCATCCAGGAAAACCATAGAGTTTCCCTGGAATCGGCTAGAGCGATTGGCATTGCTAGTGCAATGACGTCACTTCCAAGTGACATCATTGTGCCGGCGACATTGGGGGAGGTTCCCCCCACTGGCTCAATGTGGGCTGGTGGGTTGGGAACCTCCAGGGCGGGGGAAACCCCACCCAGCCCGGGCGCTTGGCAGCCCTACTCTGTGAATATGGTGGTTTATATGCTTTCTTATGCAGAACCTGAAGATGATCTTTAGAATCTCGTATTTGTGCTTAGCTACTTCCCAAATACTTCCTCCGCTAAACTATATTGTTTGTATCCAGTTTTCAAGTTAGTCATATGTACTATTCACCTATTTATAACCAATAATTGGAAATGTTTCTGTACAATATGGCTGAGACAATATGTAATTAATGGTCTGATCCATGTATGTTTGCTCAGTCCAACTGTATTCAGAGGGGTTTACTTCCATGTTTGTGTTTGTATAATTGCACCCTAAGCTCTGTATGGCATTTTCTGCAGCCACAGTATTTCCATGAGGAGACAGCAGTTAACCACCTATGAATTATGAGCAACAAGAACCATTATATAAAGTTTTAACATTTAACCTCTGAGGCGTATAACTTAACAGAGGTTAGTGTATTATTGACCTTGCTCTAAATTGTATTTCACTGTGTTAAATATTATCTATGCTTTGCTGTATGGATCTAGGAATATTGTAAAGTATTGATAACTGAGTTTCCAATATAAGAAAAGTAACTTTTCAGATGAAATTATGCGTAATGAAGACATTCTGAGAAATTATTTTTTAAACCACTTTGCCAATTTGATTTTATTGCAGCTGTGATGGTAATCTAAGTATTCTTGAATATTAGTATTAAATGGCTCTAAGGAACTGAACTGATAGTAGTAGAGAAATACAGGTTATAATTTACCACCTAGTAATTTATCAATTATGTGTATGAGAATTTGGTAAATTAAAGGTGTCTATCTGTAATATCATGCCAAGTGCTGTGTGATAAATTCCACTCATTCAGCATGATGTTACAGAGCATCTAAAGAAGAAGAGCCAGGGATCCCCAGAGTGGTGCCCATGAGCACCATAGCTCCTATGACAACTTTCCTGTCTAAAACCTTAAGTGTTTTTAGCAAAGTCAGGAGGGCTTTTGTCCAGCAGGGTTTGTGATTGGCCCTTGGAGGCTTGGTTGGCTGTGCAGATTAACATTGTCTTTTTGGCAGCTGCCAACAAAGTGTTGGTTTTATTCTCTCACTCCTTTCCCATTGTATTTTTTAAACTACTGCTCTTCTTCCCTGCAGTTGGGGTCTCTCTGTGAGTGGTTGACACCGCCTCCTACAGCAGACATTTTGTGGTTGCACTCCCCAACTTGTGTTAGAATTCCAATTGTGCACATAGACTCGTAAAAGTTGGGGCCCCCTGAAGTAGATGCTGCACAGAAGTAACCACTAGGATAATCTCTTTTAACCCAATATTTGGATTGTGTTATGATTTCATCAATTTTTATACAGAAAAGCCTAGAAAGATATTTTCTGAAGCATAGAGTGTTCTACCATCTATGTTAATGTAGTCTTGTATCAATGGACCATCTTTTGCTGATAGATCCAGGTGTTGGTCTGAAGCAGCAGAACAAATCTTTAGTCCAGTGGCATCTTTAAAACCAACAAAAGTTTATTCAAAGTATGAGCTTTCAAGTGCACTCATATATCTTCATATATACAATGAAATGGAAATAGAAATAACAGTTATATATATAGAGGATGGGCAGTAAATTAGCATGCAGAATATTGAACATGTTTTTAACAGAATAAAAAAAATTATGAACCTAAGGGCAGACTTTCACCATTAAGGATACATTAATCTTCAATTTGGACATATTTATTTCCTTGCTATGATCCCCCTCCCCAGATTGAACCCAAACAGATGATCTAAGCTTGTTGTTCTTTTATTCTGTTAAAAATATCTTCATTATTCCGTATGCTAATTTACTGCACATCCTCTATATGTATGACTGTTATTTTTATCTCCATTTCACTGTATCTGAAGAATTGTGCATGTGCAAAAAAGCTCATACCTTGAATAAACATTTGTTGGTTTTAAAGGTGCCACTGGACTCAAAATTTGTTCCATCTTTTATACAATTACCTGCATAACTAATACTGCATGGAATTAGATGTGTCTGTGTATTTTCTACAATATCCCCTTGCTTTCAGATCTGTTTGAATCAGTTCTTTCCCTTATGTGTGCTATTTTTTTAATGTATAAAAAGCTGTCTTTCAAAGAGTGCTTATAAGTGCTTATTCTCAAGGGTGACTTAATGGATGCAGGATGGATAAATCCACATGACAATTGACTTTATAATATGGCATAGCTGGCATTCTCTGCTCAGATTCATTGGGAACATAGAAGTATAGCTGCTGAACTACTGCAAAGCACAGGTCGCACTCTTTCACTGTGTCCTGAAAATGACCCTTCTACTGACAGTTGTGATACACTCATCTACATTTTCCTCCTTAGTTCTCAGCACGGCTTATAGAATCTTAGTATTTGTTAGAAAAAAATCTTGTTATTTAATCCATGTGCAATAGACTTGTTTTTGAAGGAGCCAGGACATTTTAGTAATTATATTTTCTTGTGTTTCTGTGTGGATAAATGCCTTCTAAGCCTACGGACCATGAAAAATGGCTGTTTAGTTGTATATAGACTTAATAGTACTTGCTACCTGGTATAATGGCAGAGTTTTAACTTGTAGTTAAATGAAGAGGTATATTTCTTTCAATTTTTAAGAAAGACAGTTGTATTTAGAGCTTATATGAAATTAAAAAAATCATTCTTCTCTGTTCTGTGAATTGCTATGAAAATTCAGTTCTGCTAACCATATTTAATACATTTGGCATATTAGAAATTAATAATAATCTGAAACTTCCTGTTATAACCAATAACCTTTTTGCTAAAACCAGTTCAGTAACTCTGGTGACTTGAAATATAATTTCTCATGAAAGGCAGTAGTTTTTATCGCAGCCATGGACAAGCAAGTGACCTGGGGCATAAAATTGCTGCTCAGAAGAAAAGATATATTGCTTCAAAATGCCGAGGTATCTGCTTGCAACAATTACAACAATGATCATTTCACATCTTTTATGCAGACAGTTTTAATCTGCAAAAGGTTAAACATGTGACAGTTACTTGTTCCTACGTACAGATTAGCTGAATAAGGTTTAACCTTTAGAGGTGTTTAAGCAGCCACTGTTTAAAATTTATGGCATTAAAATCACACAAATACAAATGGCCTAACGATTTAACTAGGGATACTGAAGTCATTGAAATTTTTTACTGATCAGCTGAATCACCACCTTTCTTCCCTTTTAGTCAAAGGGGCTATCTAGAATGATGGCTGGAGATCTGTGATATGGGCTACCACACTGTTTTATATGTAAATAGCAGCTGGAAGGAGGGAGGAATTGGAGCATGGTGGCATCATTGGAGAAGGCTGTGTTAACCCTTTTCTCCCATATCATTTTTCCGGTTTCTAAACTGTGCTTCCAAAGCTACTGTTTGCTCCTGGAGAAACAGGCTTATGTCATACAGGTATCTGCACACTTCCCTTTATAACAGCTAGGGCAAATAGCTGCTTGCGGGGATTTAAATCCATAGTGGGGTTAATCAGTCTCCCAGTAGATTTTATTACATTTTATGAAACCAATTTGTTGATTTCACTTCCTTCTCAGATAGTGAGAGAAAAGGCAATGAAAACAAATCTATTTGGATGGACTGTTTTATCACACTGCAGTACATGCAATGACAGAATGTTTCCCAAACTTTGAAATTGCATTGTGTCTGTCACTTGCAATCAATGACTGTAGTGGAGAATTGTTCTTTGAAAAAAATAATCAAAAATGTCCAGTCCCATTCTAAGAACATTTTCCTGGGAGTAAGCCCTGTTGAATAGACTTCAATAGAATTCTGTATAGACCTGTTTAGGTTTGCACTAAAAAGCAGTCATACACAAATCTCTAAAAATCTCATGAAATTTATGTAGATAAAGTAGAGGATATATTAGTGGCAGAAGTGGCCCCATCCCCTCAACTCATTTGAGGCTTCCTTTGATAATCTGCCAGAATATGATCCAAGTAGAAAGTTCAGTATGCAATATATATTGCATACTGATAGTCTTGGAAAACATTTCAGATACCGAAGCGTTGCCTTAAGAAATGTGGACTGTGCAACAAATGTGAAACAAAAGGTGTAAAAAGAATAGAGGGCACCAGCTGAGAGACTGGATCAACTCACTATTTTATCATAATGAAAGACATTTCTTAATCATTGCTAACTCTTTCTGTCTAAAGATTCTCATCTAGTAAACAGCAGCAACTGATTACAGTGACATTTCAATGGAGACAGCTAGTCTTAGCTCACAAGGATGTGATCATAGCTATATTGCTGCAGACTAAATAGATATTTTAAGGGTTGGAATGTATACATTAAGATACATTTACCATGTGTTTTAAGACTGCTGATTTTTTAACACAAGTTCACAAGAGTTGAATCTATAATGTAACTATTCTGTTCTACGCACATACTCCCTGTCTCTACTAGTCACTAAATATGAGGATACTTAAATCTGGTGACTGGAGCTGTGGGCAGAGAATAAACATTATAAACCTGAAAAATATCCCAGGGTTTCAGGAAGAAATACTCTAAAAATATATCAGGGGTACAAAAAACCCAAAATGATATAAAAAAAACTGCACCTGTAGCTTTACTAAATGGAAGCCCTCAGTGGCCATTGCTAGGCAACCACAACTTTCTAGTCTTGGTTTCTGTCAGTAAAAGGAAGTGGGAAGGGCCATGGCCCTTTCCAGGACTGTTTTGGCCTTGGAGGGAGGACTCATTGGGGCCAGACTTGGCAGCAACCACTGGATGATGTTATACCACTGGACTTGCATGACACACCTAGGCCTGGCTGCTTCCTACTGTTCAACAGCAGCTACCCTATGAACACCAGTGTGATGTAACAGAGATTCAGAGCAGGGTCTGGGAAACTCAGGTTCATATCGTTGGTCTTCTATGGAAGCTCACTAAAAGATGTTGGCCCAGTCATACTTTCAGCCTAACCTGAAAGGAGGTGAAGGGAATCACATAAGCTGCTTTAGTCCCCACTGTGGAGAAAGAATAAATATTGCTGAAGTTGGGAGGCAGATAAAATGTAGGTTGGTGAATGGCTGAGAAGGACAGAATGAGCCAGGGAAGGGGGAGAGGTTATGGGAGTTGCCAGGAGGAGGGAAATGGGAAATAGTGTGGGAGGGGGATAGAGGGGTAAATGATGTACTCCCTGGTAGTCCTTGAGAGTTCCTTATCATGCAAGTGGGCCTGGCCTAGCAGTTGGCTCTGTGCAACTGTGCCATAGCTTTTCTGGATAGAGGCTGCTGTGAGGGGATCTGGAGACAGAGCGGCAGATAAGGGTATATTGGTGAATGTCTGAGAAGGAGAGGATGAGGCAGGAAAAGGGGAAATGCTTATAGGGCTTCAATAGAGGAAACAGGGAAAGATGTGGAGGTGTATCTCAAATCCTTGTGGGTTCCCACTTTTCTCTTCTAATGTGCATGTCAGTAACTCAATTGCATTATATGCAATTGCATAAAATAATTAAATTCCATGATTATTGTAATAGTCAGCTGTGTAAATATTATATACAGTTGAATTAGAATAAATATTTGTATATTATATGGAACAAGTATATGTTGTAAAAAAATGAGGTCTTTGTTTTATTCATAGGGGGGAAAGCCGGCAGGATTTTTTTTTCTTGCAGATAATCTTTCAATCCTTGTGTCATAAATATGCATGTCATGTTCAAGATTCCATTTAAATGCATGCATGAGTAAGAAGCACTGAATTTGATTAACTTTATTAGCAATAAATAATGAAGTGTACTATTTTATGTTAACCCCTATCTAAGGGCAAAATACTGCACACTCTTACATGTGTGTGATTTGTGATTAGTTCCACTGATACTAATGTCATTATCTCTACAAGTAAAGCTTTTTGAAATGTATGTTAGCAAGTGCCACCTGTATTATGTTGAAGCATTCTGGTATCTGGACAGGCAATCATTTATATCATTTTAAAAATGCATTTATAGCTTTGACTAATTGCCTCTTAGGATAAGGAGACTTCTGCATTCATGCAGTTTGTTAAAACGCATCCAGAGGAGGTTGAGTAGAATCATTTTTCAACTTTTTAGTGTCACTTTTATAGACAAATAACACTTGTAAATGATGGATAATAGTCAGCAGAATGCCATGTTGTATAAAATGTATGTGACTTATGTTTGACGGGAGGTAGAAGGTTAACTTGTCTGTGGACTAATTGGGGTGCTTTATAGTAAATGCAAACTGACATGTGCATATTATAAACAAGACTTAAACCAGCTCAAAAAGGAATTTTCTTTCTCCTGGGAATTATTCATTATCTCACCCCTTTCTTCACTGTATGGCAAAACATGTCTAATCACAATCTATCTATAGGAATTACAACATTAAGTACAGAGCAGATGGTGCTTAATAATGTCACACATTAATGCAACAAAGATATCTGTAGCCTGGTTCTTTAGGCACTGTGACAGGAGATCTTTTGCTGACTTCAGTAAAAATCTATGCACACTAAGAAGTTGCAGGATTAGGTCGTGATTTTCTTATCGTGGTGTGCAGTATACTTATTCCCAATATGCTTGTATCTGGAAAAAGATAGTAACATATGCCATTTTCCATCATCTTAAATTAGTGTTAAATCTTCAAGGTTTGGACATTTTGCTCATAAGTAAGGTTACTTAGAGAATTCTCTATATGCTCCATTGTCAAATAAATCCAAGTTCTACACAAAAGTAGTCCAGGTATCTATGCCTAGAAAATCCTAATTCTGTAAGCAGAAGAAGGAAATATATTGCACAGTATTATAAAAATCCTATATAACTTTATACTTAGTTTGTGTTTTACTTCTGAAAGTAAGAATTTTAAGGAAAATTACCAATATCTCATTTCTTATGAATTTATAAACTATTCCAAAATGACAACAGTAATGCAATAACATGGGTTTCATTCCTACTGTTTTCTCTTTCTTCCTAACCCCAGATGTTAAAGCCAACTTCCCTAACAACTAAAAAAAATAAAAGGAAAAAAAATAAAAGTCAGACTTTAACAAGTCCTCATTATTTTTACATGGTTTCATGCAGTCCAGTTGCATGGCTTTGATGTGACATTGTTCTAAGGTTAGGTTTGGGAAGATGTGATGTAATTAGGGTTGCCAAGTCCAATTCAAGAAATATCTGGGGACTTTGGGGGTGGAGCCAGGAGACTTTGGGGGTGGAGCCAGGAGACATTGGGACGGAGCCAGGAACAAGGGTGTGACAAGCATAATTGAACTCCAAGGGAGTTCTGGTCATCACATTTAAAGGGACAGCACACCTTTTAAAATGTCTTTCTTCCATAGGAAATAATGCAGGATAGGGGGGCACCTTCTTTTGGGGCTCATAGAACTGGACGCCCTGGTCCAATCATTTTAAAACTTGGAGGATATTTTGGGGAGAGGCACTAGATACTATACTGAAAATTTGGTGCCTCTACCTCAAAACACAGCTCCCCCAGAGCCCCCGAAACCTCCAGATCAATTCCCCATTATACCCTATGAGAAATATTCCACATAGGGAAGCATAATTGAACTCCAAGGGAGTTCTGGTCATCACATTTAAAGGGACAGCACACCTTTTTAAATGTCTTTCTTCCATAGGAAATAATGAAGGATAGGGGCACCTTCTTCTGTATAAACAATTTTAATTAGTAACATATGGTAGTAGAACTATATCTACAACTTATAAAAAACTTAAGATAAAAAAAACATCATTCTACCCCACATCTTACTTTTCTCCCACCCCTCCCCCCAATAGTTGACCCCCGCCAGTGTTATTTTTTTTTAAAAAAAACAGATATTAAAGGTACCTTTAACTATCAAGAAAAAACAAAAATTGATTAAGAAAAAGATCCCCCCTTCAAAAGTTATATTCTTGTCTTAAAGGTCTTAATCTTCAAAAATTGTCCAATGTCCTTTTATTTTCCACTCTTTTTCTACATATCTTCTGAATTTCTTCCACTCCCGATTAAAAAGTTCTAAATCGCAGTCTCTTAGTTTTCTTGTTAGCTTGTCCATTTCACTCCATGACATAACTTTTATAGTCCAGTCCCATTTTTCTGGTATTTTTTCTTGCTTCCACAACTGCGCATACAATGTCCTAGCAGCTGAGAGCAAGTACCATATTAAAGTTCTATCTTCTTTTGGAAATTTTTCCATTTGTAATCCCAGCAGAAAAGTCTCTGCTTCTTTGTTAAATTCATATCCTAGGATCTTAGATATCTCTTGTTGAATCATCTGCCAAAACATTTTAGCTCTTTCACAAGTCCACCACATATGGTAGAAAGAACCTTCATGCTTTTTACATTTCCAACACCTATCTGGCATCTTATTGTTCATCTTTGCTAATTTTTTTGGAGTCATATACCATCTATACATCATCTTAAAACAGTTCTCTTTAATACTATGACATGTTGCGAGTTTCATAGAGTTTTTCCACAGATATTCCCAAGATTCCATCTTTATTTCTTTATTTACATTAATTGCCCATTTTATCATTTGAGATTTCACTACTTCATCTTCTGTAGTCCATTGTAAAAGTAATTTGTACACTTTTGAAATTAATTTCTCATTATCTCCAAGCAGAACTCTTTCCATTTCTGTTTGCTCTTTCCTTATTCCTTCAGCTTTGATATCATTCTCCATCAAGCTTTTTATTTGTTGCATTTGAAACCAATCATATTTATAATTCAATTCTTCTGCAGTTTTCATTTCTATTTTCCCACTTTGTATTTTTAGTAGTTGGTTGTATGATAGTTGTTTTTCCTTAACTGTTTTGGCCGTTAACTTTATCACTTCAGCCGGCACTATCCACAAAGGTCTTCTCTCATCGCCATATTTCTTGTACTTTATCCACACATTTAGTAAGCTGCTCGTTATATAATGGTGAGAGAAAAGACCGTCCATCTTCTTTTTCCCATAATACAAGTAGGCATGCCAGCCGAATTTTTTCCCATGGCCTTCTAACACTAGAAGTTTTTTATTTAATAACATCCATTCTTTCAACCATACTAAACAAATTGCTTCATGATACAGTTTCAAATCTGGTAATTGAAACCCACCTCTCTCTTTTGCATCTATCAGGACTTTCATTTTAATTCTAGGTTTCCTCCCGGCCCACACAAATTCTGAGATTTTTCTTCTCCATTTATCAAATTGCTTAGCATCTTTCACAATGGGGATGGTTTGAAACAAATATATAATCCTTGGTAAGATATTCATTTTTACTGCAGCTATTCTGCCCAACAATGACAAATTGAGCTTGTTCCACTTTAGCATATCTTCTTCTATTTTGCTCCAAAGCTTTTCATAGTTGTTCCTAAACAGATCAATATTTTTCATTGTTATCTCTACCCCTAGGTATTTTACCTTAGAGGTAACTGCACAACCCATTAGTCTTTGTAGTTCTTGTTGTCTATTTTTCTGCATATTCTTACATAAAATTTTTGATTTTTCTTTGTTTATATAAAGTCCCACCAACTCCCCAAACTCTTGTATTCTCATTAACAACAATGGTGTAGCTTGTAAGGGATTTTCATTTATAAACATTATATCATCCGCAAATGCTCTATATTTATAGGTATACCCTTTTATTTGTAGTCCTTCTAAATCTTTTTCATCTTGGATCTGCATCAGTAAAATTTCAAGAGTCATTATGAACAACAATGGCGAAAGCGGGCAGCCTTGTCTAGTACCTTTACTAATTTTCATTTCGTCTGTAAGATCTGCATTGATGCACAACCTTGCCCTTTGTTCAAAATATATTGCCTTTATCATTCTTATAAAACTTTCTCCAAGCTCCATTTTTTCCATCACTGCAAACATGAAGTCCCAATTTAAGCTGTCAAATGCTTTTTCTGCATCCGCAAAGAATAGTGCTACTTCCTTTTCTGGATGTCTTTCATAGTATTCTACAATATTTACAACAGTTCTAATATTGTCTCTTATTTGTCTTTTAGGAAGAAAACCAGCTTGGTCCTCCTTTATAAAATTTATCAGATATTGCTTAAGTCGTTCCGCCAGAATTCTTGTAAATATTTTATAATCGTTGTTCAAAAGTGAAATTGGTCTATAATTTTTCACATTTGTAACGTCTCTTTCTTCTTTAGGTATCAAAGAAATAACAGCTTCCTTCCATGTATTTGGTACCTTCCCTTTAACTCTTATTACATTCATCAGTTTCTGTAATTTTGGTATTAATTCATCTTTAAAAATTTTAAAATACTTAGCTGTATAACCGTCTGGCCCGGGAGCTTTATCATTCTTCATCACGTTAATTGCTGCTTCAATTTCTATTTTTTCAATTGGGTCATTCAAAATTTTTCTCATATTTTCAGTTAAAGGCTCAATTTTTATTTTCTGTAAATATTCATCTATCTTTTTTCTCTTTACTTCAGCACCTTTAAACAACTTGGCATAGTACTTAAAAATTCTCTTTTTATTCCCTCTTGAGTAACTACATCTCTTCCATCTATCACAATTCTACTAATTGTTTTGTTTTCCCTCTTTTTTTTCAGCTGCCACGCCAAGTATTTCCTTGTCTTATTTGCTCCTTCAAACGATTTCTGCTGAAGCCTTTTCAAATTCCATTCCACTTCTTTGTTTAGTAAATGTCTTAATTGAGTTTGCAATATTGATATTTCCCTTAGAATCTTCTTTTTCCCTGGTCTTTTCCTCAACTCTCCTTCTTTTTTCTTTATTTCATTTTGAATGTCCAATAATTGTTTTTCTTTTTCCCTTTTATCTTTGTTGTTCAAAGTAATCAACAACCCTCTCATTACTGCTTTATAAGTATCCCAGACCGTCTGGAAGTCAATATCTTCTTTATCATTCATTTGGAAAAATTCCTTAGTTTCTTTTCCTAGGAAAGTCACTGTTTCTTTGTTCTGTAGCAAATCTTCATTCAGTCTCCATCTTCTCAGTCTTTGGGACAATTTTGTAATCCACATTATTGGGTTATGGTCAGCACCAATTTTAGGCAAAATATCTATCTTCTTTGTTATAAGGCCTAAGTCTCTAGTTCGATAGGGGCACCTTCTTTTGGGGCTCATAGAACTGGACGCCCTGGTCCAATCATTTTAAAACTTGGAGGGTATTTTGGGGAGAGGCACTAGATACTATACTGAAAATTTGGTGCCTCTACCTCAAAACACAGCTCCCCCAGAGCCCCCGAAACCTCCAGATCAATTCCCCATTATACCCTATGAGAAATATTCCACATAGGGAATAATAAAGACGTTTCCCTCTCCTCCACACACACACACACCCTTCTTGCAAATCTGATGTAGGGGATTGACTCTCTACTCACCAGCCAGCTTCTGCACAGTAACAAAGACACAGACATAGACACAGAAAGTTGAAGCCTTTCACCACCTCCAGAGGTGCAAAGGCACATGGTCCTTTGGGGCGGGGCAGGAAGCAGCCTGGGAAAGCTCCGGCTGCTGTGATGGAGCTGGGTGGGAACGGGAGGGGCAAGGAGAAGCTGCTGTGATCCGAGGTGAGAAGGGAAGGGAAGGGAGGAGGAGAAGCATCAGGGATCGGTGGGAAGGGGAGAGGAGAAGCTGCTAGGATCTAGGCTGCGTGGGAAGGGCTGCCATTCCCCCCGCTTTCTGGATTTTTGCCGAGCGGGGGGAGGAGTCTCCAAATCAGGGGTCCCCCGCCCAGGCGGGGGATTTGGGAAACCTAAATGTAATAATCATGAGAAAATGGCCTTGCTCTGTTTTTGCAGATTTGTGAAGGACATATATACTATGGGAGATCTGACTTTTATCCAGACCTAAGGAGCAATGGACCAGGAAGGGGGGGAAAATGTTCTTAAAACAAAGTTTGAGTCCAGTGGCACCTTTAAGACCAATAAAGTTTTATTCTGGGTATAAGCTTTTATGTGTATACACATGAATGCTTATACACAGAATTAAACATTGTTGGTCTTTAAGGTGACACTGGACTCAAACGTTGTTCTATTGTTTTGGACCAACACGTATACCCACCTGAATCAGTTCTTAGGACAGTGAGGAGACATTTGTACAGCTTATTACATTTTAGCACACTGTCCCTTCAAACGTCTCAGGGTAGCCTTATATCATTCTTCTCTCAGCCGTCCTATGAGATAGTTTAGGCTGGGAAAGGAGGACTTGACCTAGTCCTGGCCTGGCTTCTTACACAGTATAGCACACTGGCTCTAAATTACTAAGGAAACAATCTAAGCAGGTCTGTTTAGAAGTAAATCCCATTTTATCAGAAGAGTCTGTAATCCCAGGAAGTATTTTTAAAACTGCAGTCTTAGATTTGCAAATGAATTTTTCTTTTTTACAGTGGTGTCAGGATTAAAGAATGTCACCAAGCAGATTGACTCCCTTCCCCCCAATAGTACCCAGTTCTAGAAGGAACATAGTAATGGATTCCCTTGTATGATAAAAGGAAGGACAGTTTATTAATCATACTGCAATTGATGCAAGTGGGTAAGATTAACTTTTCCAGATTTACAGCTGAATTCTATGTTTATGCAAAAGTAAATCCCATTTCATTTAATGGGGATTACTCCCAAGCAAGTATAGATGTGATTACAGTCTCTGATTACTACAGTATAAATTATTCTTTAGCCTTTGATGGGTCAGCAGCATGTAGAATTGTAAAAGGAAAAAATGTGTGCACAAAAAAAGCAGCCCAAGTCTTATTTCAACTGACTATGAGGATTTTCCTTTTCTACAAAGACTAAACTGTACCAACTAAGGTGTGTTTGTCTATAGTACTTAGATGTCAGGGATTCAAAACTTGGGTGAAAAATGAGAACCTCACACATGGAAACTTCTACTTGCACATTAACTGAATAGATGGGGAACCAGGTACTGCTGGTGCAACCCAACCAGAGCCCAGGAGTTGTTTTGTAGAAAAATAGGTGGCAGAACTTATTAGCATAACTCATTAGCATATGCCACCCCCAACCAAAAGCAACCCAACGCAAGAAAGGAGAGCCACAGGCGAGTGAGGCCTGCTTGGGCTGGCTGGAGAACCAGCCAGGCCAAGAAGGCCTTGCTCACCTGAGGGTCTCCTTGGCCACTCCCCCCTCCTCCAGTCAAAATGCCAGCAAGCCACCCACTGCCCAAAATCTCATAAGTGGAAAAAGGGTGGTGTGGGTTTCTCCAGGGGTTAATGAGGGCTGCTGGGGGCATGGCAAAGCCTCTGGTGGCTGGCTGGCTGCCCGCTCTTCTAATCCAGGGATTGTTATGCAGCTGTACCTCCTATTCAATGGACAAGGTAGGTGGGGAGGAATAGGGGGGCCTGCCAGAGCCCATAGAACTCAATGCCTTGCACTGTATTTTTTTCTCTGAGACAGGTTCTACTGTTACCTCCAAAGTAAGCCTCAATCAGATCCTGGCATAAATAAAAGATTAAGTAAAGATATAAGCCTCTCCAAGTTATTTTTTAAAACATGCAAACATGCAAAGCAAACAGAAATAATATTCTTGCTTTGCATAATTAGTAAGCAGTTTCCATAATAATCAAATAAGGTTATTTAGGTTTGTGGAACTGGAATGTTGCAACCTTAGGTTGAGTCACTAAAGACCATCAGCAATGTGCATTAAAAATGCAGTTTTCCCATTCATGTTCTCTAGTTGGAAATAGTCCATTTGAACACTGTTTGCTACTAGATGTGTAAAGTTTCTGGAAATTTTGAAGCTGTGGGTGGGGGCGGGAACTATTTATCTACAGAAAAACAAAACTGGACATTATAGGAAACATTGAAATAGAATCACAGTAGGTAGGATTGGTATTATGTTTAGATATCAAAATGAATTTTGTGATATTGAAAACACTGAACTCTTTTATAATGTTTCATCATTAAACACATCAAAGCATATTGTTGTCAAAAATTATTTATATGTAATTTTAAAAATCTTGAAAATATTGTATATGCCCATATTATAAGAGGTTCCCCTCTCTCAGTGTCCCTCAAGTTTAGGGTTCCCAGGTCCAACTCAGGAAATATCTAGGGACTTTGGGGATTGAGACAGGAACAAGGTTGTAACAAGCACCTCTGAACTCCGAAAGGAGTTCTGGCCATCACATTTAAAGGGACTGCACTCCCTTTAAATGCCTTCCTTTCATTGCCAGTAATGGAGGATGGGGCACCTTCTATTGGGGCTCATCATAGAATTGGACCTTCTGGTCCACTCTTTTTGAAATTTTGGGGGATTTTTGAGGAGAGGCATCAGATTCTATGCTGAAAATGTGATGCCTCTACCTCAAAAAACAGGCCACCCCAGAGCCCCAGATACCCATGGATTGATTCTCCATTATGCCCTATGGTGACCAATCTTCATAGGTTATAATGAAGTGCCCAGCTGACATTCACCTCCCGCCCCCCTTTTGATAATCCTGAAGCGGGGGAGGGCCTCCAAGCCAGGGGATCCCCTGCTCCCTACTGGTGCTTGACAACCCTACTCAAGTTTCTCAATTTTACCACTGAAAAAACTGAGAAGGTCTTCAGACCTTTCATTCTATACATTTGGAATGAGTGAAATGTTTTGAAGGACAAATTTTTCTTTAAAAAAATCAGAGGAGGTTTTTTCGATGCTCCCCAAATTTCCCAGTTTTTCCAATGGAAAAAATGGACAAAGTGCTCACACTTTTCCATGCTATTCATGTTAAGGGTGAAAAACCTCACCTGAAGAAGCATTTTATTCATTCTAAAAAAAGAAAATATTCTATAACGCTGCATTGCACTAAAATTTTTAAATTTGCATGTGTCCCTCCCTTTCTGTACCCACATTTGTATGCAGTGTCATTTTAAAGTGTACACACTGGCTAGTGTTTGTCCTGGTTGGTCTCTCTTTTTTTCTCTTCCTTAGAATGGCAGTTGTCCATTCTGGTTTATTTTACTGAATATGGTTAGTTGCTTTATGGCAGAATGTTTCATTTCACTGTGAATCAGGGCCATGAACCTGAAGGATCCATCCTGTAGTTACTACAATAGCTGCCTTGGCAGTTTTATTGATAGGCACAGGATAGAAATGTTTCAAATAAAAAAGAAAATTCATGCCATTCTGTACTTTTCGTCCTTTTTCAAAGGTGCCGAAGAACCAAAAATACATCAGAACCCATATTGTCTTTTCAGTGATAGAATCTGGCTTCTTGGCAAATTTCAATACCATTCAGTGACAAGTGCTGTCAGTAGATCCAAAAATTGTTCTCTGGTCAGGAAGCCGTTGCCAAACTGTCTGTTGCCAACTTGTCTGGCACATTTTCTTGTTATTCTTTGCCACAAGTTAAAAATTAATTCATATTTTCTCATGTTTCAAAAGATGATTGAAGTATGGTACTGTGGTATTCTGTAACACAGCTTCCCCACACAGTTTAAGTAGTTGCTATCCTCACCTTGTTAATGTTTAATGTTCCTTAAAGTGAAATTTAAACATACTTTTAATTAAATTTGAGTTTTCCCCCAAATTTAATTTCCTTCCTGGCAGGAACTTTGTTTGAAAATGTCAGACAGGTAATTTAAAGTATGTTTTTTCACTGCTTTGCAGTTGTACTTTCTTCTCCCCCAAAATAATTGCATCTGATTTTATTCCAGCATTAACTGTGATAGGACCTGGAGTCAGCTCTAAATCTTCAGCTGGTACCCTGTCAGAAAGCCAGATCAAAATAGCAGATGCATTTGTTCATACTGAATGTATGGCTTTATGATTTTGTTGCTGTACAGTAGATCTTTTAAATTACCTGTGTTTTTAATTAATACTTCATAGGCTTTCTATTGTATATTGCCCGAGGTGCTTGTGTGTGAAGAAGTGATTTATAATATTAATTTATAGCAGTGTTTCTCAAGGTGGGATATAGGGAACACCCAGAATGGTTGGATGTGGAGGACACAAAACATTCCACGTGCCCTTAATGTAAAGTCCATAGAAGCCAAAATTCAAGATTCCCAAAGTATGGATTGTTGAAAGACATGAATGCATTTCTTCTCATATCACTGCTGTAAGCCTCATTATTGTTTGTGCCGGGGAGGACAAACTTGCTTAATATAAAAGCCACCTAGAATAAATGTCAAATGTTTGAGAGCCGCAAGACATGAGTATCAGATGTTTGAGAGCCACAAGACAGGAAGGAAGGAAGGCAAACAGATGGGGGAGGGAGAGGTGGAAAGAAAGCAATTTTAACTGTAAATGCATTCTCCAAGCTGCCAGCTGGCTTGGCTTGGAGAAGTGATTTAAAGAAACAAATGCCTTTTCCAAACCTGCCAGCAGGGCTGTGGGGGCTTTGAGAGCCATGCAATATGTGTGAAAGAGCCACATGTGGCTCCTGAGTCACAGTTTGGCAACCCCTCATTTGTACAATGACATAACTTGCACATTCAATTAAAACTGCACAGCAGTTACCTTGCTTCTGATTTATCCCTGGGCCAGTGCTGATATATTTTCTTTTCCCTTACCTCCCCCTACCACAGTTAAAAGAACAGGAATAGGTGTTCCCTCCAATGTCACAGTCTCCCATACTGTCCAGCCCCCCAGTTAAGGTCTGTTTCTCTATCCCTGATGTCTGTGCTCCTTCTTCTGGAGGAGAGGTGCGTGGACTGGTATCTAGAGACAGGGCATTTTATGTGGTGGGAACCTCACTTTTGAAATGCTGTTTCTCTTGAGGTTTGCCTGGCATCTTCTTTCCTTTCTTTCAGGTGGCATGCTAAAGCATATCTTTTTACTCGGGCTTTTAATTAATGTTTTTATTTTACCAGCTTTTTAATGTTTGTTTCTGTTTCATGGATAGTTTTAAAGGCTTGTTTTAATATTGTGTTTTTTAATTGTAAGCTCTCTTGATCAGGACTTTGAGGAGGCAGCACAGGAATATTTTAAATAAATAAACTAAGCAAGCATTCTGCTTTCTTGCAGGGGATTCCCCTTACTAGCTTTGTATTTAAGGATAGGGTTGCCAACAAGCCTTGAGAAAAATCTATCCATTTAACAAAGGGCAGCTGAAAGTTTTCATTACATGGAGGTAAATAATATTTCATTAAGCATTTATTGAAGAGTTAGGACATTGTTTTCTTCAGATAGTTGGGAACCCTAATTAAGGTATATAAACAACAATGGCATTGATTAAGAATCTTGGTAAAGCAGTGAACCAAATGACCATGAACTGAAGTTAGACTTGGTGCTGATGTAACTTTTAACCACAGTTTAGGGAAGAGCTTGGGGGGTGGAAGGTGGGAAGAGAGCACCATTTCTTGCAGCCTTTCTATTTTCTTTAGTGCAGTTAAGCAAAGCCCCTTGTTCAATCTATACCTGACTGTAATTATTAATGTAATGAATCAATTTTTCCCTTCTCACAATTTGTGCTGGGAAAATGTTA
Organism: Heteronotia binoei; assembly: GCF_032191835.1. NCBI lineage: Eukaryota > Metazoa > Chordata > Lepidosauria > Squamata > Gekkonidae > Heteronotia > Heteronotia binoei. Next base: position 54,405,052 of record NC_083225.1, read on the forward strand.
TCTTCCCAGAATACTTGTAGTTAAAATAGCTTTTCATTAATGTTCTTCAATTAAAAAAAAAATTAGACAACAGTGTTATACACTGGTAGGTATGTACAAATCCCATTAACTTTAGTGGGATTTAAATAAGCTAATTCTTTAGAGGCTTGCAGTCCAGATGGCTATAGTCTAGCTGTTGTGCTCTATGTCACAAATGTTCTAATCTTACATAGTGTGGCAGATGTAGGGATGGCTTTGAAGCAGGGACACCAAGAGCCACACATGTTCCCAGACAGAGTCTCTGAGTCCCTTCACACTATGTAGAACTAAAACAAATTGCATTTGTTGCCTGGATCCATAAGCCCCCAGGGTGGTCCCTGAGATATTTTCCCTAGTCCCCTTCTCTCAGTGCTCCTTCTTTATACGGCACAGTTCTGCACCCATTGTTTATGCCCATCAATGAAGGCGATGGCATTGATTCCACCATAGACAGTTCTTCTACCACTGACTGTCATTTAAATTACAGCATTCAATGAAACTGCTAGGGATATGCAATTAACAGCAATGAAGGTTTAAATGTAAAACTTTCCACATTGTGATTGACGCTGATAGCTCAAGATTAAACACACTGTTTTATATTAGTAATCAATATTTTAACTCCCCAAATAATGTCAGTACCATTCACATAAATAAGAAAGCAGAAGGGCCTTAATGAAAATAGCTAAGAACTCAAGCACATGTTTTGCATGCAAAAAGTTCCAGGTTCAGGCTGGAATCTCCAGTTAAAAGGATCTCAGGTAGCAAAAGATTTGTCTAAGAAATTGGAAGAGCTGCTTTTAGGTAAGAATGACACTAGTGGGCTAGATGAACCCCTGTTTTGTTGGGAGTGGAATCCTACACAGGTATACTCTGAAGTAAAACCCATTGTGTTTTCTAGTAAGTTTATTTAAGATTGCATTTTGTAATACAGTACCTTCCATGAAGATAGATTCAGGTGGGTAGTAGCTATGTTGGTCTGAAGCAGCAGAACAAAGTTTGAGTCCAGTGATATTTTAATTGAAGGTATAAGCTTTTATGTGCATGTATTTGAAGAAGTGTGCATGCACGTGTAGGGTCGGTGCCACCCTAGGCCCCACTGCAGCCACCCCCTGCTCATGCCTGCTCCTTTCACCCACTTTAAAAATTATTAAGGTCTAATTCCAAGCCTAGCAAGCTGCACAATATCAGACAACAAACCCAGATGACTTTTTGGACCTAGACAAAGAAATGCAGTGATTAGGAACAAAGATGGCAGCAGTAGACAGCTGTTGAGCGTTCTCTTGCAGCACCAACTCCAGATATGGTCCACTTTTGTTATTTTTTTCTGAGCATACTAGATATTTTATCTGCTAGAATTGCCTCCTGTACCTACTTGAAGGTATCTGATTCTGTTTTCTAAAAATAAAGCCAATGGGGGCTGGAAAACATCTAAGGGATACAGAAGAAATTTCCTCCCCTACGGTGTCCAAACAGACAAAGATAGATGACTTTTTTTTCTGAAAGAGTTTATAACAAACCCAGATCATGCTGGGTATCTTCCATCCCGACCCACCCTGCTTCCCCATCTCTGTTTTTCCTTTAAGTGACCAGTTGCTCCTCTGGAGATATTCAACACAAAATACAGACAGAATATAAGCTTTTATTCTTGAGCTGTGGTAACTTCTTTCCCTGCCCCTATAAGCTCCTGATTACCCCCCTACACACACACACACACACACACCAGATTCCCAAGCGGGACAGTGTTGTCCAGATTTTTTTTAAAAAAAATTATTTTAAGAAGAGATTATCCAAAAGACACCAATTTTTACGTCCTAGGGGCAGAGAGAAAGGTGCTAAAACATTGGTCTTGGGGAAGTGGGCAATCCTTCCAGGGGCTGCGATGCCATTTTCCCCATCGATGAGGAAAGGAAGACAGGAAAAGCTAAGCCCTGGCAAAGCCAGCAGCCTAGATCTCAACCACTGAGCCCTCCCTGGCTGCCACTGTCTCCTGCTCCCCCTCCGTCTCAGGCCATGGTCCTGCTGGGAAAGTTATCTTAACCCCTTCTGGTAGAGAATCCAGAGAGGAAGTGGTAGCAGAGGTATGCTGCTGACTCAACAGGGCCAGCAAGTACAGGCTGGGGAAGAGTCCAGGGGGTGCCTGAGCCAGGAGAAGGTGGGAGAGGGGAAGGAGTGATGGTGCCCCGGGCAGGTCCAGATGTTCCTCCATCAGGAGGGCAGGCTGCTCTGTGTGGGCCCCAAACTGAGGGCACCTCATTTGCCCCAGCCCTCAGGTGGTGTGTGTGGGGAGGGGGTGCATGTCACCCCTGTGTGGCCAGATGGGGCCCTAGGGATTTGTTAGGATACTGGTCAATGGATCCCCCAAAATTCTGGAAACATTCAGAAGTATCTGCAAATATCAAGGACCAGTGTTTTAAGGCTCCCAGAAAGGTTTTTCTTCAATTTTACAGTATTTCTGTGTCAGTGTCTTCTAGTCAGGCCTTGGTATTGACCTGCCAGATTGGCTTGCCTTGGGTTCCTTAGCTTGAAATTGGTCTTTCTGGTCTTGCTACTTTGTGTGCTTTGCTTAATTTGGTTTGATTTGGATTCTCTGATTTGATGTTAGCCTGGATTCTCTACTTTGACGTTTGTAGGTTTTGTAGTTAGTTTGGCTGAGATTCTGTGGTTTGACTGGCTTGGATTTAAAATCTGTTGTGTTAGGCATGCCACGTTGACCTGTGATTCTTCTTGGATTCCCTGGTTCTACATCGGTTCTGTTTACATTGGCTTGTTGATTCTGTTTGCAATGGGAGGATTTTGGCCAGTGATTGCTTTGCTTGGTTTTGTGTCTTTCATTGTTTGTCACCCTGGAAAAAAAGCATGGGGTTTTTCTCCCCATAGGAAACAGTGGAGGGTGGCTGGGGGCCTCTGGTTCAGGGGGTCTATGGGATTGGATCTGTTGATCCAATTCACTGGAATCATGGGAGTTCTTTCGTGGGTTGGCAGCAACAGCTCCCCTGTAATTTTGGTGTCATTTCGTCCCCTGGCCCTGCTGTGCTGGGCAGCCCCTCCAGCCCCCTGGAAAGATTCCCCATAGGAAATAATGGACCTGATTAATATTGGAATGCTGTGGGGGGGGGGACCCACCTGAACTGGAATTTGGGACCTAAACAACTCAGAATATTGATAACTTTGCACTCTCTGATATCCAGATCTGAATTTCTGATTTTACACATCCCTGGTTGGAAGCCTACTGCCAATTGGAACATAAAGTACTGGATCCACCCACTGATTTAAAAGTGGATTAAAATATATACAATTACTTTGCTTCAGTAAGCATTGTATTTTATTTCATTAATCCATATTTGATTTTTTTAAAGTACTGGTGTGTGTGTGTTTTTTAAAAGTACTGCTCAATTTAATTGTGCGAATACATCTGCTTAAATCAACAGGATGATTAAGCCATGGATAGCTAAAACTAGTCTGATATTGCCCCCCCCAGACGGAAAGAAGAGTTGGACACAAGGGTTTGGGTACTTAAGGGCCACTTTCTCTATTTATTACATTAACACAAGGGCTATAACATAACAGGCAGCACAGCAGGGCCAGGGGACGAAATACCCCTCCCCTGCCACATGACGGGCAAGCCACCCTGCCCCTAGGTCTGGCCAAAATACATGGCTCACACCCAGGCGGCCTAGCGAAGGTTATGCCCTGGAGTTCCAACCCCCAACTGCATGGCTAACGGGCGAATCAATCCATGCATCTGGGTTGCCCAGGCAGTGCCTTGGGGTGCACTGCCCAGGCTGGCTAACTGGCTGGCAGCTTGGCACACCCCTGGACTATGGCTCAGGCAGAATGGAGCATGTATGCCCTGTTTTCAGGGCAACTGGCCAGCCAGTGGGTTAGGGCGTGCCCTGTCTGGCTTCTTGAGGGGTACATCTGAGCCAGCTTGCCTAGAATGTCAGAAGCCTGTGGGCTGGCCCTGAACCTGTTGTGGTTTGCAGTCCTGGTTTACAGGACAACTGCAAAGGAGAGTTTCCAAGTTTAACTACAATAGAAAACTCTGGTTTGTGGATAAGGTCATATGTAAATGAGCCTGAAGTATCAGAATATAACGTAGGGTTGGGTCGGGGGTATTTATAACTTATTTTTATTTTCCTTTAAAAACTATATATCAGTTATGATACAACTTTTAGTGGGAAAATTATGTGAATACCTCCCTATTAATTATGAGATTTTTTTAAAAAAAAATAAACATTGTTGTAGCAAATATGAATGAACATCACTGAAAATTAGATACAATCAATGTTCCAAAATGGTATGTACCAAGAAGTATGTCTATAAACTCTTACCCTGTTGATTTTGTGTTTATGAATGCTGAAGACCAGTTTCTGGTTTAACAATGCAATCCTATGCAGAGTTACTCCAATCTAAATCCACTGAAATCAATAATAGGCTTAGAGTGAAGTAACTCACATAGGACTGCACTGTAAATCTTTTATTGGAATTGCCATTAAAGATTTTTTTAAAAACTCAACACCAACAAGTAATTTATGCAAGAAAAGGCTTTGTGGATTATAGCCAGTCAGCATATGCATTTATTAATCCCATGTAATTAATTTTATGTAGCAAAGTGGCACTAAAGTAATCTACGTTTTTAACAAAAGTAATTCTTAGTTGATATTAAGATAAATGGATCTGGCTAACTGAATCAAAGAATACACTTCCAACAGAATGTTGGATTATAAAATGAGACTAGAAAACAAATATAATTAAAATAAATCTGCACTCTAATTAGTAATTGTTTTTGCTGTTAAACAGATTTTCAGTGGCAGAAAGTGTCTTTTTCTTTATAAGACTAATAATGGAGATTGTAATAATAGGTGTAAATTAACATGATGGGAAAACATTTACAGTGTAACATTCTAAATTAAATATGACATTAACAAGTCTAATGTTTAAATGCTGTATAATTAACATTTGTTCAGCTTCTGACAAATTAGCGCAATACAGACATTAGATGACTTCATTTACAGCTTAAGATAAGTTTTTATGCCTGTTTCCTTCAAAAACATTACATGACAAAAGTTTTCTTTCACTTCAGTTCAGATAGTTGTAGCAAATAGATGGGCCCAAACAACAAAGAGAAAATCAAAATATAGAACTTAAATATTAACCAGAGGCATTTATTTTGCAAGTAGAGCACCATGATTGCTAAAAGATTTACTGGTATCATCACAGTAGCTGTTCATAGCTATATTAGAAATAAAATACTGAGCATGGTTTATGCATGGCAGGTACAGCAGTAATAATATCCACTGTGCAATAAAATATTTGAATCCCTTGTGTGCCTCCTCAATGCATACACTGCTCCACTAAGTGCTTTGCATTGATGTTTGCATCTGCAAATAAATATTGCCAAAAGTGCTTTCTTTTTATAACAGCAGCTAATAGAAGATTGAAAGCCAGGCACAGAAGCAATGAAATACTCAGACAAACACAAAGCAACTTACTGATTTAATATGTGACAAAGGATATCAAATTTTGCACATTAGGGTTGCATCAAAATCTAAGCTAGACAGAAGCTTAACAGAGCAATAGTAAAAAAAAAAAAAGGAGCCCCTCTGTTTTATTTAGATCTATTATTTGTAATAAACAAATAACAGATGGTGATTCATCCCACAACTGAACCCTTGGCTGAATTAGATTTAAGCTCTAGTGCTCCCTGGATAAAGGCATAGCTCTCCTCTCCATAAGAGTTATGCTACTGGGCGTTAATTGGTGCTCCCTGGATGAAACCCTAGCTGTGCTCTCCATAACAGTGATGCTGCTGGGCATTAATGAAGCCAGAAAAAACAAACAAACAAAACAATCCTCCTCCCTTTAACATAGTTTTTGTAGTGAATCTGAACTGAAAAATTAATGTTGGTAAAAAGAGGTGCAGAGAGCGATAATGACAAAACTGCTTCAGGGCTTCACAAGGCGGAGGGCCCCAAATCAATCACTTAAGTTAGTGAATAAACCGCAGGCCTCTCAAGAGAGAAATGAAGGAGAAACACATAGGTGCCCCTCATGAACTTTAAAACATTTTTTTATAATTTTGTTTACATAAAGAGGTTCCGGAACTCTGTTCCCCCAGGATAAAAGCCCTGATAAGCTCTATTGTGCCCATCTGACCTTTAACTTGTTGTTCCAAGTACTTAAACACATTGGGTTTTGATTCACAGCATTGGGGGGGGGATATGGGAGGAGGGTCACAGGATTATGTTTTGCTCAGGCACTGGGTTATATCTCTGCAGCCATGGTCAGTAATAATCATAAAAGTTATTCTCAGATAATTTTTTTGTTAACCAGCATGTTTAGTTAACTGGCAACTCCCAATGCCTGTGAATGTTGGTTAGCAAAGCTTTTACTATATAAACAAAGAGATGGAGACAACTAAATATGTTTTTACATGGTTAATAGATATGGGGAATGAGTTCCCCATCTGGGGCACCACAGGTGGGAAGGTCCTAAGTCTGCTGTGTAAACGTCGTGATGCGACTTCACCCCAGAGTTGGAAACGACTGGTACTTGCACAGGGGACTACCGTTACCTTTTTTAATTTCAGAAAACGAGGGCCAGAGAACAGAACCTCTGAAAGGAAAGGAAAGGTCTCCTGTGCAAGCACCAGGCATTTCCGACTCTGGGGTGACGTCGCTTTCACAACGTTTTCACAGCAGACTTTTTACGGAGTGGTTTGCTATTGCCTTCCCCAGTCTTTTACACTTTCCCCCCAGCAAGCTGGGTACTCATTTTACCAACCTCGGAAGGATGGAAGGCTGAGTCAACTTTGGGCCGTCTACCTGAACCAGCTTTCGCTGGGATAGAACTCAGGTCATGAGCAGAGAGTTCAGATTACAGTACTGCAGTACTGCTACTTTACCACTCTGAAGATGATATTAATTGATGTATCTGTACTTATAGGAGCAAGTAGTCCTTCAGGAATCCCTTGAAACAGTTAAAAATGTGATGAATCCCAAGCGAAACTGCTGCTACTTAAAACTGAAATGTATGATCCATGTGTACCTACTAGTGTTGACCCAGGTCTCTCAGCTTTATAGGCTTGCCTCATTTTCTCCCAACACAGCAATTGCACTCTAAGACTTGAGTTCCCTGATGAGTAGAATTTAATTTAAACTAAAACAAGTGAAGAAGTGTATTGGGAGGCTGAAGGAAGCAAAAGTTGTTGTTAAAAGTTTTTTTAAATTTTTTTCAAAAGAGACATAACTAGTCTTATTGTGACAATAATATTTTTATTGCCTTTGCTGATTTTAATTATTGATTTATTTGCCTATAAGTTGCCTTGAATACCTCCGCCAAAGGCAACTATTTATATATTAGTAATCTTTATAAGATTGTTTGCTTTCCCATACAGACTGCAACTATGGCATTTTAAGTCAGACTGATATTCTTTGATAGGCAGCATCTGGCCATTTGGCATGATCTCTATGCAGTTTGTGCTGGTTTTGGAATACATTGTGCATCTATCATTTTATTTCTGTGTGTTCAAATATGGCAGCATTTAAATGCAATGCAACTGGAGGTATTTTTTTAACAAACATAATAATCCAATATAAAACAAGCATAGACCTGGGTGTGGACAAATCTCCAAATGGCACAACAGAGTCTGAAATTTCTTTCTCCCCGCCCCCCCCGAAGGTATTGTGTACATACAGGCACTCAAAATGTATCAGGCCATTGTGAGGGGGGGGGGTACAAACTTCTCAGATCATTGAGCCTTGACTGCTCTGTTTGATCTCAGAATTTGAGTGTTGTGTGAATTTATTTATATTTATTATTATTTATTTATTTATTGAATGAGAAGGGGAAGGCTAGGGGACAGAAGTGAGAGAGGAATGACAGTTATCCCATTGCCTGTAGCGACTTGAAGTGGCCTCTGGGTTTGTGTCCTGCAGAGGGAGATGGAGATGTTGCTCTTGGGTGATCTGAAAAGGCAAGTACGGGATATCCAAACTTGCTTAATGTAGGAGCAACATAGAATAAACATCAGGTGTTTGAAAGCCACAAGACATGAACATGAAATGTTTGAGAGTCACAAGGAAGGAAAAAAGGTGGGGAGAGTAAGGAGGGAGAGAGGGGCGGAAAGAAAGCAACTTTAACTTTAAATGCATTCTCCAAGCCACCAGCTAATAGGGCAGTGGGGGCTTCAAGAGCCACACAACATGCTCCACATGTTCCCCAGAGAGCACTGAGGTCAGGAACACAAAATCTCCTCACTATCCCCGGGCCAAAAGAAGCCCGTCTGAAAGCCACCAGGGAAAGGGCTTTCTCCGTTATGGCCCCCGTATGGTGGAATCAGCTGCCGGAAGAGGTGAGGGCCCTGCGGGACTTGGCGCAGTTCCGCAGGGCCTGTAAGACGACCCTCTTCCGGCTAGCCTATACCTAGCCTACATTTAGCTAGGATAACAACTTGAGGAAACTGGCCAGCCATCTGTTCATAGGAAACTGAATTACTCTGTTTTAATGTTTTAACTGCTTAAATTATTTAACTGTTTTATATTTGAAATTGTTTACTTTTAAGTTTGATTAATTGTTGGAAGCCGCCCTGAGCCATTCGTGGGAAGGGCGGGATATAAATCCCAAATAAATAAATAAATAAATAAATAAAAATGCGTGAAAGAGCCACATGTGGCTTCTGAACCACAGTTTGGCCACCCCGGGCAAGTATATATTAATAAAATAATAGCATGCCAGAAATGAAGAAAACTTCTGACTCTAGCAGGCTGTTGGAGTATTGTTGTAAACCATGACTGCAGAAAACAACATTTAGAGCTCCATCTGTGGTCATATTTAAATTTGCATTGTAATAATCCTACCTCTAGATATTGAAGAAGAGGACCTGTTTTATGAGATAATAAAGTCCAGGGGGTTATGGAGAAAGATGGAAAGAAATAACATCTGTCCCAAGCAAATTACTGTGTAAAGTGTGAGGCATATACCTAGGTCAGTGCAACTATTTTCAGGAAAGGACTCTGAAGAAATTAGTCAAATTGTGGTGGCAACAGATGAAATTCTAGACTTGGGGAAACTGAAAACCAATAAGTCTGTGAGTCTTGTTGGCATACACCCAAGAGTTCTTAGGAAACTGAAATGTGAAACTGTTGACCTACTAAGCAGTATATGTAACTTGTCACTAAAATCAGCCACTATACCAGAGGACTGAAGAATAGCAAAT